>NC_086454.1:270823892-271568892 GCF_028390025.1 Pseudophryne corroboree
GACACCTGCTTTGGTTTCAGGAGATCCCTGACCATGGTCACTAACTCCTGAGCCTTCTCCTCCGTGAGAAATACCTTCTTCTGTTCTGTGTCCAGAATCATGCCCAGGAAGGGCAGACGCGTCGTAGGAATCAGCTGCGACTTTGGAATATTCAGAATCCAGCCGTGCCGTAGCAACACTTCCTGAGAGTGCGCTACGCTGACCAACAACTGCTCTCTGGACCTCGCCTTTATGAGGAGATCGGCAAAGTACGGGATAACTGTAACTCCTTGCTTCCGGAGAAGTACCATCATCTCCGCCATTACCTTGGTAAAGACTCTCGGTGCCGTGGATAGACCAAACGGCAACGTCTGGAATTGGTAATGACAGTCCTGTACCACAAACCTGAGGTACTCCTGGTGAGGCGGATAAATGGGGACATGCAAGTACGCATCCTTCATGTCCAGAGATACCATAAAATCCCCCTCTTCCAGGCTGGCAATGACCGCTCTGAGCGATTCCATTTTGAACCTGAACTTTTTCATGTAAATGTTCAAGGATTTTAAATTTAGAATGGGTCTTACCGAACCGTCCGGTTTCGGTACCACAAACAGTGTGGAATAGTAACCCCTTCCCTGCTGAAGGGGGGGTACCATTATTATCACTTGCTGGAGGTACAGCTTGTGAATAGCCGTCAGGACTATCTCCCACCCCGTGGGAGAAGCTGGCAAGGCGGATTTTAGGTAACGGTGAGGGGGCGTCACTTCGAATTCCAGCTTGTATCCCTGAGATACAATTTGTATAGCCCAAGGATCCACTTGTGAGCGAACCCACTGGTTGCAGAAATTTCGGAGACGCGCCCCCACCGCTCCTGGCTCCGCCTGTGGAGCCCCAGCGTCATGCGGTGGACTTAGTGGAAGCAGGGGAGGACTTTTGTTCCTGAGAACTGGCTGCATGGTGCAGCTTCTTTCCTCTACCCCTGCCTCTGGCAAGAAAGGATGCACCTCTGACTCTCTTGCTTTTTTGAGAATGAAAGGACTGCATTTGGTAATACGGTGCTTTCTTAGGCTGTGAGGAAACTTGTGGCAAGAAAGTCGACTTTCCAGCTCTCGCTGTGGATACGAGGTCCGAGAGACCGTCCCCAAACAATTCCTCACCCTTATAAGGCAAAACCTCCATGTGTTTTTTAGAGTCGGCATCCCCTGTCCATTGCCGAGTCCATAAGACCCTCCTGGCAGAAATGGACATTGCATTTATTCGAGAGCCCAGCAGGCAAATGTCCCTCTGGGCATCCCGCATATATAAGACGACGTCTTTAATATGGCTAAGTGTTAGCAATACGGTATCCCTGTCCAGGGTATCCAACCCCTCTGACAGAGTATCTGTCCATGCTGCAACAGCACTGCACATCCAAGCTGAAGCAATAGCCGGTCTCAGTAGAGTACCAGAGTGTGTGTATACACAGACTTCAAGATACCTTCCTGCTTCCTATCCGCAGGCTCCGTTAGGGCGGCCGTATCCTGAGACGGCAGGGCCACTCTTTTAGATAAGCGCGTCAGGGCCTTGTCAACCCTAGGGGAGGATTCCCAGCGTAACCTATCCGTTGGCGGGAAAGGGTACGCCATTAGTATTCTCTTGGGAATCACCACTTTCTTATCAGGGGAAGACCACACTTCTTCACATAACTCATTTAATTCTTGTGACGGGGGAAAAGTCACTGGCTGCTTTTTCTCCCCAAACATATTTACCCTCTTGTCAGGGACAGGGTCAGCCTCTGAAATGTGTAATACATTTTTCATTGCAATAATCATGTATCGGATGGCCTTAGTCATTTTGGGCTGTAATAGTGCCTCATCCTCGTCGACGCTGGAGTCGGACTCCGTGTCGACATCTGTGTCAACCAACTGAGATAGTGGGCGTTTTTGAGACGCTGACGGCCTCTGAGGCGCCTGGGCAGGCCCGGGTTGAGAGCCCGGCTGTCCCCCCGGCAGCAACGTAATCAAATCTCTTATGTAATGAGTTTACATTGTCATTTAAGACCTTCCACATATCCATCCAATCAGGTGTCGGCACCGACGGGGGCGACACCACATTTATCTGCACTTGCTCCGCCTCCACGTAACCCTCCTCATCAAACATGTCGACACAGCCGTACCGACACACAGCACACACACAGGGAATGCTCTGACTGAGGACAGGACCCCACAAGGTCTTTGGGGAGACAGAGAAAGAGTATGCCAGCACACACCACAGCGCTATATACACAGGGATACACACTACAAGAAGTGAATTTTTCCCAATAGCTGCTGTATCAATACACCTTTTGCCTAAATGTATGTGCCCCCCCTCTCTTTTTACCCTCTTAGTGCCAGGAAACTGCAGGGGAGAGCCTGGGGAGCGTCCTTCCAGCGGAGCTGTGAAGAGAAATGGCGCTGGTGTGCTGAGGAAGAAGGCCCCGCCCCCTCAGCGGCGGGCTTCTGTCCCGCTGTTTCTGACTAAAAAATGGTGGAGGTTTCACACATATACAGTCACAGACTGTATTATGTGTCTTTTTTATGCCAAAGGTATTCTTATTGCTGCCCAGGGAGCCCCCCCCCCCAGCGCCCCGCACCCTACAGTGACCGGAGTGTGTGGTGTGCAGTGGGAGCAATGGCGCACAGCTGCGGTGCTGTGCGCTACCTTAATGAAGACAGGAGTCTTCAGCCGCCGATTTCATCACCAACTTCTGATCTTCTGGCTCTGCGAGGGGGACGGCGGCGCGGCTCCGGGAACGGACAACCGAGGACCTTTGCCTGTGTTCGAACCCTCTCGAGCTAATGGTGTCCAGTAGCCTAAGATGCGCAACCTAGCTGTGAACAGGTACGTTTGCTTCTCTCCCCTCGGTCCCACGTAGCAGTGAGTTTGTTGCCAGCAGATCTCACTGAAAATAAAAAACCTAACATTACTTTCTTTACTAGCAGGCTCAGGAGAGCCCACTAGGTGCATCCAGCTCTGGCCGGGCACAGATTCTAACTGAGGTCTGGAGGAGGGGCATAGAGGGAGGAGCCAGTGCACACCAGATAGTACCTAATCTTTCTTTTAGAGTGCCCAGTCTCCTGCGGAGCCCGTCTATTCCCCATGGTCCTTACAGAGTCCCCAGCATCCACTAGGACGTCAGAGAAAATAAGAATTTACTTACCGATAATTCTATTTCTCATAGTCCGTAGTGGATGCTGGGGACTCCGAAAGGACCATAGGGAATAGCGGCTCCGCAGGAGACTGGGCACAAAAGTAAAAGCTTTAGGACTACCTGGTGTGCACTGGCTCCTCCCCCCTATGACCCTCCTCCAAGCCTCAGTTAGGATACTGTGCCCGGACGAGCGTACACAATAAGGAAGGATTTTGAATCCCGGGTAAGACTCATACCAGCCACACCAATCACACCGTACAACTTGTGATCTGAACCCAGTTCACAGCATGATAACAGAGGAGCCTCTGAAAAGATGGCTCACAACAAATAATAACCCGATTTTTGTAACAATAACTATGTACAAGTATTGCAGACAATCCGCACTTGGGATGGGCGCCCAGCATCCACTACGGACTATGAGAAATAGAATTATCGGTAAGTAAATTCTTATTTTCTCTGACGTCCTAGTGGATGCTGGGGACTCCGAAAGGACCATGGGGATTATACCAAAGCTCCCAAACGGGCGGGAGAGTGCGGATGACTCTGCAGCACCAAATGAGAGAACTCCAGGTCCTCCTCAGCCAGGGTATCAAATTTGTAGAATTTAGCAAACGTGTTTGCCCCTGACCAAGTAGCTGCTCGGCAAAGTTGTAAAGCCGAGACCCCTCGGGCAGCCGCCCAAGATGAGCCCACTTTCCGTGTGGAATGGGCTTTTACAGATTTTGGCTGTGGCAGGCCTGCCACAGAATGTGCAAGCTGAATTGTACTACAAATCCAACGAGCAATAGTCTGCTTAGAAGCAGGAGCACCCAGCTTGTTGGGTGCATACAGGATAAACAGTGAGTCAGATTTTCTGACTCCAGCCGTCCTGGAAACATATATTTTCAGGGCCCTGACTACGTCCAGCAACTTGGAATCCTCCAAGTCCCTAGTAGCCGCAGGTACCACAATAGGCTGGTTTAAGTGAAACGCTGAAACCACCTTAGGGAGAAATTGAGGACGAGTCCTCAATTCTGCCCTGTCCGTATGAAAAATTAGGTAAGGGCTTTTATAGGATAAAGCCGCCAATTCTGAGACACGCCTGGCTGAAGCCAGGGCTAACAGCATTACCACTTTCCATGTGAGATATTTTAAGTCCACAGTGGTGAGTGGTTCAAACCAATGTGATTTTAGGAACCCCAAAACTACATTGAGATCCCAAGGTGCCACTGGAGGCACAAAAGGAGGCTGTATATGCAGTACCCCCTTGACAAACGTCTGAACTTCAGGAACTGAAGCTAGCTCTTTTTGGAAGAATATCGACAGGGCCGAAATTTGAACCTTAATGGACCCTAATTTTAGGCCCATAGACAGTCCTGTTTGCAGGAAATGCAGGAAACGACCCAGTTGAAATTCCTCTGTAGGGGCCTTCCTGGCCTCACACCACGCAACATATTTACGCCAAATACGGTGATAATGTTGCACAGTTACATCCTTCCTGGCTTTGATCAGGGTAGGGATGACTTCATCCGGAATGCCTTTTTCCTTCAGGATCCGGCGTTCAACCGCCATGCCGTCAAACGCAGCCGCGGTAAGTCTTGGAACAGACAGGGTCCCTGCTGGAGCAGGTCCTTTCTTAGAGGTAGAGGCCACGGGTCTTCCGTGAGCATCTCTTGAAGTTCCGGGTACCAAGTCCTTCTTGGCCAATCCGGAGCCACGAGTATAGTCCTTACTCCTCTCCTTCTTATGATTCTCAGTACCTTGGGTATGAGAGGCAGAGGAGGGAACACATACACTGACTGGTACACCCACGGTGTTACCAGAGCGTCCACAGCTATTGCCTGATGGTCCCTTGACCTGGCGCAATATCTGTCCAGTTTTTTGTTGAGGCGGGACGCCATCATGTCCACCTTTGGTTTTTCCCAACGGTTCACAATCATGTGGAAGACTTCTGGGTGAAGTCCCCACTCCCCCGGGTGGAGGTCGTGTCTGCTGAGGAAGTCTGCTTCCTAGTTGTCCACTCCCGGAATGAACACTGCTGACAGTGCTATCACATGATTTTCCGCCCAGCGAAGAATCCTTGCAACTTCCGTCATTGCCCTCCTGCTTCTTGTGCCGCCCTGTCTGTTTACGTGGGCGACTGCCGTGATGTTGTCCGACTGGATCAACACCGGCTGACCCTGAAGCAGAGGCCTTGCCTGACTTAGGGCATTGTAAATGGCCCTTAGTTCCAGGATATTTATGTGAAGTGACGTTTCCATGCTTGACCACAAGCCCTGGAAATTTCTTCCCTGTGTGACTGCTCCCCAGCCTCTCAGGCTGGCATCCGTGGTCACCAGGACCCAGTCCTGAATGCCGAATCTGCGGCCCTCTAGAAGATGAGCACTCTGTAACCACCACAGGAGAGACACCCTTGTCCTTGTAGACAGGGTTATCCGCTGATGCATTTGAAGATGCGATCCGGACCATTTGTCCAGCAGATCCCACTGAAAAGTTCTTGCGTGGAATCTGCCGAATGGAATCGCTTCGTAAGAAGCCACCATTTTTCCCAGGACCCTTGTGCATTGATGCACTGACACTTGGCCTGGTTTTAGGAGGTTCCTGACTAGGTCGGATAACTCCCTGGCTTTCTCCTCCGGGAGAAACACCTTTTTCTGGACTGTGTCCTGAATCATCCCTAGGAACAGCAGATGTGTCGTCGGAATCAGCTGCGATTTTAAAATATTTAGAATCCACCCGTGCTGTCGTAGTACTACTTGAGATAGTGCTACTCCGACCTCTAACTGTTCTCTGGACCTTGCCCTTATCAGGAGATCGTCCAAGTAAGGGATAATTAAGACGCCTTTTCTTCGAAGAAGAATCATCATTTCGGCCATTACCTTGGTAAAGACCCGGGGTGCCGTGGACAATCCAAACGGCAGCGTCTGAAACTGATAGTGACAGTTCTGTACCACAAACCTGAGGTACCCTTGGTGAGAAGGGCAAATTGGGACATGGAGGTAAGCATCCTTGATGTCCAGAGACACCATATAGTCCCCTTCTTCCAGGTTCGCTATCACTGCTCTGAGTGACTCCATCTTGAATTTGAACCTTTGTATGTAAGTGTTCAAGGATTTCAGATTTAAAATAGGTCTCACCGAGCCGTCCGGCTTCGGTACCACAAACAGCGTGGAATAATACCCCTTTCCCTGTTGTAGGAGGGGTACCTTGATTATCACCTGCTGGGAATACAGCTTGTGAATGGCTTCCAATACCGCCTCCCTGTCGGAGGGAGACGTTGGTAAAGCAGACTTCAGGAACCGGCGAGGGGGAGACGTCTCGAATTCCAATTTGTACCCCTGAGATACTACCTGCAGGATCCAGGGGTCCACTTGCGAGTGAGCCCACTGCGCGCTGAAAATCTTGAGACGGGCCCCCACCGTGCCTGAGTCCGCTTGTAAGGCCCCAGCGTCATGCTGAGGACTTGGCAGAAGCGGGGGAGGGCTTCTGTTCCTGGGAAGAGGCTGCCTGCTGCAGTCTTTTTTAGAGATGAGCGGGTTCGGTTCCTCGGAATCCGAACCCGCCCGAACTTCAGTTTTTTTTACACGGGGCCGAGCAACTCGGATCTTCCCGCCTTGCTCGGTTAACCCGAGCGCGCCCGAACGTCATCATCCCGCTGTCGGATTCTCGCGAGGCTCGGATTCTATCGCGAGACTCGGATTCTATATAAGGAGCCGCGCTTCGCCGCCATTTTCACACGTGCATTGAGATTCATAGGGAGAGGACGTGGCTGGCGTCCTCTCCGTTTATAGAGAAGAGAGTGAGACAGTAGAGAGAGACACAGTAGTAATTTTGGGGAGCATTAGGAGGAGTACTAGTAGTTACTTGCTGAAGTGATAGATAGTGTGACTGTATTATCTGACTTGTGGGGGAGACACTGACAGTGGGGAGCAGTTAGAGTCTGAGAGCAGGACTCAGGAGTACATATAACGTACAGTGCACACTTTTGCTGCCAGAGTGCCACACTGCCATTGTGACCACACTGACCACCAGTATAATATATATTGTGATTGTCTGCTTAGGAGTACTACTTGCAAGTTGCTGATAGTGTGACCAGTGACCTGACCACCAGTTTAATAATCACCACCAGTGAGTTTAATATATATATATATATATATATATATATATATATAATTGTATATAATATATATATATAATATTGTATACCACCTACCCGTGGTTTTTTTCTTTTCTTTCTTCTTTATACATACTACTATAGTAGCTTACTGTAGCAGTCTGCGGTGCTGCTGAGCTGACAGTGTCCAGCAGGTCCGTCATCAGTCATTACATAATAAATATATCTACCTGTCCGGCTGCAGTACTAGTGATATTATATATATATATATTGATTTCATCTCATTATCATCCAGTCTATATTAGCAGCAGACACAGTATGGTAGTCCACGGCTGTAGCTACCTCTGTGTCGGCAGTCGCTCGTCCATCCATAATTGTATACCACCTACCCGTGGTTTTTTTTTTTTTTTTCTTCTTTATACATACTACTATAGTAGCTTACTGTAGCAGTCTGCGGTGCTGCTGAGCAGACAGTGTCCAGCAGGTCCGTCATCAGTCATTACATAATAAATATATCTACCTGTCCGGCTGCAGTACTAGTGTGATATAATATATATTGATTTCATCTCATTATCATCCAGTCTATATTAGCAGCAGACACAGTACGGTAGTCCACGGCTGTAGCTACCTCTGTGTCGGCAGTCGCTCGTCCATCCATAATTGTATACCACCTACCCGTGGTTTTTTTTTTCTTTCTTCTTTATACATACTACTATAGTAGCTTACTGTAGCAGTCTGCGGTGCTGCTGAGCTGACAGTGTCCAGCAGGTCCGTCATCAGTCATTACATAATAAATATATATACCTGTCCGGCTGCAGTACTAGTGATATTATATATATATATATATATTGATTTCATCTCATTATCATCCAGTCTATATTAGCAGCAGACACAGTACGGTAGTCCACGGCTGTAGCTACCTCTGTGTCGGCAGTCGCTCGTCCATCCATAAATGTATACCACCTACCCGTGGTTTTTTTTTTTTCCTTTCTTCTTTATACATACTACTATAGTAGCTTACTGTAGCAGTCTGCGGTGCTGCTGAGCTGACAGTGTCCAGCAGGTCCGTCATCAGTCATTACATAATAAATATATATACCTGTCCGGCTGCAGTACTAGTGATATTATATATATATATATATTGATTTAATCTCATTATCATCCAGTCTATATTAGCAGCAGACACAGTACGGTAGTCCACGGCTGTAGCTACCTCTGTGTTGGCAGTCGCTCGTCCATCCATAATTGTATACCACCTACCCGTGTTTTTTTTCTTTTTCTTTCTTCTTTATACATACTACTATAGTAGCTTACTGTAGCAGTCTGCGGTGCTGCTGAGCTGACAGTGTCCAGCAGGTCCGTCATCAGTCATTACATAATAAATATATCTACCTGTCCGGCTGCAGTATTAGTGTGATATAATATATATTGATTTCATCTCATTATCATCCAGTCTATATTAGCAGCAGACACAGTACGGTAGTCCACGGCTGTAGCTACCTCTGTGTCGGCAGTCGCTCGTACATCCATAATTGTATACCACCTACCCGTGGTTTTTTTTTCTTTCTTCTTTATACATATTACTATAGTAGCTTACTGTAGCAGTCTGCGGTGCTGCTGAGCTGACAGTGTCCAGCAGGTCCGTCATCAGTCATTACATAATAAATATATATACCTGTCCGGCTGCAGTACTAGTGATATTATATATATATATATATTGATTTCATCTCATTATCATCCAGTCTATATTAGCAGCAGACACAGTACGGTAGTCCACGGCTGTAGCTACCTCTGTGTCGGCAGTCGCTCGTCCATTCATAATTGTATACCACCTACCCGTGGTTTTTTTTTTCTTTCTTCTTTATACATACTACTATAGTAGCTTACTGTAGCAGTCTGCGGTGCTGCTGAGCTGACAGTGTCCAGCAGGTCCGTCATCAGTCATTACATAATAAATATATATACCTGTCCGGCTGCAGTACTAGTGATATTATATATATATATATTGATTTCATCTCATTATCATCCAGTCTATATTAGCAGCAGACACAGTACGGTAGTCCACGGCTGTAGCTACCTCTGTGTCGGCAGTCGCTTGTCCATCCATAATTGTATACCACCTACCCGTGGTTTTTTTTTTTCTTTCTTCTTTATACATACTACTATAGTAGCTTACTGTAGCAGTCTGCGGTGCTGCTGAGCAGACAGTGTCCAGCAGGTCCGTCATCAGTCATTACATAATAAATATATCTACCTGTCCGGCTGCAGTACTAATGTGATATAATATATATTGATTTCATCTCATTATCATCCAGTCTATATTAGCAGCAGACACAGTACGGTAGTCCACGGCTGTAGCTACCTCTGTGTCGGCAGTCGCTCGTCCATCCATAATTGTATACCACCTACCCGTGGTTTTTCTTTTTTTTCTTTCTTCTTTATACATACTACTATAGTAGCTTACTGTAGCAGTCTGCGGTGCTGCTGAGCTGACAGTGTCCAGCAGGTCCGTCATCAGTCATTACATAATAAATATATATACCTGTCCGGCTGCAGTACTAGTGATATTATATATATATATATATATTGATTTCATCTCATTATCATCCAGTCTATATTAGCAGCAGACACAGTACGGTAGTCCACGGCTGTAGCAACCTCTGTGTCGTCAGTCGCTCATCCATCCATAATTGTATACCACCTACCCGTGTTTTTTTTTTTCTTTCTTCTTTATACATACTACTATAGTAGCTTACTGTAGCAGTCTGCGGTGCTGCTGAGCTGACAGTGTCCAGCAGGTCCGTCATCAGTCATTACATAATAAATAAATCTACCTGTCCGGCTGCAGTACTAGTGTGATATAATATATATTGATTTCATCTCATTATCATCCAGTCTATATTAGCAGCAGACACAGTACGGTAGTCCACGGCTGTAGCTACCTCTGTGTCTTTTAGTTGTGCCTATTAAAATATGGAGAACAAAAATGTTGAGGTTCCAAAATTAGGGAAAGATCAAGATCCACTTCCACCTCGTGCTGAAGCTGCTGCCACTAGTCATGGCCGAGACGATGAAATGCCAGCAACGTCGTCTGCCAAGGCCGATGCCCAATGTCATAGTACAGAGCATGTAAAATCCAAAACACCAAATATCAGTAAAAAAAGGACTCCAAAATCTAAAATAAAATTGTCGGAGGAGAAGCGTAAACTTGCCAATATGCCATTTACCACACGGAGTGGCAAGGAACGGCTGAGGCCCTTGCCTATGTTCATGGCTAGTGGTTCAGCTTCACATGAGGATGGAAGCACTCAGCCTCTCGCTAGAAAATTGAAAAGACTCAAGCTGGCAAAAGCACCGCAAAGAACTGTGCGTTCTTCGAAATCCCAAATCCACAAGGAGAGTCCAATTGTGTCGGTTGCGATGCCTGACCTTCCCAACACTGGACGTGAAGAGCATGCGCCTTCCACCATTTGCACGCCCCCTGCAAGTGCTGGAAGGAGCACCCGCGGTCCAGTTCCTGATAGTCAGATTGAAGATGTCAGTGTTGAAGTACACCAGGATGAGGAGGATATGGGTGTTGCTGGCGCTGGGGAGGAAATTGACAAGGAGGATTCTGATGGTGAGGTGGTTTGTTTAAGTCAGGCACCCGGGGAGACACCTGTTGTCCGTGGGAGGAATAGGGCCGTTGACATGCCTGGTGAAAATACCAAAAAAATCAGCTCTTCGGTGTGGAAGTATTTCACCAGAAATGCGGACAACATTTGTCAAGCCGTGTGTTGCCTTTGTCAAGCTGTAATAAGTAGGGGTAAGGACGTTAACCACCTCGGAACATCCTCCCTTATACGTCACCTGCAGCGCATTCATAATAAGTCAGTGACAAGTTCAAAAACTTTGGGCGACAGCGGAAGCAGTCCACTGACCAGTAAATCCCTTCCTCTTGTAACCAAGCTCACGCAAACCACAACACCAACTCCCTCAGTGTCAATTTCCTCCTTCCCCAGGATTGCCAATAGTCCTGCAGGCCATGTCACTGGCAATTCTGACGAGTCCTCTCCTGCCTGGGATTCCTCCGATGCATCCTTGCGTGTAACGCCTACTGCTGCTGGCGCTGCTGTTGTTGCTGCTGGGAGTCAATGGTCATCCCAGAGGGGAAGTCGTAAGCCCACTTTTACTACTTCCACCAAGCAATTGACTGTCCAACAGTCCTTTGCGAGGAAGATGAAATATCACAGCAGTCATCCTGTTGCAAAGCGGATAACTGAGGCCTTGACAACTATGTTGGTGTTAGACGTGGTTCCGGTATCCACCGTTAGTTCACAGGGAACTAGACAATTTCTTGAGGTAGTGTGCCCCCGTTACCAAATACCATCTAGGTTCCACTTCTCTAGGCAGGCGATACCGAGAATGTACACGGACGTCAGAAAAAGACTCACCAGTGTCCTAAAAAATGCAGTTGTACCCAATGTCCACTTAACCACGGACATGTGGACAAGTGGAGCAGGGCAGGGTCAGGACTATATGACTGTGACAGCCCACTGGGTAGATGTATGGACTCCCGCCGTAAGAACAGCAGCGGCGGCACCAGTAGCAGCATCTCGCAAACGCCAACTCTTTCCTAGGCAGGCTACGCTTTGTATCACCGGTTTCCAGAATACGCACACAGCTGAAAACCTCTTACGGCAACTGAGGAAGATCATCGCGGAATGGCTTACCCCAATTGGACTCTCCTGTGGATTTGTGGCATCGGACAACGCCAGCAATATTGTGTGTGCATTAAATATGGGCAAATTCCAGCACGTCCCATGTTTTGCACATACCTTGAATTTGGTGGTGCAGAATTTTTTAAAAAACGACAGGGGCGTGCAAGAGATGCTGTCGGTGGCCAGAAGAATTGCGGGACACTTTCGGCGTACAGGCACCACGTACAGAAGACTGGAGCACCACCAAAAACGCCTGAACCTGCCCTGCCATCATCTGAAGCAAGAAGTGGTAACGAGGTGGAATTCAACCCTCTATATGCTTCAGAGGTTGGAGGAGCAGCAAAAGGCCATTCAAGCCTATACAATTGAGCACGATATAGGAGGTGGAATGTACCTGTCTCAAGCGCAGTGGAGAATGATTTCAACGTTGTGCAAGGTTCTGCAACCTTTTGAACTTGCCACACGTGAAGTCAGTCCAGACACTGCCAGCCTGAGTCAGGTCATTCCCCTCATCAGGCTTTTGCAGAAGAAGCTGGAGGCATTGAAGGAGGAGCTAAAAGGGAGCGATTCCGCTAGGCATGTGGGACTTGTGGATGGAGCCCTTAATTCGCTTAACAAGGATTCACGGGTGGTCAATCTGTTGAAATCAGAGCACTACATTTTGGCCACCGTGCTCGATCCTAGATTTAAAACCTACCTTGGATCTCTCTGTCCGGCAGACACAAGTCTGCTGGGGTTCAAAGACCTGCTGGTGACAAAATTGTCAAGTCAAGCGGAACGCGACCTGTCAACATCTCCTCCTTCACATTCTCCCGCAACTGGGGGTGCGAGGAAAAGGCTCAGAATTCCGAGCCCACCCGCTGGCGGTGATGCAGGGCAGTCTGGAGCGACTGCTGATGCTGACATCTGGTCCGGACTGAAGGACCTGACAACGATTACGGACATGTCGTCTACTGTCACTGCATATGATTCTGTCACCATTGAAAGAATGGTGGAGGATTATATGAGTGACCGCATCCAAGTAGGCACGTCAGACAGTCCGTACTTATACTGGCAGGAAAAAGAGGCAATTTGGAGGCCCTTGCACAAACTGGCTTTATTCTACCTAAGTTGCCCTCCCACAAGTGTGTACTCCGAAAGAGTGTTTAGTGCCGCCGCTCACCTTGTCAGCAATCGGCGTACGAGGTTACTTCCAGAAAATGTGGAGAAGATGATGTTCATTAAAATGAATTATAATCAATTCCTCCGTGGAGACATTGACCAGCAGCAATTGCCTCCACAAAGTACACAGGGAGCTGAGATGGTGGATTCCAGTGGGGACGAATTGATAATCTGTGAGGAGCGGGATGTACACGGTGATATATCGGAGGATGATGATGAGGTGGACATCTTGCCTCTGTAGAGCCAGTTTGTGCAAGGAGAGATTAATTGCTTCTTTTTCGGTGGGGGTCCAAACCAACCCGTCATTTCAGTCACAGTCGTGTGGCAGACCCTGTCACTGAAATTATGGGTTGGTTAAAGTGTGCATGTCCTGTTTATACAACATAAGGGTGGGTGGGAGGGCCCAAGGACAATTCCATCTTGCACCTCTTTTTTCTTTCATTTTTCTTTGCGTCATGTGCTGTTTGGGGAGTGTTTTTTGGAAGGGCCATCCTGCGTGACACTGCAGTGCCACTCCTAGATGGGCCAGGTGTTTGTGTCGGCCACTAGGGTCGCTTAGCATACTCACACAGCTACCTCATTGCGCCTCTTTTTTTCTTCTTTGCGTCATGTGCTGTTTGGGGAGTGTTTTTTGAAAGGGCCATCCTGCGTGACACTGCAGTGCCACTCCTAGATGGGCCAGGTGTTTGTGTCGGCCACTAGGGTCGCTTAGCTTACTCACACAGCTACCTCATTGCGCCTCTTTTTTTCTTCTTTGCGTCATGTGCTGTTTGGGGAGTGTTTTTTGGAAGGGCCATCCTGCGTGACACTGCAGTGCCACTCCTAGATGGGCCAGGTGTTTGTGTCGGCCACTAGGGTCGCTTATCTTACTCACACAGCTACCTCATTGCGCCTCTTTTTTTCTTCTTTGCGTCATGTGCTGTTTGGGGAGTGTTTTTTGGAAGGGCCATCCTGCGTGACACTGCAGTGCCACTCCTAGATGGGCCAGGTGTTTGTGTCGGCCACTAGGGTCGCTTATCTTACTCACACAGCTACCTCATTGCGCCTCTTTTTTTCTTCTTTGCGTCATGTGCTGTTTGGGGAGTGTTTTTTGGAAGGGCCATCCTGCGTGACACTGCAGTGCCACTCCTAGATGGGCCAGGTGTTTGTGTCGGCCACTAGGGTCTCTTAGCTTACTCACACAGCTACCTCATTGCGCCTCTTTTTTTCTTTGCGTCATGTGCTGTTTGGGGAGTGTTTTTTGGAAGGGCCATCCTGCGTGACACTGCAGTGCCACTCCTAGATGGGCCAGGTGTTTGTGTCGGCCACTAGGGTCGCTTAGCTTAGTCATCCAGCGACCTCGGTGCAAATTTTAGGACTAAAAATAATATTGTGAGGTGTGAGGTATTCAGAATAGACTGAAAATGAGTGGAAATTATGGTTTTTGAGGTTTATAATAGTTGGGGATCAAAATGACCCCCAAATTCTATGATTTAAGCTGTTTTTTAGGGTTTTTTGAAAAAAACACCCGAATCCAAAACACACCCGAATCCGACAAAAAAAATTCGGTGAGGTTTTGCCAAAACGCGGTCGAACCCAAAACACGGCCGCGGAACCGAACCCAAAACCAAAACACAAAACCCGAAAAATTTCAAGTGCACATCCCTAGTCTTTTTCCCCTTCCTCTGCCCCGGGGCAGATATGAGTGGCCTTTTGCCCGCTTGCCCTTATGGGGACGAAAGGACTGAGCCTGAAAAGACGGTGTCTTTTTCTGCTGAGAGGTGACCTGGGGTAAAAAGGTGGATTTCCCAGCCGTTGCCGTGGCCACCAGGTCCGATAGACCGACCCCAAATATCTCCTCCCCTTTCTTAAACTTTTTACTAAGCAGCTCAGGAGAGCCACCTAGTGAGCACCCTTCTTGTTCGGGCACAAAAATCTAACTGAGGCTTGGAGGAGGGTCATAGGGGGAGGAGCCAGTGCACACCAGGTAGTCCTAAAGCTTTTACTTTTGTGCCCAGTCTCCTGCGGAGCCGCTATTCCCCATGGTCCTTTCGGAGTCCCCAGCATCCACTAGGACGTCAGAGAAAATCTATTTACGTGTTAAGTGCCCCAAGATTCCTGTAGAGACTCATGGGTTTGTGGAACATACTGGTAATGCTTTAAGGGGTCTATTCATGAAGCAGTGAAGAGTAGAGAAGTGAGCCTGTGGAGAGGTTCCCCATGGCAACCAATCAGCTGCTTCGTACAATCGTATAGTATGCAAATTCTAAATATTACTTCAATGCTGATTGGTTGCCATGGGCAACTTCTCCACTGGCTCACTTCTCCACACTTTTCACTGCTTCATGAATTGACCCCTAAAGTTTTAAGGGGCCTATTTATCACCAGATAAAATCGCCCAAACTCGCACTGCGATAATTGGTTACATCGCAGAGATGTATCAATTATCGCATGCAGGAACAGAGCTTGCGGTCAAGATCTGTCCTTGAGATGCCTCTTTGCAGCATCAAGGTATTTTTCGTAAAAAATACCCCGATATCCTGCTGCGCATGCGCTGCCCCCACCGACATCGCCGCTAACGCCGCTGCCCGGTCGACCTCCCCTGTCGCGACAACCCCCATGTCCCGCGGACCCCATCCCGGGAGATCAATATACTCACCTGTCAAGGGAGCCGGTCCGCGCTGCTTCAGGAGGCTGCTGGGCGCTGGGTCCTTCTCCTGCGCTGTGACCCCCAGTGCTGTAAAGTGCGCTGCCGTTTTGCAGCGTCACTTTACTGCACCGGGGTCACAGCGCAGCATATGGGGGACCCAGTGCCCAGCAACGCTCACCGGAGCAGCGGACACCGGCTCCCTGGACAGGTGAGTATGTGTTTAAAAATTATTTTATTTTTTTTACACTGTGATCAGCTTGTGTGTCCATTGGACACACATAGCTGATCACTCTGCCGTGTCCCCACTCAGGGGCAGAGAAAGCTGGGCAAAAGGGTGCACATCGCAGTGCTGCCCTGTGATCTCGCCACAGGGCACACTGTGGTATTTAGTGATGAGCGGGTTCGGTTTCTCGGAAACCGAACCCCCCCGAACTTCACCCTTTTTACACGGGTCCGAGCCATACTCGGATTCTCCCGTCTGGCTCGGTTAATCCGAGCGCGTCCGAACGTCATCATCCCGCGGTCGGATTCTCGCGAGATTCGGATTCTATATAAGCAGCCGCGTGTCGCCGCCATTTTCACTCGTGCATTGGAAATGTTAAGCAGAGGACGTGGCTGGCGTCCTCTCCGTTATTGTTGAACTTGATTGTGAACTATTGCTTAATTGTGGGGAGGGCTGGGGAGCAGCTGTATACTATAGGAGGAGTACAGTGCAGAGTTTTGCTGATCAGTGACCACCAGTTATCCGTTCTCTGCCTGAAAAAAACGCTCCATATCTGTGCTCAGTGTGCTGCTTTATTGTGGGGACTGGGGACCACCAGTATAATATTATATAGGAGGAGTACAGTGCAGAGTTTTGCTGACCAGTGACCACCAGTATATAATATATAGCATTATGGTACAGTAGGCCACTGCTGTACCTACCTCTGTGTCGTCATTAAGTATACTATCCATCTAGATTCTATACCTGTGGTGCATTTCAGTTGTGCAGTTTGCTGACACAGTGACCACCAGTATACTATATATAGCAGTACGTGACAGAAGGCCACTGCTGTACCTACCTCTGTGTCATCATTAAGTATACTATCCATCTACATTCTATACCTGTGGTGCATTTTAGTTTTGCAGTTTGCTGACACAGTGATCACCAGTATACTATATATAGCAGTACGGTACGGAAGGCCACTGCTGTACCTACCTCTGTGTCGTCATTAAGTATACTATCCATCTACATTTTATACCTGTGGTGCATTTTAGTTTTGCAGTTTGCTGACACAGTGACCACCAGTATACTATATATAGCAGTACGGTACGGAAGGCCGCTGCTGTACCTACCTCTGTGTCGTCATTAAGTATACTATCCATCTACATTCTATACCTGTGGTGCATTTTAGTTTTGCAGTTTGCTGACACAGTGACCACCAGTATACTATATATAGCAGTACGGTACGGAAGGCCACTGCTGTACCTACCTCTGTGTCGTCATTAAGTATACTATCCATCTACATTCTAAACCTGTGGTGCATTTTAGTTTTGCAGTTTGCTGACACAGTGACCACCAGTATACTATATATAGCAGTACGGTACGGAAGGCCACTGCTGTACCTACCTCTGTGTCGCCATTAAGTATACTATCCATCTACATTCTATACCTGTGGTGCATTTTAGTTTTGCAGTTTGCTGACACAGTGACCACCAGTATACTATATATAGCAGTACGGTACGGAAGGCCACTGCTGTACCTACCTCTGTGTCGTCATTAAGTATGCTATCCATCTACATTCTATACCTGTGGTGCATTTTAGTTTTGCAGTTTGCTGACAGTGACCACCAGTATATATAGCAGTACGGTACGGAAGGCCACTGCTCTACCTACCTCTGTGTCGTCAAGTATACTATCCATCCATACCTATGGTGCATTTCAGTTGTGCGCAGTATATATTGTAGTAGGCCGTTGATATTGATAGTTACTGGCATATAATTCCACACATTAAAAAATGGAGAACAAAAATGTGGAGTTTAAAATAGGGAAAGATCAAGATCCACTTCCACCTCGTGCTGAAGCTGCTGCCACTAGTCATGGCCAAGACGATGAAATGCCATCAACGTCGTCTGCCAAGGCCGATGCCCAATGTCATAGTAGAGAGCATGTAAAATCCAACAAACAAAAGTTCAGTAAAATGACCCAAAAATCAAAATTAAAAGCGTCTGAGGAGAAGCGTAAACTTGCCAATATGCCATTTACGACACAGAGTGGCAAGGTACGGCTGAGGCCCTGGCCTATGTTCATGGCTAGTGGTTCAGCTTCACATGAGGATGGAAGCACTCATCCTCTCGCTAGAAAAATGAAAAGACTTAAGCTGGCAAAAGCACAGCAAAGGACTGTGCGTTCTTCTAAATCACAAATTCCCAAGGAGAGTCCAATTGTGTCGGTTGCGATGCCTGACCTTCCCAACACTGGACAGGAAGAGCTTGCACCTTCCACCATTTGCACGCCCCCTGCAAGTGCTGGAAGGAGCACCCGCAGTCCAGTTCCTGATAGTCAAATTGAAGATGTCACTGTTGAAGTACACCAGGATGAGGATATGGGTGTTGCTGGCGCTGGGGAGGAAATTGACAAGGAGGATTCTGATGGTGAGGTGGTTTGTTTAAGTCAGGCACCCGGGGAGACACCTGTTGTCCATGGGACGAATATGGCCATTGACATGCCTGGTCAAAATACAAAAAAAATCAGCTCTTCGGTGTGGAATTATTTCAACACAAATGCGGACAACAGGTGTCAAGCCGTGTGTTGCCTTTGTCAAGCTGTAATAAGTAGGGGTAAGGACGTTAACCACCTCGGAACATCCTCCCTTATACGTCACCTGCAGCGCATTCATCATAAGTTAGTGACAAGTTCAAAAACTTTGGGTGACAGCGGAAGCAGTCCACTGACCACTAAATCCCTTCCTCTTGTAACCAAGCTCCTGCAAACCACACCACCAACTCCCTCAGTGTCAATTTCCTCCTTACCCAGGAAAGCCAATAGTCCTGCAGGCCATGTCACTGGCAAGTCTGACGAGTCCTCTCCTGCCTGGGATTCCTCCGATGCATCCTTGAGTGTAACGCCTACTGCTGCTGGCGCTGCTGTTGTTGCTGCTGGGAGTCGATCGTCATCCCAGAGGGGAAGTCGGAAGACCACTTGTACTACTTCCAGTAAGCAATTGACTGTCCAACAGTCCTTTGCGAGGAAGATGAAATATCACAGCAGTCATCCTGCTGCAAAGCAGATAACTCAGGCCTTGGCAGCCTGGGCGGTGAGAAACGTGGTTCCGGTATCCACCGTTAATTCAGAGGCAACTAGAGACTTGATTGAGGTACTGTGTCCCCGGTACCAAATACCATCTAGGTTCCATTTCTCTAGGCAGGCGATACCGAAAATGTACACAGACCTCAGAAAAAGACTCACCAGTGTCCTAAAAAATGCAGTTGTACCCAATGTCCACTTAACCACGGACATGTGGACAAGTGGAGCAGGGCAGACTGAGGACTATATGACTGTGACAGCCCACTGGGTAGATGTATTGCCTCCCGCAGCAAGAACAGCAGCGGCGGCACCAGTAGCAGCATCTTGCAAACGCCAACTCGTTCCTAGGCAGGCTACGCTTTGTATCACCGCTTTCCAGAAGAGGCACACAGCTGACAACCTCTTACGGAAACTGAGGAAGATCATCGCAGAATGGCTTACCCCAATTGGACTCTCCTGGGGATTTGTGACATCGGACAAGCCAGCAATATTGTGCGTGCATTACATCTGGGCAAATTCCAGCACGTCCCATGTTTTGCACATACATTGAATTTGATGGTGCAGAATTATTTAAAAAACGACAGGGGCGTGCAAGAGATGCTGTCGGTGGCCCGAAGATTTGTGGCATTCAGCACATCGCGTACAGAAGACTGGAGCACCACCAAACAGTCCTGAACCTGCCCTGCCATCATCTGAAGCCAGAGGTGGTAACGAGGTGGAATTCAACCCTCTATATGCTTCAGAGGATGGAGGAGCAGCAAAAGGCCATTCAAGCCTATACATCTGGCCATGTTATAGGCAAAGGAGGGGGAATGCACCTGACTCAAGCGCAGTGGAGAATGATTTCAACGTTGTGCAAGGTTCTGCAATCCTTTGAACTTGCCACACGTGTAGTCAGTTCAGACACTGCCAGCCTGAGTCAGGTCATTCCCCTCATCAGGCTTTTGCAGAAGAATCTGGAGACATTGAAGGAGGAGCTAAAGCAGAGCAATTCCGCTAGGCATGTGGGACTTGTGGATAGAGCCCTTAATTCGCTTAACCAGGATTCACGGGTGGTCAATCTGTTGAAATCAGAGCACTACATTTTGGCCACCGTGCTCGATCCTAGATTTAAAACCTACGTTGTATCTCTCTTTCCAGCAGACACAAGACGGCAGAGGTTCAAAGACCTGCTGGTGAGAAAATTGTCAAGTCAAGCGGAACGTGACCCGTCAACATCTCCTCCTTCACATTTTCCCGCAACTGGGGGTGCGAGGAAAAGGCTAAGAATTCCGAGCCCACCCGCTGGCGGTGATGCAGGGCAGTCTGGAGCGAGTGCTGACATCTGGTCCGGACTGAAGGACCTGCCAACGATTACTGACATGTCGTCTACTGTCACTTCATATGATTCTCTCACCATTGAAAGAATGGTGGAGGATTATATGAGTGACCGCATCCAAGTAGGCATGTCAGACAGTCCGTACGTATACTGGCAGGGAAAAGAGGCAATTTGGAGGCCCTTGCACAAACTGGCTTTATTCTACCTAAGTTGCCCTCCCTCCAGTGTGTACTCCGAAAGAGTGTTTAGTGCAGCCGCTCACCTTGTCAGCAATCGGCGTACGAGGTTTCTTCCAGAAAATGTGGAGAAGATGATGTTCATCAAAATGAATTATAATCAATTCCTCCGTGGAGACATTCACCAGCAGCAATTGCCTCCACAAAGTACACAGGGACCTGAGATGGCGGATTCCAGTGGGGACGAATTAATAATCTGTGAGGAGGGGGATGTACACAGTGAAAGGGGTGAGGAATCGGAGGATGATGATGAGGTGGACATCTTGCCTCTGTAGAGCCAGTTTGTGCAAGTAGAGATTGATTGCTTCTTTTTTTGGTGGGGCCCCAAACCAACCAGTCATTTCAGTCACAGTCGTGTGGCAGACCCTGTCGCTGAAATGATGGGTTCGTTAAAGTGTGCATGTCCTGTTTATACAACATAAGGGTGGGTGGGAGGGCCCAAGGACAATTCCATCTTGCACCTCTTTTTTCTTTAATTTTTCTTTGCATCATGTGCTGTTTGGGGACAATTTTTTTGAAGTGCCATCCTGCCTGACACTGCAGTTCCACTCCTAGATGGGCCAGGTGTTTGTGTCGGCCACTTGTGTCGCTTAGCTTAGCCATCCAGCGACCTCGGTGCAAATTTTAGGACTAAAAATAATATTGTGAGGTGTGAGGTGTTTAGAATAGACTGGAAATGAGTGGAAATTATGGTTATTGAGGTTAATAATAC
Organism: Pseudophryne corroboree; assembly: GCF_028390025.1. Taxonomy (NCBI): domain Eukaryota; kingdom Metazoa; phylum Chordata; class Amphibia; order Anura; family Myobatrachidae; genus Pseudophryne; species Pseudophryne corroboree. Next base: position 270,845,176 of record NC_086454.1, read on the forward strand.
TATGGGATCAAAATGACCCCCAAATTCTATGATTTAAGCTGTTTTTTAGGTTTTTTTTGTAAAAAACACCCGAATCCAAAACACACCCGAATCCCACAAAAAAATTTCGGTGAGGTTTTGCCAAAACGCGTCCGAATCCAAAACACGGCCGCGGAACCGAATCCAAAACCAAAACACACAACCCGAAAAATGTCCGGTGCACATCACTAGGTATTTTTTTACTTTTTTTTTTTTTTTTAGTAAATTTGGCCACATCACATTTCCCATTATAAGTATGGGGAATGCGATGTGGGTTACTAAAAAAAAGTGAATTAAAGGGTTTGGAGCAGTTTTTCATGAAAACTACTCCAAATGCCCTTTAATACATTCAAGTGAAAATAATGTGAAAAAACACCCTTTTTAGTAAAAATAATGTTAATAAATAGACCCCTAAGTGTGCACAGGCAAAGTGCAGAATTTTGGGCCAAGTGAAATTGCTTTTTATTATTACCTTTTATTTATATAGCGCATACATATTCCACAGCGCTGTACAGAGAATGTTTGCCCATTCACATGGGTTCACTACGGCTGGCCGGCGGTCGGGCTCCCGGCGACCAGCATCCCGGTGCTGGGAGCCCGACCGCCAGCTTACCGACAGCGTGGCGAGCGCAAATGAGCCCCTTGCGGGCTCGCTGCGCTACGGGCGCGCCACACTATTTTATTCTCCCTCTATGGGGGTCGTGGACCCCCACGAGGGAAAATAAGTGTCGGTATGCCGGCTGTCGGGCTCCCAGCGCCGGTATACTGAGCGCCGGGAGCCCGACCGCCGGCATGCAGTAGACCACCCATTCACATCAGTCCCTGCCCCAGTGGAGCTTACAATCTACATTCCCTATCACATGTACATGCACACACATTCACGCTAGGGTTAATTTTGTTGGGAGCCAATTTATCTACCAGTATATTTTTGGATTGTGGGAGGAAACTGGAGTACCTGGAGGAAACCCATGCAAGTACGGGGAGAATATACAAACTCCACACAGTTAGGGACATGGTGGGAATTGAACCCATGACCTCAGTGCTGTGAGGCAGTAATGCTAACCATTACACCATCCGTACTGCCCAACAGTACTTTTTGCAACAGTAAAAAGTGGGTGCACTGCACTGGTGTTCCTGTGGGTTACAGCAACGTTTTCTTGTGCAGCATTATCTATACAATATTTGAGCAATGTAAATAATATTATTTGCAGCAGGTCCGCATAATTACAGCTGTCTAAGGGATCTATTCATGAAGCAGTGAAAAGTATGGAGAAGTGAGGTAGTGGAGAAGATTTATAATTTGCATACTATAAAATTATACTGAGCAGCTGATTGGTTGCCATGGGCAACTTCTCCACACTTTTCACCGCTTTATGAATAGACCCCTTTAGGAGCCTTATTGTACAGCAGCAGCTTACTAGTTAAGAAATATGCAGCAGAGTATATATTTAATATTGCCATATAGTTCTAGAAATAGTGTTGGGACAAAGTAATACATGTGGCTCTTAGGATTGTTATACAGTAATACATTTTTAGATTTCCATTGTATATTATTAGACACAAACACATCCCAGGTGCCTGCAGCTGTACCACCAATAAAGAAGGGTTCACTTGTTGTGACCCAGAAATAATTCTTGTTTTCTCTACCTAACATCACATTCCTGGGGGGTGAGACCCTTATATATACAATCTGGTTTTGTTGTATTATTCTTTCCTACTGCTTTAAACACTTCCTATTAAATGTATAATTCTTATACATTGGAAATAGTACTAAATTTACATGATTGTGTTTTTTAAATAATTTCTAATTTTATCCTGTACTCATCTTTAATTCATATGTGAATAATAGTATTAATATGGTATCATTATTATTATTATTTAAAAAGGACATTATTGTGGAAGGAAAACTTGCTGTCGTAGTTACTGAGGATAAACTAAATGCATATACAGCTTAGGTAATGATCATTTATTGTTGTACGTCAATGTTTGTGGATTATATATTTTACGTTTCTGGAAGGGCCAAGTATCCAAAAACGAGACTGTGGACCTAATTCAGCATGGAACGCTACTGCGGCAGCGTTCGCATGCTGAAGCCCTGTGAAGTTTGCGCACATGCAGAAGCCACACGGCGCGCGCGCACACACAGTGAGATGCAACGTGATGTCATGCGCAGCTGCTGTGACGCGAAACATGGCGGGTAGCCGTCTGCCTTAGCAGCTAGGCTGCGTAAGCAGAGTGCTACCCAGAACATGTGAAAGCATCGCCGCCGTGTGTGGGGGGAGGGCTGGATCCAGCATGCCCTGTGCTGAGTGTCCCCCCGCATGCTAGAGTAAAGAGTTGTATGCAGAATCGGGCACTGTATCTGTATTTGTGCACAGCTTAGACTTGCAGCCTCTTACACATGGAAGGATGTTTTGCGAGTACATACAGTACCTAGGAGATGCTGCATAATGAAACTTGGCTGCAGGGTTGGACTGGCCCACAGGGGTATAGGGGAAACCCCCGGTGGGCCCCAATACCTAGGGCCCCCACCTCCTCCTCTAGGGATCAGGTTGCAGACTGTGCACTTGAAGTACATATTATACATATGTCACATTATACCGCACAGGACTAGGTATATTTTCTACAGTGCAGTAATCTGATACATTATCATGAATGCACTAGCAGTAATTACTATATATATTTATCATTGGGCCCAGACCATGCACTCTCTAATGGTTAGCCAAACCTCTGCGGCAGCTGGCCACACCCCTTCTGGAGACTGGACACACCCCAGACCCCTAACACATGGGCCCCTACCACTGCATTACCCCGGAGGGCCCTTCCTGTCCCAGTCCGACACTGCTTGGCTGCTTCCCTAGATACTGTCCTCAGTAAGCCTACAGTATTTCCCACTTTCGCATTTGTTAATAACACAGGCCCTGATTCAGAGATGTACCCGAATGCATTCACAGCTGCAAGTTTGTAAAGCTGCAGGAAATAAAACTGCAGAGCCATTGCAGCTGCGTACGGGATCACTACTGAAGCCTCAAACATGCCTCAAAATGGTTGCGACACTTGTCCACATTTTGTACCTGTCGACACTGTGCTGTCCACATAATGACCATCTACACTGTGACTGTCAGCAAATCATGACAAAACCATAGTAAACAGCATATAGAGAAATAAGCTGCTGAGTTAAACACTACAGCTGTGTAGCCTCTATGGTCATTCCTATTACGTCTCAATGGAAAATGTGCGTGTGTGAATTGGCTCCTATACACAATGCATCACACAGAATTGGAATCTTTAGTTTACATTAGTTTATGTTAAAGTATATTATTGACCCTTATTGGGGTTTATCCACCGGGATAAACATAATTATAGGGCTCCCAAAGAGGTGTGGTTCATCAAATCGACAGTGTCTAGGTCGACAATGTTTAGGTTGACCACTATAGGTCGACAGTCACTAGGTCGACACGGATGGAAGGTCGACAGGGTTTCTAGGTCGACATGTGCTAGGTCGACAGGTCTAAAGGTCGACATGGGGATTTTTTTTTTCGTTTTCTTCGTAGAGTGACCGGGATCCCAAATTAGTGCACCGCGTCCCCTCGCATGGCTCGCTTCGCTCTCCATGCTTCAGGCATGGTGCCTTCGCTCTGCTACCGCTTCGCTCGGCACACTTTACCATTCCAATCGTAGTCCACGTGGATCGTTAGGTATGAAAAAATTCCAAAAAGAAAAAAAATGTGAAAAACTCATGTCGACCTTTAGACCTGTCGACCTAGCACATGTCGACCTAGAAACCCTGTCGACCTTCCATCCATGTCGACCTAGTGACTGTCGACCTATAGTGGTCAACCTAAACATTGTCGCCCTAGACACTGTTGATCTTCAGACCGGATCCCCTCCCAAAGACCCAAATTGATAGTAATTGTGCATGTATATTCAGCTTGAGTATTGTGGCTGATCTTAATAATAGTATTTAGCATGTGCCGGTACTGTAGGGGTGCCAATGTGCAACGGGTATTGTGGACTCTACTTGAAATAACATGCTCTATTATTTCAGTATATACAGTAGTAGGCTCATATACTGGTGACCTAATACTGATACTGTGCTCTCTCTCACTCAGGACACTAATGTGGAATTCCACGGTGTATAGCCAACACATGCCTATTTCTCTGTACAGTACTGAGTTCTGGAGGCTGAAGGTGGTACATAATGGTTTGGGGTAGATTGGGTTCGTGGGCTAGTTCTAATTTTGCAATGTAGGTTGTCGGTAGGTAGGCTCAGGTGGACCAGTAAACTGTCTTGCTATAAATAGCTGACTAACTTAGGGCAGGACCATCTTAATGTATAGGCACACTGGGCAGCTGTCCAGGGTCCCACAATTCTAGGGGCCTTCAAGCAGGGGTGTGTGGTCGTCACACAATCATAGCAGTGAGGCAACATTTTCTACCTGCTTCCCAGCCTACAGCCAGACAGTAAATGGCTGTCAGCATACTGATTGGTGGATGTCTGGAGCTATCCACCAATCAGAGTGCTGACAGCCATTCACTGTATGGAAGCATGTGAAGAGACTGCACGTGACTTCACGAGGGGCATGTTATGATTGTTTTATAATTAGTTCCCATGAATGGGTGGGTAGGGGCTCCAATGCATTGCTTTGCCTAGGGCCAACAATGCTGTTAAAATGTCCCTGCACTAAGCTGGAGATGAAGAGTCATCATTTGCATATTACTACTAGAGATGTGCGGCGGACACTTTTTGGGTTTTGTGTTTTGGATCTGGATCTCCGTTCGTGTTTTGGATCTGGATTGATTTTGCCAAAACCACCCTTTCGGGATTTGTATTTGTTTTTGGATCTGGATGTTTTTTGAAAACAGCTAAAATCACAGAATTTGGGGGCAATTTTGATCCTACGGTATTATTAACCTCAATAACATTAATTTCCACTCATTTCCAGTCTATTCTGAACACCTCACAATATTGTTTTTGGGCCAAAAGGTTTCACCGAGGTAGCTGGATGACTAAGCTAAGCGACACAAGTGGCCGGTACAAACACCTGGCCCAGCTAAGAGTGGAATATATAATGGCAAATTGCTCTAATCAAACTGGTAACATTCCTCAGATGATGCGGGAGGGGGTCACTCTAGACAAGAAAAACAGATTTTTTTACACGCACTCTGCGGGCTGTTAGTAACAAGAACTGCATACTATATAATAATAGAAAATTCAGAGCTCTTAGTTACATATATTTTGCAAAAAATATGATAAGCCTCCAGGCCACTTCATGGCGGCTCTATTGCTGGAGGTCCCTAATACTAAGTATGAGTCCAGGGCGTGGACCCCACAAAGTCGGCTCATGCCCAAACACCCCAGGGCAGCACACCATTGAAATACTATAGTGTTAATGTGTTAATAAGAAAGAAGCATGAGCTATGTGTTAGAACGTGATACAAAAATAAGGGTATTAATAAAATACTCAAAACAGTAGTATTAGTGGAAAAATAAGAGTGTTACACAAGTGCTAAATAAATATTATGGCGTGCTACCCCAAGGTAGCCTGGTCACACCAGACCTGGGGGGTACAACTCCCCAAACCCACACACAGCATAATAATAATAATAATAATAATAATAATAATAATTATTATTATTATTATATCCACTATGGGTCATATAATTGCTTAATGTACGGCCTCATGATAATGGCACATACAAAATATATCCATATTGAGGTAGCTTACCAGGAGTCACCCCTGTATCCTCCAAATGGCACTACAGGACCCAGCATGCCCTCCTAATGCTGACTCAATCTATGCCTCTCTGAACTGCAATATATAATGGCAAACTGCTCTAATCAAACTTGTAACATTCCTTAGGGGCTGTGGGAGGGGGCTACTCTAGACAAGAAAAACAGAAGGATTTTTTCCACGCACTCTGCGGGCTGTTAGTAACAAGAACTATACACTATATAATAATAGAAAATTTAGAGCTCTTAGTTACATATATATTTTGCAAAAAATATGATAAGCCTCCAGGCCACTTCACGGCAGCTCTATTGCTGGAGGTCCCTAATACTAAGTATAAGTCCAGAGCTCATACTTAGAATTAGGGACCTCCAGCAATAGAGCCGCCGTGAAGTGTCCTGGAGGCTTATCATATTTTTTGCTAAATATATGTAACTAAGGAGTCTATTTACTAAGCCTTGAATGGAGATAAAGTCACTGGAGATAAAGTACCAGCCAATCGGCTCCTAACTGCCATGCCACAGGCTGTGTTTGAAAAATGACAGCTAGGATCTGATTGACTGGTACTTTATCTCCAGTGGTTTTATCTCCATCCAAGGCTTAGTAAATAGACCCCTAAGAGCTCTAAATTTTCTATTATTATACAGTGTACAGTTCTTGTTACTAACAGCCCGCAAAGTGTGTGGAAAAAATCCTTCTGTTTTCCCATCTAAGAGTGGCACTGCAGTGGCAGACAGGATGGCAGTTTTAAAAATTAGGCCGCAAAGATCACATCATGCAAAGAAAAAAAGAGGCGAAAGATGGAATTGTCCTTGGGCCCTCTCACCCACCCTTATGTGTTTTAAACAGGACATGCACAGTTTAATAAACCCATCATTTCAGTGATAGATGGTCCCCATGGAAAAAGCTTGCCAAGTTCTCCGAAGCCTAGCTAGCTACAAACATATCACCTCCTTCTTTGATGACTTTTCACATTATGAGAAGAGGCAAGAGGAAGAGAACAGGGTGGACACAAAGGACAGAGAGGCACACGCAATCAGGAACAACACACAGGCTTTCACCTCCACTTCCATGTTGGTGTGGAATGGAAAGGACTTCAACTAAGCAAATATATAATTACCACATTACCGGGCAAGCTGAAAAACTAGGGACCACTTCTCCATTTTCAGGGATTAAGATAATCTCAGATTTAATGCTGGGATACAAATAAACTGGTGTATACCACAGGATCAAGATTGGATATTTTTCCATCCACGGAGTCTGGAGACTTATTTTGTGAAAATCTCATGGGTTTCTTTTTTCCCATTTTTTATTGCATGTATATTTACATATATATTACACAGCACAGCAGACAGGCAACAGCACCGCTGCTCTTATACGGCAGTGGGGCAGCACCCTTGGACTGATAAGGCAGAGGGGCAGCCACCCATATAGGGCAGCACCTCTGGAATGATGTGGCAAATACATGCAATATGGAATTGTCCTTGGGCCCTCCCACCCACCCTTATGTTCAGTGGCGTAACTAGAAATTTTTCTCCCCCAAGCCAAAAAATTCTGCGCCGAAGGCGCGCGCGGCAAAAAGGGGTGTGGTTTCGTTGGAATGGGCGTGGTTTCGCATAAAGGGGCGTGGCATTGCAGGAAAAGACTACCTTATACCCCAGTTTTGCAACCTGCACGCCCATACGTTGGCCACCACAGGAAAGAAAAATAATCCTGATTCATGCACCTTACATTATTTGTCATTTTTCCTCCTTATAGTAATGCCCAGTATACATTATGCCACATACTGCAATGGCCCTTAGACATTATGCCGCACACAATAATGCACATGACACAATATGCACACACTGTAATGCCCCCGACACATTATGCCACACACCGTAATGCCTGTGACACATTATGCCACACACCGTAATGCCTGTGACACATTATGACAGGAATCGCAATGCCCGTTATACATTATGCTACACACTGCAATGCCCCTGATACATTATAGCACATACAATGTCTGTGACACATTATGACACACACCGCAATGTCCGTGATACATTATGCCACACACTGCAATGCCCGATACATTATAGCACATACAATGCCTGTGACACATTATGCCACACACTGCAATGACCTTGAGACATTATACCACAATGCCCGTGATATAGTATACCATACACCGTAATGCCTGTAACACATACCGCAATGCCCTGCCCGTTATACCCTATGCCACACACCGCAATGCCAGTTATGTATTATGCCACACTGCAATGACCCTGAGACATTATACCACATACCACAATGCCCGTGATATAGTATACCACACACCGTAATGCCTGACACATTATGACACACACCGCAATGTCCGTGATACATTATGCCACACACTGCAATGACCCTGAGACATTATACCACATATCACAATGCCCGCGATATAGTATACCATACACCGTAATGCCTGTGACACATTATGACACACACCGCAATGTCCGTGATACATTATGCCACACACCGTAATGCCCATTACACATTAAGTCCTACAGTAAGGCTTCTAATTACTTTTCAATTACCTGCTCGTTGTCAGGGGTTTCATGCACTGGGTGTCATGCTCGTTGCCAGGAGTTTCATGCTCTTGGTTCCATGCACGGTGCCAGGGGTTTTCATGCTCAGGGTGTCATGCTCATTGCCAGGGGTTTCATGCACTGGGTGTCATGCTCGTTGCCAGGTGTTTCATGCACTGGGTGTCATGCTCGTTGCCAGGTGTTTCATGCACTGGGTGTCATGCTCGTTGCTAGGAGGTAGTCCTTGTTGCTAGGGCTGTGCTCCCAGTGCCACATATGTCCCCAGTGCCAGATATTCCCCCACGGTGCCAGGTACTCACATGCCCCAGTGCCAAATATAGCCCCCCCCATGTGCCAGGTACACATATACCCCCCAGTGCCACATATGCCCCCAGTGCCAGATATTCCCCCAGTGCCAGATATTCCCCCCCAGTGCCATATATGCCCCCAGTGCCAGATATTCCCCCCCAGTGCCATATATGCCCCAGTGCCAGATATTCCCCCCCAGTGCCATATATGCCCCCAGTGCCAGATATTCCCCCCCCCAGTGCCATATATGCCCCAGTGCCAGATATCCCCCCCCCCCCGCGCCGCTGCTGCTGCTGCTTTTTGGAAGGACACAGAGGGCACAGCTCGCCTCTCCTGTGTCCCTCCTGCTGCATCATCTCCGGCGGCCGCGGGTCTAATAGGGGGAAGTGCCGGTTCGTGAGCCAATTAGAGCTCACGGACGGCACTTCCCCCTATTAGACCCGCGGCCGCCGGAGATGATGCAGGAGGGACACAGGGAGGCGCAATGTGCCCTCCGTGTCCCTCCAACAAGCGGCGGAGGGAAGGAGACCGCAGACTGACATGCGGACGCTCGTCCGCATGTCAGTCTGCTGTAAATCAGTGGCGCCCCCGCAGCCCCTCGCCCCCAAGCCACCGCGAGGGCTGCGGGTGCAGTAGTTACGCCACTGCTTATGTTGTATAAACAGGACATGCACACTTTAACGAAACAATCATTTCAGCGATAGGGTCTGCCACATGACTGTGGCTGAAATGACTGGTTTGTTTGGGCCCCCACCAAAAAAGAAGAAATTAATCTCTCCTTGCACAAACTGGCTCAACAGAGGCAAGATGTCATCCTCATTCTCAGATTCCTTGTTGAGATTTGTGGATAAATAATTCCACACCGAAGAGGTGGCTTTTTTGGTATTTTGCCCAGGCATGACAATGGGCTTTTTCATCCCATGGCCAACAACTGTCTCCACTGGTGCCTTATTCAAACAAACCACATCAGAATCCTCATCGTCAACTTCCTCCTCAGCGCCAGCTACACCTATATCCTCCTCATCCTGGTGTACTTCTACAGTGACGTCCTCAATCTCAATATCAGCAACTGGACTGGCAGTGCTCATTCCAGCACTTGCAGAGGGCATGCAAATGGAAGTAGAAGACTCCTCTTCCCATACAGTGTTGTGAAGGTCAGGCCTAGACATCGCAACCGTGGACAGTGCCAGCACCCCTGTATTTTCACAATACCCCTGTCATTTTACAGCATACAAGACAAGGCCAGTGTACAATTATTTTCACTGCACAGCTGTATTTTACAGCTTACAGGGCCAGTGTACTTTTATTTTAACAACAGCACTCCTGTATTTTTACAGCATACAGGACCAGAGTACTTTTATTTAAACAACAGCACCCTGTATTTTTACAGCAAACAGGACCAGTGCATTTATAATTTTAACAACAGAACCCCTGTATTTTTACAGCACACAGGACCAGTGTACTTTCATTTTAACAGCAGCACTCCTGTTTCTTTACATATACAGGACCAGTATACTTTTATTTCAACAACAGCACCCCTGTATGTTTACAGCATGCAGGCCAGTGTAGATTTTTTTTCACTGCACCCCTAAATTTTTACAGCATACAAGACAGGGCCAGTGTACATTTTGTTTCACTGCACCCCTGAATTTTTACAGCATACAAGACAGGGCCAGTGTACATTTATTTTCACTGCTCACCTGAATTTTTACAGCATACAGGACAGGGCCAGTGTACATATATTTTCACTGCTCACCTGAATTTTTACAGCATACAAGACAGGGCCAGTGTACATTTTGTTTCACTGCACCCCTGAATTTTTACAGCATACAAGACTGGGCCAGTGTACATTTATTTTCACTGCTCACCTGAATTTTTACAGCATACAGGACAGGGCCAGTGTACATATATTTTCACTGCACCCCTGAATTTGTACAGCCAGCACCCCTGTATTTTCACTGCATACAGGAGGACAGTGCCCCTTCCCCCTGTACAACACAGTGACAGCCAGAACAGCAACACCCATGTACAGCTGCTGCACCCCTAACAGCATATAAAACACTGGTGACAGCCATGACAGCACCCCTAACAGCACAGGGAAACCACAGTGACCGGGACAGCACCCCTAGAGAGCACACACTGACCCCACTCAATGCCACCACCCACAGAGAGAGACAGATGATAATGTTTTGCCTCATTCTGGTCTGGGATCCGAGTCTGGCTGGAGGACGCGAGCCGGACTCAGATTCTGGCTCGGAACATGAAGTTCGGGGGGGTTCGGTTCTCTGAGAACTGAACCCGCTCATCTCTAATTACTACAATAGCAGGTGATATAGCAGTCCTATAATAGTTAAACCTCTTACTGACCTTAGATGGACACTGTGAAATATTAATAAGTGAAAATACATTTAAAAAATAACCTTTAAAAAATAATAACAACAACAAGCTTGATCCAGAATCTCTGGCAGTAGAAACATTGCTGGGATTGCTGAGTCAATTAGAGGAGTCCGGAAATTTGGTCTCCTAATGCCATTGGCGGCCAGAACTGAATCACGCAACAAGACAATTAAAGGTCAGGATGATTGCAGTGCAAAGGCTTAGAGTGGAAATAAAGATTCACCCACCCCCCGCAGCTTAGCACAGCCCCTTGCTTTGTAATTTTAGGAAAGTTCATGTGCATAGGAAGCCGGTGCCGTAGTATTTGTCTCCAAGAATGTAGTGAAAGCTTACGCTGAAAATTCCTTAGAAGCAAGGTGCAGTTAATAGAAAATGGCATCCATAAGAACAAAGGAGCCAAAACAGTCTCCCGGTAGGAGAAAACATATGACAGACCTAGAGGCTGCTTCAAAGCTGCTGTCATTACAGCGTCTGCCAAACAGCCAGATGCTCCTGCTAGGAAATATTGTGTGTGACTTGGCAGCGTCCCTACAGTGAGTGCAATTCAAACCGAACAGAAGGGCTGCTTTAATATAATATGGTTAGGTATACGGCCACCACATCATGAAGGATTTCAAAGTACATTTTCCAAAATATGTCTGCAGGATGTCACAATATCATCAGTGCTTTGTCTGCACTAAAACAATGACTCTTCCTGACATTCTTTCACTTGTCCCACCGATTCCTCATATAGTACCTGCATACTGGCAGTGATGTGTAGAGGTTGTTATAGAGAAATTACATGTAAAATGTGAGCGAAGCTGTGATGCCTTTCAGTACGATGTGCTTCTACCATCATACAGTAAATTCCATTGTAGTGCATAGTTGATGTTCTTTGTTGTGTTCTAACCACTATTACTAAGTTTCAGCTCTGACATTCTCCATGACAGCAGACATCAGTAGGATTGTGCTGCGCCTTACGCGGGTGTAGTACGGAATGCCGGCGCTCGGGCTCCCGGCCACCAGCATACCGGCGCAGGGAGCCGACCGCCGGCATACCGACAGCATGGCGAGCGCAAAGGAGCCCCTTGCAGGCTTGCTGCGCTCGCCACGCTGCGGGCACGGTGGCGCGCAACGCGCGCCACACTATTTTATTCTCCCTCCAGGGGGGTCGTGGACCCCCACGAGGGAGAATAGCTGTCGGTATGCTGGGTGTCGGGATTCCAACACCGGTATACTGTGCACTGGGATCCCGACATTCGGCATACTGAAGACCACCCCCTTACGCAGCTAAGTGCTATTTAAATCAAATAATATAGTTTTGTCAAAAGGGCTTTTTTTATCTTCTATTTAGATTTCTTACAAATGTACAGTACGGATGGAATTAGTTTAGCGACTTTTGCAAAACTGTTCCAAGTTTTCTCTGAGAACCGAACCCCCCAAACTTTGAGATCCAAGGCCTGATCCGAGTCATGCTCGGTTTTTCGCTCCTAACTTAGTTCCGAAAACGAGGCAAAATGTAATTATCCCGCTGTCAGATCTTGTGGGTTTTGGATTCTATATATAGTCCCGGTGATCGGCGCCATCTTCACTTCAGACTTGGAGAGTGCACAGTAAGGACGTGTGCTGTATTCTGTGCTGTATTCTGTACTGTAATTGGATTACAATTGGATTAGGTTAAGGAAGGAGGGCAGGAGAGAGCAGAGGGATGTAGGTGTGCTGTGATTGTCACTGCGTTAGGGCTCTGCATAGTTGAAAGGGCACTGCATATAGCATACTGTGGCTGTGTATAGGACCAGGTGTTGCTCTTTGTCGAAAATGGGCTGTGTACTGCCATGCACTACTGCTATATATACTCTGTGTGTGATCCAAAGCAAAAAATATATTTCTGTTGGTACGTCACTCTGAATACTACTGCTATATATCCTCTGTGTGTGATTCAGAGCAAAAAATATATTTCTATTGGTGCGTCACTCAGTGACAACTACCACTACTGCTGTACACTACTGCTATATATCCTCTGTGTGTGATCCAGAGCAAAAAATATATTTCTATTGGTGTGTCACTCAGTGACGACTACCAGTACTGCCGTACACTACTGCTATATATCTGTGTGAGATTCAAAGCAAAAATATTTCTATTGATGCGTCACTCAATGATGACTAGTACTGCGGCTGCCGTACACTACTGCTACATATCTGTGTGTGATCCAAAACCAAAAATATATTTCTATTATGTATGTGAAAGGGGTGATCTGTCCGTCGATCCAGGGGCTCTGCCTCAGTGTAAAATTAAAATAATAAAAGCTAATAACAAAAAGCCTAAAATTATAATTATAAAATAAAAATCTATTTTTTTGTTTGTGCTGTACCCCAGTGTACTATACAATTTATTTTTATTTTTTTTCATAAGTGCTGTGACACTGCCGGTCAGACCGCAGCATATTATTTCCTGCTCATAAATTCATTGTGCGATGCTGTCAGTGTAGTCAGCAGCAGTGTGTAATTATTATATATATTTCTGATTCATTTGTGCGACACTGTAACCACCGGTGTGTGATATAAAAAATACTTCTATATATTTTTGAATCATTTGTGCGACACTGTAACCGCAGTGTGTGATATAAATAATAATATATATATATATATATATATTTTGATTTAAATTAATATTTTGTGCTGTGTCATTCCAGTATACATCCAGCGACTGCAGCTGCTCCATCCATCTGTCAGTTCTGTCAGTCCACTTTCAGAATACATCCATACGTGCTCCGTCCATTTCAGGATGTGGTGTCTATAGCTCATATTCTTATTATAACTTATTGTCCTATTTTCATAACTCTTCTTATCACCACATTGTAATTAATTAAAATTAATATTATTAATAATAAGAATTATAAATTAGATACAGTTAAATTAAATGAATATAAACAAACTCTCCACACTCATCTAGTGAACTTTCAGCATACAGAAGATATGCTGGAGGAAATTATTAATTTGATTGAAAATAAATAAAATAAAATAAATAAAATTAAAATAAATTGAGATTAAAATAAATTAAATAAATGAAATCATCTTTTTGTGAGCCTTGCCTAATGCGTCTTTATATAATACATTCTTTTTTTTAATATTTTGTCCTCCCAGTATATACTGTACATCAAAGGGCTGCTGCTGCTCCGTCCAGCTAACTCTGTGCAACCTTTTGGATTATTGGATAAAAACAATATTGTGAGCTGTGAGGTGTTCAGAATAGTCTGGAAATGAGTGGAAATGAATGTTAGTGAGGTTAATAATACTGTAGGAACAAAAATATCCCCAAATTCTGTTATTTTAGCTGTTTTGATGAGTTAAAAAAAAAAATCCAGACACAAAAACTAAAACCAAAACCCGCAAGGGTGGTTTTGGCAAAACCAATCCAGATCCAAAACACGAAGGATATCAAGATCCAAAATCCAACCCGCTTACTTGCAGGGTTGGACATAGATAAGACTCGGGGAAGGAGGCGGTGTACAGTATGGCAGATCTCCTGAACCGAAGTGTCCAGCGGGCGGTTGAGATGCTGGGGGTCATGGCACACGCTGTCTATGCAGACAGCAGCGCCATGCTAGTTGCCATGCAGCGCCGTGTCGGTTGCCTGGAAGCGCCGGAGGCTGAGTGCGGCACAGCAGCTTCGAGATTGCTGGGCTTGCCCCCAGCGTGATGATCCGGAGTCCCGATCTGTCGGGTTTCCCGGCACCTGGAGATTATGTCATCTCTAAGTGCTAGCTCAAAAGACACTGCACTCAGGTGCTGTTCGAACAGTGCCAATCCGGGAATATTCCGGATCGGCACTGCTGTGTAAAAGGGGGGAGTACCGGATCTGACCCGGCTTGGAACCGTGGGGGTAATTCCAAGTTGATCGCAGCAGGACATTTTTTAGCAGTTGGGCAAAACCATGTGCACTGCAGGGGAGGCAGATATAACATGTGCAGAAAGAGTGAGATTTGGGTCAGTTATTTTATTTCTGTGCAAGGTAAATACTGGATGCTTTATTTTTACACTGCAAATTAGATTGCCTATTGAACACACCACATCCAAATCTAACTCTCTCTGCAAATGTTATAACTGCCTCCCCTGCAGTGCACATGGTTTTGCCCAACTGCTAAAAAATTTCCTGCTGCGATCAACTTGGAATTACCCCCCGTGTTCCATATCCCGGTTCAGATCCCAGATTTTGGTGTAAAAGGGGTATTAGTGTTGTATCTTGTTCTTTGGACCTCACTGGACCCAGTATGAGCTCTGCATATGTGTCAGGAAACAGCAGCTTACGACCGGTCAGAGAGAACAACAATACACTGGCAAGATATGGTTCTTAGATATTCTCTAATGCAAATTGTTACAGTTACATTTTTATAGCACTCTGGTTTAGAGATGAGCGGGTTCGGTTCTCAGAGAACCGAACCCTACCGGACTTCACGCCATGAGCCCGGATCCGAGTCAGGCTCGGGTTTTCCCGCCAGAC
This sequence comes from Pseudophryne corroboree, assembly GCF_028390025.1. Lineage (NCBI taxonomy): Eukaryota > Metazoa > Chordata > Amphibia > Anura > Myobatrachidae > Pseudophryne > Pseudophryne corroboree. The sequence continues at coordinate 270,860,666 of NC_086454.1, forward strand.
TCAGAAACTAGAACGAGGCAAAACGTCATCATCCCGCTGTCCGATTCTCGCAGGGTTTGGATTCCATATAAACAGCCGCGCGTCACCACCATTTTCACTCCAGCATTGGAGTGTAGAGAGAGGTCGTGTCTCCGTCCTCAGTGTCCGTGTCTTGTGCTGCATCTGTCCAGTCACAGTGGTTGTGTCCTCTGCTGTAATATGTCCAGTGCTGCTGTATAAGTACAGTCCAGTGGTGCTGTGTTGTGCTGCATCAGTCCAGTGGTGGTGTGTTGTGCTGCATCAGTCCAGTCACAGTGGTGGTGTCCTCTGCTGCATATGTCCAGTCCATTGCAGTGGTGCTGTGTTGTCCTGCATCAGTCCAGTGGTGGTGTCCCTGTGCTGCCGGCCTGCCGTATATATATCCAGTGGTACTACCGTATATGTCCAGTGATCCTGCTGTATATGTCTATTGATACTGCTGTATATGTCCAGCGGTACTGCCGTATAAATCCAGTGATCCTGCCGTATAATTCCAGTGATCCTGCCATATAATTACAGTGATCCTGCCATATAAATCCAGTGATCCTCTCGTATAAGTCCAGTGATCTTGTCTTATAATTACAGTGGTACTGGCGTATAAGTCCAGTCCAGTGATACTGCCGTATATATCCAGTGATACTGCTGTATATGTCCATTGATACTGCCATATATGTTCAGCGGTACTACCGTATATATATCCAGCGGTACTGCTGTATAAATCCAGTGATCCTGCCGTATAATTCCAGTGATCCTGCCGTATAAGTCCAGTGATCCTGCCATATAATTACAGTGGTACTGGCGTATAAGTCCAGTCCAGTGACCCTGCCGTATATGTCCAGTGGTACTGCTGTATATGTCCAGCGGTACTGCCGTATATGTCCATTGATACTGCCGTACAATTCCAGTGATCCTGCCGTATAAATCCAGTGATACTGCAGTATAAGTCCAGTGATCCTACCGTATAATTGCAGTGGTACTGGCGTATAAATCCAGTCCAGTGATACTGCTATATATGTCCATTAATACTGCCGTATATGTCCAGCGGTACTGCCGCAAATGTTCAGCAGTACTGCTGTATATGTCCAGTGATCCTGCCGTATAATTCCAGTTATCCTGCCGTATAATTCCAGTGATCCTGCCGTATAATTCCAGTGATCCTGCCATATAATTCCAGTGGTACTAGCTTATAAATCCAGTCCAGTGATCCAGCCGTATAATTCCAGTGATCCTGCCATATAATTCCAGTGATCCTGCCGTATAATTCCAGTGATCCTGCCGTATATGTCCCGTGGTACTGCCATATAATTTCAGTGTTAATGCAGTATATATATATACCCTGTTGCAAAGTGGATTACTGAGGCCATAACAACTATGCTGGTGTTAGACGTGTGTCCAGTATCCACCATTAGTGCAGTGGGACTGCAGTAACAACCCTAGATGGGCCAGGTGTTTGTGCCACACACTTGTGTCGCTTAGCTTAGTCATACAGCTACCTCATTGCCCTCTTTTTCTACTTGGCATGATGTGCTGTTTGGGTACTATGGTTTTTAAAGTGCCATCCTGTCTGACACTGCAATGCCACTCCAAGATGGGCCAATTGTTTATGTTGCTTAGCTTAGTCATACAGCTACCTCATTGCACCTCTTTTACATCTTTGCATGATGTGCTGTTTGGGGGCTTTTTTTTATATCTGCCCTCCTGTCTTCCACTGCAGTGCCACTCCTAGATGGGCCAATTGTTTGTGTTGCTTAGCTTAGTCATACAGCTACATCATTGCACCTCTTTTACATCTTTGAATAATGTGCTGTTGGGGGCCGTTTTTTATATCTGCCCTCCTGTCTGCCACTGCAGTGCCACTCCTAGATGGGCCAGGTGTTTTTGCTGCACACTTGTGTCGCTTAGCTTAGTCATACAGCAACCTTGGTGCACCTCTTTTTCATCTTTGCATCATGAGGTGTTTGGGGCATGTTTTTTTAAAGTGCCATCCTGTCTGATACTGCCGTATAAGTCCATGGGTACTGCTGTGTTAGTCCAGGGGTACTACTGTATAAGTCCACTAATTGCAGAATTTTTGAAAAAATTACAGGGCCGTGCAGGAGTTGCTGTCAGTGGACTGAACAATTGTGGCCCACTTTCGACATTCAGCCACTGCATGCCACTACTAGATGGGCCAGGTGGTTGTGTCGCTTAGCTTAGTCGTATAGCAACCTCGGTGCACTTCTTTTTCTTCTTTGCATCATGTGCTGTTTGGGGACTAGTTTTTTAAAGTGCCATTTTGTCTAACACTGCAGTGCTACTCCTAGATGAGCCAGGTGTTTGTGCCGCACACTTGTGCCGCTAAACTTAGTCATACAGCAACCTCGGTGCACCTCTTTTTCTTCTTTGCATCATGTGCTGTTCGGGGCCTAGTTTTTTAAAGTGCCATCCTGTCTGACACTGCGGTGCTACTCCTAGAGGGCCAATTGTTTGTGTCGCTTAGTTTAGTCATACAGCTACCTCATTGCACCTCTTTTGCATCTTTGCATGATGTGCTGTTTGGGGCCTTTTTTTAATATCTGCCATCCTGTTTGTGTCGCTTAGCTTAGTCATACAGCAACCTCGGTGCACCTCTTTTTCTTCTTTGCATCATGTGCTGTTTGGGGACTAGTTTTTTTATATCTGCCATCCTGTCTGCAACTGCAGTGCCACTCCTAGATGGGCCAGGTGATTGTGCGATACACTTGTATCGCTTAGCTTACTCATACAGCCACCTCTGTGCAACCTTTTGGCCTAAAAGCAATATTGTGAGGTGTTCAGAATAGACTGGAAATGAGTGGAAATTAATGTTATTGAGGTTAATAATTTTGTAAGATTAAAATTACCCCCAAATTCTGTGATTTTAGCTGTTTTTATGATTTTTTCAAAAACCATCCAGATCCATAACCAAAACTCAAAAGGGTGGTTTTGGCAAAACTAATCCAAAACCAAAACACGAGCAGGGAATTAAAACCAAAATCAAAACACCAAACATGAAAAGCGCCCGCCGCACATCTCTACTCTGGTTACAGTAAAGTTCCGTTACTTCAACAAGCCCACCCACTAGATATTCCGCCTAGCAATAAAATAAGAAACTACATCCATTAACTTTCTCTAGGTTGCACAGCCTGGCACTGGAATGTGCAGGTACCAACTTTTGAAGTTGTTTCTCGGGAACAGACTTGCTGAGGAGGCAAGATTCTCTAAACTAAACATTACACTTGCTGAGGAGGTAAGATTCTCTAAACATTCCTTGTTTCTTGCAAGCCACGTAGCTAAAACAAAAAGGTTCATGAATAACATATAGCGCATAGAAAATGGCTGCCAGTATTACAAGATGGTGGCTGCAAATGGAGAACATAATGTTAACATTTTCATTAGATAGAACTTTTTAATAGAGTCTTTAAAAGAGTCCTTTTAATAGAGTCTGTTTTCTAGTAAATCATGTGTTTTCTAGAGATGAGCGGGTTCGGTTCTCAGAGAACCGAACCCTACCGGACTTTGCCTTCCGAGTCCGGATCCGAGCCAGGCTCGGGTTTTCCCGCCTGACTCGGAAACCCGAACGCGGCAAAACGTCATCACCCAGCTGTCGGATTCTCGCGGGATTTGGATTCCATATAAGGAGCTGCGCGTCACTGCCATTTTTCACTCTAGTCTCGGAGAGTGTATAGAGAGGACGTGTCCTCAGTGTTCAGTGTCTGTGTGGGAGAGGGAAAGTGGGGTGGCAAGTGTTGTGCTGCTCAGTCCAGTCCAGTGTAGTCACTCAGTGTATTGTGCTGCATCAGTCCAGCCAGTCACAGTGTTGGTGTTCTCTGCTGCCATATATCCAGTGTAGCTGTATAAAGTGGTGCTGTGTTGTGCAGACCAGTCCAGTGTAGTCACTCAGTGTATTGTGCTGCATCAGTCCAGCCAGTCACAGTGTTGGCATTCTCTGCTGCTATATATCCAGTGTAGCTGTATAAAGTGGTGCTGTGTTGTGCAGACCAGTCCAGTGTAGTCAGTGTATTGTGCTGCATCAGTCCAGCCAGTCACAGTGTTGGTATTCTCTGCTGCTATATATCCAGTGTAGCTGTATAAAGTGGTGCTGTGTTGTGCAGACCAGTGGTAGTGTCCTGTCTCATCAGTCATTCCAGTGACGATATACACTGCTGCTATATGTCCACTGCTGCAGTATAATAACAACAACCTGTTGTGCTGCATCAGACCAGTGGTAGTGTCCTGTCTCATCAGTCATTCCAGTAACGAGGCAGTCACAGTGGTATACGCTGCTACTATATGTCCACTGCTACAGTATTATAATAATTATAACAACAACCACAAGTCTCTTACAGTATTGTGGTGTTGTTCTGCATCAGACCAGTGGTAGTGTCTTGGCCATCAGCCATCAGTCATTCCTATGCCGCATATTGTGTTATATAACTCCAAAAAAATAATAGAGAACAAAAATTTGGAGGATTTAATAGGGAAAGATCAAGAACCACTTCCTCCTAGTGCTGAAGCTGCTGCCACTAGCCATGACATAGACGATGAAATGCTATCAACGTCGTCTGCCAAGGCCGATGCCCAATGTGATAGTAGAGGGCATGTAAAATCCAAAAAGCCAAAGTTCAGTAAAAAGACCCAAAAAAAGAAATTTAAATGGTCCGAGGAGAAACGTAAACTTGCCAATATGCCATTTACGACACGGAGTGGCAAGGAACGGCTGAGGCCCTGACCTATGTTCATGACTAGTGGTTCAGCTTCACATGACGATGGAAGCCCTCATAACTGAGGCCTTGACACTTATGTTGGTGTTAGACGTGCGCCCGATATCCGCCATTAGTGCAGTGGGATTTAGACAATTGATGGATTTATTGTGTCCCCGGTACCAAATCCCATCTAGATTCCACTTCACTAGGCAGGCGATAGCGAGATGTTGCCATTTATTTCCAGTGATTTGGACGTATAATTACAGTGATTTTGCCAATTAATTTCAGTGATTTATAATTATTAATTACAGTGACCTTGCCAATTAATTCCAGTGATTTGGACATATAATTCCAGTTGAAATTGTTTGTGTTGCTTGGCTTAGTCATACACCTCTTCTACATCTTTGCATGAGGTGCTGTTTGGGGCCTAGTTTTTGAAAAGTGCCATCCTGTGTGACACTGCCGTATGAGTCCAGGGGTACTGCTGTATTAGTCATGGGGTACTGCCGTATAAGTCCACCAATTGCAGAATTTTTTTCAAAGTGAATGGAGCGTGCTGGAGATGTTGTCAGTGGACCGAACAATTGCGGTGCACTCTCGACATTCAACCACTGCGTGACACTACTATATGGCCAGGTGGTTGTGTCGCTTAGCTTAGGCCTACAGCAACCTCAGTGCACCTTTTTTTTCTTCTTTGCATCATGTGCTGTTAGGGGCCTTTTTTGATATCTGCCCTCCTGTCTGCCACTGCAGTGCCACGCCTAGATGGGCCAATTGTTTGTGTCACTTGGCTTAGTCATACAACTACCTCATTGCAATTATTTTTCTTTTTTGCATGATGTGCTGTTTGGGGCCTTTTTTTATATATGCCCTCCTGTTTGACACTGCAGTGCCACTCCTAGATAGGCCATGTGTTTGTGTTGTCCACTTGTGTCGCTTAGCTTAGTCATCCAGCAACCTCGGTGCAACCTTTTGGCCTAAAAACAATATTGTGAGGTGTTCAGAATAGACTGGAAATGAGTGGAAATGATTGTTATTGAGGGTAATAATACCTTTGGAGCAAAATTACCCCCAAATTCTGTGATTTTAGCTGTTTTTATGTTTTTCCCCCAAAAATCATCCAGATCCAAAACCAAAACACGAAAGGGTGGTTTTGGGAAAACCAAGCCAAAACCAAAACACAAAAGTGGAATTAGGATCAAAACCAAAACACGAAAAAGTGCCAGCCACACACGTGTTTTCTGACAAATATTGCCCCTGTACATTCTATGTAATGCTTGTCAAGACTGACTGCAGTCATTTTTTTGTTTAGCACCCTGTAAAAGGAGTTTGCAAAGGGGAGTAAGTATTGGATGTGCCCATCACTTCATCTGATCCTTTGGCTAACTGGATGACTGAATTTATGTAATCTGTATTTGACAGCTGCCTTTGTTATGAATGGAAGCTAAGTACACCAGCTTTTAATATATTTTGTATAAACGTATTATTATTATTATTATTATTATTATTATTATACATATGTGTGGTATTTTTATTTGCTTCGCAACCTGGGCTAACCATGGGTTTGTAATGCCAATGATATCCTGCAGAAGTCACTAGTTCTTGTCAAGCCCCCAAGAAACACACCACACTTTGTGATATGGGTTGTAATCAGTACTAATCACCAGAGCAGTTTACTAAAGTGATTATATAAAAAGCACCATTGATTAACTTAAGTAACAATATAAAAATCTACGTACATTTTTGTAGCTCACTACCAAAATGACTCACAGAAAAAAAACATGAATAAAGTGGTATAGGTGAATTGGGGGATGGCCTAAATTGTTCTATACTTGTTCTATATTTCTAGTTGCAAAGATATACAAATTAGAGAACCGAAACCCCCCTGAATTTCACGATCCGAACCGGGTACCAAGTTCGGCTCGGGACTTCCCACCAGAATTGGATCCCAGAATGAGGGAAAATGCTATCATCCCGCTGTCAGATTCTCGCAAGTGTTGGACTCCATATAAACAGCCACGCGTCGCTGCCATTTTCACTCAGGACTTGGAGAGGGAGGGAGACAGACCTCTGTCTCTCTGTGGGTGGTGGCGTTGGGTGGGGTCAGTGTGTGCTCTCTAGGGGTGCTGTCCTGTCACTGTGGTGTCCCTGTGATATTAGGGGTGCTGCCCTGGCTGTCACTGGTGTTTCAGGTGCAGTTAGGGATGCTGCAGCTGTATATGGGTGTTGCTGTCCTGGCTGTCACTGTGCTGTACAGGGGCACTGTCCTCCTGTATGCTGTGAAAATACAGGGGTGCTGGCCCTGTCTTGTATGCTGTAAACATTCAGTGGTGCAGTGAAAATAAATGTACACTGGCCCTGTCTTGTATGCTGTAAAAATTCAGGGATGCAGTAAAAATAAAAATACGCTGGCCCTGTCTTGTATGCTGTAAAAATTCAGGGATGCAGTGAAAATAAATGTACACTGGCTCCAGGGCCGGACTGGCCATCTGGCACTTCTGGCAAATGCTTATTTATTTACAAGATGCTTATTTGTTGTATAGGGTTATTTTCCTAAGGGCTGCGCAGGGTTATCGCAAGACATTGCAGTGTTAGAAGAACAGAGTTTCAGTGATATTGAATTGCATCAGCTTTCCATTGCACTGCAGCACTATACTGGCCAGGAGCTACTGTGAGGCACAAACAGTTACTGAATAAGGCCCAGTATGGAGTCTCATGGTGTCTTACAGCCAGGAAGATGTCTGGCTTGCCAGGCTGAGGCTGTCATGGGTAAAAGGAGCAATTTGTTCCGAGTTGCAGAAAGAAATGATTATTGGCTTTCAGGCCAAGGGGTGGCAGTATTTCTGAAATAGCACAGTTTGTGAAGTGTTTGCATGCTGCTGTGGTGACGGTGTATCGTGACTGGACAAATGGCACCATAGCAAATAACTGATGTGGAAACTGCGGATCACCACGTGCCATTGATGTGAGAAGTGAACGTCAGGTATGAAGGTGAGGGCCGACCATCACGCTACAGTGGAGCAGCTCACCATCACAATGAACCTTGGGGCTACCAGACATGTGTCTAGCTTCTGTCTGTGCTGCACACGACGGTTACTCTGGATATTAGCTAGTGGTCATTATAATGTGACTCGACTGTGTAACAATAAAATAATAACAGTACTTTTGGCTGCCTGTCCCATTCCATTATACAGATAGGGTTCTGTGAGCCCAAATTTTCTAACTATGAAAAGGGAACTTACTGTATATAGAGTATGCTGATGACATTTCCAGCTCATAAGTAGACAGGGTATAAACACCTTTAGTATGTGCGTAATCAGGGCCGGCGCCACCACTAGGCAGCTTTAGGCAGCTGCCTATGAGCGCTGGCCACTGGAGGGCGGCGCTGCACGCTGCCTATGAAAGGGTGCTTAGTTTATTCCCCAAGCTCAGCTGAGCTTCACAGCTGAACAGAGATGCTGCACCGCCCAACTGTAATCAGCTCCTCTTTCACAATGCTTCCCCCCTCCGCGATGATACCTTGTTTTCCCGGACAACACCATGACAGCACCCGGCGCATGTTACCCCCCTCTCCTGCGATTGCATCCCACCCGCTCCCTTCCCGCGATTACATGCCGCCTGCCCCGCCTGCGATTACCCGCCCGCGATTACATGCCGCCCGCCACCCCTCCCGCGATTACATCCCGCTCCCCTCTCCCACATGTTACCCACCTACCTATCCATGCTGCTAGCGGCAGGAGTGAGCAGGCAACGGAGGGTGGAAAATGTTCACAGTGGAGCACATCAAGGAACCAGAGGTGTTGCAGAGCCGACGGTGTGTGAGGCCACGATCCGCACATGTCTGCCTCCACTGCTGCTGCCTCCCCGGCACTCCCAGGTCCCACACTTCTTCTCAGCCTACATGGGCCGTGACAGTTGAATACCCCCAGCCGGGTGAGTGGTGTGGAGGGGATGGGGGTTGTAATTGTTAGTGTTACAGGGACTGGCTGTGTAACAGGGCCATTATGTCTGTGACATGTATAAGGGCATTATATTAATGTGGGGCATATGTCTAGTAGTGGATGGCTCAAACAACCACTGAGGTCGGGCCACAAGCAGAAGTAGCGGGTGCACCACAGGTAGCAGCAGTGCTTGCACAATAGCTTCATGTTGTATTCTCATAGATCCTTAGCTTGGTCTAGTTGTGAGTGGCATTGGGAATATCAGGGCAGCGCCACCTTCACAACTAGACCAAGCTAAGGATCTATGAGAATACAACATGAAGCTATTGTGCAGGCACTGCTGCTACCTGTGGTGCACCTGCTACTTCTGAGATCATCATGTCAAGCTGTCTAAAACATCTACTTCAGTCAAAAGCACTTATACAAGTGCTCTACCTGGTGCAATGTGTATAACGGCGTGCTCTACCTGGTGCAATGTGTATAACGGCGTGCTCCACCTGGTGCAATGTGTATAACGTCGTGCTCCACCTGGTGCAATGTGTATAACGGCGTGCTCCTCCTGGTGCAATGTGTATAACGGTGTGCTCTACCAGGTGCAATGTGTATAACGGTGTGCTCTACCTAGTGCAATGTGTATAACGGCGTGCTCTACCTGGTGCAATGTGTATAACGGCGTGCTCCACCTGGTGCAATGTGTATAACGGCGTGCTCTACCTGGTGCAATGTGTATAACGGCATGCTCTACCTTGTGCAATGTGTATAACGGCGTGCTCTACCTGGTGCAATGTGTATAACGGCGTGCTCTACCTGGTGCAATGTGTATAACGGCGTGCTCCACCTGGTTCAATGTGTATAACGGCGTGCTCCTCCTGGTGCAATGTGTATAACGGTGTGCTCTACCTGGTGCAATGTGTATAACGGCGTGCTCTACCTGGTGCAATGTGTATAACGGCGTGCTCCTCCTGGTGCAATGTGTATAATGGTGTGCTCCACCTGGTGCAATGTGTATAATGGCGTGCTCTACCTGGTGCAATGTGTATAACGGCGTGCTCTACCTGGTGCAATGTGTATAACGGCGTGCTCCTCCTGGTGCAATGTGTATAACGGCGTGCTCCACCTGGTTAAATGTGTATAACGGCGTGCTCTACTTGGTTTCAATGTGTATGATGGGCTGGAAAATGGGAACTGGTGTGTGCTTTTGGTCGCCGGGGGTTACGAGCAGGCTGAAGTTTTGCCTAGGGTGACGAGAAACCTTGCACCGGCCCTGTGCGTAATAACATCAACCAAAATGGAATTTCGCTTAAAATTGAAGCCCAAGCCACACCATCTTCTGAGCCCCACAAGATAAAGAGCTGCGGTCTCAATGGTGAGTGTGCACTGAAAGACCTACATCATAGTAGTACCTGTATAGTTTTCTATATAATCCCCATGAAACCTATTTGAACACCTCCCAGCTCACAAAATTGTTTTCACCAATACTGGCCAAAGGCTGCAGCGAGTTGACTGACTAAACCAAGCAACAGAGCAGCGGCACAAGCCCACAGCAGTTTAAAAGAATATAGCACATCTATAAAAGACTGCGGCACAGCAGTGGTATACAGCATGGCAGTTTAATAAAGGTAATTTATTGGGAGCAAAATCATGACTTGAGCTGCAAAACACATCTAAATCTGCCAATAGAAATCAATACCCCATAGAAACAATGCTGTCAGTACGCAAGCAGTGTGTAGCTAGGAAGTGATAGTGCTGATTCTACCATGACACCAGTATACACAATGCCCTATGCCTGATGTCCATCTGTGCAGATCTGCTCCATCTACTCCCCCCTTTACAGTGCCAGTCACCTATATACACAGTGTCAACCTGCTCCATCTCTAGTGTCAACCTATACATAAGAGTGCCAGTCACCTCTATATATGCTGCAAACATATATAGTGCCAATCACTTCTCTCTCACCCACCTGGTGGCCCCTGCTGCTAGCACCCACCCTCCCCTGTTCCCACCTGGTGCACCCTGCTGCCAGACACCACCCTCCTCTGTGCCCACCTGGTGCCCCCTGCTATATGTTCTCTTCCTCCCTTGTGCTTCCTCCCTGGTGCTCCCTCACGTTGGGCAACTCTCGCAGATGGTTGGAGTCCGGTAGCAGCTCCTCCAGGCAGAGGTTGTAGCAGTGTGAGACACAGTCTGCATGGAGCGATGTCGCTTATCCACGGACTGCACATGAGGGTTGCAGTGCCAGAGGGCAGCCCTGGCCCTGTCCTGGCTCACAACCTGCCCCTGCCCCATACCCGCAGTGCACAGCACAGAAGCTAGTTCAATGTGGCTTTCTGCACATCTGCCTGTTGGACCCAATCAGCAGCTGCTCCCATCTTAACAAGCCATTGGTTGGCTGAGAGACAGCCTTTCTCTGCCCATCAGCAGCCTGTAACCATAGTAGCGGCTACTGACTGAATCTGACAGAAGACAGCTTTCTGGACCAAAACACCAAGATCTGATGCTAAGAAGAGGACATTTTGCCTAATTTTCAGATCTGAGCCCGGCAGGGTGACTCGAGCCGGTACTCGAGCTTGGGTGGATTCAGTTTCCAGGAAAAAGAACCTACTCGTCTCTAAATAATAATGCATTTTTTACTATCAAGTATGGGATATGGTTGTTTTTATAATTGTCTAAACTTCCCTTTTAGCCTGGTATCTGCCTACAATACATCAGTGGTCGGAGTGGGGCGATATGTGGCAGTATGACATATACCGCCACTTCAATATGGGAATTCAAAAATAAAGTGGCTAGGTCCCTTAGCACAGATGAATGACTCTGACCTGCTGAGAGAAGGCAAACTAGTTGATGAGGTCTCTAGAGCCGGGTCTTCCTCAAGGTCCTGCCGCCGTTTTGTGGGTGTCTTCCATGATACCTGCCATCTCACTTCCCCTGCTGCCGAGTAGGTTGTTGCTTGAAGGGAATGTCTGGGGATCCTCCGCTAGTGTGTCCATTTCTACCATGTCCACAACAGTGCTTGGTCTTCTCCATGGTCCCAAGGGCTTCGCTAGGATCTGGGTTTTAAAAGGGGTTCTCTCCGCATCCTCAGCACTGGCTCTTTAGGGTTCCGTCTAATGACATCTTCAATAAGGGTGTGACTGAGATGAATCCACTCTATCGGGATGCTGTTGCTGTTCCTGAGTACCTGAGTTTTGGTGAGGGGTAGTCTTTCAGCGCCCGGAGTCCCCATCGGCCTCCCTGGGTTTCAACAGCTTCTCCCACCACCGCAGCTCTTTTTATAACCCACTTTACTGATTCTGTTCCATGGAAGCAGGACGTGAGTAATGCGGGGGTGAGAGGACCAGGGAGTGAGAGAGAGATGGAGACAATGAGAGGAGCAGCGGCTGAGTGAGGGAAGCTGGGAGTAAGTAATGCTGGGGTAAGAGGATCAGGGGGTGAGAAAGGGATGGAGAGAGTGAGAGGTGCAGGGACTGATTGATGGAAGTAGGGACTGAGGAATGCAATAGGTGAGAGGGAAGCAGGCTCTGAGAGGGTATTAGGGAGTAAGAAGACCGTGGGGTGAAAGCGATGGAGGGAGTAAGAGGTGCAGCCAGGGCTGAGTGAGCAAAGCAGGGAGCAAGATATGAGGTGGTGAGAGAGAAGTAGGCCCTGAGAGGGTATCAGGGAGTGAGAGAACCAGGCGGTGAGAGAGAGATGGAAAAAGTGAAAGGTGCAGGGGATAAATAAAAAAGAAAGAAGCATGTGACACAAAGGAGAGCATGTTACTTGGGATGAAGATGCTGGCACATGAGGAGAGTGGCAGACAAAAGAAACAGGTAAGGGAAAGGAGAAGGGGCACATGGAAAACAGGGAGAGGTGAACAAACAAAGGGTAGACATTAGAGATAGACAGTATATTGTAGGAATATTTGAGACTTTAAGGTAAGATGAAAACGATGAATAGCCGTACATCTCCTATATAATAGCTCAGGTCTGTGACTCTGTTACTGTGTGTATAACGCTGGTCTATCACACCCATTCCACAGCTGATTGGGTGAGAAACGCCCTCCCACACAGGTTACATCCAATGTGAGGCTCTGCCCTTTGGCTGCTGTGTGTTCCCAGAGCAGGATTAACAATGGGGCTGATGGAGCTGCAGATCCAGGTCCACATCCCAAAATAGGCCCACTGCATCTGCAGCAAAACACCCTCCAACAATTTACACATAAAAATCGCTACAAATTCAGAAATGGGGCGTGGTCACAGGTAAAGTGGCATGGCCACACCCTTTTCCCTATACTTTCAATGGTAGTTTGGAAAGCCAAAAATCGGTACAGACCATAAAAAAAATACTGTACCTGCCAGAAAGGTACAGTTGGAGGGTATGCCACTGCATCTGCAGCAAGTCTCTACGCTGTAGATAGGGGAAAAAAACATCCTTTTACTGCAGCGTCCTATGTCATGCTGCCAGTCCGCCTGCCCCTCCGGCATCAACAATCCCCACTCCCTAGCCGCAGCGTGGGTGGAACAAAAGCTGATGCGGCCACCGGCATAGATGTGCATGAAAGCGGCGCAGCGAAAGACTTTCATAGCCCTCCCTGCGCCGCATACTCTCTTAGCTCCGTAGTCTCCTCTGCGCGTGATGTCACAGAAGTGCCTCCATGCCACAGCCGCGCCAAGATCCGCAGAGGACATGACTCTGCAACACAGCACCTGGGCTGCCGGCCTGGAAGCCCCGAGATGGCTAATGTAATGGATAGAGTGGGTGATATCGCAGAGGGTAATGTCTGGATGCTGAATCAATGTAAAAGGTGAAAATGCTGTGCAGTGCAGTGGGTGTGCAGTGTCACTGACACTGCACAGCAATCTCACTTTTTACATTGATTCAGCGAGTCAGTCAGTTCTGCCAGCCAGTCACTATTGTTAGCGCCGGTGTCCCAACGCGCCGCATTACAGGGAATTAGACGCACTAAATAAACTACAGCAGCCCCTAGCGCCAAAGCATTCAGAAGCATTGCTGGGAGCTGTAGTTTATTGAGTACATCTTCTTCCCTGTAATGCGGCACATTGGGACACCAGCGCTAACAATAGTAACTGGCTGCTTGGCTGCTGTGCGAGTCTCCGGGAGAGCCACTGCCAAAGGGAGGACAGCAGCTTAGCTGCTTCCAGAAGGAGAAGCAGGAGAAGCATTACCCGCCCCTCCCCCACTCACAGTACCTCCGGGACCCATCCGTGACCCCCCCTCCACCACCCGTGGTGGCTCCGGACCCACTCCCCGACCCCCAGCACCCATGCCCCTCCCCCACCTGCAGCACTCCCACACACACACCTCCCCCACCCGTGGCACCCCCGCCCCCTCCCCCACCCGCTGCACCATTGCAACTGCTCCTCCCCCATCCGCGTCTCCCTCGCACCAGCCACTCCCCCAACTACAGCACCTACTAGGTGATTCATCAGGCCCTGCGTGCGCTGTTCACGCCATTGCAAGGGGATACGACCCCTTAACCATCGCACGCCCTTTGTCCGTGCAATATTTAACCACTCACACAATTATGATTGGAGGTAATACTCCATATAATACAAATATTGCACGCCACAAGGGCGTGCAAAGGTTAAGGGGGCGTAGCCCCTTACGACGGTGTGAAGAGCTACCGTAGGGCATGATGAATTACCTAGTAATATAATATGTTTTATATATACTACATAGCGCTAAACAGCATCTAAAATATATCTTTTATTTTAAAAATACCTAAAACATCTGGGGGCCTGGAGAAGCCCCAAGACCCCCTGCCGTTATATTCAAATTTCCATACCCCCACCTCTACATTCTCACTTTGAGCACTGGCTTACATGATACTTATTCATTATGTTTTCCTTGTAAATGATTCATATATCTTACCCATAATTCGTATACAGAGGCGTAGCGTGGAGACATGACTCCCGGAGCAGGGCCATGTCACGCACCCCCACCCACCACCATTCATACATACATAGATTCACACACATTTAGGCACAGACATACCTAAACACACACATATACACAGATATATACACATATACACAGATATATACACACACATAAATACACAAATATACACACAGATATACATAAACACACACATATATACAGATATACACACACACACACACATATACACACAAATATACACAGATATACACAGACATACATAAACACACATACACAGATATATACACACTCATACACACACACACACACACACACACACACACACACACACACATATACACACAGATATACACAGACATACAGTATACACACATTAATTCTCACTAAGCGGGCAGCAGCAGAGCAGCAGCTCCTTGTTCCTCCAAACCTCCCCACTTCCCTAACACACCACACTACACTACACTGGACTCTCTACAGTGCAATCAGTGACACAAAACATGCAGGCAGTGTGGTGGACACCCCTTCCCTCTCTTCTAGTCATCTCCTCCTACCCCGAGATCCCGGCTCTCAGCTGTGTTACAGGGAACAGGCGCCTTCTGTCCCCTGCGGCGCCTGGAGCTCGAGCTCCACTTGCTCCACCCTCCCTACGCCCCTGTTCTTATATCCCTCTTTTTGCAAATGCAATGACTGTAACTTATGATATGTTATGTACAGCCGTGATGTCACATGTCATGGTCTGAGAATAGATCCAATCACTAAGATTTAAGTAGCTTTTACAGTTACATAGGTTACCTGTCATTACATTTGGCAATATACAGTATGAAGTCATCGCAGGGCTGTAGGGGTGTGCAAGCAGTTCTGTCACACAGGACAAAGGCTCCTGGGGGTGTAGCACAATCGCTACCCCAAGGCACCTGCATGTGGCGTGCACACTGGTGCCTGGAATGGCACCCTGCAGCCAGTAGCGCTGCTGCAGAGCCACAATGAGAATCCAAGAGGTGCACCCAGCAGCCTGTGGAGCTGCCCTGAGCATTCTTAGGATGCTCCTGGCAGTGCTTTATGTACCAGAGGCGGCAACCCTCCCCCTTAGGTGGGGCGTCATGATGTACTGGGTTTAGGGGGCGGAGCTGTAACAGTTGCACTGTTACGGCGCTGGTGATTAGAATTGCAATAACGATGACCTGTATTTATTTCTCTTCCAAATATTTAAAAAAACAAAACGTTCACATACTGTATGTTTATATGTTTTGCATTTATATCAGGGTAATTATTGCTATGATAGAATGCTATCACTCAGCAAATTGTGTACAGCACATACAGACATCACAAATGTATGAGAATGAATTAATGTAGTGATATTGCTTAAAGAAAAACCTACAAGTAGTGCGCTATAACACTGTGCAACCTCTAAACCAAGCAATCTGTTCCAGTGTTTAGTTTCATCCCTCACGTTGCCTTGTTCATGGTTTTACAATGACCACAAGATTCAGATAAAGTCAAATGCAATGGTAAACCTTAATACGAACTCCTGTCCTGGGAGCTTTTAACATCTGCAATTTAAAAAAAATCAATGCTTCCTGTCAGGTTCCAGCAGGACGCCAAGCCACCTTGGCGCTGTTATGGCTGGAGAAATAAGGGGACAAGTTATCAGGTGGCCTTATAAAAGCCACTACATGACCCTTCCTAATGTACAGGATTCCCTATAATTATCTCATCAATGAGAGTGTTAAAGAGCCTAAAATGTGAGAGTTGGAAGCTATGATTGTTATTTTACTTATAAGGAAATGAATAAATTGAATTGTCTCCCCCTAACGCACACCTATAGAACTGTGCATTCCACTAACATTAATAACAACACTATTTAATACTTGCAATCTTTAAAACATGTATAATCCCCCCCTCTAAATATAAAAATAAAATAAAATAATAATAATAATAATAGTACGTTTTTATTTTCCAGACCCTCTCTTTTTTCCATTATGATGTGGCATCATTCTACTGTACTTTGGTTTATAGATGAGTTTGTAAAACTGACCAATGCACCAATGAGAAGTAAGCAGTGCAAAGCCCAGATTAAGGGCCACATGGGCCTGGGACAGAAAATGTACAAGGGAATAGTAGGAGCTGTGGCCAGTCTTGTGTGGACGTGGTCAGAGCTGTGTAGGTGTGACCAGTGCTGTGTAGGTGTGGCCAGTGCTGTGTAGGTGTGACCAGTGCTGTGTAGGTGTGGCCAGTGCTGTGTAGGTGTGACCAGTGCTGTGTAGGTGTGACCAGTGCTGTGTAGGTGTGGCCAGTGCTGTGTAGGTGTGACCAGTGCTGTGTAGGTGTGGCCAGTGCTGTGTAGGTGTGGCCAGTGCTGTGTAGGTGTGACCAGTGCTGTGTAGGTGTGGCCAGTGCTGTGTAGGTGTGGCCAGTGCTGTGTAGGTGTGACCAGTGCTGTGTAGGTGTGGCCAGTGCTGTGTAGGTGTGGCCAGTGCCATGCTGGGCAAGGCTGCCCAGCATGCAAATGGCAGCCAGAGATGCGATCGCAATAAAATTGCCCATCCCCATTTCAAATGGCACACCCCTGAATGCCGAGTCGACGCACCTGCAATGCCGCTTTGCAACCCCGGACCGCCCCGCAAACACCTCAGCCTGTCAATCAGACAGCATTGGCATGAGTGAGATGTGATGGCATTTCACTGTGTGCGCATGCGCAGTATGACTCCTGTCCGTGCACATTGGGCAAAATAACTTCAGTATGCCATCCCATCGCTGATGCGATCCATACTGAATAAGGCCCTCTATATGGACAATGTGCTCCTGATAATTGCAAAATGACACATATTCATGCCCATAATTAATAAAGAGGGGTCAGGGAAATGGGTTACTGTAACATTTTAAAATTAATGCTGACAGAGATTCTCACTGTCAATATCTTACCAGATAAGCAACAGCACCTTATACATAATCACAGGTTCATACGGCAGGATAAAAACATCTGGCCAATCATCTAACCATACATTAGGACCAATTATTCCATGCTAAATTTTTCATCACTTATTGACATAGTTAAACAATAATCTGCAAATCTGAGATTCACAGTTCATCTCCTATATAGTGGCTGCAATGAAGATTAATATTTTACCAAGACTACTGTAACTATGTTGAACAATGCCATCCGGAGTCCTTCCAATGTCCTTCCAAACTCGCAAAACCTGCATTTCCCTATTTGTATGGTCAGACAGTGTATTTTCCAAGTGTGCATCTTTTGTCAGTATTGCTTATATTTATATTTATTAAGTGCAGATTTATAGAAGTGGAGATGTTGCCCATAGCAACCAATGTTATTCTAGCTATTATCTTCTAGAACAGGGGTGGGGAACCTGTGGCCCTCCAGCTGTTGTTGAACTACACATCCCAACATGCTCTGCAACAGTTTTAGCATGGCCAAAGGTTCCCCCTCCCTCTTCTAGAAGGTGATAGATACATGATACTTCTATGAGCCCACACTTTAGTAAATATAAGCCTACTGTATGATGCTCATTTTAAGCATCTTTAGAAGCTCAAATACCGCTTGGTGCTATAAATGACAGTTGGTTGGTTTATTTATTTATTTAAATGAAAATGTTGCTGTTTACAACAAATTTCATTCCACATATTAAAAATAATCATGTCTAATATATTGCTACTTTAAATAGATAATGGCTTTTACACGCTGATAAGGGCAAGTGGTGCATAATTATATAACAAGCAATCTGTTTTCTCTCTGGGTAGTCTCTTCATTAGGATGGCGTGATACAAAGTAGCTCTAGTTATTTATTGGATTGATAGCTATATAAATTCAATATTAAATAAAGCAATAATTGCCTAACACGTCTTTCTGCACCACAGAGCGACAGGACGTTGCCCATTGTTAGATCATATCAAAAAGAGTCACGTCTTATAATAAACAAAAATCATTTCACTCTGCAGCCTATATTGTTACAGCCAGCGTCCAAAATGATGGATCACAGAGTAATTCTCGTTTATTGGGAGTTTGATTCGTTCCCAGCAGGAGTTAAATTGCGAAATGTTACAAGTTTATAGTATAAATATACTGATTACTTGTATTCACAGCCAAAGTATTCTACTCGCAACACTAAAGGGGTAATACAGCCAGTTGGTAAAGTACAAACATGATCGGAACGAATGCCAAACCCATTGGCTATACCTCCTGGGGCAGCCGTCTCTGCCATCTTTTACAGTACTGTTAAGCCGCCGGCCTAGGGGTCATTTATGGGAAGATTGTAGCATGAATATGAAGCTAAAGGACCCTTTTCATACAACTGCTATAAAATAGGCATCCAACTTTCTGAAAGCTGATGAATATATATATATATATATAAACGATATATAAACGATTATTAGATTATTAAACAACACAAGTGCTCACACTGTGAATTCTACAAGTTTGAGCACAGATTTACTTTTGCCAGATATTCTATTTCTAACATTAGCGCTGTAATAAGGGCCAGTTGTTACAGAACGAGTACAGCCAAATCCATTGCCAAAGCCCTGGGCACGTCATGCGTATACTCCCATATGATCCTCAATTTATACCAAAATGATAAGGACAGAAATGATATCTCAGCATGTTGCAAAGCGTGCTAACAGATTTAATAGCCATACCTTGTTATAGGTTTTATTATTTGTTAAGCACATTTGCTGCATGGTTCCCCGTATGCATCTGTAAGGGACTTCAATCACTCTGACACTTATATGGCAATGACACTTTATTGGTTACTTACCAACCAAACACTAAGGGAAACCTTTATTTGCCAGCAGGTTTCTGGATAAACTCGCTAATGGAGAACAACAGGGAAAACCTGAGCAAAATGACTGGAGCTGACAGTAGCAAAACAAATGAAAGACTTGTGCAATTTCCTTGCCATAACTAAAGGGGTACACACATTAAAGGCATATCGGGGCAATTCCTCATTACCCCGATGCATGGATTGGGAGAATGGGGAAAGCCAACATGTTAGAAATTTTTGATTTGCTGATTCCAAACAAAATTTTTTAGGAATTGACGAATCAGGGATTTATATCATACAGTGTTTTTGTAAATCCCAGGTGGATCGCATACCTAGCAACTTTCCAATGGACGTAGTAGGGACATTTGCACGCTCTGGAAGGCATGCATCTGAAATTAGGGGGCGTGGCCTTGTGGAAAGTGCTGCGATTGCGAGCCACGTCCCCATTTTTTGTCACTGTGCGGCAAGGCTAACGCTCTGTGAGATCCTGGTATGAGATGCAGTCTGGATCCCAGCAGCCAGAATACTGACGCCGGAGTTCCAATACTATTCTGAATGCCGACACCAGCATTTGTAGCAAGGCATTCCCTCGTGGGGCTCGCTTCGCTTGCCTCGCTGCGCTCGCCACAAGGTTTATAACCAACTCTATGCTGACATGGATAGAGAAGGTATGAAATAGTCCAAAAACATGTTAAATTGAAAAAAAGTCTATCATTTTTTAAGTCGACAATTTTCATGTCAACCATTTGACCCTGTTGAACTTTTGTACTGTCTACTTTTTTATGTCGACCTTTTGACCCTGTCGACCTTTTGACCCTGTCGACCTAATGTCTAACATATGGTGTCTATCTATTGACTGTCTAACTAGACACTGTCTATCTATCAACTGGATACCGTTGTGCACTACCTACACAATGCAAAACACCACCTGACTGAAAAAACCCTGGAAGATTAATCTGACCACCATCAGCAGTTTAATGAGTTTAATAGAGCACATATTTATACTTATAGACATAAATAAAATGGTTTTTTTTTTATTATGCAATAGATTGGACCAGAGCACAGGCAATTTTGCTGAAAAATACATTGAAATTTACCAAAAACATAAGTGAAGTAACTGCCTATCCTGATTCAGCCCATGATGCCTACATCCTGTTAAAAATCTTGTTGGACAAATGCCAGATGGATAGTTGTTGTGTAAGATACTAGTACATGTTAATAAAGTATCTAATAAATAGACACATATTGCTACCCAATCCATGGCAGAATGCATTCTAAAAAAAAATTAAAATGCATATTTTTAAATATTTTTGCACAAAAAAAATCGACATTGCGCTCTGCTGCCGTCAATTGCATAACCATGCTAAAAAAAAACCTCACAATATGTTCTCATGCTTACAACTGTGTAAAGAGAGAGCTTCCCCTTTAATTTGCATGCATGTGATATATTTGAACCAATAGGAAGCAATGAGGGTGTTCTATTTGATTTTACATTCAATTTTGCTGGGGATTTCAATGGGGATTTGAGGTTTGATTTAGGAAGGGATTTCATACATTCAATTCCAGCGCTTAAAGTGGTCCTGGAGAGGTGGTGGAACTCATTAACCCACCACCTCCCCCACATTAAGTGGGGCCAGGGCCAGTGCTAGTGTGTTCGGCACCCCCCTGCAAACTACAAATTAGTGCCCTGCTTCCCATACTTTATACAGGACATTGATCTCACAAAGAAGCAGCGTGGTCACACAATAGTACCCCCAATTCAAATTACACCACACAGTAGCACAATCTTATTCACATTACACCGCATTTACTGCCCCTGATTCATATTACACCATGTAGTAATGCCCTTATTATGGTTACATCACTCAGTAGTGGCCTTTATTCACATTGCGCTACACAGTGGTAAACTTTATACATGTTATGTCACACAGTAGTGCCCCTTATAGAAAATGTCCACAGCAGTGCCCCTTATACACAATTACCATAGTAGTAGTGCCCCTTACACATAATGACCACAGTTGTAGTGCCCCTTACACATAATGACCACAGTAGTGGCGCTTATACACACACTGCCCACAAAAGTGCCGCTTATACATAAAATGCCCACAGTAGTAGTGCCACTTATATACAGAATGCCCACAGAAGTAGTGCCCCTTACACATAATTCCAACAATAGTCATGCCCCTTACACATAATGACCACAGTAGTGCCACTTATACATATAATGCCCACAGTAGTGCCCCTTATACACATCTCTGCCTGTCATTCCAGCAGCTCACCGCCTGTGTCCCTCCACAGCTCCATGCCATGTATCCCTCCAGCAGCTTCCCCACCTCTCTTGTGCCTCCAGCCTATTCTCATCTTGTCTTCAAGATGCACAAAGCCTGCTCCTCTTCATGGCTCTTCTTCACTTCAGCAGCGGTGAAAGCATGACATAACATATGCCATGCCGAAAAAGGAAGCCACTGGTACCTGAAGAGGGGATGAATGCTGTCCAACAGACACAGCGTGTGTGAGTACCAGGAGGGGTGGGCTGTAGAGGGAGAAGGACAATGGAGCCATCAGGATTTGAGGAAAGGGGAGCTAGCTGCTGCTCATCAGTAACACTAGCGCTGCCTGCATCGATTAATGTAGGTGATGGGGCTGGCTTTTCTGTTGGAATTACTGTGCAGGGTAATGTAGAAGGTGGAACTAGTTCCCCATACCATTGCAGGTGGTTGAACTCAGTTCCACCTCGTGTCCCCACCCCAATTTAAGCACTGTTCAATTTTAAAACACTTCCAAACATGAATCTACATCGAATTTGATTTCAAAATCAGATGCAAAATCGATTTTTAGTAAATAAGGCAAATTTAAATCGATTTAGAAGATTTATGAAGTCCTTCTCAAAATCAAATTTTAGTAAATATATACCCTGGTGACTACCCACTCCTTATAGTATTACATCCAATTTTTTGCGGTCAATTTGCATGACTCATGCTGAATGAATGTGGGAGAATACACAGATACATATATCTACTTTTGCGTGAGAAACGGTGAATGTGGTACGCCTATACCAGAATACCCTGTTTGTTCACTGACTTATAAAGATACCTTTATGCATCTCTCCCTCTAACTACTTAAGTGAGTTGGGGGATGCTATATTTTGTGTAATCCGAGTGGGTGATTGTGACACTATTCGGCGAACAAGAAAGATACCTTTTTCACTCCGGCATTGGAGAGTGTAGAGAGAGGACGTGTCTCCGTTCTCTCAGTGTCCTCAGTGTCTGTGTCTTGTGCTGCATCTGTCCAGTCACAGTGGTTGTGTCCTCTTCCTGCCATATGTCCAGTGCTGCTGTATAGGGTGCTGTATTGTGCTGCATCAGTTCAGTGGTGGTGTATTGTGCTGCATCAGTTCAGTGGTGGTGTCCTCTGCTGCCATATGTCCAGTGCTGCTGTATAGGGTGCTGTATTGTGCTGCATCAGTTCAGTGGTGGTGTATTGTGCTGCATCAGTTCAGTGGTGGTGTATTGTGCTGCATCAGTCACAGTCGTATCCTCTGCTGCCATATGTCCAGTGCTGCTGTATAGGGTGCTGTATTGTGCTGCATCAGTTCAGTGGTGGTGTATTGTGCTGCATCAGTCCAGTGGTAGTGTCCTGTGCATCAGCCATCACTCATTCCAGTAACCAGTCACAGCGGTATCCTCAGCTGCCATATGTCCAGTGCTGCTGTATAATAATAACAAGTCCCTTACAGTGTTGCTGTGTTGTCCTGCATCAGACCAGTGGTAGTGTCCTGTGCATCAGCCATCAGTCATTCCAGTAACCAGTCACAGCGGTATCCTCTGCTGCCATATGTACAGTGCTGCTGTATAATAATAACAAGTCCCTTACAGTGTTGCTGTGTTGTCCTACATCAGACCAGTGGTAGTGTCCTGTGCATCAGCCATCAGTCATTCCAGTGACCAGTCACAGTGGTATCCTCTGCTGACATATGTCCAGTGCTGCTGTATAATAAAAACAAGTCCTTTACAGTGTTGCTGTGTTGTCCTGCATCAGGCCAGTAGTAGTGTCCTGTGCATCAGCCATCAGTCATTCCAGTGACCAGTCACAATGGTATCCTCTGCCGCATATTGTGTTATATAACAGTCCAGTGCTCCTGTGCCGCATATTGTGTTATATAACTCCAGAAAAATAATGGAGAACAAAAATTTGGAGGATCATATAGGGAAAGATGAAGAACCACTTCCTCCTAGTGCTGAAGCTGCTGCCACTAGTCATGACATAGATGATGAAATGCCATCAACGTCATCTGCCAAGACCGATGCCCAATGTGGAAGTAGAGGGCATGTTAATTCCAAAAAGCCAAAAGTCAGTAAAAAGACCCAAAAAAATAAATTTAAATAGTCTGAGGAGAAACGTAAACTTGCCAATATGCCATTTACGACACGGAGTGGCAAAGAACGATTAAGGCCCTTGCCTATGTTCATGACCAGTGGTTCAACTTCACATGACGATGGAAGCCCTCATCCTCCCGCTAGAAAAATTAAAATAGTTAAGCTGGAAA
The DNA here is from genome assembly GCF_028390025.1 of Pseudophryne corroboree. NCBI lineage: Eukaryota > Metazoa > Chordata > Amphibia > Anura > Myobatrachidae > Pseudophryne > Pseudophryne corroboree. The sequence goes on from NC_086454.1 coordinate 270,884,550, forward strand.
AAGAACAGAAAGTAACTGTGCATTCTGAGATGGTATCACAAATCTCCAAGGAGAGTCCAAGTGTGTCGGCGGTTGCGATGCCTGACCTTCCCAACACTGGACGGGAAGAGGTGGCTCCTTCCACCATTTTCACGCCCCCTGCAAGTGCTGAAAGGCGCACCCACAGTCAAGTTTCTGATATTTAAATTGAAGATGTCACTGTTGAAGGACACCAGTATAAGGATATGGGTGTTGTCCGTGGGATGAAGAAGCCCATTGTGATGCCTGGGCAAAATACCAAAAAAGACACCTCTTCGGTGTGGAATTATTTCTCCACAAATCCGGACAACAGGTGTCAAGCCATGTTTTGCCTCTTTCAATCTGAAATAAGTAGGGGTAAGGATGTTAACCACCTAGGAACATCCTTCCTTATATGTCACCTGCAGCGCATTCATCAGAAGTCAGTGTCAAGTTGTGAAACTTTGGGTAAGAGCATAAGCAGTCCAATGACACCTAAATCCCTTCTTTCTCTTGTACCCAAGCTCCTGCAATTCACACCACGAACTCACTCAACGTCAACTTCCTCCTCAGTCAGTAACGTCAGTAGTCCTGCAGGCCATGTCCCTGTTAAGACTGACGAGTCCTCTCCTAACCGGGATTCCTCGGGAGGATCCTTGAGTGGTACACCTACTGCTGTTGTTGCTGCCGCCGCTGCTGTTGTTGCTGCTGGGAGTCGATCATCATCCCAGAGGGGAAATCGGAAGACCCCTTGTATTACGTCAACTAAGCAATTGACTGTCCAACAGTCCTTTGTGAGGAAGATGAAATATGACAGCAGCCATCCTGTTGCAAAGCGGATAACTGAGGCCTTGACACTTATGTTGGTGTTAGACGTGCATCCGGTATCCGCCATTAGTGCAGTGGGATTTAGACAATTGATGGAGGTATTGTGTCCCCGGTACCAAATCCCATCTAGGTTCCACTTCACTAGGCAGGCGATACCGAGAATGTACAGAGACGTCAGAAAAAGTGTCACCAGTGTCCTGAAAGATGCGGTTGTATCCAGTGTCCACTTAACCATGGACATGTGGACAAATGGAACAGGGCAGACTAAGGACTATATGACTGTGATAGCCCACTGGATAGATGTATTGCTTCCCGTAGCAACAAAAGCAGCAGTGGCACCAGTAGCAGCATCTCGCAAATCCAAACTCGTTTCTGGGTAGGCTACACTGTGTATCACCACTTTCCGTAAGAGGCACACCGCTGACAACCTCTTACGGAAACTAAGGGACATCATTGCGCATTGGCTTACCCCCCTTGACTCTCCTGGGGATATGTGATATCGGACAATACCACCAATATTGTGCGTGCATTACAACTGGGCAAATTCCAATACGTCCCATGTTTTGCACATACAATTAATTTGGTGGTGCAGATTTTTTTTTAAAATGACAGGGGTGTACAGGAGATGCTGACGGTGGCCAAAAAAATTGTGGTCCACTTTCGACATTCTGCCACTGCATACCGAAGACTGGAGCACCAGCAAACACTCCTGAACCTGCCCTGCCATCAACTGAAGCAAGAGGAGGTAATGAGGTTGAATTCAACACTCTATATGCTTCAGAGGATGGAGGAGAAGCAAAAGGCCATTAAAGCCTATACATCCACCTACGATATAGTCAAAGGGGGAATGCAGCTGACTCAAGCGCAGTGGAGAATGATTTCCGTATTGTGCAAGGTTCTCCAACCCTTTGAACTTGCCACACGTTAAGTCAGTTCAGACACTGCCAGCTTGAGTCAGGTCATTTCCCTCATCAGGCTTTTGCAGAAGCAGCTGAAGAAATTAAAGAAGGAGCTAAGACGGAGCGATTCCGCTAAGTATGTGGGACTTGTGGATGGAGCCCTTCATTTGCTTTGTCAGGATTCAAGGGTGGTCAATCTGTTGAAATCAGAGCACTACATTTTGGCCACCGTGCTCGATCCTAGGTTTAAAGCCTACATTGTATCTCTCTTTCCAGCAGACACAAGTGTGCAGAGGTGCAAAGACCTGCTGGTGAGTAAATTGTCAACTCAAGCGGAATGTGACCCATCAATAGCTCCTCCTTCACTTTCTCCCACCACTGGGGCTGCAAGGAAAAGGATACGATTTCCTAGCCCACCCGCTGGCGGTGATGCAGGGCAGTCAGGAGCGAGTGCTGACATCTGGTCCGGACTGAAGGACCTGCCAATGATTACTGACTGTCACGATCCGGGTATCTGGACGCCATTTCTTACCCATCAGATGCCTCCTAAGGCTGGCTCAGCGCTCCAGGACCGGATCCCATCTGTTATCCTGATGTGTACATTCCTGTATCCTCTCCTGTCACTCTGGGACGCTGTCACAGTAAACGCCATATTACACCTGGCATGGCGTCTCCCGCGGCCTCCGCCGCCGTCCCTGCTCTTCTGCATGCAGAGTGTCTGAGTGGCGATTACGTCAGCCGCGGCCTCCGCTGTGTCCGCGTGGTTGGATGTGCATCTGTCAGCCTGGCGCCTCCTGTCTCCGGTGGCCGGCGCCGCCATTACTGTTTTCATTACCACATGGATTACAAACCAAACTTCCCTCCAAGTGTCTGCATGGGCGCAGCCATCTTGGATTCTGTCAGCTGATCATTTCCACCAATCTGTTCTCAGTATTGATAATCTGCATAATTGCCTAGCCAATCCCTTCCTTGCTGCAGGTATAAATACACTGTGCCTGAGCAAGGAAGGCGTCAGTGCTTTGGTTGTCAAACCTAGTTCCTGTTTGTCTCTCTCCTGTGATTGTCTTCCAGGTTCCAGCTCCTGTCTCAAGACTTCCACCATAGAGACCCGCACCAGCATTCCACCTGCGGTGTAGCCTGACTCTCCAATCCATTGTGGATTCATCTGTTTCCAGCTACAACATTACCTGCTTCCAGCTCAGCTTCCAGCAGAGTACAGCTTCTCTTAAAGGGCCGGTGTCCTTTCTACACTTTACCACTCTCCACCGGTATTATTATTTCTCCGCTCTCAAGTTCTACATTTCAGTTCATATTTCATCGCTCCCAAGTTCATTTATTATTTAACTGGTTCCAGCCAGTATCCACTCCGTGCTAACAACAGTCTGGTTCCAGCCAGTATCCACAGCAGCCGTTTTATCTTCAGCAACCCAGCTTTTCCTGGAACACCAGCTGGCACAATCCTGGGTTATCTCCATTGCTACAGTCGGGCCTGGTAAGGACTTTCCATCTAGAAGATTATAAGAACTATCTCACACTACCAGTGCCCTGTGGCTCCTGCCATCCTGTAGTACCCAGGAACTGTATTTATTCTTTGCTGACTTTTACGTTTTCTTTTACTGCTGCTGTGTTGCGGAGTTGTCATAATAAACATCATTTGACTTTTATCCAAGTTGTCGTGGTCACGCCTTCGGGCAGTTATTATTCATGTTACTTACATGTCCAGGGGTCTGATACAACCTCCCAGGTTCCGGTACATCTCAGCCCCTACAACTGAGGCTGCCTCCCGTCAGCTCAGGCCCTCAGTTGTGACAGTAAGCACTGACCTAATGAATCCAGCCGGAGACCAGGATCAAGCGGCCAGGCCGATGCAAGAACTGGCAGCCCGACTAGAACATCAGGAGGCTGCACAGGGCCACATCATCCGCTGTCTCCAGGATCTCTCTACTCGGCTGGATGGGATTCAGACAACTCTCCGTGGATCAGGCGCGTCTGGTGCGTCAACCACAGTGACTCCAGCTATAACCCCACCCACCTTACCCATTTCTGCTCCACGTCTTCATCTTCCAACGCCAGCAAAATTTGACGGATCTCCAAGATTCTGCAGGGGATTTCTCAACCAGTGTGAGATTCAGTTTGAGCTACAACCTGGCAATTTTCCCAGTGACCGTACAAAAATTGCCTACATTATTTCTCTTCTCAGTGGCTCAGCCCTTGATTGGGCATCACCGTTATGGGAGAGGTCCGACACCCTGCTATCTTCCTACACTGCCTTCGTGTCAACATTCAGGCGCATCTTCGACGAGCCAGGCCGGGTAACCTCAGCTTCATCCGAGATTCTCCGTTTACGCCAGGGGTCACGTACTGTAGGACAATATCTGATACAGTTCCAGATCCTGGCATCCGAACTGGCATGGAACGACGAGGCCCTGTATGCTGCATTCTGGCATGGCTTATCTGAGCGTATTAAAGATGAGTTAGCTACCAGAGACTTACCTTCTAAGTTAGATGAGCTAATCTCACTCTGCACGAAAGTTGATTTACGTTTCAGAGAGAGAGCAACTGAGCGTGGAAGATCATCTGCTCCAAAATCTTCTGCTCCTCCTCCTCGTCAACTGTCACCATCTAAAGATGAGCCCATGCAACTTGGCCGTTCCCGTTTAACTCCTGCTGAGCGCCGAAGACGTCTCTCCGAGTCTCTCTGTCTCTATTGTGCAGCTCCGTCTCACACCATTAATGCCTGTCCCAAACGTCCGGGAAACTCCAAATCCTAGCTCGCCAAGGAGAGGGCCAGCTAGGAGTAATGATCTCCTCTCCATCTCCTCAAGATTGTAATCTCCCAGTCTCGCTTCAAGTTGCTCAACGTTATCGGAACGTCATTGCCCTCCTTGATTCCGGAGCAGCTGGGAACTTTATTACCGAAGCCTATGTTAAACGGTGGTCCCTACCCACCGAGAGACTTCCTTCGTCCATTTCTTTAACTGCCGTGGATGGCAGCAAAATTTTTGATGCAGTTATTTCTTTAAGGACTCTACCAGTTCGTCTGAGAGTGGGAGTTCTTCATTCCGAACTTATTTCTTTTTTAGTGATTCCAAGAGCCACACATCCTGTGGTCCTGGGCCTTCCATGGCTCCGTCTTCACAATCCTACAATTGATTGGACGACTACACAAATCCTGGCATGGGGTTCCTCCTGTGCTGAGACATGTTTGTTTAAAGTATTGCCTGTCTGTTCTTCCTCCCCCAGGTTGTCTGATGTTCCACCTCCTCCATATCAAGATTTCACGGATGTGTTCAGTAAAGCTTCTGCTGATATCCTTCCTCCTCATAGAGAATGGGACTGCCCGATTGATCTCGTTCCAGGGAAGGTTCCACCTCGAGGCCGAACTTATCCGTTGTCTCTGCCTGAGACGCATTCTATGGAGGAATATATTAAAGAGAACCTAGCAAAGGGGTTCATTCGACCTTCTTCTTCTCCAGCCGGCGCAGGCTTCTTTTTTGTAAAAAAGAAAGATGGTGGTCTGCGGCCGTGCATCGACTACAGAGGTTTGAACGACATTACCATCAAGAACCGTTATCCTTTACCCCTGATTACTGAGCTCTTTGACAGAGTTAGCGGAGCTACCATCTTTACAAAGCTGGACTTGAGAGGTGCATACAATCTCATCCGGATCCGTGAGGGTGACGAGTGGAAGACCGCCTTTAACACCCGTGACGGACATTATGAGTACCTCGTCATGCCCTTCGGATTGAGCAATGCTCCAGCTGTCTTCCAGCATTTTGTCAATGAGATCTTCAGAGACATTCTATACCGTCATGTCGTGGTCTATCTAGACGATATCCTCATTTTTGCCAACGATTTAGAGGAACATCGTTTTTGGGTTAAAGAGGTTCTGTCCCGTCTCCGTGTCAATCATCTCTATTGCAAATTAGAAAAATGCGTCTTTGAAGTCAAGTCCATTCCGTTTCTAGGGTACATTGTGTCCGGTTCCGGACTAGAGATGGATCCTGAGAAACTACAAGCAATCCAAAATTGGCCGGTACCCTTAACCCTCAAAGGGGTCCAGAGGTTCTTAGGGTTCGCCAACTATTACCGAAAGTTTATACGAGACTTTTCCACCATTGTGGCGCCTATTACTGCTTTCACTAAGAAGGGTACTAACCAGTCCAAGTGGTCTGAAGAAGCCATGCAAGCATTTCATCTTTTAAAACAAAGGTTCATCTCTGCGCCTGTTCTGAAACAGCCTGACATCGACTCTCCTTTCATCTTAGAGGTGGATGCCTCCTCCGTTGGAGTAGGAGCGGTGTTATCTCAGAGGGCTAAAGATGGCCATTTACACCCTTGCAGTTTCTTCTCCCGGAAGTTCTCCCCAGCTGAGCGCAACTATGCCATTGGCGACCAAGAGTTGCTAGCCATCAAGCTCGCTCTAGAAGAGTGGAGGTATCTGTTGGAGGGAGCTTCTCATTCAATCACCATACTTACAGACCACAAGAACCTTTTATATCTGAAAGGCGCACAATGTCTCAACCCTCGTCAGGCCAGATGGGCACTTTTCTTTTCTAGGTTCGACTTTAAACTCCAGTTCTGTCCGGGCTCTCAGAATCGCAAGGCCGATGCCCTTTCCCGCTCATGGGAGCAAGAAAATGAGTCAGAGTCTTCAGACAAGCATCCTATTATAAATCCGTTGGCATTCTCCACGGTAGGGATGGACTCTACGCCCCCATCAGGGAAAAGTTTTGTGAAACCGATGCTAAGGAAGAAGCTCATGCATTGGGCCCATGCTTCCCGTTTTGCCGGACATACAGGTATCCAAAAACCCTGGAGTTTATCTCTAGGTCCTATTGGTGGCCAACTCTGAAAAAGGACGTCTTGGAGTTTATTGCATCTTGCCCAAAGTGTGCTCAACATAAGGTATCCCGCCAGTCGCCTGCGGGGCAACTGGTTCCACTATCTGTTCCCCGTCGACCTTGGACCCATTTGTCGATGGATTTTATTACAGATTTACCCATGTGCAACAAGTTCAATACCATCTGGGTGGTAGTTGACCGGTTCACCAAGATGGTACACTTCATTCCTCTCACCGGTCTTCCGTCAGCTTCCAAGTTGGCTCAAGTATTCATACAAGAGATCTTCCGACTCCACGGTCTTCCTGAAGAAATTATCTCAGATCGAGGAGTTCAATTCACAGCCAAATTCTGGCGAAGTTTATGTCAAGTCCTCCAAGTCAAGCTAAAGTTTTCCACGGCTTACCATCCTCAGACCAATGGTCAAACCGAGAGGGTGAATCAGGACTTGGAGGCCTTCCTCCGCATCTATGTGTCCTCCTCTCAAGATGACTGGGTTCAATTACTTCCCTGGGCCGAGTTCTGTCATAACAACCAGTATCATTCTTCATCTGCTTCAACACCATTCTTCACTAACTTTGGATTCCACTCTAAAGTCCCTGAGTTCCAACCGCTTCCAGCAACTTCTGTTCCCGCAGTGGATATCACCTTGCATCAGTTTGCCAATATCTGGAAGAGCGTACGATCAGCTCTGCTCAAGGCATCGTTCAGGTACAAGAAGTTTGCGGATAAGAAGCGTCGAGCAGTTCCTGCTCTCAAGGTGGGTGATCGGGTATGGTTATCCACGAAGAATTTGAGGTTAAGAGTTCCCAGTATGAACTTTGCACCTCGCTATATCGGTCCTTTCAAGATTGAACAAGTCATCAATCCTGTTGTTTACAGACTCCAGTTGCCTCCCTTCTTAAAAATACCCAGGACATTCCATGTTTCCCTGTTGAAACCGCTGATCTTGAATCGGTTTCATTCCTCACTTCCTCCAACTCCGAAAGTCCAAACTCAACGAGGCATTGAGTATGAAGTGGCCAAGATCCTGGACTCACGTCACCGTTACGGTCAACTACAATATCTTATTGACTGGAAGGGTTATGGTCCTGAGGAACGTTCATGGACCAATGCTTCTGATGTCCATGCTCCTGCCTTGGTCCGGAGATTCCATTCCAAGTTTCCTCAAAAGCCAAAGAAGTGTCCTGGGGCCACTCCTAAAGGGGGGGGTGCTGTCACGATCCGGGTATCTGGACGCCATTTCTTACCCATCAGATGCCTCCTAAGGCTGGCTCAGCGCTCCAGGACCGGATCCCATCTGTTATCCTGATGTGTACATTCCTGTATCCTCTCCTGTCACTCTGGGACGCTGTCACAGTAAACGCCATATTACACCTGGCATGGCGTCTCCCGCGGCCTCCGCCGCCGTCCCTGCTCTTCTGCATGCAGAGTGTCTGAGTGGCGATTACGTCAGCCGCGGCCTCCGCTGTGTCCGCGTGGTTGGATGTGCATCTGTCAGCCTGGCGCCTCCTGTCTCCGGTGGCCGGCGCCACCATTACTGTTTTCATTACCACATGGATTACAAACCAAACTTCCCTCCAAGTGTCTGCATGGGCGCAGCCATCTTGGATTCTGTCAGCTGATCATTTCCACCAATCTGTTCTCAGTATTGATAATCTGCATAATTGCCTAGCCAATCCCTTCCTTGCTGCAGGTATAAATACACTGTGCCTGAGCAAGGAAGGCGTCAGTGCTTTGGTTGTCAAACCTAGTTCCTGTTTGTCTCTCTCCTGTGATTGTCTTCCAGGTTCCAGCTCCTGTCTCAAGACTTCCACCATAGAGACCCGCACCAGCATTCCACCTGCGGTGTAGCCTGACTCTCCAATCCATTGTGGATTCATCTGTTTCCAGCTACAACATTACCTGCTTCCAGCTCAGCTTCCAGCAGAGTACAGCTTCTCTTAAAGGGCCGGTGTCCTTTCTACACTTTACCACTCTCCACCGGTATTATTATTTCTCCGCTCTCAAGTTCTACATTTCAGTTCATATTTCATCGCTCCCAAGTTCATTTATTATTTAACTGGTTCCAGCCAGTATCCACTCCGTGCTAACAACAGTCTGGTTCCAGCCAGTATCCACAGCAGCCGTTTTATCTTCAGCAACCCAGCTTTTCCTGGAACACCAGCTGGCACAATCCTGGGTTATCTCCATTGCTACAGTCGGGCCTGGTAAGGACTTTCCATCTAGAAGATTATAAGAACTATCTCACACTACCAGTGCCCTGTGGCTCCTGCCATCCTGTAGTACCCAGGAACTGTATTTATTCTTTGCTGACTTTTACGTTTTCTTTTACTGCTGCTGTGTTGCGGAGTTGTCATAATAAACATCATTTGACTTTTATCCAAGTTGTCGTGGTCACGCCTTCGGGCAGTTATTATTCATGTTACTTACATGTCCAGGGGTCTGATACAACCTCCCAGGTTCCGGTACATCTCAGCCCCTACAACTGAGGCTGCCTCCCGTCAGCTCAGGCCCTCAGTTGTGACACTGACATGTTGACTGTCACTGCATATGATTCTGTCACCATTGAAAGAATGGTGGAGGATTATATGAGTGACAGCATCCAAGTTGGCATGTCAGACAGTCCGTATGTATACTGGCAGAAAAAGAGGCAATTTGGACATATGATTCTGTCACCATTGAAAGAATGGTGGAGGATTATATGAGTGACAGCATCCAAGTTGGCATGTCAGACAGTCCGTATGTATACTGGCAGAAAAAGAGGCAATTTGGATGCCCTTACACAAACTGGCTTTATTTTACCTAAGTTGCCCCCCTCCAGTGTGTACTCCGAAAGAGTGTTTAGTGCAGCCAGTAACCTTGTCAGCAATCGGCGTAGGAGGTTACTTCCACAAAATGTGGAGAAGATGATGTTCATCAAAATGAATTATAAATTCCTCCAGGAAGACCTTGACCAGCAATTGTTTCCGGAAAGTACACAGGGACCTGTGATGGTGGATTCCAGTGGGGACAAATTAATACTCTGTGAGTAGTGGGATGTACTTAGTGAAAGGGGTGAGGAATTGGAGGATGAGGATGAGGTCGACATCTTGCCTCTGTAGAGCCAGTTTGTGCAAGGAGAGATTGATTGCTTCTTTTTTGGTGGGGGCCCAAACAAACAAGTCATTTCAGCCACAGTCGTGTGGCAGACCCTGTCACTGAAATAATTGGTTTGTTAAAGTGTGCATGTCCTGTTTGTACAACATAAGGGTGGGTGGGAGGGCCCAAGGACAATTCCATCTTGCACCTCTTCTTATTCTTTCCATCATGTGCTGTTTGGGGACAATTTTTTTAAAGTGCCATCCTATCTGACACTTCCGTATATGTCCAGTGGTACTGCCATATAATTCCAGTGATACTGCCGTATATGTCCAGTGGTACTGCCATATAATCTCAGTGATATTGCCGTATAATTCCAGTGATATTGCTGTATAATTCCAGTGGGAATTGTTTGTATCACTTGGCTTAGTCGGACAGCTACCTCATTGCACCTCTTCTACATCTTTGCATGAGGTGCTGTTTGGGGCATTTTTTTTATATCTGCCCTCCTGTCTGCCACTGCAATGCCAGTCCTAGATGGGCCAATTGTTTGTGTCGCTTGGCTTAGTCATACAGCTACCTCATTGCACCTCTTCTACATCTTTGCATGACGTGCTGTTTGGGGCCTAGTTTTTGAAACGTGCCATCCTGTCTGCCACTGCAGTGCAGCTCCTAGATGGGCCAACTGTTTGTGTCGCTTGGCTTAGTCATACAGCTACCTCATTGCACCTCTTCTACATCTTTGCATGAGGTGCTGTTTGGGGCCATTTTTTATATCTGCCCTCCTGTCTGCCACTGCAGTGCCACTCCTAGATGGGCCAATTGTTTGTTTCACTTGGCTTAGTCATACAGCTACCTCATTGCACCTCTTCTACATCTTTGCATGAGTTGCTGTTTGAGGCTTTTTTTTTTATATCTGCCCTCCTGTCTGACACTGCAGTGCCACTCCTAGATGGGCCAGGTGTTTGTGTTGTCCACTTGTGTCGCTTAGCTTAGACATACAGCCACCTCGGTGCAACCTTTTGGCCTAAAAACAATATTGTGAGATGTGAGGTGTTCAGAATAGACTGGAAATGAGCGGACATGAATCTTATTGTGGTTGGTAATACCATTGGATCAAAATTACCCCCAAATTCTCTGATTTTAGCCGTTTTTATGTTTTGTTTTTTTTAAAAATCATCCAGATCCAAAACCAAAACCAAAACACAAAAGGATGGTTTTGGCAAAACCAAGCTAAAACCAAAACACGAAAGTGGAATTAGAACCAAAACCAAAACACAAAACACGAAAAGTGGCAGCCGCACATCTCTACTAACACGTCTGAAATGAACCAAAGCAAAGCTTCTCACTCACCATCAACGCTTTCAGAAGAAAAGGAACGTATTGTATATCCAAGTTATGTTTTAGTATACATATTATACTTAAAACTTGCAAGTGCCCTGACTTGTTTGTTCCGGTTCAAATTTTTCCAGTTGAGGTCAAAGTATATGGTTTTAGCTGTGCTTATCAAATTTAAAGAAATCCAGATCCAAAACTGAAACCAAAACATTTGGGGGTGGTTTTTCCAGAACCATCATACATGTTTAAGAGCCAAAACCATTACATGGGGGTCTGAAGTTTACACATCTTTAATAAGCATGCCTAATCAAGCTTACTAGTTTTCTGGAGAAACTCCCAATAACATGCCTTTTGCTTAATGATCCCATATAAGTGTGCTTTGCAGTGGACCCGTTGCAGCAACTCTGCATTGGGAGTTGATGAGCTTGTGTTACAGTTTGTCATCATTATCATTCTTGAATTGCACCTACCTTGTAGCAGGAGCAAATTTTGAGCCTCCTTTCCTGCATATTGCCACAAATTTGCATGAAGACATCCTTACGGGATGCAGTTAAATTGCCAGCAGTCGAGATCCCAGCAGTCAGGATATCAACACCGAAATCCCGACTGCTGAGAATGCCTTCAGTCGGCATCCCGGCTCACAGGGGCTATTCCCAATCGTGGGTGTCCACGACACCCATAGAGTGGGATTAGAACCTGTGGTGAGTGCAACAAACCCACAAGGGAACTGTCTGTGCTCCCCCTGCTGCTGGCATACTGACGTCTGGGATGCCGTTGTCTGTATATTGACGTCCGGTATCCTGACCGTCGGTAATTCATACTGATCCCATCCTTACTATATATTGCATAAGTGAGATTGCGTAATTGCTCAATATCACACATACAGCTTGTAAATTGTAAAATTAATTTTCGTTTTTATTCAAAATTATGCAGAAAGTCATAAATGGAATATATATTATATAATAAAAATATATGTGTTGCTTAAATATCAAGGTTAAAATTCTGAATACCGGTATATACAAATAACAGAAACACAAACAAAAATAATAAAAATAATAATAACAGATAGTGAAAAGAGACTTAGGGTTAAGTGAATAGAAAAGTACCAGATGAAGAAAAATTCATAAGGATATTTTGAAGAAAAAAATGGGTAGACACGCTAGTATGCGTTTTACTCTATCCACCAGTGTGTGTGTATACACAATAAGTTGCTTTTAGTTATCCAAAATAGGTTATGAACAGAAATAACAGTATGAGCAATATTAGTCCTGGGGAATGTAACAGTGTTGTTACTTTGTTTCCGTCCAATAGGATTTTGTGCAGGTGGATACAGTATATCAGTTCAAGTCTGTATCGTTACTCACAGTCTCTGAGATCTGGAAGTGCTGCTGCACTCATCCAGGGGATCCTCTGTGTCCTGCTGGATGCCGCTGCTTATAGCGTGCTGGCGGTGCTTGCCCGCACCCGTCCGGGCGGTCTTCTGTGTTCAGCCCGAGGCTCCCCTTGGCGGCGTGTAAGCGGGCGCTGGTATAAGGGACGTAGTCCGTTGTTGTCTGCCGGCAGAAGAAGCCTGAGACCGCAGGTGAAACGCGTTGATCGGCCACGGGTCCGGACACAGACACTGTCCTCCCGCTGCAAAAGCTCCATTCAGTCTGCCGGCAGACAACAACGGACTCCGTCCCTTATACCAGCGCCCGCTTACACGCCACCAAGGGGAGCCTCGGGCTGAACACAGAAGACCGCCCGGACGGGTGCGGGCAAGCACCGCCAGCACGCTATAAGCAGCGGCATCCAGCAGGACACAGAGGATCCCCTGGATGAGTGCAGCAGCACTTCCAGATCTCAGAGACTGTGCGTAACGATACAGACTTGAACTGATATAATGTATCCACCTGCACAAAATCCTATTGGACGGAAACAAAGTAACAACACTGTTACATTCCCCAGGACTAATATTGCTCATACTGTTATTTCTGTTCATAACCTATTTTGGATAACTAAAAGCAACTTATTGTGTATACACACACACTGGTGGATAGAGTAAAACGCATACTAGCGTGTCTACCCATTTTTTTCTTCAAAATATCCTTATGAATTTTTCTTCATCTGGCACTTTTCTATTCACTTAACCCTAAGTCTCTTTTCACTATCTGTTATTATTATTTTTATTATTTTTGTTTGTGTTTCTGTTATTTGTATATACCGGTATTCAGAATTTTAACCTTGATATTTAAGCAACACATATATTTTTATTATATAATATATATTCCATTTATGACTTTCTGCATAATTTTGAATAAAAACAAAAATTAATTTTACAACTTACAAGCTGTATGTGAGATATTGAGCAAGCGCTGGGAGTAACATTTTTCTATACCATTACAAATAAGGTCTGTGGCAACCTTACTCCTCTCCATAGCAGCTACTCATTATTTACCACCAGGTGAAAGCGCAGTCCTCACAAACCCCTATTTGTAGATTGCGTAATTGCCTGTACTAAGGTTTGGAGTATGCTTATTGCAAAATACACAAGATACACTTGTAAACTTTCATATGTCCAACTATGCATCAGTCCCAAAGAGTGCCATTGTTTTTAAACCGGAGCATGGTGATTCTATGGCCTGCTATACAGGAAAATACAATATATAATAGCACTGGATTACAAAGGCCCACAATGCACCTGTGCATCACTAATACAAACATTTCTCAGAAAGTGTAACTATTATCCAGTCATAAATAACAGCTATAAAGGTTACTTGTTAGATTGTATTATGGGTTCCATATAAGGATTATTAATGCATGCATTTAATAAATAAATTGTTAAAAAAAACATCTGTTTCTCAATAGTGATGTATACAGAGACTAGAAATCTTTAGATCATTTGCCTAGTGAAATTAATCAGACTATTGTTAAACAGTAACCTTGATGTGGCCAAGAATTACAAACAAAGGTTGATGTTGTTCATTAGTCATCACATTAATGCAAGACAACCTCATTGTTGTGCATAACCTCCTGTACTTTCTGGAAAACAATTCCTTTCCATAATAAATCCCGGGCAAACAAATGTGTTTCTTTGAAAAGGAATATAAAGAGTCGATAAAGAGCATTAGTAACAACTACTGATGCGTTTTGTTTGTTCTTTTATCAGAAGAAGAACATATAAGAAATACAAGTTGGATGGATATAACTTTCTTTCATATACAGGCGGGTGGGGGGGGGGGGGATATTCTAAGGGCTGGGAAAATTGAGATAATAATGCTATAATAAATACATACACATCACAATGTCTGCTTCATTTTCACTCACTATATAAAAGGTCAGTACTAATTTTGGCACATTAATCATATTTATATAAATGGTTCTCACCTGAAGGTTACTTGTAATCAATGAGATTAGTCCAGAAGGAATATTCAATAATTATACCGTTACTTAATAGATGAAAACGAGATTTATGGTAAGAACTTACCTTTGTTAAAGCTTTCTGCGAGGTACACTGGGCTCCACAAGGATAGACATTGGGGTGTAGAGTAGGATCTTGATCCAAGGCACCAACAGGCTCAAAGCTTTGACTGTTCCCAGAATGCACAGCGCCGCCTCCTCAATAACCCCGCCTCCCTGCACAATAGCTCCGTTTTTAGTTAACCAGCCCAATGCAGTAGCAGAAAAAGAGACAACAACGGTTAGTAGCCACAAACACCACACTCTCACGACAAGAGAAGTGTCAGCGGCTAATGCCATATCAACCCAAAGAAGCTAAGTGCGTCAGGGTGGGCGCCTTGTGGAGCCCAGTGTACCTCGCAGAAAGAGATTTAACAAAGCTAAATTCTTACCATAAATCTCGTTTTCTGCTGCGGGGTACACTGGGCTCCACAAGGATAGACATTGGGGATGTCCTAAAGCAGTTCCTTATGGGAGGGGACACACTGTAGCGGGCACAAGAACCCGGCGTCCAAAAGAATCATCCTGGGAAGCGGCAGTATCGAAGGCATAGAACCTTATGAACGTGTTCACTGAGGACCACGTAGCCGCCTTGCACAATTGTTCAAGGGTCGCACCACGGCGGGCCGCCCAAGAAGGTCCAACAGACCGAGTAGAATGGGCCGTAATGTGAGCAGGAGCTGACAGACCAGCCTTCACATAAGCATGTGCAATCACCATTCTAATCCATCTGGCCAAAGTTTGCTTGTGAGCAGGCCAGCCCCGTTTGTGAAATCCAAACAGTACAAAGAGAGAATCAGATTTCCTAATAGAAGCAGTTCTCTTCACATAGATACGGCGAGCCCGTACCACATCCAAAGACCTCTCTTTGGGAGACAGATCAGGAGAAACAAGTGCCGGAACCACAATCTCCTGGTTAAGGTGGAACGAGGAAACCACCTTTAGGTAAATAAAGCAAAAAAAGGGAATACAACTCTGCGCTGGACAACAAAAGGCAGCAATCAATACTTTCTGGTGTTATCAGAACCAGAAAAAACAAATATACAATACAAATGGTGATATTAATTTGCGCCAATTTTTAATGGTAGATAGGAAATTTCTGTTATCAAGTTCTTACTATGAATAGTTCATCCGTCTTCTCAAGTGTATTGACTCATCAAATAGGGATGTTCATATGGAAAAAGAACACAAAACAAAATGTCCCAATGTATAGTACTGTCTTGATGGTAACAGTCAAAAGGGTAAAAGAATATAGGAAATATTCAGATCCTCCACTCAGTGGTGATAAAAGGCGTAATGGGAACACCCAGTAGGTGCAATGGTCAGGGAAAATGATGCTCACTTCAAAGCTTACTTTCAAAAAGTCTGGTGCATGCATATAAAGGTATCTTTAAATGGGTTCTGGGATGGCGTCCTCTAATGGATGTTATGCACGCCCCTCCACAGGATTTGAATTTGACGTTGTCCACTCATATAGCGGTTTCTTTCAGATCTCCTTCCCCATGTGTATGGAAGTAGTAAAAAACCCCGTTTGGATATAAAAACGGACTTTAATAAATAAAACAACAATGTATAAAAAAAGTTGCTTTTACACAGACACAGTCACCTGTTTCAGGGAAGGTGTAACAATGACAGCACAAAGTGGCAGATGAATAATCCAAAGGGCCCAAATTACCACTCCCACATGAGCTGAATCCCCCAGGTAACAGATCTGAGCAACATAAACAAACCACCTTAGGTAAATACCCGGGACGAGTCCTAAGAACCGCCCGGTCACGATGAAATAACAGATATGGGGAACTACAGGACAAGGCACCCAAATTCGACACTCTTCTAGCTGAAGCAATAGCCAGCAGAAACACCACCTTAAGGGAAAGCCACTTAAGATCAGCTGAACCAAGAGGTTCAAACGGAGACTCTTGTAATGCCTCCAAAACCACCGACAAGTCCCAAGGAACCACAGGCTGGACATAGGGAGGTTGGATACGCAACACACCCTGAGTAAAGGTTTGCACATCAGGTAAGGTCGCAATTTTTCTCTGAAACCACACCAACAAGGCAGAAATATGAACCTTGAGGGAGGCCAGATGCAGGCCTAAGTCCAGGCCCTGCTGAAGAAAAGCCATCAACTTGGCCGTACTAAACTTGGAAGTGTCATAATTGTTAGATGCGCACCAAACAAATTTAGAATGCCAGACCCTGTAGTAAATCCGAGCAGAAGCCGGTTTCCGGGCATGCAACATAGTTTGAATGACCGCCTCAGAAAACCCTTTAGCCCTCAAGACGGAAGCTTCAAGAGCCATGCCGTCAAAGACAGCCGGGCTAGGTCCTGGTAGACACAGGGGCCCTGAATGAGGAGGTCTGGGCATTGTGGAAGTAGAATTGGACGCTCTGATGATAGGCCTTGCAGGTCTGAGAACCAGTGCCGTCTGGGCCACGCTAGAGCTATGAGAAGCAGAATTCCTTTTTCTTGCTTGAACTTCCGAATTACCCTGGGCAGGAGTGACACCGAAGGGAACACGTACGGCAGCCGAGACCTCCACGGCACCGCCAGCGCATCCACGAAAGCTGCCTGAGGATCCCTTGTTCTTGCTCCGAAGACCGGAACCTTGTGATTGTGTCGAGGCGCCATCAGATCTACGTCTGGAAGGCCCCACCTTTCCACTAGGAGTTGAAACACTTCTGGATGGAGGCCCCATTCGCCGGCATGTACGTCCTGACGACTGAGAAAGTTCGATTCCCAATTCAGGACTCCCGGAATGAAGATTGCCGATATGGCCGGTAGTTGGCGTTCCGCCCAATGTAGAATCCGTGAGACTTCCTTCATTGCCAGACGGCTTCGAGTGCCGCCTTGATGATTTATGTAAGCCACTGTGGTGGCGTTGTCCGACTGCAACTGAACAGGACGGTTCTGAATTAAATGCTGGGCTAGGTTCAATGCAATTCCAAAATGTTGATTGAGAGGAGGGACTCCTCCTTGGTCCACCGACCCTGAAGGGAGTGTTGCTCCAGCACCACGCCCCAACCTCTTAGACTGGCATCTGTCGTCAACAGGACCCAGTTGGATATCCAGAAGGGACGGCCCCTGCACAATTGTTGGTCCTGGAGCCACCAGAGCAGCGACAGACGGACCTCTGGAGTCAATGAGATCATTTGAGACCTGATCCGGTGAGGCAGGCTAGAATCAGCCTCTGGAGGGGGCTAGAATGGAATTGAGCATACTCCACCATGTCGAATGCTGACACCATGAGGCGCAGCACCTGCATCGCCTAATGTATCGACACTTGTGGACGAAAAAGGAAGCAATGAATCCTATCCTGAAGATTCAGGACTTTCTCCTGACACAAGAACAACCTCTAGTTGTGAGTGTCCAATAGCGCTCCCAGATGCACCATGCTCTGAGCAGGGACTAGGGAGGATTTCTTCCAGTTGATGAGCCACCCGTGGGCTTGTAGAAACTGGACCGTCATATCTAGATGACGTACGAGAAGTTCTGGGGAATTTACCAGGATTAACAAGTCATCCAGATACGGCAGTACCTGACCCCTTGACGGCGGAGTACCACCGTCATCACCGCCATGACTTTGGTGAAGACTCGCGGAGCCGTTGTTTAACCAAAAGGTAATGCCCGAAACTGGTAATGGAGGTTGCCAATAGCAAACCTCAGGTATTGCTGATGTGACGCTGCTATGCAGGTAAGCATCCTGTATATCCAGGGAGACCATGTAGTCCCCAGGTTCCAAGGCCAGAACTATAGCGCGAAGGGTTTCCATACGGAACTTGGAAAACTTCACAAACCTGTTCAATGCCTTGAGGTTGAGAATGGGCCGGGAGGAGCCATTCGGTTTCGGGACTAGAAACAGCGGAGAATAGTACCCCCGGCCCCTCTGCGCAAGAGGCACCTGTACTACGACTCCTGTATCCAGAAGGGTCTGTACCACTGAATGTAGAGTGTTTGCCTTTGTCTGTTCCAACGGGACGTCTGTCCGGCAAAATCGATGAGGGGATCGGTTTTTGTAGGCTATGGCGTAACCTCGAGTGACGACTTCCCATACCCAGGCATCTGAAGTGGTCTTCAACCATTCCTGGGTATACCCTAGAAGCCGGCCACCCACCCTGGGATCCCCCAGGGGGAGGCCCGCCCCGTCATGCGGCAGGCTTAATGGCCTTGGAAGCTGGCTGACGGGCTGCCCAGGCTCTTTTGGGCTTTGGCTTACCAGGTTTGGAAGTGAGGGCCTGCTTGTTGTACGCCTGACCTTTTGCTTTACCTGAAGGACGAAAGGGGCGAAAGGAAGTACCTTTAGCCTTCAACACAGAAGGAGCGGTAATTGGCAGACAGGCAGTTTTGGCAGTAGCCAAGTCAGCCACTATCTTATTTAAGTCCTCCCCAAACAGAATATCTCCCTTGAAAGGGAGGACCTCCAGGGTTTTTCTTGAGTCCAGATCCACAGACCAGGATCTCAGCCACAATATCCGGCGAGCCAGGACTTACGTAGTAGAGGCATTGGCTGCTAGGATACCGGCATCAGAAGCCGTCTCTTTAATATAGCGAGAAGCTGTGACAATATATGACAAGCATTGTCTAGCATGGTCAGAAGAGATTTCTGCTTCTAACTGTAAGGGCCATGCTTCAATAGCCTCTGCATGTTGGTGCAATAGTGGGCCTCTGTGCAGCACCCGTGAGGGTGTAAATCGCTTTCAGACAACCCTCCACACATTTATCCGTAGGCTCTTTTAGAGACGTGACGGTAGTGACAGGTAGAGCTGAGGAAACCACCATCCTAGCCACATGTGAGTCTACTGGAGGAGGCGTTTCCCAATTCTTAGACAGCTCTGGTGCGAGGGGATAGCGAGCCAGCTTCTTCTTTTGAGGCACAAACTTCGTACCCCGGTTTTCCCAGGGTTCCTATCGTATATCCACTAGGTGGTCAGAATGAGGTAAAACTTGTTTAATCACCTTCTGACGCTTGAACCTATCTGGTTTCTTAGGAGGTACGGATGGCTCGGTATCATCCGTAATCTGTAGAATTAACTTAATAGCCTCCAAAAGATCAGGAACATCCACATGTGAACTACCCTCCCCATCAGCCGTATCTGAGTCAGAACCTGTGGGGTCAGTGTAAGTGCCGTCTTCATCAGACGAGGTGTCAGTGACAGCCAGAGCCGGCCCTAACCAATATGATGCCCTAGGCAAGATTTTGGTTGGTGCCCCCTAGTACCACCGCTAGTTCCGCCTCTGACCCTGCACCCCTTTCCTAGCACCATCGCCCCCCGCCCATAGCAGTCCTTTTTTTGTTTTCCTACCCCCTGTAATTTAAAAAAGAACAGTGTGCACATTCGGCGCACAGCCTAAAAAGGTATGTGTTTTTGCTGGCAAGGGGCATGGCCACACAATAGTACCCCCAATTCAAATTATGCCTCACAGTAGTGCAACTTTATTCACAATTTATCATACTATAGTGTCCCTTATTCACATTACATCACACAGTAGTACCAATTTACCTTATATACGTTACTTCTCACAGTAGTGCCCCTCATTCACATAACATCATACTGAATTGCTCCTTATTCACATTACATCACACCATATTGCTCTTTATTCTCATTACACCACACCATATTGCTCCTTATTCACATTACACCACACAATTATGCTCTTTATGCACATTAGACCACACAGTAGTGCCCTTTCTATACGTTACGCCACACAGTAGAGCACCTTATACACATAATGCCACACATTGGTAATGCATTTATACACATAATACCACACAGTAATGCCCTTTACACATATGACACACATTATTAATGTCCTTATAAACATAATGCACCTTACACATTATGCCAACCCTTATTAATGCCCTTATACACATAATTTCCCTTACACATATGCCGCACATTATTAGTGCCCTTATACACATAATGACACACATAGTGCCCCTTACACATATGTTACACATTATTAATGCCCTTATACAAATAATGACACATATAGTTCCTGGCGTGAGTCAACTGGCAGCTCTGCTAACGTCGGGTGCCTATTTTTTATGAAAATGCCTCTTATTTGCATTGCTATGCAGCTAGGATGCACAAGCAGCTTCTGCTGATTAAAATGATATGCAACATGCCTATATTCTGTGTGAGACTGTGACTGTATCTGCATACGAAATGCTGCACACAGAATATAGACATGCCGCATATCATTTTAATCAGCAGAAGCTGCTTGTGCCCCTAGGCTAGGGGTGGGCAAAATACGGCCCGCGGGCCGGATGCGGCCCGCAAACCGATCCTATCCGGCCCACTGCTTCCCCCCAGTGCGCAATGACAAGCGGCCCGACAGGCTGAGCTGATTGTCATTGCTCTGCAGTACCTACAAGCCGCCGGCGCCTGTCTCCCCTGCTGCTGCTGCACGGCGCCTGCCACACTTGCCTTGTAACCTCCCCCTCCCGCCTCCAGTGACAACGGCAGTGTTCATGGTCAGCCAAAAAGGGGGCGGAGCTATGCGAGGGGCGGGGCTACACGGACCTCAGGGGGCGGAGCTACACGGGACAAGAGCAACTGCTACAGATCCATCCTTCCTGCCACTGCCAGCCAGCCAGCCAGATAAGTTAATGGAAAAAGTGAGTAAGAGAAAGAAAGTGTATGTGTGTGTGTGTGTGTGTGTGTGTGTGTGTGTGTGTATATGTGAGAGTGTGTGTGTATATGTTTGTGTGTGCAGGCAGTGGCGTCAGACTGTTTTTAGGTTAGGGTGGAGATGTTTAATACTCAAAGTACCACCCCAAACCCCCTCCCCCGTGTTCTGTCACTGACTTAACCCCACGTGTTCTGTCACCGCGTCACACCCCCGTGTTCTGTCACCGCGTCACACCCCCGTGTTCTGTCACCGCGTCACACACCCCGTGTTCTGTCACCCTGTCACACCCCGCATGTTCTGTCACCGTGTCACCCTCAGTGTTCTGTCACTGACTTAACCCCACATGTTCTGTCACCATGTCACCCCCGTGTTCTGTCACCGCGTCACACCCCCGTGTTCTGTCACTGTGTCACACCCCTCGTGTTCTGTCACCGCGTCACACCCCCCGTGTTCTGTCACCGCGTCACACCCCCCGTGTTCTGTCACTGTGTCACACCCCGCATGTTCTGTCACCGTGTCACCCTCAGTGTTCTGTCACTGACTTAACCCCACATGCAGCGCCGTAACTACGTGTGTGCCAAGGGGGCTTGGCACACAGCGCAGTTGCCCTGAGGGCGCAACGGCCAGCGGCATGTAATGAGTCAAATTGACTCATTACATGACTTAACCCCACATGTTCTGTCACCGTGTCACCCTCAGTGTTCTGTCACCGTGTCACCCACCGTGTTCTGTCACCGCATCACACCACCCGTGTTCTGTCACTGTGTCACACCTTTCCCCAGGGGCCATAAGACACTGGATAATTTGCTTGCTGTGCAATGATTATCCCAAATAAAATGTTAATGTGTAAAATGGGGCTCTACCTTCCGTACTGTGTAAAAGAGAGCTCTACCTGCCGTAATGTGTAAAAGGGGACTTTACCTGGAGTAATGTGTGACAGGGGCTCTACCTGGCGTAATGTGTGTAAGTGGCGCTACTGTGTGGCATAATTTGAATAATGGAGACTATTGTGCAGCCTAATATGTATCTATATTATTTTTTGGCCACACCCCTTCCCTATGAAGCCACGTCCCTATATTTTTGGCTCGTGGGGGAGCTGCTATATTGTGTGCGGCCCTCGGATACTGACAGGAAAGTGTCAAGTGGCCCTTCAGCTGAAATAATTGCCCACCCCTGCCCTAGGCATACCAGATGCCCTAGGCAATTGCCTAGTTTGCCTATGCCTAAGGCCGGCTCTGGTGACAGCAGTGGATTGTGAGGAGACCAGAGCTCGCTTAGAGGACCCCTTGGACTTAGGCGAGCGATGGTCAGACTTTTTAGTAGTCAGGGACTGGTTCAACTTCTTCAATTGAGCAGATAAATTGTCCGCCCATGGCGGGTTAGCTGCAGGGACCACATACGGTTGTACCGGCATAGGGGGTCCCATAAGGGGTGTTAGTTTATTAACTAGCGTATGTAGAAGCGTGGAAAAAGCGGCCCACGGTGGGTCATTATGTACCTCCGTTGCCACAGTCCCACTGGGGGCAAGGAGCCCACAGAACCAGAGCCCACAGCTGCTATATTTTCCTCATAGGGGTCTGTGGCTTCAGCAACACCGGCAGTGTGTTCAGCCCCAGAACCGTTACCCTCAGAAGCAGACATAATATAACTTGCAGTATCAGGTAACACAGTACCATTGGCAGCAGCACAATACCTCTAAACCCAAACCCCTGCACAGTGTAGTCAGCACTAGCAGAGATAAAGGAGAGATATGGTGACTAAATCACAGAGAAAAATACGTATTAAAGTATATCTTTGTGAAAATCCTATATAAATATAAAACCTGATGCACCAAGCCCCCTCAGGTTATAAAATATAGGGATAGCAAGTTGAGTGAAAGACACGAAATGGACAGCACTCAGCTATCAAATGCACACACAAATAGTCATAGTTTGTACAATGCAGAGGTTATTACTAACAATAATACTGCACTGGACTAGCTTATATATATTGCTATGTAGTCAATAGATATAACACTGCACAGTAAGAACTGGATGTATATCACAGGGTAATTGTACTAGAAAACCCTGACTAAATGCACTCTTTCTTAACTAGCACTGTCTAAAAAGGCAGGTAGAATACTTAATTGTCATGTAAAGTCACAGCACTGACAACCAGGCGGCTTTACACAGGAGGATTTGCCCAAGCAGTCCCAGGAACAGTGAAGCTGAGAGATAATGGCGCCCAGACACTGACAGGGAGTGAGGGAGAGACAGATATGTAGCTCCAGGGCGGGAACATTTGCGGGAAATGGCACCCTGGGGCTGGGGGATTCATAGCAAATTATGGCAACATGCCCCCTGCTCTACCCACTTCACTTGAGAAGTTGCAGGTTATCCACTTTCTTAGAAGCCAGAAAAACTTCCCTAAATTTTTGAGTCTCACATTATTTCCAACTGAGCAAGTATGAAAATCAGTAGAGGCTGTATTAGACTCAGCTGGTACTAGTGATGGCATTCGATTGGTTCAACATCGATGGTCTCCAACGTCGGTGCCATAGGTACTTTACATCACTGTCAGGGAACCATTTATGGAAAACCACCAGTGGTTCACTGCTACAGGCCACATAAAAATGTTGGGCCAATAAAAAAAAGTGGTTGGCTATTCAGAGGGATGGGTGGGCTAAGTAACTAGTACCCTCATCGTAGGAGAAAATACATTGGTGAATCACTACCATCAAGGATGGAGAAATATTTTACCCTTGCCATCGATGACAAAACTATTGACCATTGGTGGTAAACTATTGATGGTTGCTAACCATCGATAGATGATGGTCATAGTTACCTAGATGGCACTCACTGGGCAGGCAGTACTAAGGTGAACTGCTATACTACTATAGCTCATCTATAGTAGTTAAATATATGAAATATATGTTAAATATGAATACTCTGTTCCATACACTGGGGGTCATTCAGACCCGATCGCACGCTGCAGTTGTTGCAGCGCAGCGATTGGGTCAGAACTGCGCATGCACCGATGCATGCCAGATGGCCGAAGGCCGTCGTTACCTAGCGATCACCTCTGCCTGATTGACAGGCAGAGGCATTTGCTGGGCAGGAGGGGGCGGCACGGTGGCGTTTACCTGTCATTTTTAGGGCGCGGTCTAGCCAACGCATGCGTGGCCGGACTGTGCAGGGGGCGGGCCGCAGCGGCTGCATGACATCACACGCAGCCGCTGCGACCCGGGGCAGCGACGAGTAACTCCTGGCCAGCCGCAGGAGCTGCGCTGGCCGGGAGTTACTCTTCAAGTACAAAAGCATCGCCGCTGTGCGATGCTTTTGTACTTGTGCGGGGTGAGCCGGACTGACATGCGGGGTGGACTAGCCCTGTGTTGGGGCGTCCCCCCGCATGTCTGGGAAGACGATCGTAGCTGTGCTAAATTTAGCACAGTTACGATCAACTCGGAATGACCACCACTATCCAGTACATAAAAAGACCAATGTATACATTGATGTCCAAGGTTGGTACTAGGTTCTTCTACCACTCCCCCACACTACAGTGCTTGCTCCAATGTTCTACAGAGTGGGAAATTGTGGATTGCATTTGGAAACCCCCCTCTAGAAATTCTGCGATTACCCCTGCACATGGTAATAATGTTCTGCCTTTTCTGTATGCCAGAATCAGAGTTTCTACTCATGATGTTTCTGTGGCATTAAAATATTTAACTACAGTTACTTTTGCTTGTATACTGATATTTAACAATTAACTGGAATAATATGCACAAAGGTTTCAAAGTTTTCCTAATAAGTGCTGGTGTTCATAACACGTTTAATTAAAATGATTTAATTTCTTGCGCTGGGGTTGCCTTATTAAAAGGAACTAATGAATCAAAACCTAAATGAATCCCTTTATAGTTGAGATGTAAAGGTTTACATGAGCCTGGGATGACCTTGCATGTCCTAATATCAAGCTCATTAATAGTGAAGACAATACCCTTACTGTATGACCTTTCTTTATCTTCTGTTCTCACATTAATCTGAAATTCATTGATTACTACTATGTCCTTCCCACTTACATATGCAGTTCTGAAGGATATTTATAACAGCACAGATTAAATTCTAAATGATTCAGATGAGTTATTCTGAAAGTGTAATTTAAAGCTTTGCACCTTAGATTTAAAGCCTTGTTTTAATGCCATCAAATTAATATTTCCTTTTAATACGGAGATAAGATAATAGTGGTATGTAATTGTTATCTTTTTCCTCCTGGCATTGTGTAAAAATGTGTACTTATTACCCCTGAGCTTGTGGCGTGTGATATTTATGCCAGCTGTATATTTTCATCTTGCGGAATAACTCATTTAGGCCAACAGTGTGATGGAAATGACACATGTCATCTGACTTCTTCATAAAAATCAAAACTACATCCAAGTACATTTGTTCCCTGCAACCTACAGGAGGTCATTGTGTACACTTTGCCAGGGGAAATGCCTCCGCTTTAAGCTGACAAACACAATTACAATCGCAGTGGAAGAGGCAAAATTACAGGCCTTGCGTCCGACGGCAGAGTCCGCTTCTGTCTGATGGGCTTATGCATTGTGCATATGTTTAAATGTTCATCAGAGAAGTACGTTTTAAAATACCATATTTACATCTATAGACTTCAATGACACAATGGTGTTTGTAAAAAAAAAAATATATATGCTGATTTTTTATGGGTAAGTAATAATTGTAATTGTCACCATGACATGTTTCCTAGTCACTCAGAGAACACTTTGTAAAACATTTTAACAACATGCTGTTAGTGACAATGATTATCTAATATAAATATACAAATAGAATGCGCTGTCAACGGCAGCCTGTACAGGGAAGGTCAATTCCCTTAGAAATATATATTAAAAGAAGAAAAAAAGTACTGGCGCCGGCTGAAATTCAAAAGCACAATATATAAAAATATAAATTATATCTTTAATAAATTTATCTGGGAGATTTTCTTATCTCACAAGGGTAAAACAGCAACAATAAAAATGAACACTGTAGGAACCACAAAGAATTAACCCTTTCAATTTGAATGTCCACAGTTCCTGGCTAGGACACTAATCCACATTTGCCCACAAGTAATTTCATGTATAGCTTTTTACCAGACTTGCTTCCGGATAAAGTCCCCTAGGAATCCCATGCAAATGGAGTCCAGATGGCAATTGGGGATAAGTCCGGGTCTGTGGATAAACTTGCGCCGGAATTTGATCCAGTGGATGCTAATGAGTCCAGATGACGCCAGGAAGTGGATATGGGTGCTGGTACTTGTGGTCCTACAAGGAAAAGCTCATGATTATCTAGCCTGCCCATACCAGATATTTCTGTGTTAGGTCATCAATTCTGCAAAACAGAGCCAGAAACAGTAGATACTTACATCCAGGAGTTGTAATGATGTGGATCAACCCTGGTAAATGAGCGTTAACTGATCATTGGTTAATAATTAGGTGTTGTGCTCTGGCTTGGTGGGTATATAAGGGGTGCGATAGGCCATCTGCACACATATCACTCGATGCTGTCATGGGTAAAAGGGGCGATTTATCAGAGTTGCAAAAAGGGATAATTATCGGCTTTCGGGCCCAGGGCGGCATTATCTTTGACACAACGCAGTTTGTGAACTGTTCGCGTGTTGCTGTGGTGAAGGTGTTTTGTGACTGGACAAATGGCACCATTGTGAATAACTGACGTGGAAACTGCAGAGCACCACGTGCCATTGATGTGAGAGGTGAACGTCGGCTATGAAGGTGCGTGAGGGCCAGCCGACACGCTACAGTGGAGCAGCTCATTGTCACAATGAACCTGGGGACTACCAGATGTGTCTCTAAAATGACAGTTCAGCCCGTCTAGCTGTGGTCCGTGCTGCACACGGCGATAAATCTGGTTATTATCTGGTTATAATAATGTGACTCGACTGTGTATTTACAAAAGTGCGGGTTTTTAGAAGTAAAGATGTTGCCCATAGCAACTAATCAAATTATAGCTATTGCAGTGGTTCCCAAACTTTTTTGAATCATGGCGCCCTAAAGTATCAGAATTTATTTCGCGGCACCCCTGGGCCAAAAGTTTCTTAGTGAGAAATTTAGAAAAAAATCTTAAATTAAGTAAAATGTGTTTATACTGTATGTCATCCTTAGCTTCAATTGAGTGGTGGAGGTTTGCTTCTGTTTATCCACATATTGTATGATTGGCAGCCACCAGCACTGGTTTTGCCTATTACATTGACCATAAATAATTTGAATTGATCCTGGACCACCAATCCGATGCATCCCACAGTTTGAGAACTACTGAGCTATTATCTAGAAGGTGCTAAATAAATAAGTAGATTCTGATTGGTTGCTATGGGCAACATCTCCCCTCCTAAATACCGGCACTTTAGTAAATATACCCATCACAGTCCAGGTTTTAAGGCTGTCCATACTGAAGGTTTGTAGAGGGTACCCCTGGCGCTTGGTCTCTTAAGGATGATTCTGAGTGACCTAGTCAGAAGCAATAAACATTTGTCGCATGCCAAATCAAAAGCAATACATAATTAACACATGTGACTCAATCTGTGAAGAGGGAACAATGTTTAATACTAAAAACAACACATGTACATATGACATGAACAATAAAAAATAAAGTGACTCGTGCATCCAATGATGAATCGGATCTTTCACCATAGGGGAGCAGCTGATGTAGTGAACCCTACTGGAGGGATATTACCCAATGGGCTTTACCTGGTGAGTACCACAACTAGTCACCACAGACCTGGTTTAAATGCAATGATTGTATAGGTCTCTGTGCAGAGGCAGGCAACAATAAAGTGACTGGTGCATGAAGTGGAAATGTGAATCTCTCACCATTTGGTTCCCGTGCGGTGGGCTAGTTTGAAAATAGCCCACCGCACGGGAACCAAATGGTGAGAGACCGAAACGCGTTATTTGGAGAAAAGAGCTACACACTTCCAGGACTCATTGCTGATAACACCCGTGGCGGTGGTGCCAGGCCTATCAGCCTTGGACCAACTTGCTATTTTCAAACTAGCCCACCGCACGGGAACCAAATGGTGAGAGATTCACATTTCCACTTCATGCTCCAGTCACTTTATTGTTGCCTGCCTCTGCACAAAGACCTATACAATCATTGCATTTAAACCAGGTCTGTGGTGACTAGTTGTGGTACTCACCAGGTAAAGCCCATTGGGTAATATCCCTCCAGTAGGGTTCACTACATCAGCTGCTCCCCTATGGTGAAAGATCCGATTCATCATTGGATGCACGAGTCACTTTATTTTTTATTGTTCATGTCATATGTACATGTGTTGTTTTTAGTATTAAACATTGTTCCCTCTTCACAGATTGAGTCACATGTGTTAATTATGTATTGCTTTTGATTTGGCATGCGACAAATGTTTATTGCTTCTGACTAGGTCACTCAGAATCATCCTTAAGAGACCAAGCACCAGGGGTACCCTCTACAAACCTTCAGTATTCACTTGTAGAGAAATAGTGTTTTTTCTCCCCTCAGAGGTGTACCTAGGAAGCTGGTCCTTTTTACTGCGCTATCACTGGTTTGTTATATATCTTTTAAGGCTGTCCATGCTTGAGCACAGATGCTTAAATCAAAATAACTGATTAAGTCATCTGTACTTAAGTATGGCTAATCTTAACATTTGGACTGTTAGTATACAGGGGCTGCCAATAGAGCACAAATTAACAATTTATTCTCTATGAAACAGTTATGGGATAAATTAGTGTTCCGCTTGATTTGACAATTTACTCACCAGCAGGTCTTTGCACCTCTGCAGACTTGTGTCTGCCCGAAAGAGAGATACAACGTAGGCTTTAAACCTGGGATCGAGCACGGTGGCCAAAATGTAGTGCTCTGATTTCAACAGATTGACCACCCTTGAATCCTGGCAAAGTGAATGAAGGGCTACATCCACAAGTCCCACATACTTAGCGGAATCACTCTGTCTTAGCTCCTCCTTTAATTTCTCCAGCTGCTTCTGCAAAAGCCTGATGAGGGTAATGACCTGACTCAAGCTGGCAGTGTCTGAACTGACTTAACGTGTGGCAAGTTCAAAGGGTTGGAGAACCTTGCACAATACGGAAATCATTCTCCACTGCGCTTGAGTCAGGTGCATTCCCCCTTTGCCTATATCGTAGGCAGATGTATAGGCTTTAATGGCCTTTTGGTGCTCCTCTATCCTCTGAAGCATATAGAGTTTTGAATTCCACCTCGTTACCACCTCTTGATTCAGTTGATGGCAGGGCAGGTTCAGGAATGTTTGCTGGTGCTCCAGTCTTCGGCACGCAGTAGCAAAATGTCAAAAGTGGCCCGCAATTTTTCGGGCCACCGACAGCATCTCCTGTACACCCCTGTAATTTTTCAAAAAATTCTGCGCCACCAAATTAATTGTATGTGCAAAACATGGGACTGGCTGGAATTAGCCCAGTTGTAATGCACGCACAATATTGGTGGCGTTGTCCGATATCACAAATCCCAAGGAGAGTCTAAGTGGGGAAAGCCAATGCGCGATGACGTCCCTGAGTTTACGTAAGAGGTTGTCAGCGGTGTGCCTCTTACGGAAAGCGGTGATACACAGCGTAGCCTGCCTAGAAAGGATTTGCGAGATGGTGCGACTAGTGCCGCTGCTGCTGTTGTTGCTGCGGGAGGCAATACATCTACCCTGTGGGCTGTCACAGTCATATAGTCCTTAGTCTGCCCTGTTCCACTTGTCCACATGTCTGTGGTTAAGTGGACACTGGATACAACTGCATTTTTTAGGACACTGGTGACACTTTTCTGACGTCTCTGTACATTCTTGGTATCGCCTGTCTAGTGAAGTGGAACCTAGATGGGATTTGGTACTGGGGACACAATACCGCCATCAATTGTCTAAATCCCACTGCACTAATGGCGGATACTGGACGCACGTCTAACACCAACATAAGTGTCAAGGCCTCAGTTATCCGCTTTGCAACAGGATGACTGCTGACATGTTTCATCTTGCTCACAAAGGACTGTTGGACAGTCAGTTGCTTAGTTGATGTAGTACAAGTGGTCTTCTGACTTCCCTTCTGGGATGACGATCGACTCCCAGCAGCAACAACAGCAGCAGCGGCGGCAGCAACAACAGCAACAGTAGGTGTACCACTCAAGGATCCTCCTGAGGAATCCCATTTAGGAGAGGACTCGTCAGTCTTGCCAGGGACCTGGCCTGCAGGACTACTGACATTCATGGCTGAGGAGGAAGTTGACGTTGAGGGAGTTGGTGGTGTGGCTTGCAGGAGCTTGGGAACAACAAGAAGAAGGCAATTAGGTGTCAGTGGACTGCTTACGTTCTTACTCAAAGTTTCACAACTTGACACTCACTTCTGATGAATGCGCAGCAGGCGACATATAAAGGAAGATGTTCCTAGGTAGTTAACGTCCTTAACCCTACTTTTTACAGTTTGACACAGGCAACACACGGCTTGACACCTGTTGTCCGGATTTGTGGAGAAATAATTCCACACCGAAGAGGTGGCTTTTTTGGTATTTTGCCCAGGCATCACAATGGGCTTCTTCATCCCACGGACAACAGGTGTCTCCCCCGGTGCCTTACTTAAACAAACCACATCACATCAGAATCCTCATCGTCAACTTCCTCCTCAGCACCAGCAACACCCATATCCTCATCCGGGTGTACTACAACAGTGACATCTTCAATTTCCATATCAGGAACTGGACTGTGGGTGCTCCTTCCAGCACTTGCAGGGGGCATGAAATGGTGGAAGGAGCCACCTCTTCCCATCCAGTGTTGGGAAGGTCAGTCATCGCAACCGCCGACACACTTGGACCCTCCTTGGGGTTTTGTGATACCATCTTAGATCGCACAGTTCTTTTCTGTGCTTTTTCCAGCTTAACTCTTTTCATTTTTCTAGCGGGAGGATGAGGGCTTCCATCTGAACTTTGGCTTTTTGGATTTTACATGCCCTCTACTATCACATTGGGCATCGGCCTTGGCAGATGACGTTGATGGCATTTCATCGTCTATGTCATGACTAGTGGCAGCAGCTTCAGCACTAGGAGGAAGTGGATCTTGCTCTTTCCCTA
This sequence comes from Pseudophryne corroboree, assembly GCF_028390025.1. Taxonomy (NCBI): domain Eukaryota; kingdom Metazoa; phylum Chordata; class Amphibia; order Anura; family Myobatrachidae; genus Pseudophryne; species Pseudophryne corroboree. The sequence continues at coordinate 270,915,700 of NC_086454.1, forward strand.
TTATATCCTCCAAATTTTTGTTCTCCATTATTTTTCTGGAGTTATATAACACAATATGCGGCATAGGAGAGCAGACCCCTACACCTCACATGTCAAACCCTGTAAAAAAAAATTGGATTAAATATTAATAACCCCTTTATTTGGAGTATATAATATATAGCACAGGACAGCACCACTGAATTTATATGGCAGCACCACTGGACTGGATTTATATGGAATTATATGGATTTATATGGAATTATACGGCAAGATCACTGGAATTATATGGCAGGATTACTGGAATTATATGGCAATATCACTGGAATTATATGTCAATATGACAGGAATTATACGGCAATATCACAGAATTATACGCCGGTATTCCGAGAATTATTCGGCAATATCACAGTTATTATACGCCAGTATCATGGGAATGATATGGCAATATCACTGGAATTATACAGCAATATCACAAATTATTCACCAGTATTCCGAGAATTATACAGCAATATCACAGGAATTATACTCCAGTATCACAGGAATTATATGGCAATATCACTCGAATTATACGGCAATATCACAGGAATTATACACCAATATTCTGAGAATTATACGGCAATATCACAGGAATTATACGCCAGTATCACGGGAATTATATGTCAATATCACTGGAAATATACAGCAATATATCAGGAATTATATGGCAATATCACAGGAATTATACGCCAGTATTCCGAGAATTATATGGCAATATCACAGGAATTACACGGCAGTATCACAGGAATTATATGGGAATATCACTGGAATTATATGCCAGTATTCCGAGAGTTAAACGGCATTATCACAGGAATTATACGCCAGTATCACGGGAATTATATGGCAATATCACTGAAATTACGGCAATATCACAGGAATTATATGCCAGTATCCCAAGTATTATATGGCAATATCACTGTAATTATACGCCAGTATCACGGGAATTATACGGCAATATCACGGGAATTATACGGCAATATCACTAGTATTATACGCCAGTAACACTGGATATATGGCAGCAGAGGACACCACCACTGTGACTGGTCACTGGACTAATGCTGCACAAGAGAGACACTATCCCTGGTCTGATGCAAGACAACACAGCAAAACTGCAAGGGACTTATACAGCAGCCAGCAGCACTGAGGACATATCGCAGCAGAGGACACCAACATTGTGACTGGCTGGACTGATGCTGCATAAGACACGGACTACACTAGACTGAGCAGCACAAGACAGAACTAGAATCGCCACCCCACTTTCCCGCCCACACAAACACTGAGGACGGAGACACATCCTCTCACTAAACTCTCCGAGACTGGAGTGAAAATGGCCGTGACGCGCGGCTCCTTATATGGAATCTAAATCCCGCGAAAATCCGACAGCGGGATGATGACGTTTTGCCTCGTTCTGGTTTCCAAGTCAGGCGGGAAAACCCGAGCCTGACTCGGATCCGGACTCGGGTATGGAGGTTCGGTAGGGTTCGGATCTCAGGGATCCGAACCCGTTCATCTCTAAATGAAACATATCTGTCCACAAAGATCAGAGTCTATCCATCCCATGTTTCCATCATTCTCTCCATGACCAGGTAATACTGAGGTCTGGATTCACTTACATGCGATAATTTACTGTGCCAGAAACAGCTACTGCGAATTAATCCATTGAATTCTAGGATAAATTCCCGGATCCATGGGTTAACAACTTTGTGCCACCTGTGATCAGGGCAGTAAATGCAGATTTCTGTTTAGGCCACCTCAGGCTCAAACAGAAATCTTTATTAACTGCTGCCTACGGGCTGATCACTGGCTATAATTGAATAACCCTGGCAGATCAATTATCTAAACTGTCACATCTTAATATAAGACCCTATCTGTGTTTGAAACAACCAATTTGAGCAGACAACTTCATCAATTTTACAGCTCAAATGTATATGGGAACACTACGTTTAATGTATTTAAAACACTATGGGCCTAATTTAGCATAAATTGTAGGTTTGGGTAAATTTGCAAAACCACAACTCCTTCCACTATCATGCAGGGGGTCGATCAGCACAGGGCTAAACAGCGAAGTTCTTGCATCTTTAGGGTAGCCCCTGCCTTTTCAGCAGTCGCTGGGCCGCCATGTTTTGGGTCGCAGCGGCTACGTGTGACACAAATGGTCTGGACATGCCTCCGTTGTCTGGACTCCGCCCCCTTAATGCCACGTCAACGCCCAAAAAACACAGCGATGTGCGTGCATGCGCAGAAGTGCGGAAATCGCTAATTGATTCTGTGATCCAAGCTGAATCAGGGCCTATTCATAACATTAGGACAAAAAAGTACAGACACAAAGTTCCCGTTTCATTATAATAACCTAGGGCTAAGTGGAAGGGTTAGTTGGGACAGGAAATGTAGCACTATAACAGTTGAATGTACTTGCAACTAAGAGCTCACAACTAGAAGTAAAGTTGTTTTTTGATCCAGAGTTTAGTATCACCAAATATTCCATTATGCACTACTTATTTATTTATTTGTTGTATAATAAGGAACCAGGGCATTGTTGGAGATCACCTTTTAGTGTTAACATGCAGTTGAGTGACTGTGAAAATGCGAGTGAGCAAGTTTGATAAGCGCTTGATTATTTTATTATGCCAGACACTCATCAGACCTGTTCCAATGCTTAATTTCTCATACACCAAGTCAATGGAAATTCAATTTGATTGGTTGCTGTATATATTTGTGTTCCAGACAAACCTGCAGCTGTACAATTTTGTTTCTATTCTATTTGCATGTACTATAGTTTGTTTGACAAATGGAAAGCAGATACTGCACCGAGGACCTTATTTCTTACCTATTTCCATGCATTAATATGAATGGGGGCTGCCATATGGATTATTTAACCATGGAATTATGCTTTCATAAATCAGAGTTTACAGACGATTATTTTTAAAACACTGCTATCTAGTTACTGTCTTTGGTAGAGATGTGCGACGGGCACTTTTCGTGTTTTGTGTTTAGGTTTTGGTTCTAATTCCCTGCACGTGTTTTGGTTTTGGCTTGGTTTTGCCAAAACCACCCTTTCGTGTTTTTGTTTTTGTTTTGGATCTGGATGATTTTTGAAAATAACATAAAAACAGCTAAAATCACAGAATTTGGGGGTAATTTTGATCCTACGGTATTATTAACCTCAATAACATTCATTTACACTTATTTCCAGTCTATTCTGAACACCTCACACCTCACAATATTGATTTTAGGCCAAAAGGTTGCACCGAGGTGGCTGTATGACTAAGCTAAGCGACACAAGTGTGCGGCACAAACACCTGGCCCATCTAGGAGTGGCACAGACAGACAGAATGGCAGATTTAAAAAATAGGCACCAAACAGCATATGATGCAAGGAAGAAAAAGAGGTGCAATGAGGTAGCTGGATGACTAAGCTAAGCAACACAAACAATTGGCCCATCTAGGAGTGGCACTGCAGTGTCAGAGAGGAGGGCAGATATGAAAAAAAAGGCCCCAAACAGCACATCATGCAAAGATGAAAAATAGGTGCAATGAGGTAGCTGTATGACTAAGCTAAGCGACACAAGTGTGCGGCACAATCAACATGGGACGTGCTGGAAGTTGCCCAGATGTAATACACGCACAATATTGGTGGCACAGGATATCGTACCCCTAAACCAAACACACACACGTCAAAGCCTGTAAAATGAATTTGGATAATAATATAAGTAATGTATATAACCCTTTTATTTGGAGTAAATAATATAAAGCAGAGGACACCACTGTGACTGGTCACTGGACTGACTGATGCACAAGACACTGCCACTGGTCTGATGCAGGACAACACAGCAACACTGTAAGGGACTTATTATACAGCAGCACTGGACATATGGCAGCAGAGGACACCACCACTGTGACTGGTCAGTGGACTTACTGATGCACAGGACACTACCACTGGTCTGATGCAGGACAAAACGGCAACACTGTAGGGGACTTGTTATTATACAGCAGCACTGGACAATATATGGCAGCAGAGGACACCACCACTGTGACTGGACTGATGCAGCACAATACACCACCACTGAACTGATGCAGCACAACACAGCATTCTATACAGCAGCACTGGACATATGGCAGTAGAGGACACAACCACTGTGACTGGACTGATGCAGCACAAGACACAGACACTGAGGACACTGAGAGAACAGAGACACGTCCTCTCTCTACACTCTCCAATGCGGAGTGAAAATGGCGGCGGTGCGCGGCTCCTTATATGGAATACAAACCCCGCAAGAATGCAACAGCGGGATGATGACGTTTTGCCTCGTTCTGGTTTCCGAGTCAGGAGGGAAAACCTGAGCCTGACTCAGATCCGGGCTCGGAGCATCAAGTTCGGTAGGGTTCGGTTCTCTGAGAACCGAACCCGCTCATCTCTAGTCTTTGGTAATTAACAATGTTAAAATTCTAGATATACTGTAGACTTTTCTTAATATATATATACACTGCTCAAAAAAATAAAGGGAACACTAAAATAACACATCCTAGATCTGAATGAATGAAATATTCTTATTAAATACTTTGTTCTTTACATAGTTGAATGTGCTGACAACAAAATCACACAAAATTATCAATGGAAATCAAATTTATTAACCCATGGAGGTCTGGATTTGGAGTCACCCTCAAAATTAAAGTGGAAAAACACACTACAGGCTGATCCAACTTTGATGTAATGTCCTTAAAACAAGTCAAAATGAGGCTCAGTAGTGTGTGTGGCCTCCACGTGCCTGTATGACCTCCCTACAATGCCTGGGCATACTCCTGATGAGGTGGCGGATGGTCTCCTGAGGGATCTCCTCCCAGACCTGGACTAAAGCATCCGCCAACTCCTGGACAGTCTGTGGTGCAACGTAGCGTTGGTGGATGGAGCCAGACACGATGTCCCAGATGTGCTCAATTTGATTCAGGTCTAGGGAACGGACGGGCCAGTCCATAGCATCAATGTCTTCGTCTTGCAGGAACTGCTGACACACTCCAGCCACATGAGGTCTAGCATTGTCTTGCATTAGGAGGAACCCAGGGCCAACCATACCAGCATATGGTCTCACAAGGGGTCTGAGGATCTCATCTCGGTACCTAATGGCAGTCAGGCTACCTCTGGCGAGCACATGTAGGGCTGGGTGGCCCCCCAAAGAAATGCCACCCCACACCATTACTGACCCACTGCCAAACCGGTCATGCTGGAGGATGTTGCAGGCAGCAGAACATTCTCCTTGGTGTCTCCAGACTCTGTCACGTCTGTCACATGTCCTCAGTGAGAACCTGCTTTTATCTGTGAAGAGCACAGGGCGCCAGTGGCGAATTTGCCAATCTTGGTGTTCTCTGGCAAATGCCAAACGTCCTGCACGGTGTTGGGCTGTAAGCACAACCCCCACCTGTGGACGTCGGGCCCTTATACCACCCTCATGGAGACTGTTTCTGATCATTTGAGTAGACACATGCACATTTGTGGCTTGCTGGAGGTCATTTTGCAGGGCTCTGGCAGTGCTCCTCCTGTTCCTCCTTGCACAAAGGCGGAGGTAGCGGTCCTGCTGCTGGGTTGTTGCCCTCCTACTGCCTCCTCCACGTCTCCTGATGTACTGGCCTGTCTCCTGGTAGTGCCTCCATGCTCTGGACACTACGCTGACAGACACAGCAAACCTTCTTGCCACATCTCGCATTGATGTGCCATCCTGGATGAGCTGCACTACCTGAGCCACTTGTGTGGGTTGTAGAATCCGTCTCATGCTATCACTAGAGTGAAATCACCGCCAGCTTTCAAAAGTGACCAAAACATCAGCCAGACAACATAGGAGCTGAGAAGTGGTCTGTGGTCACCACCTGCAGAACAACTCCTTTATTGGGGGTGTCTTGCTAATTGCCTATAATTCCCACCTGTTGTCTATTCCATTTGCACAACAGCATGTGAAATTGATTGTCAATCAGTGTTGCTTCCTAAGTGGACAGTTTGATTTCACAGAAGTGTGATTGACTTGGAGTTACATTGTGTTGTTTAAGTGTTCCCTTTATTTTTTTTTGAGCAGTGTATATTTTTTTAAGAGATTTCCATATGCTGTACTATACTATACTATGCTATGCTATACTATACTATACTATTCTATATTATACTTTACTATACTATAAGTGTACCTTCTGTTTCAGCCCCCGGCTCTGTAATGCCAAGATTACCAGCATTATACAGCAGGGGGAATGGCTACGAAAGGATGAAGCTATTCATCAAGCATCGTGTCATCGACATCAATTATGAAAGGACCCCTACATACCACCCAATGGCGAAAAATGTATATAACACATGTAATTTTGACAAGGAAGGAGGGCCCCTCTCAGCTCTGGGCTCCATAGCAGCTGCAATGTCTGCACCTTTGGTAGCTACGCCCTTGGTTAAATGTATCTTAAAAGTTGCTTCATTTTTTCCTAAGCAAAAATGTTGACATTGCTACGTGCAGGGCAAACAAAACAAGGCACATGATATAAGCAGTCACTTGTACCCTACTAAAAACACAATTGAAAAGTGGGCGCTACAAATTTTGAGTAAAATAATTATATAATAATTTAATAAACGGCAGCTCACACAGCGAGGATCTGGGTATCCTCAAATTATAGGACACAAGGTCCAAAGATTTGTATGTCAAGTGTGAGCGCACTAATATAATTATGAACATATAATTTAATCAAAGGCTGCTGGTTTAATAAAAATACCTTTATTAATCTCCTAAAAACAATGAATTATGAACACATCTCAATATAATAACAATCAAGACTAAAAAGAAAAATTAAATACAATATAAAATATATAAGCTCTAGCCAATTGGACTTTTTGATTAGTAAATGGCATGCATACCGGTATGTTAGTTTGTTAGAAAAAACACAGCACAGTTCTTATCTTATAGTCCTGCTGGTTAATATAGCTGTTATTTCCCTCCAGGGGACTTATCAGTATCAGTGTTGGAAAGCTTTTATATAACCATGACTTGTATTAAGAGAAAGGGTTACAGTCCCGTACTGTTTACTGCTGGGATATCTGTTCACTTTGGCAGTTTTGTTCAAGTAATGATGCTAGCAGCAGTTGAATCATTTCATAATGTGATGCTGGTATTTAAGTATTCCCCGGCATGACACTCCTGCGGGCAATGCTTACCCCTCCACACTGTGGCGGTTCTGGTGTCTTGTGCCTGACTTGGGGTACCGGCTTGGTGCAGCTGTCTCCGGCTGAGCACGAGACGCTGAGGAAACTGCCACCCACTGAAGGCGGAGAAACGCGTCAGGTGATAGAAAACGTCAGGTGGAACGCAGGTGGAACGCATTGGAAGCCGGAAGCTCCGAAAAATCCGGAAGTCGCGGTCCGCGACCAAGCGCTCCCTGCCACACCACACGCTACAGCGTCTCGTGCTCAGCCGGAGACAGCTGCACCAAGCCGGTACCCCAAGTCAGGCACAAGACACCAGAACCGCCACAGTGTGGAGGGGTAAGCATTGCCCGCAGGAGTGTCATGCCGGGGAATACTTAAATACCAGCATCACATTATGAAATTATTCAACTGCTGCTAGCATCATTACTTGAACAAAACTGCCAAAGTGAACAGATATCCCAGCAGTAAACAGTACGGGACTGTAACCCTTTCTCTTAATACAAGTCATGGTTATATAAAAGCTTTCCAACACTGATACTGATAAGTCCCCTGGAGGGAAATAACAGCTATATTAACCAGCAGGACTATAAGATAAGAACTGTGCTGTGTTTTTTCTAACAAACTAACATACCGGTATGCATGCCATTTACTAATCAAAAAGTCCAATTGGCTAGAGCTTATATATTTTATATTGTATTTAATTTTTCTTTTTAGTCTTGATTGTTATTATATTGAGATGTGTTCATAATTCATTGTTTTTAGGAGATTAATAAAGGTATTTTTATTAAACCAGCAGCCTTTGTTTTTCGGGACTCCTGAAACATCAATCCACCCTCCAGCCACTTCTATAACTGAAACAGGCCTGGACAGGGCTTGCTGTTGCAAATTGCTATGGATCGTTTCACCACGACACTGCCACATGTTGTGTAAATCTTGGCACTACTCTGCAGGAATATTGCTTCACCAAGCCCCCTGCACTTCCCATCCTGGATCTTACAGTGGGGAGTAAAAAAATGACTGCTACTTGCCTGTAAGACTGAAAATTGGACTTGGCAAAAAGATTCAGCATTTGTTGACATTTACTTACAAATTGACTGTACAGTCTTTAAAGGAAGTTTTCTTTGCAAATAAATAAAAAAATAGCATCTGACAAACAGTATTTGTGAGTGAAAGTAAAACACTTTAGAAATCCCCTGCTAGGAAACCCTGCACGTTTGAAGAAACTGGGTCATTTTCCGTGTCCTGCTCTCATGTTTAACAATGCAGTTTTTGCCATTTCCGAGAAATAGCTCCGCAACCTATAACTAGAAAAGGCACGGAGAACAGAAGTCGCTGTTTTTCCACATCTCCGCTCCTGACCTCACAATACAATAAAAGAAGTAAACATGATTCAACAAACTTTTTTTTATCTTAGAATATTGACCAAACAAAACAAAACAAAAAAAAATGATTTGTCTTTTTTTCCCGGAAGAGCAATGGTCTTTTCTTCTGCAGCAAATTGCCAAAAAGCCCAATATTTGCTTCTATATTTCATATCAAACCTCTATTTAAAGTCCCTGCGAGACCATCTGGTATGAATGGGTTCCAAGACCTGTTTTGCAACCTCTGAAAGATCTCCTACAGGCCGGCACCACCTGGAATTCCCCCAGCGCTCTCCAGCAGTGCCATCTAGCTATAAACTGGCACGCGCCAGAGATCTGATTATCTCTCAGCTGCCTGCCGAGAATATTCTGTGAAAGCAATCCAGAAATTAGCAGAGCTGGACATGTGAATTCACTGAGGAGTAAAAGGGAAGAGATGAGGCTAAAATCAGTGTTTAGATGAGCAGAAATATTGGCTATTGAACACAAAACCAGGGGATGAAAGAGAAGCCTGTGAGAGAATTACAAGTTCCTGAAACAGACTATACACAATGCAGTAATTAGCACAAAGTGGATGTGTTGTGAATATTTTTGCAGTGATGAGGAGAAGTCTGTTTTCTAGAAGAAATGATTAGTCTAATCTTATTCATCAAATTACATTGCATATTGGATAATAGAGCAAGATTTACGGGTCCATCTGCTGTCTATAAGGCCCATAGGTGATTGGAAACGAATATGTTTAACAAAGACAGTACTCTCCGGTTACTGTGCGTTACTGTACAATGGGGGTAAATCTGGTATTTTTACCAGAAAAAGGAGGTTATTCTCCAAAATGTATGAAAAGGACAGATGTTGGTAAGCCCTCTCACTGCGCAGCTGCCGCGTCATTACGCTCATTTCAAAGTTGATCGCAGCAGGATTTTTGTTAGCAATTGGGCAAAACCATGTGCACTGCAGGGGAGGCAGATATAACGTGTGCAGAGAGAGTTAGATTTGGTTGGGGTGTGTTCAATCTGCAATCTAATTTGCAGTGTAAAAATAAAGCAGCCAGTATTTACCCTGCACAGAAACAAAATAACCCACCCAAATCTTACTCTCTCTACACATGTTATATCTGCCTCCACTGCAGTGCACATGGTTTTGCCCAATTGCTATCAAAAATCCTGCTGCGATCAACTTGGAATTACCCCCAATATTCTAAAGCCACGGCACTGTCTCATTAGGTAAATTTATAATCAAATCTTCTGAACATGTACTGTGACATATCAATGCCTATGACCAACAAGCAGCTATGACAATGATTTTTGCATTGCCGCTTATCACAGCAATAAAACAAATCTGTAATAAGCCGTATTAGGCAACAAAATCTCGCTGAGGCAGCTGAGCGACACGAAAGCAGACTCCACTCTGCGAGCTATAAACCTTCTAATGCCTGAAGTGTTTCCTGTTACAAGTGGAGAGCGCTACTGCGCTGTCTCCAATATGGCTCCTCTGCGCATGATGCTTCAATCCCAAGATGGCCACTACTACCATTACTGTGCACTCGCTGCACCATCTTGTTACTTTCTATAAGTGACTTAGTGGGAGACGGACTCCCTCTTAGCTCCACAGACCCGCAACGCCATTATCCGCACTACCGCTGTTCCAGAAACTGCACCACTACCACCTGGTGATCTGTCTGAACCCTCCTCCTCTACAAGCTCCGCTTCATGGTCTTTTGGTGAGTACAGCTATACCCAGAGCCTGCTCTACAATTAGGCAGCTGCTTAGGGCACCAGGATCCAGGGGGCGCCACTGAGTCTGCCTATCACAAAATGAAGGATGTCTCTGGCAGTGGCATCCTTGTTGCACTTAATGCGGGCGGCTGTGGATATTTAACTTCTAAGATGGTACTTTCGCCTGAAAGGCTGGAAAGTGGGTACTGGTGTGTGGGTTGGGGAGGGGTGGGGCAGTAGACTGAAGTTTTGCCTAGGATGCTAAGAAACCTTGCACCGGTCCTGACTATACCGTCACTTGCTTAATAAACCACACTGCCTGGTTAAGCTATACTGGACTTATCCTTGGGTCATGTCACATTCCCCTAGTGTGTACAAATTATCATCTAAATACACATTTAACTTAACTAAGATAAAGACACTGTCATGTCCAGTGCAAATATGGGGGCGTGGCCTAGTTGTCACAAAGCCACACCCCATTTTTGTGTACACACCTTTCGGTATGACGTTTGCAGAAGTATGACCTCATATCATAACCCCGTTTTTTCGTCATGTTGTACAGTACATATAATGCCACATACATATAATGCCCCAGTACAGTGCCACATACATATAAAAATGCCATAAAATGGATGCCCCCACAGTGCCAGATACATATATGCCCCCACAGCAGGGGCGTATCTACCCATTGGCTAGGATGGCACTCCCCAGGGGTGCCAGCCGAGGAGGGGGCGCCGCCCGGCAGTGCCACCCTCGACAAATGGGTGTAATCACTTAGCAGTGGCATCGTCTGGGCTGGAGGATCTCACAGTAGGCAGGAACAGGCGCCGGTGTTCGGCACCGCAATGCACCAGTGAAGAACGTGAAAGTAAACTACAGTTCCCAGCAGCCCTTACTGTTGGGAGCTCCTGGCAGCAAGGGTTGCTGGGAGCTGTAGTTTACTTTCACTTTCTTCACGAAGTGTGGTGCGGTGCCGAAGTGTGGTGTTCCTGCCTACTGTGCAATCCTCCAGCCCAGGCGATGCCCAGCTCATCACACTAGGTACTGCAACATATTAATTGATATGTGCTTTGAGGGGGAGGACTATATGCAGGGAGGGGAAAGGACTACATGCATGGAGGGGGGAGACTATGTGCTGGGAGGGGAGAGGACTATATGCAGGGAGGGGGGAGACTATGTACTGGGAGGGGAGAGGACTATATGCAGGGAGGGGGTAGACTATGTATTGGGAGGGGAGAGGACTATATGCGGGGGAACGACGACTCTGTGCTGGGAAGGGAGAGGTCTATATGTAGGGGGGAGACCCTGTGCTGGGAGGAGAGACTCTGTGCTGGGAGGGGAGAGGACTATATGCAGGGAGGGGGCAGACTCTGTGCTGGGAGGGGAGAGGACGATATGCAGGGAGAGTGGGGAGACTCTATGCTGGGAGGGGAGAGGACTATATGCAAGGAGGAGGGAGACTAAGTACTGGGAGGGGAGAAGACTATATGCATGGAGGGGGGAGACCATGGCTATGTGCAGAGAAGGGGGGAGACCATGGCTATGTGCACGGAGGGGGAGACCATGGCTATGTGCTGGGAGGGGGAGACCATGGCTGTGTGCTGGGACGTAGATGGGGGCTATGGCTATGTACTGTGAGGGGAATGGAGATTACGGCTATGTGCTGGGAGGAGGATGCGGACAACTTCTATGTGCTGGGAGGGGGTGGGGACTACGGTTATGTGCTGGGGACAGGAGGTTATCTACCCATTGGCCAGGATGGCACTCACCAGGTGCACTGGCTGAGGAGGGGACGCTGCCTGGTGGTGCCACTTTTGGCCAGGGAGTGGAATCACTTAGTAGTGGCAGTGCCTGGTCTCGTGGTTCGCACAGCAGCCAAGAGCTGGTGCCAGTGTTCGGCACCACAATGTGCCACAGTGAAGAAACTCAAAATAAACTACTGGAATGCTATTCTTAAAATAACACTACATCACCACTACTAGGTAGTGGCAGAGATATCTTTTCACTGCCATTAATATTTTATTATGCCCCCTGACTGCAGGTAACATCACTGGGCAGCGCCACTCCTTGGCTAGGCACTGCTGATTTCTCCACAGTGTGAAAAGGATTACTGTGTGGGCATGATGTGTAATGGGTATTATGGTGTGACATAATGTGTATAAGGGGTACTACTGTGTAATGTAATTTAAATTGGGAGTACTATTGTGTGGTCATTAGAGATGAGCGGGTTCGGTTCCTCGGAATCCGAACCCGCCCGAACTTCAGCTTTTTTTACACGGATCCGAGCGACTCGGATCTTCCCGCCTTGCTCGGTTAACCCGAGCGCGCCCGAACGTCATCATGACGCTGTCGGATTCTCGCGAGGCTCGGATTCTATCGCGAGACTCGGATTCTATATAAGGAGCCGCGCGTCGCCGCCATTTTACACGTGCATTGAGATTGATAGTGAGAGGACGTGGCTGGCGTCCTCTCCGTTTAGAGAAGAAATAGATAGGAGAGTGAGAGTGAGACAGTGACACTTCATTTACTGGAGCTTAGGAGGAGTACTCAGACAGAGAGTGCAGAATTTTGCTGATAGTATTAGTTAGTTATACTAGTGACAGAGTGAGACAGTGACACTTCATTTACTGGAGCTTAGGAGGAGTACTCAGACAGAGAGTGCAGAATTTTGCTGATAGTATTAGTTAGTTATACTAGTGACTGACCAGTGACCACCAGTGCAGTTTTATATTATTTAATATAATCCGTTCTCTGCCTGAAAAAAACGATACACAGTGACTCAGTCACATACCATATCTGTGCTCAGCCCAGTGTGCTGCTGCATCATCTATGTATAATATCTGACTGTGCTCACACAGCTTAATTGTGGGGGAGACTGGGGAGCAGTTAGGTTATAGCAGGAGCCAGGAGTACATATTAAAATTAAACAGTGCACACTTTTTTTCTGCAGGAGTGCCACTGCCAGTGTGACTGACCAGTGACCTGACCACCAGTATATAGTATACTATATTGTATTGTGAATGTCTGCCTGTAAAAGTTAAACACACGTCGTGTGACTTGTGTGGTGTTTTTTTATTCTATAAAATAAAAAACTCATTCTGCTGACAGACAGTGTCCAGCAGGTCCGTCATTATATAATATATACCTGTCCGGCTGCAGTAGTGATATATATATATTTTTTATATCATTATTTATCATCCAGTCGCAGCAGACACAGTACGGTAGTTCACGGCTGTAGCTACCTCTGTGTCGGCACTCGGCAGTCCATCCATAATTGTATACCACCTACCCGTGGTTTTTTTTTTCTTTCTTCTTTATACATACTACATCTCATTATCATCCAGTCTATATTAGCAGCAGACACAGTACAGTACGGCAGTCCACGGCTGTAGCTACCTCTGTGTCGGCACTCGGCAGTCCGTCCATAATTGTATACCACCTACCCGTGGTTTTTTTTTTCTTTCTTCTTTATACATACTACATCTCATTATCAACCAGTCTATATTAGCAGCAGACACAGTACGGTAGTCCACGGCTGTAGCTACCTCTGTGTCGGCACTCGGCAGTCCATCCATAATTGTATACCACCTACCCGTGGTTTTTTTTTCTTTCTTCTTTATACATACTACATCTCATTATCATCCAGTCTATATTAGCAGCAGACACAGTACAGTACGGTAGTCCACGGCTGTAGCTACCTCTGTGTCGGCACTCGGCAGTCCATCCATAATTGTATACCACCTACCCGTGGTTTTTTTTTCTTTCTTCTTTATACATACATACTACATCTCTTTATCAACCAGTCTATATTAGCAGCAGACACAGTACGGTAGTCCACGGCTGTAGCTACCTCTGTGTCGGCACTCGGCAGTCCATCCATAATTGTATACCACCTACCCGTGGTTTTTTTTTCTTTCTTCTTTATACATACATACTACATCTCTTTATCAACCAGTCTATATTAGCAGCAGACACAGTACGGTAGTCCACGGCTGTAGCTACCTCTGTGTCGGCACTCGGCAGTCCATCCATAATTGTATACCACCTACCCGTGGTTTTTTTTTCTTTCTTCTTTATACATACATACTACATCTCTTTATCAACCAGTCTATATTAGCAGCAGACACAGTACGGTAGTCCACGGCTGTAGCTACCTCTGTGTCGGCACTCGGCAGTCCATCCATAATTGTATACCACCTACCCGTGGTTTTTTTTTTTCTTCTTTATACATACTACATCTCCTTATCATCCAGTCTATATTAGCAGCAGACACAGTACAGTACGGTAGTCCACGGCTGTAGCTACCTCTGTGTCGGCACTCGGCAGTCCATCCATAATTGTATACCACCTACCCGTGGTTTTTTTTTCTTTCTTCTTTATACATACATACTACATCTCTTTATCAACCAGTCTATATTAGCAGCAGACACAGTACGGTAGTCCACGGCTGTAGCTACCTCTGTGTCGGCACTCGGCAGTCCGTCCATAATTGTATACCACCTACCCGTGGTTTTTTTTTCTTTCTTCTTTATACATACTACATCTCATTATCATCCAGTCTATATTAGCAGCAGACACAGTACAGTACGGTAGTCCACGGCTGTAGCTACCTCTGTGTCGGCACTCGGCAGTCCATCCATAATTGTATACTAGTATCCATCCATCTCCATTGTTTACCTGAGGTGCCTTTTAGTTGTGCCTATTAAAATATGGAGAACAAAAATGTTGAGGTTCCAAAATTAGGGAAAGATCAAGATCCACTTCCACCTCGTGCTGAAGCTGCTGATACTAGTCATGGCCGAGACGATGAAATGCCAGCAACGTCGTCTGCCAAGGCCGATGCCCAATGGCATAGTACAGAGCATGTCAAATCCAAAACACCAAATATCAGTAAAAAAAGGACTCCAAAACCTAAAATAAAATTGTCGGAGGAGAAGCGTAAACTTGCCAATATGCCATTTACCACACGGAGTGGCAAGGAACGGCTGAGGCCCTGGCCTATGTTCATGGCTAGTGGTTCAGCTTCACATGAGGATGGAGGCACTCAGCCTATCGCTAGAAAAATGAAAAGACTCAAGCTGGCAAAAGCAGTAGCACCGCAAAGAACTGTGCGTTCTTCGAAATCCCAAATCCACAAGGAGAGTCCAATTGTGTCGGTTGCGATGCCTGACCTTCCCAACACTGGACGTGAAGAGCATGCGCCTTCCACCATTTGCACGCCCCCTGCAAGTGCTGGAAGGAGCACCCGCAGTCCAGTTCCTGATAGTCAGATTGAAGATGTCAGTGTTGAAGTACACCAGGATGAGGAGGATATGGGTGTTGCTGGCGCTGGGGAGGAAATTGACCAGGAGGATTCTGATGGTGAGGTGGTTTGTTTAAGTCAGGCACCCGGGGAGACACCTGTTGTCCGTGGGAGGAATATGGCCGTTGACATGCCTGGTGAAAATACCAAAAAAATCAGCTCTTCGGTGTGGAAGTATTTCACCAGAAATGCGGACAACATTTGTCAAGCCGTGTGTTCCCTTTGTCAAGCTGTAATAAGTAGGGGTAAGGACGTTAACCACCTCGGAACATCCTCCCTTATACGTCACCTGCAGCGCATTCATAATAAGTCAGTGACAAGTTCAAAAACTTTGGCCGACAGCGGAAGCAGTCCACTGACCAGTAAATCCCTTCCTCTTGTAACCAAGCTCACGCAAACCACCCCACCAACTCCCTCAGTGTCAATTTCCTCCTTCCCCAGGAATGCCAATAGTCCTGCAGGCCATGTCACTGGCAATTCTGACGAGTCCTCTCCTGCCTGGGATTCCTCCGATGCATCCTTGCGTGTAACGCCTACTGCTGCTGGCGCTGCTGTTGTTGCTGCTGGGAGTCGATGGTCATCCCAGAGGGGAAGTCGTAAGCCCACTTGTACTACTTCCAGTAAGCAATTGACTGTCCAACAGTCCTTTGCGAGGAAGATGAAATATCACAGCAGTCATCCTGCTGCAAAGCGGATAACTGAGGCCTTGACAACTATGTTGGTGTTAGACGTGCGTCCGGTATCCGCCGTTAGTTCACAGGGAACTAGACAATTTATTGAGGCAGTGTGCCCCCGTTACCAAATACCATCTAGGTTCCACTTCTCTAGGCAGGCGATACCGAGAATGTACACGGACGTCAGAAAAAGACTCACCAGTGTCCTAAAAAATGCAGTTGTACCCAATGTCCACTTAACCACGGACATGTGGACAAGTGGAGCAGGGCAGGGTCAGGACTATATGACTGTGACAGCCCACTGGGTAGATGTATGGACTCCCGCCGCAAGAACAGCAGCGGCGGCACCAGTAGCAGCATCTCGCAAACGCCAACTCTTTCCTAGGCAGGCTACGCTTTGTATCACCGCTTTACAGAATACGCACACAGCTGAAAACCTCTTACGGCAACTGAGGAAGATCATCGCGGAATGGCTTACCCCAATTGGACTCTCCTGTGGATTTGTGGCATCGGACAACGCCAGCAATATTGTGTGTGCATTAAATATGGGCAAATTCCAGCACGTCCCATGTTTTGCACATACCTTGAATTTGGTGGTGCAGAATTTTTTTAAAAACGACAGGGGCGTGCAAGAGATGCTGTCAGTGGCCAGAAGAATTGCGGGACACTTTCGGCGTACAGGCACCATGTACAGAAGACTGGAGCACCACCAAAAACTACTGAACCTGCCCTGCCATCATCTGAAGCAAGAAGTGGTAACGAGGTGGAATTCAACCCTCTATATGCTTCAGAGGTTGGAGGAGCAGCAAAAGGCCATTCAAGCCTATACAATTGAGCACGATATAGGAGGTGGAATGCACCTGTCTCAAGTGCAGTGGAGAATGATTTCAACGTTGTGCAAGGTTCTGATGCCCTTTGAACTTGCCACACGTGAAGTCAGTTCAGACACTGCCAGCCTGAGTCAGGTCATTCCCCTCCTCAGGCTTTTGCAGAAGAAGCTGGAGACATTGAAGGAGGAGCTAACACGGAGCGATTCCGCTAGGCATGTGGGACTTGTGGATGGAGCCCTTAATTCGCTTAACAAGGATTCACGGGTGGTCAATCTGTTGAAATCAGAGCACTACATTTTGGCCACCGTGCTCGATCCTAGATTTAAAACCTACCTTGGATCTCTCTTTCCGGCAGACACAAGTCTGCTGGGGTTCAAAGACCTGCTGGTGACAAAATTGTCAAGTCAAGCGGAACGCGACCTGTCAACATCTCCTCCTTCACATTCTCCCGCAACTGGGGGTGCGAGGAAAAGGCTCAGAATTCCGAGCCCACCCGCTGGCGGTGATGCAGGGCAGTCTGGAGCGACTGCTGATGCTGACATCTGGTCCGGACTGAAGGACCTGACATCGATTACGGACATGTCGTCTACTGTCACTGCATATGATTCTCTCAACATTGAAAGAATGGTGGAGGATTATATGAGTGACCGCATCCAAGTAGGCACGTCACACAGTCCGTACTTATACTGGCAGGAAAAAGAGGCAATTTGGAGGCCCTTGCACAAACTGGCTTTATTCTACCTAAGTTGCCCTCCCACAAGTGTGTACTCCGAAAGAGTGTTTAGTGCCGCCGCTCACCTTGTCAGCAATCGGCGTACGAGGTTACATCCAGAAAATGTGGAGAAGATGATGTTCATTAAAATGAATTATAATCAATTCCTCCGTGGAGACATTGACCAGCAGCAATTGCCTCCACAAAGTACACAGGGAGCTGAGATGGTGGATTCCAGTGGGGACGAATTGATAATCTGTGAGGAGGGGGATGTACACGGTGATATATCGGAGGATGATGATGAGGTGGACATCTTGCCTCTGTAGAGCCAGTTTGTGCAAGGAGAGATTAATTGCTTCTTTTTTGGGGGGGGTCCAAACCAACCCGTCATATCAGTCACAGTCGTGTGGCAGACCCTGTCACTGAAATGATGGGTTGGTTAAAGTGTGCATGTCCTGTTTATACAACATAAGGGTGGGTGGGAGGGCCCAAGGACAATTCCATCTTGCACCTCTTTTTTCTTTTATTTTTCTTTGCGTCATGTGCTGTTTGGGGAGGGTTTTTTGGAAGGGCCATCCTGCGTGACACTGCAGTGCCACTCCTAGATGGGCCCGGTGTTTGTGTCGGCCACTAGGGTCGCTTATCTTACTCACACAGTCAGCTACCTCATTGCGCCTCTTTTTTTCTTTGCGTCATGTGCTGTTTGGGGAGGGTTTTTTGGAAGGGCCATCCTGCGTGACACTGCAGTGCCACTCCTAGATGGGCCCGGTGTTTGTGTCGGCCACTAGGGTCGCTTATCTTACTCACACAGTCAGCTACCTCATTGCGCCTCTTTTTTTCTTTGCGTCATGTGCTGTTTGGGGAGGGTTTTTTGGAAGGGCCATCCTGCGTGACACTGCAGTGCCACTCCTAGATGGGCCCGGTGTTTGTGTCGGCCACTAGGGTCGCTTATCTTACTCACACAGTCAGCTACCTCATTGCGCCTCTTTTTTTCTTTGCGTCATGTGCTGTTTGGGGAGGGTTTTTTGGAAGGGCCATCCTGCGTGACACTGCAGTGCCACTCCTAGATGGGCCCGGTGTTTGTGTCGGCCACTAGGGTCGCTTATCTTACTCACACAGTCAGCTACCTCATTGCGCCTCTTTTTTTCTTTGCGTCATGTGCTGTTTGGGGAGGGTTTTTTGGAAGGGACATCCTGCGTGACACTGCAGTGCCACTCCTAGATGGGCCCGGTGTTTGTGTCGGCCACTAGGGTCGCTTATCTTACTCACACAGTCAGCTACCTCATTGCGCCTCTTTTTTTCTTTGCGTCATGTGCTGTTTGGGGAGGGTTTTTTGGAAGGGACATCCTGCGTGACACTGCAGTGCCACTCCTAGATGGGCCCGGTGTTTGTGTCGGCCACTAGGGTCGCTTATCTTACTCACACAGTCAGCTACCTCATTGCGCCTCTTTTTTTCTTTGCGTCATGTGCTGTTTGGGGAGGGTTTTTTGGAAGGGACATCCTGCGTGACACTGCAGTGCCACTCCTAGATGGGCCCGGTGTTTGTGTCGGCCACTAGGGTCGCTTATCTTACTCACACAGTCAGCTACCTCATTGCGCCTCTTTTTTTCTTTGCGTCATGTGCTGTTTGGGGAGGGTTTTTTGGAAGGGCCATCCTGCGTGACACTGCAGTGCCACTCCTAGATGGGCCCGGTGTTTGTGTCGGCCACTAGGGTCGCTTATCTTACTCACACAGTCAGCTACCTCATTGCGCCTCTTTTTTTCTTTGCGTCATGTGCTGTTTGGGGAGGGTTTTTTGGAAGGGACATCCTGCGTGACACTGCAGTGCCACTCCTAGATGGGCCCGGTGTTTGTGTCGGCCACTAGGGTCGCTTATCTTACTCACACAGCGACCTCGGTGCAAATTTTAGGACTAAAAATAATATTGTGAGGTGTGAGGTATTCAGAATAGACTGAAAATGAGTGTAAATTATGGTTTTTGAGGTTAATAATACTTTGGGATCAAAATGACCCCCAAATTCTATGATTTAAGCTGTTTTTTAGGGTTTTTTGAAAAAAACACCCGAATCCGACAAAAAAAATTCGGTGAGGTTTTGCCAAAACGCGGTCGAACCCAAAACACGGCCGCGGAACCGAACCCAAAACCAAAACACAAAACCCGAAAAATTTCCGGCGCTCATCTCTAGTGGTCATGCACCTTTTTTGCCCATGCACCTTCCCTATTTCAAATATAGGGTGGCGCCAGTCCCTTACTTTGCCAGGGGCACCCGGTCCCCTAGATACACCCCTGCCCCACAGTGCCAGATACATATGTCCCCACAGTGCCAGCTATGCCCTCAGTGCCAGATAAACATGTCCACTCAGTGCCTGTTATGCCCCTAGTGCCAGATACATATGCCCCAATGGTGCCAGCTGTGCCCCCAGTGCCAGATACTCCCCCCAGTGCCAGATACACATGTCCCGAGTGCCTGCTATTCCCCAAGTGCCAGATATGCCCCCAGTGCCTGCTAAGCCCCCAGTGCCAGATATGCCCCCAGTGCCAGATACACATGTCCCCAGTGCCTGCTATTCCCCAAGTGCCTGCTATGCCCCCAGTGCCTGCTATGCCCCCAGTGCCAGATTTGACCCCAGTGCCAGATACACATGTCCCCACAGTGCCTGCTATGCCCCCAGTGCAGATACACATGTCCCCACAGTGTCGGCTATGCCCCCAGTGCCTGCTATGCCCCCAGTGCCAGATACACAAGTCCCCACAGTGCCTCCTATGCCCCCAGTGCAGATACACATGTCCCCACAGTGCCTCCTATGCCCCCAGTTCCAGATATGCCCCCAGTGCCAGATACACAGGTCCCCACAGTGCCTCCTATGCCCCCAGTGCAGATACACATGTCCCCACAGTGCCTGCTATGCCCCCAGTGCCAGATACACATGTCCTCACAGTGCCTGCTATGCTCCCAGTGCCAGATATGCCCTAGTGCAGATATGCCCCCAATGCCAGATATGCCCCCAGCGCCAGATACACATGTCCTCACAGTGCCTGATATGCCCCAGTGCCAGATACACATGTCCCCACAATGCCTGCTATGCCCCCAGTGCCAGATATGCCCACAGTGCCTGGTATGCCCCCAGTTCCAGATATGCCCCCTGTGCCAGATACACATGTCCCCACAGTGCCTGCTATGCCCCCAGTGCCAGATATGCCCCCAGTGCAGATACACATGTCCCCACAGTGCCTGCTATGCCACCAGTTCCAGATATGCCCCAGTGCCTGCTATGCCCCCAGTCCCTGCTATGCCCCCAGTGCCAGATACACATGTCCCCACATTGCTCACCAGCCCCCAGCCCCCCCCCCCCCCCCTGTGCCCCGCTCACTGTGCTGCTGCTGCTGCTCACTCTCCGGCGGCGGTGTCTCTCTTCAATTAAGGCACCGGTCTGTGAGCCAATCAAAGCTCGCGGTCCGGCAGCCAATCAGGAGCCTTAGCTGCCGGTTCGCGAGCTCTGATTGGCTCACGGGCCGGCGCAGAATTGAAGCGAGACACCACCGCTGGAGAGGCGTGCGTGTGTCTGGGGGCAGCGGTGGTCAGGAGCCGACCGAGCCGCAAGCGGCGGATGAAAGAGCCGCATGCGGCTCGAGAGCCGCGGGTTGGCCAACGCTGCAATATGGCATATGGCATGGCATATGGTACAGTAGAGTTGAAATAACTTGCACTTACTGGTAAATTTCGGGCTGACAGTAACAACACTAGCATCTAAGAGCCACCCCAAATCAAGTGCTGCCCCTAGGCACATGCCTAATGTGCCTAATGGGAAATTCCCCACTGCTGAAGACCCCTAGGTAAAATCCGCCAGCTCACTCAGTGTCAGTGAGCCAGATGCAGTCTGTGACTGTGCTGGCTTCACTGTGACTGGCAGTGACTGACTATTGGAAGTCCTACCTGCCAGCCAGTCAGAGACACTACAGGTAGTCCCATTGGGAGGTGTTTCCTCCCTCTGGGGGTGCCAGACAGGGCTGTGATAAGCAGGGAGATGGAAGCCACTCCCTGCCTTTCGCACAGCCCAATCCGGCCTCTATGGGCTGCAACCGATGCAGTACAGAAAAGCTGGGGGTTTGTGCATGCGTAGTTGCAACATGGTGTCTGTACATATGCCGGTCTCAGCACCTGCTAGATCCAATGTGCATGTGCTGGGACCTGGAGCTGTCTTACTCCTCTCATCCAGGGCCGGCAACAGAAATCTTGGGGCCCCATAAAGTGATATCTCTGGGGACCCATCAGATTTTATATATATATATATATATATATATATATATATGTTAAAAGCGCAATGGAATTTGCTGCGAAATATAATAAAGTGTTAATAAATTAATATATACAAAACATATATAAATATGTATATCTTTACGTCCTCCCCCACACACCACAATCTGTGCCTCTCTCACTCCTTCCCAAGCCCCACAGTCTGTCTGTACCTAATGACTCCATGCTGCATTCCCAGCTCCCCCACCCCCTTCCAAAGAGGGGAGAGACTCATCTGTGCTGCAATCCCCAGTATCCAGACACAAACACCGCACAGCAGGAACCATGTGGCCCTCACACCCCACCAGAAGAGGCCGGCGTACCGCACAAGAATCCTGCAACAGAGCAGTACCCGGAAGAGTGGGCACACCAAGGGCCGGTGCAAGGTTTCTTGCCACCGTAGACAAAACTTAAGCCTACTCCCCCCCCCATTCACGTTACTTCACAGTAGTGCCTCTTATTGATGTTACGTCACACAGTAGTTTCCCTTATTCACTTTATATAACACAGTAGTGCCTCTTATTCACGTTACTCCACAGTAGAGCCCATTTACGTTAAACCACACAGTAGTCCATTCAAGTCCTGCCCACAGTAGTGCTCCTTAAACACATTATGCCACATAGTAGTAATTCCCCTTATAACATATGTCATACAGTAATGCCCCCTATATATTATTCCACACAGTAATGCCACTTACACATTATGACACACACAGTAATGCCCCCCTATAACATTTTGCCACACAATAGTATTGCCCTTACACATTATACCACATTATGATTGGCTACCAATCCATGAGCTCCAATCGGCTTGCGGACGGCTCCAGATTCAAAATAATGGAGACATTGCCTCTCATATGGCTGTATGCACTGGCCAGTACACTACCTGGAATCAGCTGGTGCGTAAAACAAAAATGTGTGGCTGTACTGGAGAACAAATGCAAATATATATAGTTCAAGTCCAGAACTAAACTACTTCAGAACATCATTAAATTTGTTCAGAACAGTAAAACATGTACAGTTACTCGCCAAAGGTTAATATTTCCATTACATGTCCACATGGATAGTGAAACTGATAGCCCAAGGCGTCCCACATTCTGAACTTGAGCATATATATATATATATATATATATATATAAACAAATATAAATAGGATGCAGTTAATTTGCCGGCTGTCGGAATCCCGGGCGGTCAGGGTACCGATGCCAGAATCCTGACAGCTGACAGTGTCGCCGGCCGGAATCTTGGTGCAACAGGGCTATTCACTCTCGTGGGTGTCCACGACACCCAAAGAGTGGGAATAGAACCTATGGTGAGCGTGGCGTGCCACCTAGCCCGGAGCGTGGTGAACGCAGTGTGCCCGCAAGGCATTCTGGCGGGTGGGATGCTGCTGTCGGGATTGTGACAGCTGGCATCCCACCCAACGGTAAACCATACGAAACCTATATATATATATATATATATACATATATATATATATATATATATATATTGGTACAGTAGATGCTCAATTAGCTTAGTGATATCATTCAGGTGCTCGAAAGGGAGGGGTATTTCTAAGCAAGAAAAAAAGGCATTTGTTTCCCCCAGCACCCTGAATGATAACCGTAACCAGATATAAATTCCACATAATAATAGAATTCAGAGATCTTCGTTACACATATTTGCGCAAATGTGTGAATAAGCCCCAAAGCCGCATCAAGGCATCTCTGTATATTTGGGGTCCCTAGCGCTATATATAGTATAATTTTGTATACCCCTTACATATTTTTATATACCATGTTTTATATATTTTATATACCATTCCCCCACCCCTTATATATGTTGTGCCTATCACCCCCCCCTCCCCCTTTCCTTTGTATAAATTACGCCTATCAACCCTAATTGAGTTTAATGTCATGGTGCCATACACGATTTTCACTTACATATTTTGATGACTGTGGCAGCGGGGACTTTTTGTCATAGAAGTGCGGTTCAAATGCAGCACTCCATCGCTCCTCTCCTCTCTGCACACAGAGCTTGCAGGGGCAGGAGGTGGAGCTGGCCGGGGTCAGGCAGATACAAGGGAGCCTGGGGCAGGTGTGCGGCCGCCAGCAGCTTGTGAAAAACGATGGGCAACTGAGGGAGCATGCAAGGCTGGGGGCAGTGACCGGACCTCCCTGCCTGCAGCTTTGATAGGGGGCGCTGCAGGACGGGAGAAAATGATGCTTCTGCTGCCTGTCTGGCTAGAAGAGAGACACAGCAGCATCGTGCAGCAGGTCGACTGTCAGCCTCTGATAGTCGATAAGCGTGGCCGCAAATGCGGTGTACGTAGCCTGGCTGAGTTCTTTCATTGCGGCGACGGCGGAGGTGAGTGGGAGCCGCAGCTGTTGACTGGAGCTTGTGTCCAGGCTGGGGTCCGTCAGCAGAGAGGGTGGCAAACGCAATTCACCCTGGCCAGTGGTGAGGGTGACTGACAGTGGTGGCTGCGGCTGGCCAGACCCGCGCCGCGGCAGCCCCTAGGATAATTTTTAAGTAAAACTGGTTCAGCAGGAGCTTGCCGCCCTCCAGTGGCTGGCACCCATAGGCAGCTGCCTAATGGTAGCGCCGGCCCTGGGTGCACCCTCATGCTGCACAGTCAGTGTGGGAGACAGGCTCCTGTCATTCTGAGGCTGCACCCACACCTCCTAAAGCTTGCTGCCCTGTTTGGACAAGAGCACTCACATCCTTGCAGGGTACAAAGTGGCATATACTTGGGGCTCCTCTGATCCTTGGGGCCCGGTACAGGTGTCCGCTTTGACCCCCCCTGTCGCTGGTCCTGCTCTCGTCTCCAGGCATCGGGGTAACTTACTAAAACACAGTAGGAGCCATCGCTGGTCATGTCAAATACTGGTCAAATACCTAAATTGCCATTAAAGTTGGTCTGCTATTTATTGAAGGATGTAGCAAATTGTATGGTGGCAGAAAGGACAACCAGGATCAGGGCAGTCCATCAGTGCACTCATAACACTACACATGCATTGTGTACAGAGACCAGGATGCCTTCAACACAATTCTGAGTATACAGTTCACCTGCAACCATAACAAACAAACCATCTTGGTGAGAGATAAAGGGGGTAATTCAGAGTTGATCGCAGCAGTAAATTTGTTAGCAGTTGGGCAACACCATGGTGGTCATTCCGAGTTGTTCGCTCGTTGCTGATTTTCGCTATGCTGCGATTTGTTGCTAAATGTTATTTTACACAAAACTTAGTAGATTTGCTGTGGATCCTGCGGCGCTTTTCAGTCGCACTGCTGATCGGCGAGTGATTGACAGGAAAGGGGCGTTTCTGGGTGGTAACTGAGCGTTTTCCGGGAGTGTGCTAAAAAACGCAGGCGTGTCAGGGAAAAACGCGGGAGTGGCTGGAGAAACGGGGGAGTGGCTGGCCGAACGCAGGGCGTGTTTGTGACGTCAAACCAGGAACTAAATGGACTGAACTGATCGCAATCTGTGAGTAGGTCTGGAGCTACTCAGAAACTGCAAGAAAATATTTAGTAGCAGTTCTGCTAATCTTTCGTTCGCTATTCTGCTATGCTAAGATACACTCCCAGAGGGCGGCGGCCTAGCGTGTGCAATGCTGCTAGCGAGCGAACAACTCGGATTGAGGGCCCATGGAGCCTAATTCTGAGTTGATTGCAGCAGCAAATTTGTTGGCAGTTGGGCAAAACCATGGGGGTAATTCCAAGTTGATCGCAGCAGGAATTTAGTTAGCAATTGGGCAAAACCATGTGCACTGCAGGGGGGGGGGGGGGGGGGCAGATATAACATGTGCAGAGAGAGTTAGATTTGGGTGGAGTGTGTTCAAACTGAAATCTTAATTGCAGTATAAAAATAAAGCAGCCAGTATTTACCCTGCACAGAAACAAAATAACCCACCCAAATCTAACTCTCTCTGCAAATGTTATATCTGCCCCCCCCTCTCTGCAGTGCACATGGTTTTGCCAAACTGCTAACAAATTTGCTGCTGCGATCAACTCTGAATTACCCCCCAAGTGGAGAAAGAGAAGTACCAACCAATCAGCTTCTAACTGTCATTTTACAGGCTGGGCTGGAAAAAATTACAGAAGATCATTGATTGCTATGAGCAACTTTTCTACTCTCCAAGATTTGATACCCCTCCTCCCTTATTATTATCAAATTGTTGTACATACAATAGGTGAAATTCCTAGAAAATAATACAGACGTCCACAGTAGAAATTAGAGATGAGAAGTCCTGATTCCTTGGAATCAGGACTGCTCCAAACATGGGGTATCCGAGTCCACCCGAGCCGAATGTCATCATTCTCCCGCTGTTGGATTCTTGCGGGACATGGATTTTATATAAGGAGCCGCAGCCAGGACTCGGCGCCATTTCAGATTAATGCACGCTGCTGTATACTACGCTGTACTCATCTGTAATGTTGTTCTGTGTCCAGACTCAAATGGCTGTGCTTTATAGTGTCTTTGTATGTGGGCACACTGAATGCTTCTGTATGCTGCGCTACACTCTGCTATAATGATGCGCTGTGTCCAAACTCACAAGTGGCTTTGCTCCGTATAGTGATTGTATAGGGGGCACACTACACGCTGCTGAATGATGCGCTATACTATAAAAAATAAATAAAGTTCTGATGTTTGGTGCACTTTACCTTAGTTATCTTTGTTCACATGCATCTATAAGCCCTGTGACTCCATACAGTTTGAACCGAGCTGCAAATTAAAAAACAAAAATATATATATAGATCTATTGTTTGTACTGTTCTGTGAACTGTACCCAGAGCCGGCCTAACCAATATGATGTCCTAGGCAAGATTTTGGATGGTGCCCCTACCACCGCTGCTAGTTCCGCCTCTGACCCTGCACCCTTTTCCCAGCATCATCACCCCTCACCTATAGCAGTCCTCATTTTTAAGCTCCTACACCCTATATTTTAAATAGGTACAGTGCGCACTTTCGGCGCACAGCTCAAAAAGGGGCATGTTCTTGCTGGGAAGAGGCATGGCCACACAATATTACCCCCAATTCAAATTATGCCACACAGTAGTGCAACTTTATTCACATTTGATCATGCGATAGTGTCCTTTATTCACGTTACATCACACAGTAATACTACTTTACCTTATATATGTTTCTCCTCACACTCCTTATTCACATTACTGTACAACACACTAAATTGCCCCTTATTCACATTACACCACACCATATTGCTCTTTATTATCATTAGACCACACAGTAGTGCACTTTCTATACGTTACGCCACACAGTTATAGCACCTTACACACATAATGCCACACATTTGTAATGCCTTTATACACATACTGTAATACCATACAGTAAGGCACCTTACACATATGACACACATTATTAATGCCCTTATAAACATAATGTGCCTTACACATTATGCCAACCTTTATTAATGCCCTTATACACATAATGTCCCTTACACATATGCTGCACATTATTAATGCCCTTATACACATAATGACACACATAATGACCCTTTCACATATGCCACACATTTTTAATGCCCTTATACCAGTGGGTCTCAAACTGTGTGCTGTGGCACCCTGGGGTGCCATGGGACACTTGCAGGGGTGCCTCAGGACCAATTCAAACTATTTATTGTCAATGTAATATGCAAAACCATTGCTTTTGGCTGCCAATTATAAAATAGGTGGACAAAGAAAAGCAAATCTTGTTTCTCACCACATGATTGACCCTAAGGTCAACATATAAACATAATTTAGTTCATGTAGTATTTTTCTTTTATAAATTTCTCAATAAGATACTTTTGGGGCCAGGGGGGCCATGAAAAAAATTCTGATACTCTAGGGCGCCGTAAATCAAAACAGTTTGGGAATCACTGGTTTATACACATAATGTCCCTTTCACATATGCCACACATTATTAGTGCACTTATACACATATGACACACATAGTGCCCTTACACATATGCCGCACATTATTAATGCATTTATACACATGACACACAAAATGCCCCTTATACATATGCCAAACACTACTGCACAACTAACCCACTCACACACACACCACTTAAACTGCCACTATTACTCTGCTTCTGGATACAGATGTGTCCTCATACATCTTGCTTCAATACGCCATGCAGCAGGAGATGCCTGGCGTGAGTCAGCTGGCAGCTCTGCTAACACCGGGCACCTTTTTTGATGAAAATGCATCTTATTTGCATTATTATGTGGCTAGCATGCACAAGCAGCTTCTGCTGATTAAAATGATATGTGGCATGCCTATATTCTGTGTGTGACTGTGGCTGTATCTGCATACGAATCTGCTCTGTGTATGTGCTGCTGCTGCTCTATCACTTAGTAACCAGCCAGCTCGCTGCAGCCTTTGGCTAAAATGGGTGAAAACAGTATTGTGAGCTGTGGGCGGTGGTCAAAATTGACTGGAAATTGCTAGTGATGTGCACCGGAAATTTTTCGGGTTTTGTGTTTTGGTTTTGGATTCGGTTCTGCGGCCGTGTTTTGGATTCGGGCGCGTTTTGGCAAAACCTCCCTGAAATTTTTTTGTTGGATTCGGGTGTGTTTTGGATTCGGGTGTTTTTTTTTACAAAAAACCCTCAAAAACGGCTCAAATCATAGAATTTGGGGGTCATTTTGATCCCATAGTATTATTAACCTCAATAACCATAATTTCCACTCATTTCCAGTCTATTCTGAACACCTCACACCTCACAATATTATTTTTAAGTCCTAAAATTTGCACAGAGGTCGCTGGATGACTAAGCTAAGCGACCCAAGTGGCCGACACAAACACCTGGCCCATCTAGGAGTGGCACTGCAGTGTCAGACAGGATGGCAGATTTAAAAAATAGTCCCCAAACAGCATATGATGCAAAGAAAAAAAGAGGTGCACCAAGGTCGCTGGATGGCTAAGCTAAGCGACCCAAGTGGCCGACACAAACACCTGGCCCATCTAGGAGTGGCACTGCAGTGTCAGACAGGATGACAGATTTAAAAAAAATAGTCCCCAAACAGCACATGATGCAAAGAAAAAAAGAGGTGCAATGAGGTAGCTGTGTGACTAAGCTAAGCGACCCAAGTGGCCGACACAAACACCTGGCCCATCTAGGAGTGGCACTGCAGTATCAGACAGGATGGCACTTCAAAAAATAGTCCCCAAACAGCACATGATGCAAAGAAAAAAAGAGGTGCACCAAGGTCGCTGGATGGCTAAGCTAAGCGACCCAAGTGGCCGACACAAACACCTGGCCCATCTAGGTGTGGCACTGCAGTGTCAGACAGGATGGCACTTCAAAAAATAGTCCCCAAACAGCACATGATGCAAAGAAAAAAAGAGGTGCACCAAGGTCGCTGGATGGCTAAGCTAAGCAACCCAAGTGGCCGACACAAACACCTGGCCCATCTAGGAGTGGCACTGCAGTGTCAGACAGGATTGCAGATTTAAAAAATAGTCCCCAAACAGCACATGATGCAAAGAAAAAAAGAGGTGCAATGAGGTAGCTGTGTGACTAAGCTAAGCGACCCAAGTGGCCGACACAAACACCTGGCCCATCTAGGAGTGGCACTGCAGTGTCAGACAGGATGGCAGATTTAAAAAATAGTCCCCAAACAGCACATGATGCAAAGAAAAAAAGAGGTGCACCAAGGTCACTGGATGGCTAAGCTAAGCGACCCAAGTGGCCAACACAAACACCTGGCCCATCTAGGAGTGGCACTGCAGTGTCAGACAGGATGGCAGATTTAAAAAATAGTCCCCAAACAGCATATGATGCAAAGAAAAAAAGAGGTGCACCAAGGTCGCTGGATGGCTAAGCTAAGCGACCCAAGTGGCCGACACAAACACCTGGCCCATCTAGGAGTGGCACTGCAGTGTCAGACAGGATGGCAGATTTAAAAAAAATAGTCCCCAAACAGCACATGATGCAAAGAAAAAAAGAGGTGCAATGAGGTAGCTGTGTGACTAAGCTAAGCGACCCAAGTGGCCGACACAAACACCTGGCCCATCTAGGAGTGGCACTGCAGTGTCAGACAGGATGGCACTTCAATAAATAGTCCCCAAACAGCACATGATGCAAAGAAAAAAAGAGGTGCACCAAGATCGCTGGATGGCTAAGCTAAGCGACCCAAGTGGCCGACACAAACACCTGGCCCATCTAGGAGTGGCACTGCTGTGTCAGACAGGATGGCAGATTTAAAAAAAATAGTCCCCAAACAGCACATGATGCAAAGAAAAAAAGAGGTGCAATGAGGTAGCTGTGTGACTAAGCTTAGCGACACAAGTGGCCGACACAAACACCTGGCCCATCTAGGAGTGGCACTGCAGTGTCAGACAGGATGGCAGATTTAAAAAATAGTCCCCAAACATCACATGATGCAAAGAAATAAAGAGGTGCACCAAGGTCGCTGGATGGCTAAGCTAAGCGACCCAAGTGGCCGACACAAACACCTGGCCCATCTAGGAGTGGCACTGCAGTGTCTGACAGGATGGCACTTAAAAAAAAAGTCCCCAAACAGCACATGATGCAAAGAAAAAAAGAGGTGCACCAAGGATGCTGGATGGCTAAGCTAAGCGACCCAAAGTTGCCGACACAAACACCTGACCCATCTAGGAGTGGCACTGCAATGTCAGACAGGATGGCACTTCAAAAAATAGTCCCCAAACAGCACATGATGCAAAGAAAAAAAGAGGTGCACCAAGGTCGCTGGATGGCTAAGCTAAGCGACCCAAGTGGCCGACACAAACACCTGGCCCATCTACGAGTGGCACTGCAGTGTCAGACAGGATGGCACTTAAAAAAAAAGTCCCCAAACAGCACATGATGCAAAGAAAAAAAGAGGTGCACCAAGATCGCTGGATGGCTAAGCTAAGCGACCCAAGTGGCCGACACAAACACCTGGCCCATCTAGGAGTGGCACTGCAGTGTCAGACAGGATGGCAGATTTAAAAAAAATAGTCCCCAAACAGCACATGATGCAAAGAAAAAAAGAGGTGCAATGAGGTAGCTGTGTGACTAAGCTTAGCGGCACAAGTGGCCGACACAAACACCTGGCCCATCTAGGAGTGGCACTGCAGTGTCAGACAGGATGGCAGATTTAAAAAATAGTCCCCAAACAGCACATGATGCAAAGAAAAATAGAGGTGCACCAAGGTCGCTGGATGGCTAAGCTAAGCGACCCAAGTGGCCGACACAAACACCTGGCCCATCTATGAGTGGCACTGCAGTGTCAGACAGGATGGCACTTCAAAAAATAGTCCCCAAACAGCACATGATGCAAAGAAAAAAAGAGGTGCACCAAGGTCGCTGGATGGCTAAGCTAAGCGACCCAAGTGGCCGACACAAACACCTGGCCCATCTAGGAGTGGCACTGCAGTGTCAGACAGGATGGCACTTTAAAAAATAGTCCCCAAACAGCACATGATGCAAAGAAAAAAAGAGGTGCACCAAGATCGCTGGATGGCTAAGCTAAGCGACCCAAGTGGCCGACACAAACACCTGGCCCATCTAGGAGTGGCACTGCAGTGTCAGACAGGATGGCAGATTTAAAAAAAATAGTCCCCAAACAGCACATGATGCAAAGAAAAAAAGAGGTGCAATGAGGTAGCTGTGTGACTAAGCTTAGCGGCACAAGTGGCCGACACAAACACCTGGCCCATCTAGGAGTGGCACTGCAGTGTCAGACAGGATGGCAGATTTAAAAAATAGTCCCCAAACAGCACATGATGCAAAGAAAAATAGAGGTGCACCAAGGTCGCTGGATGGCTAAGCTAAGCGACCCAAGTGGCCGACACAAACACCTGGCCCATCTATGAGTGGCACTGCTTTTTCAGACAGGATGGCACTTCAAAAAATAGTCCCCAAACAGCACATGATGCAAAGAAAAAAAGAGGTGCACCAAGGTCGCTGGATGGCTAAGCTAAGCGACCCAAGTGGCCGACACAAACACCTGGCCCCTCTAGGAGTGGCACTGCAGTGTTAGACAGGATGGCAGATTTAAAAAAAATAGTCCCCAAACAGCACATGATGCAAAGGAAAAAAGAGGTGCAATGAGGTAGCTGTGTGACTAAGCTTAGCGACACAAGTGGCCGACACAAACACCTGGCCCATCTAGGAGTGGCTCTGCAGTTTTCTAGCGAGAGGATGAGTGCTTCCATTCTCATTTGAATCTGAACCACTAGCCATGAACATAGGCCAGGGCCTCAGCCGTTCCTTGCCACTCCGTGTCGTAAATGGCATATTGGCAAGTTTACGCTTCTCATCAGACGCTATTAATTTTGATTTTTGGGTCATTTTACTGAACTTTTGTAGTATACTTGACGACACAGAGGTAGAGCAGTGGCCTACTGTACCGTACTGCTATATATTATATACTGGTGGTCAGCAAAATTATGCACTGTCCTCCTACTATATATACTGCGCAAAACTTAAATGCACCACAGGTATGGATGGATAGTATACTTGACGACACAGCGGTAGATAGAGCAGTGGACTACTGTACCGTACTGCTATATATTATATACTGGTGGTCAGCAAAATTATGCACTGTCCTCCTACTATATATATACTGCGCAAAACTTAAATGCACCACAGGTATGGATGGATAGTATACTTGATGACACAGAGGTAGGTAGAGCAGTGGACTACTGTACTGTACTGCTATATATTATATACTGGTGGTCAGCAAAATTATGCACTGTCCTACTATATATATACTGCGCAAAACTTAAATGCACCACAGGTATGGATAGATAGTATACTTGATGGCACAGAGGTAGATAGAGCAGTGGACTACTGTACCGTACTGCTATATATTATATACTGCTGGTCAGCAAAATTGTGCACTGTCCTCCTACTATATATACTGCGCAAAACTTAAATGCACCACAGGTATGGATGGATAGTATACTTGACGACACAGAGGTTGGTAGAGCAGTGGACTACTGTACCGTACTGCTATATATTATATACTGGTGGTCAGCAAAATTATGCACTGTCCTCCTACTATATATATACTGCGCAAAACTAAAATGCACCACAGGTATTGATGGATAGTATACTTGACGACACAGAGGTAGGTAGAGCAGTGGACTACTGTACCGTACTGCTATATATTATATACTGGTGGTCAGCAAAATTATGCACTGTCCTCCTACTATATATTTACTGTGCAAAGCTTAAATGCACCACAGGTATGGATGGATAGTATACTTGACGACACAGAGGTAGGTAGAGCAGTGGACTACTGTACCGTACTGATATAATACTGGTGGTCACTGGTCAGCAAAATTCTGCACTGCCCTCCTACTATATACTACAATGCAGCACAGATATGGAGCGTTTTTCAGACAGAGAACGTAGATATTTTCAGCACACTGAGCACAGATATTTGCAAGCACACTGAGCACAGATATTTGCAGCACACTGAGCACAGATATTTGCAGCACACTAAACACAACTGAGAGAATGCTGCACACGTCCTCTCCCTATCATCTCCAATGCACGAGTGAAAATGGCGGTGACGCGCGGCTCCTTATATAGAATACGAATCTCGCAAGAATCCAACAGCGGGATGATGAGATTTGGGCGCGCTCAGGTTAACCGAGCAAGGCGGGAAGATCCGAATCTGCCTCGGAACCGTGTAAAATGGGTGAAGTTCGGGGGGGTTCGGATTCCGAGGAACCGAACCCGCTCATCACTAGAAATTACTAGAAATTAATGTTATTATGGTTAGTAATATTTTAGGAACAAAAAAGGCCCAAAAATATGTGATTTTAGCTTTCTTTATCAATTTTTGGAAAAAACAAACAAATCCAAAACCAGCCATGGCGGTTTGGCAAATCCAAATCCAAACTTCCCCTCAAAACGAAACTAGAGGTCCTGGTATTAGCAGTCTTTAGATATAATAAAGGTGTCCTGGGTAGAGGGTGTTGCTTCTTTTCCTAGCATTTTAGCAGTTGCAGACCGTTGGTTACAGAAGTCCCTTATGTAGTGACCTTAAAGTAGGAGTAGTTCAGGTCCTACCTTTGTGCTTACTAAGGTATTCTTGCGGGTCTGTAAACTCCAGTAAAACGTCCAGCTGGTGGTGGTGTTCCTTGCTTGTGGCATCAGGCGGGGGTGTCTGCCAGCAGAACTCTGAAAAAGTTTCTCAGTGCTGCTCGGGATAGATGAAATTGTCGGTTAACGCGCTTCGCCGGTAACATGTTGGTAGATTACCTTTTTCCACTTTTTCTATTAAAGGCTTAGTACATCTGACACTTTATCTCTCTCCACTTTATCTCTCTCCAAGCTTTGATAAATCTCCCTCATAATGTTGATTACATGGAGAGAGAAAAATTGATAGATAATAGTAGCAGGTCAAGGGTTAGTAAGTAAAATATATGATGGAGAAGTGCAAGGGAATGTCATGGGAGAGTGCTTGTAGTAGAGACAATGAGAGAAAGGGGGGATTTACTTCTTTTTTTATTACTAGTTAAATGGTATCCGGTCTCCAGGTCGGCCACACTTAGATCAACAGTCAGTAGGTCGACTGCTACTGGTCGACATGCATTAGCTCGACATGGTTACTAGTTCGACATGGTTACTACAGTTGGTCAACATGTTCTAGGTCGACATGACAAAAGGTCAACATGAGATTTTCACAATTTTTTCCATTTTTTTTACTTTTTCATACTTTACGATCCATGCGGACAACAATTGGGAACGGTAACCTGTGCCAAGCGCAGCGGCAGCAGAGCGAGGCACCTTGCCCGAAGCATGGCGAGCGAAGCTCACCATGCGAGGGGACACAGTGCACTAATTGGGGTTCCCGGTCACTCTACGTAGAAAACAACACAATTTTTTTTTTAAAACCTCATGTCGACCTTTTGTCAGGTCGACCATGCTCGTGATGACCTATTTTGGGTGTCAACTTAGTCACTGTCGAGTGACTATGAACCACACCCAGTTAAATAATTGACTTACTGTTTTTTGTACTGAGTGTCATTAAATTTATTGACAGCTGAAAACTAACCCCATTCGGTATGTTCAGTCCAGGGGGTATATTTACTAAGAATCATACTTGTGTCGATTTGGTGGGAGTTTCATCTCAGATTGTATCGGTCATGTCTTTTTGCAACTTTTTGAATAAATTGCATGTAATTTACTAAGCTGCCGAGTTGTCTTCTTTCGTATTTTCCGATGTCGCTGTGATTCGTATTGTCGAGTAGTGTTTTACGGGAGTGATGAGTAAAACACTGCCGGACATAACACAATGAATCCCAGCCGGATCAGTGAGATCCGTGCAGGGCTTCATTGTGTGCATTATGAGAAGTGTTTAAAGGGTTAAAAACTGTAAAAAAAATTGTGTGGGGTCCCCCCTCCTAAGCATAACCAGCCTCGGGCTCTTTGAGCCGGTCCTGGTTGTAAAAATACAGGGGGAAAAATGCATAGTGTCCCCCCATATTTATACAACCAGCACCGGGCTCTGCGTCCGGTCCTGGTTCAAAAAATACGGGGACAAAAGACGTAGGGGTCCCCCGTATTTTTTAAACCAGCACCGGGCTCCACTAGCCAGAGAGATAATGGCACAGCCGGGGGACACTGTTATACTGGTCCCTGCGGCCGTGGCATTACCCCCCCCCCCCCCAACTGGCCAGGGTTCCCTGGAGGAATGGGGACCACTTAAATCAAGGGGTCCCCCCCTCCAGCCACCCAAGGGCCAGGGGTGAAGCCGTGGGCGGTGGATGGGAGGCTGATAGCCTATGTGTAAAAATAAAGAATATTGGTTTTTGTAGTAGAACTACAAGTCTCAGCAAGCCTCCCCCGCAAGCTGGTACTTGGAGAACCACAAGTACCAGCATGCAAGGGGAAAACTGGTACCTGTAGTTCTACTACCAAAAAATAACCCAAAAAATACACAACACACACACCATGATAGTATAACTTTAATTGACATACATGCACACTTACACACACACATACTTACTATGTTGACACGGAGCCCCTCGGTCCCCAATTATCTGGAACTTTGCGGTCCGTGGTAGACCGCAAAGTTAATTGGGGTCACTCTTTTGTGTGACCCCAATTAACTTTGCGGTCTACCGCAGACTGCAAAGTTCCCATCATTGGTTACAATGGAGCTGCGCTAAGCTACATTGTAACCATTGCACTCCTCCTGATTGACAGTGCAGGAGCGCACAGCCAATCAGGAGAGTGCCATGATGTGGCTCTCCCTGATTGGCTGGTGGGACCTTCACTGACAGAAGTCACGGGGGGTCCCGCCATTCGGGAAAAGGGGTTCCATGTGTAAACATGGAACCCCTTTAGTTGTGAGGATCGGCTTTTTGTTTTTTTATTTTAAACGAGTACGTGGATTACAAAGTTAAAGAAGAGGACAGAACGACGCCGGATTGTTTGTAAGTATAATTTTTATTTACAGGTACCCCGAGGATTCTACGTGGACAAGGGGACCGAGGTGCTCCGTGTCAACATAGGTAAGTATGTGTGTGTGTAAGTGTGCATGTATGTCAATTAAAGTTATACTATCACGGTGTTTGTGATGTGTATTTTATTTGGTATTTTATTTGTAGTAGAACTACAGGTACCAGTGGGCCCGTTTTTCCCTCGCATGTTGGTACTTGTGGTTCTCCAAGTACCAGCTTGCGGGGGAGGCTTGCTGGGACTTGTAGTTCTACTACAAAAAACAATATTCTTTATTTTTACACA
Source organism: Pseudophryne corroboree (assembly GCF_028390025.1). NCBI lineage: Eukaryota > Metazoa > Chordata > Amphibia > Anura > Myobatrachidae > Pseudophryne > Pseudophryne corroboree. Next base: position 270,952,472 of record NC_086454.1, read on the forward strand.
AAGGCTATCAGCCTCCCATCCACCACCCATAGATGGGGGGGAGAGCCTCGGGCTTCACCCCTGGCCCTTGGGTGGCTGGAGGGGGGGACCCCTTGATTTAAGGGGTCCCCACTCCTCCGGGGTACCCCGGCCAGGGGTGAATAGTTGGGGGGGTAATGCCACGGCTGCAGGGACCTGTATAACAGTGTCTCCCGGCTGTGGCATTATCTCTCTGGCTAGTGGAGCCCGGTGCTGGTTTAAAAAATACAGGGAATCCCTACGTCTTTTGTCCCCTGTATTTTTTGAACCATGACCCGATGCAGAGCCCGGTGCTGGTTGTATAAATATGGGGGGACCCTATGCATTTTTCCCCCTGTATTTTTACCAGGACCGGCTCAAAGAGCCCGAGGCTGGTTATGCTTAGGAGGGGGAACCCCACGGAATTTGTTCCGATGATTTTTAATCCGTTCATACCCCTTCCCAAAGATAAGCATGCACGGATCTCACTGATCCCTGCATGCCTATCAGAATACGGATAAAAAAGCAGGTCTATTTGAAAACTGCTTTTTTTTACGAATTGTAACATTTACCGGCAGTGTTTGGCTATTGCCGGCAGTGATTGTGAATACGAATTCTTAGTAAATTACTGAGTTGTATAAAATAACAGGCGTGTTTGACCGATGGTGTATTTATTCATATTTGTGAACTCTGCCATTAAAACAAATACAAATGCCCTCATCACTGCTGATATTTCTGTTTAATAAATTCCGGAGATGACACTTTGAAAAAAAAAAAAAACTCGGTCAAAATCAGGACCTTAGTAAATATACCCCCAGGTCTTTTATGTACATGCAAATTATTAACCTTAGTCATACCCCCCAACATTTTGATAGAAGGAGTAAGAATTTCTTGCGCGCCGGAGGCATGTACTCCTGAAAAGGGTGTGTGGTCTCTGTAAAAGGCGTGGCTTCACAGGAACACTGTGATCGCAAGCATGTGCACAGAATCTATTCACCGCTACTCTGCAGCAAGTGACAGGGAGTCTCCTAACTGCCCCTCCCCCCTTCACTGCAGGACACTGTGGCTCAAAAAATCAGGACTGTCCCATAAAAATCGGGACAGTTGGGAGGTATGTCTTAGTTATTGTAAGGGCAGAATGAGAAATTATACTTCTGCTTATCATTTTAAATAAAAAGAATTCCACCTCCATGAAATTCTATACTTTCAACTTAGCGGAGATTACATTTTTGTGGCACTAATATATTTAAGTAAAAGCAAATTCATCTAAGAAGACCCATCACATCTCCAATTAGAGAGACTCTCCAGCTTCTGAGCAATAACACATCCAAATTTACTGACCTAATAGAGATGATTTGCTGGTTGTTCTCAGAAATATCACTTATGAGCAGTTTTACAGCCATGCAGTGCTAACAGTCAGTATTAAATGTCACATACTGAATTGCTCACATCTGTTCAGTTACTCTGAATTCTAAAGTCGAATGATCGAGGCAGAGCATAACACTGGTGTTTAAATGATCATTTTTGTGTATTAAAATGTAGTTAGTCTAGTTCTTCACAGTTGTTTTCTCAAGGACATACACATTTAGTGAAATAGTGTTTTTAAGTTATTACATTCCAACAAAAACGAACGAGGCAATGGGATTTGCCTGACAGAATGAATGGTAATAAGCTTAGAGAGTTTTCAAACAAAATGAAAGACTCCTCCAACTTCTTAAGACCTAACTTTATGTTTTTGAATGATGGAAACCACACTCCTGTTAACAGTCTTTATTGTAGCAAGACTACAAAATTGTAAATCCATCCATTGGGGGTCATTCCGAGTTGTTCGCTCGCTAGCAGTTTTTAGCAGCCGTGCAAACGCTATGACACCTCCCACTGGGAGTGTATTTTAGCTTAGCAGAAGTGCGAACGAAAGGATCGCAGAGCGGCTACAAAATAATTTTGTGCAGTTTCAGAGTAGCTTCAGACCTACTCAGCGCTTGCGATCACTTTAGACTATTCAGTTCCTGTTTTGACGTCACGAACACACCCTGCGTTCGCCCAGCCAGGCCTGCGTTTTTCCTGGCACGCCTGCGTTTTTTCGAACACTCCCTGAAAATGGTCAATTGACACCCAGAAACGCCCTCTTCCTGTCAATCACTCTGCGGCCAGCAGTGCGACTGAAAAGCGTCGCTAGACCTTGCGTGAAACTACATTGGTCGTTGTAATAGTACGACGCGTGTGCGCATTGTGCCGCATACGCATGCGCAGAAGTGCAGATTTTTTGTCTGATCGCTGTGCAGCGAACAAAAGCAGCTAGCGATCAACTCGGAATGACCCCCATTATCCGAACTGGAACATATAATATTGGGAGAGCTGCTTGAAAATAGTGCACATAAAATTCCTTGTAGATTAAGGGCTCTATTTACTAAGCCTTGGATGGAAATAAAGTGGACGGAGATAAAGTACCAGCCAATCAGTGTCTAACTGCCATGTCACAGGCTGGGTTGGAAAAATGGCAGTTAGGAGCTGATTGGCTGTTACTTTATCTCCATCCAAGGCTTAGTAAATCGACCCCTAAGGGCCTAATTAAGACATGATCGCTCCTCTGCATTTTTGCAGAGGGCTGTGATCAGATAGTCACCGCCCATAGAGAGTGAAAACCCGCCCCGTGCAAGTGTGCGAATGCATGCGTACGCCGTGGGAAAACATCGCCGGACAGCGGACATCTGCAAATCCGTTCGCAACTCGGTCACCATTGAATGATTTTTCCAGTCTGTGTGCAGCCCAGAACCTACTCCTACAGCGCGACAGAATCAGGCTGATTGGGGTCGGAGCTGACGTCACACATCCTCCCAGATAAAGGCTTGGGTATGCCTGCGTTATTCCTGACACCTCCAGAAAACAGCCAGTTACCGCCCACAAACGTCTGCTTCCTGTCAATCATCTTGCAAACGCCTACCAATCGAAATTTTCGCACCATCCTGTTGCTGTTTGGGCTCACGCCTGCGCATTGCGGTGCATATGCATGTGCAGTCATTCGATAATCGGCCGTTGTGAGATTTCACACAACAGCGAACAGGTCTGAATTAGTCCCTAGGAGCTGACAGTTGTATGGCAAACTAAAAGTAAAATATACCATAGCACTAAGGTTTTTCTACACATTTCAGAAATGATTTTTGGGTCTTACAGGGCTGTAACTAGTGGTTGGAACCGTTGCTGCCCTGCAGCACCAGTATTAGGGTTGCACGGTGCCTGGAAAAGGTACCCTTCAGCCAGTAGACTGTTGTAAGGACACTCTAGGCAGTGGTCTTTTTTTTTGGTGCCAGCAGTTAGGAGCTGATTGGCTGTTACTTTATCTCCATCCAAGGCTTAGTAAATCGACCCCTAAGGGCCTAATTAAGACATGATCGCTCCTCTGCATTTTTGCAGAGGGCTGTGATCAGATAGTCACCGCCCATAGAGAGTGAAAACCCGCCCCGTGCAAGTGTGCGAATGCATGCGTACGCCGTGGGAAAACATCGCCGGACAGCGGACATCTGCAAATCCGTTCGCAACTCGGTCACCATTGAATGATTTTTCCAGTCTGTGTGCAGCCCAGAACCTACTCCTACAGCGCGACAGAATCAGGCTGATTGGGGTCGGAGCTGACGTCACACATCCTCCCAGATAAAGGCTTGGGTATGCCTGCGTTATTCCTGACACCTCCAGAAAACAGCCAGTTACCGCCCACAAACGTCTGCTTCCTGTCAATCATCTTGCAAACGCCTACCAATCGAAATTTTCGCACCATCCTGTTGCTGTTTGGGCTCACGCCTGCGCATTGCGGTGCATATGCATGTGCAGTCATTCGATAATCGGCCGTTGTGAGATTTCACACAACAGCGAACAGGTCTGAATTAGTCCCTAGGAGCTGACAGTTGTATGGCAAACTAAAAGTAAAATATACCATAGCACTAAGGTTTTTCTACACATTTCAGAAATGATTTTTGGGTCTTACAGGGCTGTAACTAGTGGTTGGAACCGTTGCTGCCCTGCAGCACCAGTATTAGGGTTGCACGGTGCCTGGAAAAGGTACCCTTCAGCCAGTAGACTGTTGTAAGGACACTCTAGGCAGTGGTCTTTTTTTTTGGTGCCAGCAGCCCTGTCCCCTCAGTGTGACATCATGATGTCACGTGTTCGTTGGGTGTGGTAAGCACAGGGTGGAACATCATTTTGCTCATGTGCTGGGGACTGATGCAGAGCTGAATGTTGGTAAGCTAAGCACACTTACCTGTGGACGATTCTGAGAAGTATGCAACTCAGTCACAGCTGGCAGAGAGTAACAGGGCGATACTGAGACACTGACACATAAGTAAAGCTTTGAGGAAGCACCCAGGTGCGAAACTAGTTAGAGGAAGAATTTGCTGATCATTCTACAAATTCCTACAACTGATGGTGATCTGGTCAATAAGCTGGGAACCAAGGACGGCCAAACGTGACTCCTTAAATCAGAAACCGCTGGCTGGGTCTTCTGCAACAAGGACGCGGCCAACCAACTGATGGGGAGAGTCAGATCTGCACAGCCGTCCGTATACAAGCGGCTCCAGCTTCCCGTGCTCTGTTGAGCGGACGTAGACGGGTGAGAGACAGCACCACACACCGCTGAGTGCCGCGCAAGATCCCGCAAAACAGCCAGTTGGGCTGCAGTGGTAAGCTGCCATACACGGCACATAAGCAGCAATCACATTACGGGACAAGTGCTCTCAGGATCGTTTGCACATAACGTGGGACACCATACGTAGTGCCACTGCTTGTATATACAAGAGACTGCACCTTAAAACTGAAAAGCATACGAGTGTGCAAAAGTTTTCATACCATTTTAAGAAACATATATATCATGGAACAATAAACTGTGTGCATACAGCATATGAGTGGTAACCACAATTTGGGACAGCATCTTTAAACACAGTGGTTTCTACAATATCTATATGGATAACATTTTAAAGTTAAATTGTACTTTTTTATGAAAGATGTATACTTAAGATTGGATACTATCTAGAGTGTGCATAAGTATTCATACTACATGTGGTAATATATATCAGGTGTTTTTCCATTGTTATAGCAATTAGGAAAAGTATTTGATGACTTGTACACATGAATTCTATATAGTAAAAGCAGAACGTAACCCAATCTTTTTAGATATATATTTTTTATTGAATAAATAAATCAGATGGTTATATATAGATTAATTCATATATGCACCATTTAGTATTTTAGCGCAAAACAGTCATTTTTTTGGTTCTAAAGCTTAGCGAGGCCTAATCGGCCAGGTTGCCTGTTTTGTACAGGACTTGTACAATTGCACACTGATAATGATGACAGCTATGAGAACAAGCATATGGACACTGGCTGTGCGGTAGCACAGATGCACAGAACTCATCATCACATAGGTGCACAGGTGGGTTTTCTTATCTAAAATGCATTTCTTATCTAAAATGCTCTCAGAAAAGTGTTCATTCCCTAATTTGGAGCGCTATACCTAAAATATTCTAAATTACATTTACAAATAACACCCATCTTACACTACACTGCCCCTGGAACTCCCCTCCTAATTATTTTAGTGATGAATGCTTCATACGGTGACTGTAGAAGAAATCTCTCGGTTACCATGCCCGCGAGTATGACATTAGTGCCGGAAAGATGCAATTACTGTATTTACTTTTCTGGATAATGAGTTTTTCAAATGAGAGATCCCATACCTCTACTTCATCCCCCTACTACAGCAACATTAGATTTAGCGTATTCTAGATTTAATTGATATGATCATGAGAACACTGGCAATGGGAAGACCCATCAATGCCTTTTATGACTGATTGGGGGTTCTGTTGGTTTAAGAGAAATAAAAAACTAAATTATTGAACTCACGGTAGCTAGTATGGTCTTATTTCCCCCAATTATGTTCCCCATCAAAGGCATACATCATGATGATGTATGCTTTTGATGGGAAAGATAGGACCATGCTAGCTACATGTGCACTCAAAGATAGGACCATGCTAGCATATGGGGCACTCAAAGGGTATGAGGAATTTGATTTATGCACAATTCTTATGATAAGTTTAGCTGTCAGGTATCACTTACGGAATGCACGGTGTCAGGTTTCATTGAGAAATAAAGTCCTTCCCTGCAAAGTGGTGGAGGGTTTAATACTGCACGAGGTGAAGCGGATGATGGAAATGGAGGAGGAGAGATTGGATGTCACCAGTTGGTCCCACTTGTGGCGACGTCTGAAGCCCCCTTAGTGGGTGATGGAAGATTTCTAGCCTCCAGGTACTGGTAAAAACTTTTCTATAACTATCTCACTTTTTAGTTGAAATAGAATTTTGAGATTGAGATTTGTTTTTTTTTAAATGGTTGCGTACACTGGAAGAGCTGCCTAGATTTGTTATTGACTTCTCATTTAAATGTTGGATTGTCCAGGATGAAAGTAGAGTGAATAGTATAGAAGGTGAGCGGGTGGGTGGGTTGAGAGTGGAGTGAAAGGTGGTGGTGGGGAATGAAAGGAAGTGCGAGAGAGGTATGCATGGGCTCAAGAACAGGTGAGGGGGGAGTACGGAGGAGGAGGCTAGTTTCGGGAAAAGAAGGGTTCTTAAGGAAGTTGTTTGAATTAAGGAATAAATAAAAAAATTGTTTGTTGTTCAGTTTTTACTTTATTTATTTGTTGCAAATTTGTAAATATGTAAATAAAATGTAAGAAGGTTGCAATATTCAAATAAAAACATTACCATGCTAGCTACAGTACAGTAAGATGATCATGCACTATTTGGGATTGTCATTCACACAATACCACAGAAAAACAAATTGCTTTCCCTATATATGGCTCATAAAATACACATATGTTAATTACAGTATGGAAAATAAACACTAGAGATGTGCACTTGAAATTTTTCGGGTTTTGTGTTTTGGTTTTGGGTTCGGTTCCGCGGCCGTGTTTTGGGTTCGACCGCGTTTTGGCAAAACCTCACCGAATTTTTTTTGTCGGATTCGGGTGTGTTTTGGATTCGGGTGTTTTTTTAAAAAACACTAAAAAACAGCTTAAATCATAGAATTTGGGGGTCATTTTGATCCCAAAGTATTATTAACCTCAAAAACCATAATTTCCACTCATTTTCAGTCTATTCTGAATACCTCACACCTCACAATATTATTTTTAGTCCTAAAATTTGCACCAAGGTCGCTGGATGACTAAGCTAAGCGACCCTAGTGGTCGACACAAACACCTGGCCCATCTAGGAGTGGCACTGCAGTGTCACGCAGGATGGCCCTTCCAAAAAACACTCCCCAAACAGCACATGACGCAAAGAAGAAAAAAAGAGGCGGTATGAGGTAGCTGTGTGAGTAAGATAAGCGACCCTAGTGGCCGACACAAACACCTGGCCCATCTAGGAGTGGCACTGCAGTGTCACGCAGGATGGCCCTTCCAAAAAACACTCCCCAAACAGCACATGACGCAAAGAAGAAAAAAAGAGGCGCAATGAGGTAGCTGTGTGAGTAAGATAAGCGACCCTAGTGGCCGACACAAACACCTGGCCCATCTAGGAGTGGCACTGCAGTGGCACGCAGGATGGCCCTTCCAAAAAACACTCCCCAAACAGCACATGACGCAAAGAAAAAAAGAGGCGCAATGAGGTAGCTGTGTGAGTAAGATAAGCGACCCTAGTGGCCGACACAAACACCTGGCCCATCTAGGAGTGGCACTGCAGTGTCACGCAGGATGGCCCTTCCAAAAAACACTCCCCAAACAGCACATGACGCAAAGAAGAAAAAAAGAGGCGCAATGAGGTAGCTGTGTGAGTAAGATAAGCGACCCTAGTGGCCGACACAAACACCTGGCCCATCTAGGAGTGGCACTGCAGTGGCACGCAGGATGGCCCTTCCAAAAAACACTCCCCAAACAGCACATGACGCAAAGAAAAAAAGAGGCGCAATGAGGTAGCTGTGTGAGTAAGATAAGCGACCCTAGTGGCCGACACAAACACCTGGCCCATCTAGGAGTGGCACTGCAGTGTCACGCAGAATGGCCCTTCCAAAAAACACTCCCCAAACAGCACATGACGCAAAGAAGAAAAAAAGAGGCGCAATGAGGTAGCTGTGTGAGTAAGATAAGCGACCCTAGTGGCCGACACAAACACCTGGCCCATCTAGGAGTGGCACTGCAGTGGCACGCAGGATGGCCCTTCCAAAAAACACTCCCCAAACAGCACATGACGCAAATAAAAATGAAAGAAAAAAGAGGTGCAAGATGGAATTGTCCTTGGGCCCTCCCACCCACCCTTATGTTGTATAAACAGGACATGCACACTTTAACCAACCCATCATTTCAGTGACAGGGTCTGCCACACGACTGTGACTGAAATGACGGGTTGGTTTGGACCCCCACCGAAAAAGAAGCAATTAATCTCTCCTTGCACAAACTGGCTCTACAGAGGCAAGATGTCCACCTCATCATCATCCTCCGATATATCACCGTGTACATCCCGCTCCTCACAGATTATCAATTCGTCCCCACTGGAATCCACCATCTCAGCTCCCTGTGTACTACTTTGTGGAGGCAATTGCTGCTGGTCAATGTCTCCACGGAGGAATTGATTATAATTCATTTTAATGAACATCATCTTCTCCACATTTTCTGGAAGTAACCTCGTACGCCGATTGCTGACAAGGTGAGCGGCGGCACTAAACACTCTTTCGGAGTACACACTTGTGGGAGGGCAACTTAGGTAGAATAAAGCCAGTTTGTGCAAGGGCCTCCAAATTGCCTCTTTTTCCTGCCAGTATAAGTACGGACTGTCTGACATGCCTACTTGGATGCGGTCACTCATATAATCCTCCACCATTCTTTCAATGGGGAGAGAATCATATGCAGTGACAGTAGACGACATGTCCGTAATCGTTGTCAGGTCCTTCAGTCCGGACCAGATGTCAGCATCAGCAGTCGCTCCAGACTGCCCTGCATCACCGCCAGCGAGTGGGCTCGGAATTCTGAGCCTTTTCCTCGCACCCCCAGTTGCGGGAGAATGTGAAGGAGATGTTGACAGGTCGCGTTCCGCTTGACTTGACAATTTTGTCACCAGCAGGTCTTTGAACCCCAGCAGAGATCCAAGGTAGGTTTTAAATCTAGGATCGAGCACGGTGGCCAAAATGTAGTGCTCTGATTTCAACAGATTGACCACCCGTGAATCCTTGTTAAGCGAATTAAGGGCTCCATCCACAAGTCCCACATGCCTAGCGGAATCGCTCCCTTTTAGCTCCTCCTTCAATGCCTCCAGCTTCTTCTGCAAAAGCCTGATGAGGGGAATGAGGGGAATGACCTGACTCAGGCTGGCAGTGTCTGAACTGACTTCACGTGTGGCAAGTTCAAAAGGTTGCAGAACCTTGCACAACGTTGAAATCATTCTCCACTGCACTTGAGACAGGTACATTCCACCTCCTATATCGTGCTCAATTGTATAGGCTTGAATGGCCTTTTGCTGCTCCTCCAACCTCTGAAGCATATATAGGGTTGAATCAGTGGCGTCACTTAGTGGGTGCGGGGGGTGCGGCATGCACCCGTTGTCACCCTTCAATAGGGTGACACCAAGTACAGGCACTCTCACGTCCGCACCCCCTCCTCCTAAAGCGGACCGCAGTCACTCATCATCTCGCGAGTCTTTCTCTCTGCACTGTAGCGGCTGTAGAGGGAGGCTGGGAGGGGCTGGGAGGAGCGGGCGGGGACTCTGCGGGATAAGCTGACACTGTGTGGGACGGTGCATGTAGCTGAGTCCTGTGGCGCAGCTCACATCTTGAAGCAGGGGCTGGGCTGGCCTGTATTTTCATCTGGAGCTGAGACTGCAGTGCTGAGTAAGTGGATATAAGCTTCTCCTGTACAGTCTCAGGGTGGGATGTACTAACCTCCCCCACCATGTTATTTGGCTTTTCTCTTCGCAATTTTTGTATTATCTTTGCAGCTACTGGTCACCGCTCCGCTGCCTGGCGCTACCCGTTGCGCCCCCACGCTCCCCATCTTCATTATCCTCTCTGCCATCCGCATCATCTCCGCCGCGGCCACTGATTCCTCTGCTCTCCGTAGAGCTTGGTCTGCGCTGCGCTCCTCCTGTCAGCTGCGCATGCGCACTTGTCACAACTTCCTGTTAGGCAGATGACAGGGGGAGCGCAGTGCTGACTAAGCTCTACGGAGAGCAGAGGAATCAGTGGCCACGGCGGTGATGATGCGGATGGCAGAGAGGAGAATGAAGACGGGGAGCAATGGGTAGCGCCGGGCAGCGGAGCGGTGACCAGTATCCGCAAAGATAATACAAAAAGAGCTCTGAGACAAGCCAAATAATACTGCAGGGGAGGTTAGTACACCTATGTGACTGGTAGAGTCTAGATTCTCTTCGTGCAGAGGACCTTTCCCATAACCCCCTGGGTCCATGTCACAATCTATTTGGAATAGAAAAGTGTGGCGAGCGAGACACCGAGCCCGATGCGTGGCGAGGGTCCAATGCTGCATAGACAAAAAAAATACCCCAATCAGAGAACAAAGAAAACATGTAGGAGCTGTAAGGGCAGAAGTTCTCTCATGCCCACTCATTTTGTCACGTCCAGGTCCTTTGCTCGAAGGCAACATAGACACAACCCTATGTACAACTGATACTAAATGTTTATTTGATTATCAAAAAGATAAAAGGTAATTTAGATTAGATTTTGTAAGTGTGTATTGCATGGCACGACAAATTCCGGCGGCCAAGACGCCATGGCGACTATTGGTGCCTGGCGACCAGGGCCGTGAACACTATGAGGAGGGTACTGGGAACGTAGTGAGGATGGGGCCGGGCATGCGGTCAGGTAGGGTAGCGTCTAGTTATCTTTCGTGAGGGGACCTTTCCCATAACCTCCTGGGTCCATGTCACAAACTATTTTTAATAGTAACCTGTGGCGAGCGAAGCAGAACGAGACACCCAGCCCAAAGCGTGTCGAGCGTCCAATGGTGCATAGGTAAAACGAAATAACCACAAACGAACGGAGTATGGATAAAACATTAAGGTGCTGTAAGGGCGGAAGTAATCTACTGCCCTCTCGTGCTGTCACTTCCTGGTCCTGATCACGAAGGGAACATCGACACAAGCGGTAAGGCAGGGGCTGGACAGCTATGGATGATAGCGCTGACGATACTTCAAATGAGGCGCCGACCTCCAGCCATTCTGAGCTCACGGACCGACAGCCGATCAGGAGCGTTGCCGGACCGCAAGCTCCTATTGGTTTGCAAGTAGGCGCCACATTTAAAATGGCTCCTGGCCGCCCACCACTGTGCCTGGTTATCCCCATCCCACTGATGGCCTGATGCATTGCAGCTTCGCATTCCTGCTGCTTGGTCTCCCACAGCCTGCCCGTTTGTGAGCTCCACGGTGAGGGACCCGCATAACAGTAAGACTTCAGCCAATGGCGAGTATAGTGCTGTAACTTTTTTTTTTTAAGTGTATATGGCTTTTACAGGTTTTTTTTTTGTTCATGTGGGCTGTGCATATGATATTGTAATTTAAAGGTATGATATTAATTTTGTTAGCTGTTTATGTCACTACTATTGCCATTGCATTCAGTGATATACAGGAATTATGATTTACAAGTAAAACTAGTACTAGTACATTACTAAGGGTTCCGTGTGGTGTGATACAGGAGGAGGATCATGGGGGGTGACACCATGAGTTACCACACCGGGTGACACCAACCCTAGTGACGCCTCTGGGTTGAATTCCACCTCGTTACCACTTCTTGCTTCAGATGATGGCAGGGCAGGTTCAGGCATTTTTGGTGGTGCTCCAGTCTTCTGTACGTGGTGCCTGTCCTCCGAAAGTGTCCCGCAATTCTTCTGGCCACCGACAGCATCTCTTGCACGCCCCTGTCGTTTTTAAAAAAATTCTGCACCACCAAATTCAAGGTATGTGCAAAACATGGGACGTGCTGGAATTTGCCCATATTTAATGCACACACAATATTGCTGGCGTTGTCTGATGCCACAAATCCACAGGAGAGTCCAATTGGGGTAAGCCATTCCGCGATGATCTTCCTCAGTTGCCGTAAGAGGTTTTCAGCTGTGTGCGTATTCTGGAAACTGGTGATACAAAGCGTAGCCTGCCTAGGAAAGAGTTGGCGTTTGCGAGATGCTGCTACTGGTGCCGCCGCTGCTGTTCTTGCGGCGGGCGTCCATACATCTACCCAGTGGGCTGTCACAGTCATATAGTCCTGACCCTGCCCTGCTCCACTTGTCCACATGTCCGTGGTTAAGTGGACATTGGGTACAACTGCATTTTTTAGGACACTGGTGAGTCTTTTTCTGACGCCCGTGTACATTCTCGGTATCGCCTGCCTAGAGAAGTGGAACCTAGATGGTATTTGGTAACGGGGGCACACTACCTCAAGAAATTGTCTAGTTCCCTGTGAACTAACGGCGGATACCGGAACCACGTCTAACACCAACATAGTTGTCAAGGCCTCAGTTATCCGCTTTGCAACAGGATGACTGCTGTGATATTTCATCTTCCTCGCAAAGGACTGTTGGACAGTCAATTGCTTGGTGGAAGTAGTAAAAGTGGGCTTACGACTTCCCCTCTGGGATGACCATCGACTCCCAGCAGCAACAACAGCAGCGCCAGCAGCAGTAGGCGTTACACGCAAGGATGCATCGGAGGAATCCCGGGCAGGAGAGGACTCGTCAGAATTGCCAGTGACATGGCCTGCAGGACTATTGGCATTCCTGGGGAAGGAGGAAATTGACACTGAGGGAGTTGGTGGGGTGGTTTGCGTGAGCTTGGTTACAAGAGGAAGGGATTTACTGGTCAGTGGACTGCTTCCGCTGTCGCCCAAAGTTTTTGAACTTGTCACTGACTTATTATGAATGCGCTGCAGGTGACGTATAAGGGAGGATGTTCCGAGGTGGTTAACGTCCTTACCCCTACTTATTACAGCTTGACAAAGGCAACACACGGCTTGACAAATGTCCGCATTTCTGGTGAAATACTTCCACACCGAAGAGCTGATTTTTTGGGTATTTTCACCAGGCATGTCAACGGCCCTATTCCTCCCACGGACAACAGGTGTCTCCCCGGGTGCCTGACTTAAACAAACCACCTCACCATCAGAATCCTCCTGGTCAATTTCCTCCCCAGCGCCAGCAACACCCATATCCTCTTCATCCTGGTGTACTTCAACACTGACATCTTCAATCTGACTATCAGGAACTGGACTGCGGGTGCTCCTTCCAGCACTTGCAGGGGGCGTGCAAATGGTGGAAGGCGCAAGCTCTTCCCGTCCAGTGTTGGGAAGGTCAGGCATCGCAACCGACACAATTGGACTCTCCTTTCTGATTTGGGATTTCGAAGAACGCACAGTTCTTTGCTGTGCTTTTGCCGCAAGTCTTTTCTTTTTTCTAGCGAGAGGATGAGTGCTTCCATCCTCATGTGAAGCTGAACCACTAGCCATGAACATAGGCCAGGGCCTCAGCCGTTCCTTGCCACTCCGTGTGGTAAATGGCATATTGGCAAGTTTACGCTTCTCCTCCGACAATTTTATTTTAGATTTTGGAGTCCTTTTTTTACTGATATTTGGTGTTTTGGATTTTACATGCTATGACATTGGGCATCGGCCTTGGCAGACGACGTTGCTGGCATTTCATCGTCTCGGCCATGACTAGTGGCAGCAGCTTCAGCACGAGGTGGAAGTGGATCTTGATCTTTCCCTAATTTTGGAACCTCAACATTTTTGTTCTCCATATTTTAATAGGCACAACTAAAAGGCACCTCAGGTAAACAATGGAGATGGATGGATACTAGTATACTTATGGATGGACCAGCGACTGCCGACACAGAGGTAGCTACAGCCGTGGACTACCGTACTGTGTCTGCTGCTAATATAGACTGGATGATAATGAGATGAAATTAATATATATATATATATAATATCACTAGTACTGCAGCCGGACAGGTATATATATTTATTATGTAATGACTGATGACGGACCTGCTGGACACTGTCAGCTCAGCAGCACCGCAGACTGCTACAGTAAGCTACTATAGTAGTATGTATCAAGAAGAAAGAAAAAAAAAAAAACACGGGTAGGTGGTATACAATTATGGATGGACCAGCGACTGCCGACACAGAGGTAGCTACAGCCGTGGACTACCGTACTGTGTCTGCTGCTATTATAGACTGGATGATAATGAGATGAAATTAATATATATATATATATATATATATAATATCACTAGTACTGCAGCCTGACAGGTATATATATTTATTATGTAATGACTGATGACGGACCTGCTGGACACTGTCAGCTCAGCAGCACCGCAGACTGCTACAGTAAGCTACTATAGTAGTATGTATCAAGAAGAAAGAAAAAAAAAAAACAAACACGGGTAGGTGGTATACAATTATGGATGGACCAGCGACTGCCGACACAGAGGTAGCTACAGCCGTGGACTACCGTACTGTGTCTGCTGCTAATATAGACTGGATGATAATGAGATGAAATTAATATATATATATATATATAATATCACTAGTACTGCAGCCGGACAGGTATATATATTTATTATGTAATGACTGATGACGGACCTGCTGGACACTGTCAGCTCAGCAGCACCGCAGACTGCTACAGTAAGCTACTATAGTAGTATGTATCAAGAAGAAAGAAAAAAAAAAACACGGGTAGGTGGTATACAATTATGGATGGACCAGCGACTGCCGACACAGAGGTAGCTACAGCCGTGGACTACCGTACTGTGTCTGCTGCTAATATAGACTGGATGATAATGAGATGAAATTAATATATATATATATATATATATAATATCACTAGTACTGCAGCCGGACAGGTATATATATTTATTATGTAATGACTGATGACGGACCTGCTGGACACTGTCAGCTCAGCAGCACCGCAGACTGCTACAGTAAGCTACTATAGTAGTATGTATAAAGAAGAAGAAAGAAAAAAAAAAACGGGTAGGTGGTATACAATATTATATATATATTATATACAATTAAAGAAAAAGAAAGAACCTATCCTACAACTTCAAAAACTACAGCTACATATAACAGATTTTCAGCACTTCAAAGACTAGAATCAAATAGTGATTCCGATTTTTTATCCCCGGACCCGACAACAGACAACACCTTCTCTTCAAGGAAAACTTTCTTCAGAGAAAGACTGAAAGGGATTTCCCCTATGAAAAGAAGCCTCCAAGAAGAAGAGGGACAAGGGGCGGGCATAGGAAGAACAAACAAAAGACGTTACCAACCATAAAGAACCCGATGGAACAAGGAATATTTAACCTTTCGGGCTACACTCTTAATGAAGCAGAATTATCACTTTTAAGCAAGGGATTAAAATTTGCACCTGATAAACAGATGAACAAATTCGATACTTTTATAGATCTCAACAAGTTCTCAAGGACCCTCACCTTGAAGAGACATTTTGCGAAGAAAGAACAACAAATTGATCTAATTGAACCTTCCAAATCAGGACTAAAAAGGAAATCGAAGTATTACCCTCTTGAGTCTAAAGGGAATCACATAAATGTGTTCCAGGAATTAGTAAGAAAGGATCTTTGTGATGTCGAGATTAAGAAATCCTCCTTCTCAAATCTGAAGAACAAAGAAAAAGAAGCTCTCAAAAAGTTACAAGATAACAATGATATTATCATAAAACAAGCAGATAAAGGAGGTGGCATTGTTATCCTCGACAGAGTGGCATATGAATGCGAAGCTTTACGCCTTCTACAGGATGCATCATCCTATAAACAGCTTCCACAAGATCCTACTAATCTTTTTGTAGAAGAACTCAGAATATTATTGGTAC
Source organism: Pseudophryne corroboree (assembly GCF_028390025.1). Lineage (NCBI taxonomy): Eukaryota > Metazoa > Chordata > Amphibia > Anura > Myobatrachidae > Pseudophryne > Pseudophryne corroboree. The sequence goes on from NC_086454.1 coordinate 270,968,328, forward strand.
ACTATTTCAAAAAGAACACTCTGGATAAGAATGAATTTCAGTACCTCATGACGACAACACCAGTAATACCAACTTTTTACCACCTTCCAAAGATACACAAGAATCTATCCAAACCTCCTGGCAGACCTATCATCGCAGGGATTGACTCCCTTACTAGCCATTTATCAGAATATGTAGACATATTTTTGTGTAAATACGTGATCAATCTACCATCGTTTTTGAAGGACACCAATAGCGCAATCAATATACTGTCCACAGTGGAATGGAAGGATTCGTACCTCTGGATTACGATTGATGTGCAAAGCTTATACACCTCCATTATTCATGAAAAAGGAATAGAAGCCTGCAGAAGATACCTGGATAAAGACTCTGAACTATCAATATTCCATAAGAACGCAATCTGTGACTTTATAAAATTCATTCTAAGTCACAATTATTTCACGTTCCAGCGGACCTTCTACTTACAAATATGTGGAACAGCCATGGGCACATCATTCGCTCCCAGTTTTGCAAATTTATTAATGGGCTCATGGGAAGATGAGTGCATCTACAACAACAACCCATTCTTGAAAAATCTGATCATCTACAAACGATATATAGATGATATCTTGATCATCTGGGAAGGAGACGAGGAAACATTCAAAATCTTTTTTGAGATACTCACTGCAAACCAATATAACTTGAAGTTTACCTATGAGATCTGTAAAGACAGTGTGCATTTTCTGGATCTTACCCTCTCGAGTGCCGACTCAAAAGTCATAACCAGTAATCATATAAAAGAAGTAGATACCAACAGCTACCTACACTTCAAAAGTTGTCATGCTCGCAATTGGAAGACAAACATTCCATACTCTCAATTTCATCGCATTAAACGTAACTGCAGTAACGAACAGGATTGCAATAATCAATTATCAACCTATGCCACAAGATTCAAGGAAAGGAGATATCCGGAGCGTGTGATAAGTAAAGCATTAGAGAAGACGGCCAATGCACAAAGAACGGATTTATTCAATAAACAAACACAAAAGAAATCTGACAACTTCACTCCGTTCATTACCACATTCAGCAACCAAGAACGCATTATCAAAAAATCCATTAACAGACATTGGAACATCCTACTAATGGATCCAATACTAAAAGATATTCTTCCACCAAAACCAGACATTGTTTTTCGGAAAACCAGCAGCCTGAAAGATATTTTGGCTCCAAGTCATTTACAAAACAAGAATAAACCCGGGAATAGCACATTTATTAATTGCAAAGGATGCTACAAATGTGGGAATTGCAATATCTGCAAATATCTTCACCCAAATAGGAAAAAATTCAGTAACCACGACAGCACCAAAGACTACAGCATTAAGGATTTCCTAAATTGCAACTCTACCATGGTAATATACCTGCTGGAGTGTACATGTGGACTAAAATACGTCGGAAAGACGAAACGAGTTCTCAAGTTACGAATCCAAGAACACATTAGGAATATCAAGAATAACGTAGACAACCACACCGTTTCCAAACATTTCACAGAAAAACACAAATCAAACCCGGAAGACATCACATTTAAAGCAATTGAACTGGTAAAACTTAGGGAAAGAGGAGGTGATGTCCTAAACAAATTGTCGAGACGGGAAATGTTTTGGATATATGAACTCAAGACCTTATCTCCATTAGGACTGAATGAGGCGTTTGAAATTGCCCCTTTCCTCTGATGTTTCATTCCCCACATACTCCTTTATCACTTTTTATCACCTTTTATCTCCTTTTATTCACTACTCTCCTTGATACATAATTAAGTATGAAATTGGTTTCTTTTATATCTATATGAAGTCAAGGCTTTAAGTCATAAGCCATTTCTATGGTCTTTTCCAGCTTAATTTCTTAAGGGAAGTTACCATAAACAAATATGAGAAGTACCGCAAGACGTCCACAAGCGAAGTACAAGACTGACTTTACGGATACATCAAAAAACTATGGACACTTTCTAAAAACGACGAATGAATTGACATGACTGCATCGGAAAAGAATTTTTTATTGAGATATAATAAGTCCAGATTTTACATATATACTATATTTAATTATTAACAATTATTTTTAATAAAATCCATTTGCACTCAAAATAAACTAATAATAATACAGCACTGACACTTTTAAAAAAATATATATCCCAGGGTACTGTCACTTTAAACCTTTCCACTCACATAAGGTATTGGGTATTACATATATATACATGCATGTGTATATATACATATATTTAATCCTTCACAAATTTGCACACTAGCAAACCACAATCTTAATGCCTTGCTAAAGCACACTCTGTTATAATTGGCTATGCGCTCCATAGCGCTATTAAACCACGGTGCGTTCCACTAGACTTGACGTATTTCACTTCCACATCTTTCACGGAAGTGACGTCATCGGCATAGCGGTGCGTTCCACTGCTATGTCCTATGCCATCCAACTTAATGGCGGTGCGTTCCACCGCCCTAATGCACTCACTTCCGCGTTTTCTTACGGAGGTGAGGTGAGTGCTGTGGCGGTGCACGCCACCGCTACCCCTTTTTTCTTCCCCCCTTGCTCTAACACATTACTGGCTCACCCTCGATCTATTCTTCACACAGTGATCAATTCATTATAAAAATAAAAATATAATATGCCGGCCGGAAATGACGCATGCGTTCCACATGCGTTCCACCACCATTTCCGACGGCAATAGACGCTAATTCACCCTCTAAATCATGCTTTCTATAAAAGTTTCTATAAAAGTTTGGTTCTTTAATCTATTTACACTTCTAATCATACTTCACTTTTTTGAGTGCATATTAGATTAGATATACTGTTTTCCAACAAAATTAATGACAATCACAGGAAGTGATGTCATTGTCCATTTCCTCCTTCTGGGCATAAATAGAGCAAAACTTGCACAGTGTGGTCATCCCCTTGATGAAGTCCTGTTGCTGACGGACGAAACGCGTTGGGAGTACCTGCAGACATCTCCTCCTTATGGACAGATAAGCCTAAAATAATTTTATATCCTGTACGCATGCATTTCAGTCATTTTCATGGACAGATAAGCCTGATATAATTTTTATTCTGTACGCATGCTATACAGCTATTTTTATGTGTGTTTTTATGTGATTATGTTATTAAATTTCTTGTATTTTTAATATACATACTGCTCAGGCTGTAAATTTATACTTTGTGGGAATAAGCTAGTTCCCTAATTAGGCCTGTGAAAATAAGCAGTTACATAATACGTAACATAAACGGTACACACTATGTTAGTTTTCTTTTGTTTTATCCGCATGTTCTTAATCCTCAAAAAGAGTACTGCTTGAGTCAAGTCTCCACTTACCAGATAAGTGTTTTTAAACCGATCCTTATCACCCGTTTTTTTATACCTTCATTTTCCCTGACTCTAATAATCACACTCCTGGGCGCTTGTTTTCCCCAATTCTTGCAACAAATTTTATATGCACGCCAGGCATATCTATATGTATCACAAGCTGCCGCTCTGATAACTTATTGAGAAGTGCTTTTATATGAAATAGGGACTTTTTACCTCACGTATTTTCTTTATTACCTTCACTACGTTTTATCATATTTTTAAACAATACTTTTACTGTATATTCTGGGTATAATTACCACATAAATTGCACCCGAGCGCCGTGGTCTCCAATTCTATATTTATATATATTAAACTGGTGGTGATTATTAAACTGGTGGTCAGGTCACTGGTCACACTATCAGCAACTTGCAAGTAGTACTCCTAAGCAGACAATCACAATATATATTATACTGGTGGTCAGTGTGGTCACAATGGCAGTGTGGCACTCTGGCAGCAAAAGTGTGCACTGTACGTTATATGTACTCCTGAGTCCTACTCTCAGACTCTAACTGCTCCCCACTGTCAGTGTCTCCCCCACAAGTTAGATATACATTATACAGTCACACTATCTATCTATCTATCTATCTATCTATCTATCACTTCAGCAAGTTGTAGTACTCCTCCTAATGCTCCCCAAAATTACTACTGTGTCTCTCTCTACTCTAGTCTCACTCTCTTCTCTATAAACGGAGAGGACGCCAGCCACGTCCTCTCCCTATGAATCTCAATGCACGTGTGAAAATGGCGGCGACGCGCGGCTCCTTATATAGAATCCGAGTCTCGCGATAGAATCCGAGCCTCGCGAGAATCCGACAGCGGGATGATGACGTTCGGGCACGCTCGGGTTAACCGAGCAAGGCGGGAAGATCCGAGTCGCTCGGACCCGTGTAAAAAAACATGAAGTTCGGGCGGGTTCGGTTTCCGAGGAACCGAACCCGCTCATCTCTAATAAACACCTAATAAAACAATATTAATTTAGACTGATTTAAAATGTAACGTTATACATATACTCCAGCATCATAAAAGACTATAGCCCCCTCTGCACCCTTCTCATTCCACCTCCGCCCCAGAAGGTCATGATCTATCATAACATGTGCACTCATACCTGACATCCAACAAGTCCCATGTTTCCCCAAACTAGGTGCTCCTACCACTCTCCCAGAAGGTCAAGGGTGGGACAGGAGGAGCAGGGGGAGATAGGAGGTAAGAGTTAAGAAGAGGAGAGGTAAGAGGAAATGGGGAAGAAGAGGGGGAGACAAGAGGAAAGGGTGTAGAATAGGGGAGATTGGAGGAAAGAACAGGGGATATTGGAGTATAGGGGTAAGAAGTAGGGGAGCTGCATTTTAGCATATAATGACATGGAGGATAAGAGCCTTTTTTTATTTCCAGGAAGCATGACAAGTATTGAATTAGGTGAGGCTATAGGACTATTTTATGTGGTTTATGGGTATACTGTACGTAGTGAGTACAATATACTTCAAATAGTGTCAGACTGCGGCATGAAGGGACCACCAGGGAATGCAGTTGTAGGTGTCCAAGCTTAAGGGGTTTGACCAACCACCACAAACCCAGCTATTAGAGAGGACTTGCAAAAAAAAGGGGCTCTGTATAATATAGGGGAAAGGGGTGTGTCGGAACCACCCACTTTGATTGGTGGGAGAACTAATCATGGTGTAGTTTACATAGAAACAAACCAAACACCCAAGTTATTACATGATCCTGCTCCACCAAGTTACTGAACCCTAGAGTAAAGAGTGGGGCCCTCAGGCAGTTGGGCCCACTGGGCATATCCCCTGTACACCTGTGGGCTAGACCAACCCTGCCTTCAAATTCAAATCAATCTTTGCCTGCTCTCCTAGAATTACCAGTAGACTCCCATATTTTATTCACATCTGTAGTAAAGTAGGCAGTGTGAGATCATCATGATGCAATTCCCTGTGAACTGTGTCATCATGGCCTCACCTACCACTCCAAAATGGCATGAAGCATTTCACTTTGGGGTGGTACAGTCAGGGCCGACTCCATTCCTGCTAGCACCCTGTGCAAGAATTTTTTGAGTCCCCCCAATATGTGCGTGTGGTGTTATTCGCTCCTGGGAAAATGGGCATGGCCTCACAACAAAATCATGGTCTTGCAACAAGGAGCGTGGCCTCAAAGGGAATGCCATATCCATATGATGGGGAGAGGTGGGTGCCTTAGAGAGGCACAGGGTTGCAGGAGAGAGAGGGTGACGAGGAGATGTGACCACACAGTTGTAGTGCCCCTTTCACATTACACCCACAAAGTAGTAGTGCTCCTTGCACATTACACCCACACAGTGGTAGTGCCCTTACACATTACACCCACACAGTAGCAGTGCCCCTTACACACTAAGTCCACACAGTAGTACTCCTTATACACCTTACACCACACAGTAGTGCCCCTTAAATATTATGTCCACACAGTAGTAGTGCCCCTTAACACATAATGCCCACACATTAGTAGTGCCCCTTACACATAATACCTACACAGTAGTAGTGACCCTATCACATTATGTCCACATGGTAGTACTCCTTATACACCTTGTGCCACACAGTAGTGCACTTAAACATTAACATTAATACAGTGGTAGTGCCCCTTGCACATTAAGCCTACACAGTGATAGTGCCCCTTAAACATTACGCTGCTGTCAGAGCAGGGTAGTAATGGGAGGGTACAGTGGGTTTAGGGTGCAGCACAGGTATAAGAGGTATTGTCACAGTAGGGCAGCAATGGGAGGATACAGGGGGCTGCAAAAGTATAGGAGTTGCTGTAGCACAGGTATAGGAGCTGCTGTAACATTAGGGAAGTAATGGGAAGTTACAGAGGGTATAGGGGGCAGCATAGGAGCACTGCCTCTAATGCCTCAGCCCAGTGACTTTACTCACCAGTCCAGTCCTGTGTCTGTCTTTTCCACCAGGGTACGTGGTGACGTGATGTCACTCCTCTCAGGTCCCGATAACACCGCAACCCCCCACTGCCACCAGCTGGAGTCACTGCACTGTCAGAGCAGCACCACCACCAGCACTCACCCAGCACCATCCGGCACCCCACATGTCCACTAGCACCACTGCTGCACCATGCCTGCCCCTGCCACCCGTTAGTGACTGACGTGTGATGTCACAGACGTGCTGATCTTCTTAAAGGGTCACACCTATCATCCAGCCCACCCAGCGCTGCACTGCCCAAACCTTCCTGGCGCTAGTAGGAAGCAGGACGAGTAGCGGAGTAGGGCACTGATTCAACAGCACTGAAGCAGCTTAAGCCTTAAGCTTAAAGGACCAGTAAGACTTAGGGGTCTATTCATGAAGCAGTGAAAAGAGTGGAGAAGTGAGCCAGTGGAGAAGTTGCCTAGGGCAACCAATCGGCTGCTCTATATAATGTTATAGTATGCAAATTATAAATGTTACGTCAATTCTGATTGGTTGCCATGGGCAACTTCTCCGCTGGCTCACTTCACTACACTTTTCACTGCTTCATGAATATACCCCTTAAAATGGTGGTGAAAAATCGGCGCGCCCATTAAGAGTGATGTCGCGTTCGGCTGCACTGGTTGAACATGACTCGAGCCGACGATGGGGACAGTGATGACACAATTCATGGTACTCTTATGCTTGCCCCATGGGCCTTTAGGTCCCCCCTCAACGATATTTTTGAGGGGAATCGCACAAAGTCTGCAACCAACCTGGGTTAATGATTTACTGTGTTAATAAAAATAATAATAATAATAATACAGTAATAATAATAATAATAATAATAATAATAAGTTATAACAGGTATACTGGTGAGCTTTTTCTTTATTTACAATAAAAATGCATTCAATTAAAATATTGGATCTTGTGCTGGTTTGTGAAAAATGCTTCTGCCTATCCATTTGCTTAATCTCAACAATCTCTAAGGTGAAATAGCATTAGAGGTGATTAGAGTTTATTAAAAACATCCTTATCTCTATGTTGTGGTTGGAACGGTGTCTCAGACTTGTACAATAAGAAGATAATAGATTGGCGGAGTCATACTGAGAGATGTCTCTCATTGTCGAGGCGGATTGCTCTGTCTATACCCACGTAGCCTGTCTGATTGTGATGCTAAATTATGTTGTGCCTATTTTGTGTCTGGATTTTATGTCAGGAGATAAAGCAATATTTTTGGACACACACTGTTAATATGCACCTGGAAACGTCAGGCGTCGTTATGATCTATTACTCTATGTATCCTTTGGAACAATTACTGACTAAATTAATTTAAATCAAGTTTAAATCTAGTAATGACAATATTCTTTACACAGTAAAAAAAATGGTAATCTTTTAAACCTGAAAAAGTACTTTTAAATGTAGCAAAAGTTGTGTAATTTTTTTTCTAGAAGAAAAAACATGGTTAATCCAGGACCAGTACTAATATTATTATTATTATTATTATTATTATTATTATTATTATTAATAATAAATGTGTGTACTGTACTGTATCTACTGTTGAGAGATCAGCAGCAGGACTTTGCGCTGTCTCCAACAGGCAGTAGCAGGCGTATACTATAACCCACCACGGATCGCACAGCAGGTTCGCAGTAGTGCAACATGTGTGGTCCCTCGACCCTACAACATCTACAAGTGCTGCAAGTCATTATACCACCAATGCTTAGGTGCCCAAACACCATACTAGCCCCACAGTTAGTAAACAGCTTACACTTACCTCCATTTAGGTGATCCGTCCAGCTCCTCGGTCATCTGGTAATCTAATGTCCGGGGTTTGGCTCACAGAGACACTCACCAGATCACTGATCACTGAATTGAGGTTAATTATTTTATTTTTATATTATTTTTTAACAATTTTTTTTTTAACACTGCTATCAGCCTGTGGTCTATTGCAGGCTTTTTCAACCAGTGTCCCATGGCACACTAGTGTGCCGCGACCAGTTGGAAGGTGTGCCGCGGAGCCAGAGCAGCTTCCTGCACCTTCAGAGTGAACTGTTGGCCTGGGCTCTTCTTAGAGGATCCGTCGTACTCCGGCCATGACGTACACCTTGAAGACATGGCGGTATGATATCATAGGTCACGGCCGCCGCGTCTCACCACCCAGCCAGCCCACTCGCCTGCATACACATCTTCCAGTTCCCGCCTGCATCCACAACTTTCCTTGCCCACCCACATCCACACCTGTCCGACCGCCCGCTGCTCAGTATTCGCAGCACTCCACTATGAGCAATCCCCGCCACTGAGGGACAGGGAGGAGGACAACTGACCGGTAGGGGCTAATATTTGTTATTTTTTTTCTCCTGTGGGGAACAATAGGATTTATGAGGGGAGAATAAGGATTTATGGTTTTATGGGGAGAACAATGTGAATAATTTATGTGGGGAGTAATAGGATTTATGTAGGGAGCAATATGATTTATGTGGGGAGCAATGTGATTGTTTTTTCTGTGTATGCCAATGTATGTGTGGATTTTTTTTTTTACTATGAAGGCCAATGTGTGGTTTTTTTTTTTCTGTGGAGAACTGATGGTGTGCCTTGGTAATTTTAAAATATTGTTCGGTGTGCCGCGAGGAAAAAAAGGTTGAAAATCACTGGTCTATTGAGACACACAAGGCTGATCACAGGCACTTGCTCTGACCTCTACTCTGCCTGTCAGAGCAGAGCAGGAGTAGTAGAACTGGAGGTAGACCTGAAGATGACGTTGTTATTATCACAAGACTCCCTACGGTATTTTTGTACAATTTTATTGGAGTAAATTTGAGCAGATCACACTTGTGATCTGATTATTTTTTTAAAAATGCGAATTTAAGGGCTTGGAGGAGAATTTTGCTAATTCTCCTCTAATTGCCCATTAGTACATTTGTGTGATACTAAAATAATGTGCAAACATCATATTATTTTAATAAAAGTAATATTGATAAATATTCCCACTGCTATGCACCCTGTTTTGACTAGCATCCCAATAGGATATATAATAATTGGGACTTGGTACATAATTATCATTTCTTATCACCACCTACTATGACAATTTGACATTAAGGATCACCGGGATATAGCATTAAACACATGCACGGACAGGGGCTCCCTTAGGAGCCTGTCTCTGCAATTTGTAAGAAGTTTAGTGATCACTATTTCTCAGGCCTAATAACCTTCCCCTTGCCCTGGGGTAGACTCATGTCTATTGCTTATTATTTGTAATTCAGTGTTCTTCCTAATTCTTCCAATAATTAGCACTATTGCTGTGACATGGAAATACAATTATTTTATTTATTTATTTATTTATTTCCAGTTATTTATATTGCGCACACATATTCCGCAGCGCTTTACAGAAAATATTTTGGCCATTCACATCAGTCTCTGCCCTTGTGGATTTTACAATCTAGATTCCCTATCCCATGCACACACATTCACACTAGGGTTAATTTGTTGGGATCCAATTAACCTACCAGTATATTTTTGGATTGTGGGAGGAAACCGGAGTACCCGGAGGAAACCCACGCAAGTACGGGGAGAATATACAAACTCTGCACAGTTAGGGCCTTGGTGAGAATCGAACCCATGAACTCAGTGCTGTGAGGCAGTAATGCTAACCATTACACCGTCCGTGCTGCCCAATTATCTCATAGTGCAAAGAAATAATGTTTATCTGTGCAAATTAATTGTTGATACATATTTTTGACAAACATATAGTCAAAATAAGTTCTAAAATCAAATTATTTTCCATTTATATTGGTACATGCAGAAGTATTGAGCATTCAATGACTTGGATGTGCCACATCCATAGCAGTTTTAAATGTCTTTTTTCCCCTTGCCTAAAAGGACGTACAGTAGAGAAGAGAAGCTGAACATGTAGCAGTGGTTACTGGTTATAGGGGCTCACTCTGGAGAGTCCAATGTAACACTCCTGCACACTGCCCTTGTAAAAACATTCTGCACCAATACTGTGTAGATTCAGTTGAAATGTACTCAGACAAAAATAATAAAAAGTCCCAATGAATTACTACACCTAGTACTAACTATACTGTTTCCATTTTCATTACCTACTACAGGTTGAGTATCCCATATCCAAAATGCTTGGGACCAGAAGTATTTTGGATATCGGATTTTTCCGTATTTTGGAATAATTGCATACCATAATGAGATATTATGGTGATGGGACCTAAGTCTAAGCACAGAATGCGGTTATGTTTCATATACACCTTATACACACAGCCTGAAGGTAATTTTACCCAATATTTTTAATAACTTTGTGCATTAAACAAAGTGTGTGTACATTCACACAATTCATTTATGTTTCATGTACACCTTATACACATAGCCTGAAGGTCATTAAATACATTAGTTTTAATAACTTTGTGCATTAAACAAAGTGTGTCTACAGTCACACAATTCATTTATGTTTCATATACACCTTAATATACACACAGCCTGAAGGTCATTAAATACATTAGTTTTAATAACTTTGTGTATTAAACAAAGTTTGTGTACGTTGAGCCATCAGGAAACAAAGGTTTCACTATCTCTGTCTTGCTCAAAAAATTCTGTATTTCGGAATATTCCGTATTTCAAAATATTTGGATATGGGATACTCAACCTGTATATGTGTTGAGTTGGTGATGAGTACAGCTGTGCTTTTACATTATTAATACCCTGGGCAGCCCCTTATCCATTCTCTGTGTTCCCTATTATCCCCAACCCCCCTCCTTTCTCCTGTTTTCTTTTGCATAATCACACCCCACCAGCTCGGCTCCACTTTCAACTGTTGGTTTTTGTCACTGGCTCCTCTCCACTGATAACAGGATTTAGGGGGACATGTACTGAGCAGTGATAAAAGTCTAGAAGTGAACCAGTGGCGTAGTTGCCCATGGCAACCAATTAGCTGCTCTGTATATTTCATAGTATTCAAATTTTCTCTGACGTCCTAGTGGATGCTGGGAACTCCGTAAGGACCATGGAATAGACGGGCTCCGCAGGAGACTGGGCACTCTAAGAAAAGAATTAGGACTACTGGTGTGCACTGGCTCCTCCCTCTATGCCCCTCCTCCAGACCTCAGTTAGAATCTGTGCCCGGCTCGAGCTGGTTGCACACTAGGGGCTCTCCTGAGCTCCTAGTAAAGAAAGTATTTATTAGGTTTTTTATTTTCAGTGAGATCTGCTGGCAACAGACTCACTGCTACGAGGGACTTAGGGGAGAGAAGTGAACCTACCTGCTTGCAGCTAGCTTGGGCTTCTAGGCTACTGGACACCATTAGCTCCAGAGGGATCGAACACAGGCCCAGCCTCGGTTGTCCGGTCCCGGAGCCGCGCCGCCGTCCCCCTTGCAGAGCCAGAAGACGGAAGATCCGAGGAGAAAATCGGCGGCTGAAGACTCCGGTCTTCATTAAGGTAGCGCACAGCACTGCAGCTGTGCGCCATTGCTCCCCATGCACACCACATACTCCAATCACTGATGGGTGCAGGGCGCTGGGGGGGGGGGGGGCGCCCTGGGCTGCAATTAGATTACCTTAAAAATGGCAAAAATACTAGAGATGAGCGGGTTCGGTTCCTCGGAATCCGAACCCCCCCGAACTTCAGCCTTTTTACACGGGTCCGAGGCAGACTCGGATCTTCCCGCCTTGCTCGGTTAACCCGAGCGCGCCCGAACGTCATCATCCCGCTGTCGGATTCTCGCGAGGCTCGTATTCTATCGCGAGACTCGGATTCTATATAAGGAGCCGCGCGTCGCCGCCATTTTCACACGTGCATTGAGATTGATAGGGAGAGGACGTGGCTGGCGTCCTCTCCGTTTATAGAGAAGAGAGTAGAGAGTTAGAGACACTATTTACTAATTTTGGGGAGCATATTAGGACTGGAGTACTACTACTTGCTGATAGTGTGACCAGTGACCATTGACCACCAGTTTAATTAATTCGTTCTCTGCCTGAAAAAAAACGATACACAGTGTGACACAGTCACATACCATATCTGTGCTCAGCCTCAGTGTGCTGCATCATCATATGTAATACTGTATATCTGACTGTGCTGAGTGCTCACTGCTCACACAGCTTAATTGTGGGGGAGACTGGGGAGCAGTTAGAGCAGGAGTACATAAATAATATATTTTAAGTACAGTGCACACTTTTGCTGCCAGAGTGCCACACTGCCAGTGTGACTGACCAGTGACCACACTGACCACCAGTATATTGTGATTGTCTGCTTAGGACGGAGTACTACTTGCTGATAGTGTGACCAGTGACCAGTGACCACCACCAGTTTAATTAATCCGTTCTCTGCCTGAAAAAAAACGATACACAGTGTGACACAGTCACATACCATATCTGTGCTCAGCCCAGTGTGCTGCATCATATGTAATACAGTATATCATTATCTGACTGTGCTGAGTGCTCACTGCTCACACAGCTTAATTGTGGGGGAGACTGGGGAGCAGTTATAGCAGGAGTACATATTTTAAGTACAGTGCACACTTTTGCTGCCAGAGTGCCACTGCCAGTGTGACTGACCAGTGACCACTGACCACCAGTATATTGTGATTGTCTGCTGACCACCAGTATATTGTGATTGTCTGCCTGAAAAAGTTAAACACTCGTCGTGTGGTGTTTTTATAAACGCATTCTGCAGACAGTGTCCAGCAGGTCCGTCATTACATAATATATACCTGTCCGGCTGCAGTACTAGTGTGATATATATATATATTTTAATTTTATCTCATTATCATCCAGTCTATATTAGCAGCAGACACAGTACGGTAGTCCACGGCTGTAGCTACCTCTGTGTCGGCAGTCGCTCGTCCATCCATAATTGTATACCACCTACCCGTGGTTTTTTTTTTCTATCTTCTTGATACTAGTAGCTTACTTTAGGAGTCTGCAGTGCTGACAGACAGTGTCCAGCAGGTCCGTCATTACATAATATATACCTGTCCGGCTGCAGTACTAGTGTGATATATATATATATTTTAATTTTATCTCATTATCATCCAGTCTATATTAGCAGCAGACACAGTACGGTAGTCCACGGCTGTAGCTACCTCTGTGTCGGCAGTCGCTCGTCCATCCATAATTGTATACCACCTACCCGTGGTTTTTTTCTTCTTCTATCTTCTTGATACTAGTAGCTTACTTTAGGAGTCTGCAGTGCTGACAGACAGTGTCCAGCAGGTCCGTCATTACATAATATATACCTGTCCGGCTGCAGTACTAGTGTGATATATATATATATTTTAATTTTATCTCATTATCATCCAGTCTATATTAGCAGCAGACACAGTACGGTAGTCCACGGCTGTAGCTACCTCTGTGTCGGCAGTCGCTCGTCCATCCATAATTGTATACCACCTACCCGTGGTTTTTTTTTTTCTATCTTCTTGATACTAGTAGCTTACTTTAGGAGTCTGCAGTGCTGACAGACAGTGTCCAGCAGGTCCGTCATTACATAATATATACCTGTCCGGCTGCAGTACTAGTGTGATATATATATATATATTTTAATTTTATCTCATTATCATCCAGTCTATATTAGCAGCAGACACAGTACGGTAGTCCACGGCTGTAGCTACCTCTGTGTCGGCAGTCGCTCGTCCATCCATAATTGTATACCACCTACCCGTGTTTTTTTTTTTTTTTTCTATCTTCTTGATACTAGTAGCTTACTTTAGGAGTCTGCAGTGCTGACAGACAGTGTCCAGCAGGTCCGTCATTACATAATATATACCTGTCCGGCTGCAGTACTAGTGTGATATATATATATATTTTAATTTTATCTAATTATCATCCTGTCTATATTAGCAGCAGACACAGTACGGTAGTCCACGGCTGTAGCTACCTCTGTGTCGGCAGTCGCTCGTCATCCATAAGTATACTAGTATCCATCCATCTCCATTGTTTACCTGAGGTGCCTTTTAGTTGTGCCTATTAAAATATGGAGAACAAAAATGTTGGGGTTCCAAAAATAGGGAAAGATCAAGATCCACTTCCACCTCTTGCTGAAGCTGCTGCCACTAGTCATGGCCGAGACGATGAAATTCCATCAACGTTGTCTGCCAAGGCCGATGCCCAATGTCATAGTACAGAGCATGTAAAATCCAAAACACCAAATATCAGTAAAAAAAGGACTCAAAAATCTAAAATAAAATTGTCGTCGGAGAAGCGTAAACTTGCCAATATGCCATTTACCACACGGAGTGGCAAGGAACGGCTGAGGCCCTGGCCTATGTTCATGGCTAGTGGTTCAGCTTCACATGAGGATGGAAGCACTCAGCCTCTCGCTAGAAAAATGAAAAGACTCAAGCTGGCAAAAGCACAGCAAAGAACTGCGTTCTTCGAAATCCCAAATCCACAAGGAGAGTCCAATTGTGTCGGTTGCGATGCCTGACCTTCCCAACACTGGACGTGAAGAGCATGCGCCTTCCACCATTTGCACGCCCCCTGCAAGTGCTGGAAGGAGCACCCGCAGTCCAGTTCCTGATAGTCAGATTGAAGATGTCAGTGTTGAAGCACACCAGGATGAGGAGGATATGGGTGTTGCTGGCACTGGGGAGGAAATTGACAAGGAGGATTCTGATGGTGAGGTGGTTTGTTTAAGTCAGGCACCCGGGGAGACACCTGTTGTCCGTGGGAGGAATATGGCCATTGACATGCCTGGTGAAAATACCAAAAAAATCAGCTCTTCGGTGTGGAAGTATTTCAACAGAAATGCGGACAACATTTGTCAAGCCGTGTGTTGCCTTTGTCAAGCTGTAATAAGTAGGGGTAAAGACGTTAACCACATCGGAACATCCTCCCTTATACGTCACCTGCAGCGCATTCATAATAAGTCAGTGACAAGTTCAAAAACTTTGGGCGACAGCGGAAGCAGTCCACTGACCAGTAAATCCCTTCCTCTTGTAACCAAGCTCACGCAAACCACCCCACCAACTCCCTCAGTGTCAATTTCCTCCTTCCCCAGGAATGCCAATAGTCCTGCAGGCCATGTCACTGGCAATTCTGACGAGTCCTCTCCTGCCTGGGATTCCTCCGATGCATCCTTGCGTGTAACGCCTACTGCTGCTGGCGCTGCTGTTGTTGCTGCTGGGAGTCGATGGTCATCCCAGAGGGGAAGTCGTAAGACCACTTTTACTACTTCCACCAAGCAATTGACTGTCCAACAGTCCTTTGCGAGGAAGATGAAATATCACAGCAGTCATCCTGCTGCAAAGCGGATAACTGAGGCCTTGGCATCCTGGGTGGTGAGAAACGTGGTTCCGGTATCCATCATTACTGCAGAGCCAACTAGAGACTTGTTGGAGGTACTGTGTCCCCGGTACCAAATACCATCTAGGTTCCATTTATCTAGGCAGGCGATACCGAAAATGTACACAGACCTCAGAAAAAGAGTCACCAGTGTCCTAAAAAATGCAGCTGTACCCAATGTCCACTTAACCATGGACATGTGGACAAGTGGAGCAGGGCAGGGTCAGTATGACTGTGACAGCCCACTGGGTAGATGTATGGAATCCCGCCGCAAGAACAGCAGCGGCGGCACCAGTAGCAGCATCTCGCAAACGCCAACTCTTTCCTAGGCAGGCTACGCTTTGTATCACCGGTTTCCAGAATACGCACACAGCTGAAAACCTCTTACGGCAACTGAGGAAGATCATCGCGGAATGGCTTACCCCAATTGGACTCTCCTGTGGATTTGTGGCATCGGACAACGCCAGCAATATTGTGTGTGCATTAAATATGGGCAAATTCCAGCACGTCCCATGTTTTGCACATACCTTGAATTTGGTGGTGCAGAATTATTTAAAAAACGAGAAGGGCATGCAAGAGATGCTGTCGGTGGCCAGAAGAATTGCGGGACACTTTCGGCGTACAGGCACCACGTACAGAAGACTGGAGCAACACCAAAAACGCCTGAACCTGCCCTGCCATCATCTAAAGCAAGAAGTGGTAACGAGGTGGAATTCAACCCTCTATATGCTTCAGAGGTTGGAGGAGCAGCAAAAGGCCATTCAAGCCTATACAATTGAGCACGATATAGGAGGTGGAATGCACCTGTCTCAAGCGCAGTGGAGAATGATTTCAACGTTGTGCAAGGTTCTGCTGCCCTTTGAACTTGCCACACGTGAAGTCAGTTCAGACACTGCCAGCCTGAGTCAGGTCATTCCCCTCATCAGGCTTTTGCAGAAGAAGCTGGAGACATTGAAGGAGGAGCTAACACAGAGCGATTCCGCTAGGCATGTGGGACTTGTGGATGGAGCCCTTAATTCGCTTAACAAGGATTCACGGGTGGTCAATCTGTTGAAATCAGAGCACTACATTTTGGCCACCGTGCTCGATCCTAGATTTAAAACCTACCTTGGATCTCTCTTTCCGGCAGACACAAGTCTGCTGGGGTTCAAAGACCTGCTGGTGAGAAAATTGTCAAGTCAAGCGGAACGCGACCTGTCAACATCTCCTCCTTCACATTCTCCCGCAACTGGGGGTGCGAGGAAAAGGCTCAGAATTCCGAGCCCACCCGCTGGCGGTGATGCAGGGCAGTCTGGAGCGACTGCTGATGCTGACATCTGGTCCGGACTGAAGGACCTGCCAACGATTACGGACATGTCGTCTACTGGCACTGCATATGATTCTCTCCCCATTGAAAGAATGGTGGTGGATTATATGAGTGACCGCATCCAAGTAGGCACGTCAGACAGTCCGTACTTATACTGGCAGGAAAAAGAGGCAATTTGGAGGCCCTTGCACAAACTGGCTTTATTCTACCTAAGTTGCCCTCCCACAAGTGTGTACTCCGAAAGAGTGTTTAGTGCCGCCGCTCACCTTGTCAGCAATCGGCGTACGAGGTTACTTCCAGAAAATGTGGAGAAGATGATGTTCATTAAAATGAATTATAATCAATTCCTCCGTGGAGACATTGACCAGCAGCAATTGCCTCCACAAAGTACACAGGGAGCTGAGATGGTGGATTCCAGTGGGGACGAATTGATAATCTGTGAGGAGGGGGATGTAGTTGTACACGGTGATATATCGGAGGATGATGATGAGGTGGACATCTTGCCTCTGTAGAGCCAGTTTGTGCAAGGAGAGATTAATTGCTTCCTTTTTGGTGGGGGTCCAAACCAATCCGTCATTTCAGTCACAGTCGTGTGGCAGACCCTGTCACTGAAATGATGGGTTGGTTAAAGTGTGCATGTCCTGTTTATACAACATAAGGGTGGGTGGGAGGGCCCAAGGACAATTCCATCTTGCACCTCTTTTTTCTTTAATTTTTCTTTGCGTCATGTGCTGTTTGGGGAGTATTTTTTTGAAGGGCCATCCTGCGTGACACTGCAGTGCCACTCCTAGATGGGCCAGGTGTTTGTGTCGGCCACTTGGGTCGTTGAGCTTAGTCACACAGCTACCTCATTGCGCCTCTTTTTTTCTTTGCGTCATGTGCTGTTTGGGGAGTGTTTTTTGGAAGGGCCATCCTGCGTGACACTGCAGTGCCACTCCTAGATGGGCCAGGTGTTTGTGTCGGCCACTTGGGTCGTTGAGCTTAGTCACACAGCTACCTCATTGCGCCTCTTTTTTTCTTTGCGTCATGTGCTGTTTGGGGAGTGTTTTTTGGAAGGGCCATCCTGCGTGACACTGCAGTGCCACTCCTAGATGGGCCAGGTGTTTGTGTCGGCCACTTGGGTCGCTTAAGCTTAGTCATCCAGCGACCTCGGTGCAAATTTTAGGACTAAAAATAATATTGTGAGGTGTGAGGTGTTCAGAATAGACTGAAAATGAGTGGAAATTATGGTTTTTGAGGTTAATAATACTTTGGGATCAAGATGACCCCCAAATTCTATGATTTAAGCTATTTTTTTAGGGTTTTTTGAAAAAAACACCCGAATCCAAAACACACCCGAATCCGACAAAAAAAATTTGGTGAGGTTTTGCCAAAACGCGTTCGAACCCAAAACACGGCCGCGGAACCGAACCCAAAACCAAAACACAAAACCCGAAAAATTTCAAGTGCACATCCCTAAAAAATACAAATAATATAGTCTAATACACTATATATGTGTAAAATCCCCTGCCATAATATTAATATAAAGAGCGGGAGAAGCCAGACGAAAAAGGGGCGGGGCTATCTCCCTCAGCACACTGGCGCCATTTTCTCTTCACAGCTCCGCTGGAAGGACGCTCCCCAGGCTCTCCCCTGCAGTTTCCAGGCTCAATAGGGTAAAAAAGAGAGGGGGGGCACTAAATTTAGGCGCAATACTGTGTATTATAGCTGCTATACGGGAAAATCACTTGTGTAGTGTAATATCGCTGTGTTATATAGCGCTGTGGTGTGTGCTGGCATACTCTCTCTCTGTCTCCCCAAAGGACTTAGTGGGGTCCTGTCCTCAGTCAGAGCATTCCCTGTGTGTGTGCGGTGTGTCGGTATGGCTGTGTCGACATGTTTGATGAGGAGGCTTATGTGGAGGCGGAGCAGGTGCCGATAAATGTGATATCACCCCCTGCGGGGTCGACACCAGAGTGGATGGATATGTGGAAGGTATTAACCGACAGTGTCAACTCCTTACATAAAAGGCTGGATGACGTAACAGCCGTGGGACAGCCGGCTTCTCAGCCAGTGCCTGCCCAGGCGTCTCAAAGGCCATCAGGGGCTCAAAAACGCCCGCTACCTCAGATGGCAGACACAGATGTCGACACGGAGTCTGACTCCAGTGTCGACGAGGATGAGACATATACACAATCCACAAGGGGCATCCGTTGCATGATTACGGCAATAAAAAATGTGTTGCACATTTCTGACATTAACCCAGGTACCACTAAAAAGGGTATTATGTTTGGGGAGAAAAAGCAACCAGTGGTTTTTCCCCCATCAGATGAGTTGAATGAAGTGTTTGAAGAAGCGTGGGCTTCCCCCGATAAGAAACTAGTGATTTCTAAAAAAATACTGATGGCGTACCCCTTCCCGCCAGAGGACAGGTTACGCTGGGAGACTTCCCCGAGGGTGGATAAAGCGCTCACACGCTTGTCAAAAAAGGTGGCACTGCCGTCTCAGGATACGGCCGCCTTAAAGGAGCCTGCGGATAGAAAGCAGGAGGCTATCCTGAAGTCTGTATATACACACTCAGGTACTATACTGAGACCTGCTATTGCTTCAGCATGGATGTGCAGTGCTGCAGCAGCGTGGTCTGATTCCCTGTCTGATAACATTGATTCCCTTGACAGGGACACTATATTGCTAACCATAGAGCATATTAAAGACGTAGTCTTATCTATGAGAGATGCACAGAGGGATATTTGCCGGCTGGCATCTAGAATAAATGCAATGTCCATCTCTGCCAGGAGAGTATTATGGACTCGGCAGTGGACAGGTGATGCGGATTCTAAACGGCACATCTAGGTTTTGCCTTACAAGGGTGAGGAATTGTTTGGGGATGGTCTCTCGGACCTCGTTTCCACAGCAACAGCTGGGAAGTCGACATTTTTACCTCAGGTTCCCTCACAGCCTAAGAAAGCACCGTATTATCAGGTACAGTCCTTTCGGCCCCAGAAAGGCAAGCGGGTTAGAGGCGCGTCCTTTCTGCCCAGAGGCAGGGGTAGAGGGAAAAAGCTGCACCATACAGCCAGTTCCCAAGAACAAAAATCCTCCCCTGCTTCCACTAAATCCTCCGCATGACGCTGGGGCTCCACTGGTGGAGCCAGGTGCGGTGGGGGCCCGTCTCCGGAACTTCAGCGACCGGTGGGTTCGCTCACAGGTGGATCCCTGGGTTCTACAAGTGGTATCTCAGGGATACAAGCTGGAATTCGAGACGTCTCCCCCTCGCCGTTACCTCAAATCGGCCTTGCCAGCCACTCCCCAGGACAGGGAGGTAGTACTGGCGGCAATTCACAAGCTGTACCTCCAGCAGGTGATAATAAAAGTTCCCCTCCTTCAACAGGGAAGGGGTTACTATTCCACAATGTTTGTGGTACCGAAACCAGACGGTTCGGTGAGACCCATTCTAAATTTGAAATCCTTGAACACTTATATAAGGAAGTTCAAGTTCAAAATGGAATCGCTCAGGGCGGTTATTGCAAGCCTGGAAGAGGGGGATTACATGGTATCACTGGACATCAAGGATGCTTACCTGCATGTCCCCATTTACCCACCTCACCAGGTGTACCTCCGTTTTGTGGTACAAGACTGCCATTACCAATTCCAGACGCTGCCGTTTGGTCTGTCCACGGCACCGAGGGTATTTACCAAAGTAATGGCCGAAATGATGATACTCCTTCGAAAGAAGGGAGTTGTAATTATCCCATACTTGGACGATCTCCTTATAAAGGCGAGGTCCAGGGAGCAGTTGTTGGTCGGAGTAGCACTATCTCAGGAAGTGCTACAACAGCACGGCTGGATTCTGAATATTCCGAAGTCGCAGCTGGTTCCTACGACGCGTCTGCTGTTCCTGGGTATGATTCTGGACACAGAACAGAAAAAGGTGTTTCTCCCGGAGGAGAAGGCCAAGGAGTTGTCATCTCTGGTCAGAGACCTCCTGAAACCAAAACAGGTGTCGGTGCATCACTGCACGCAAGTCCTGGGAAAGATGGTAGCTTCTTACGAGGCAATTCCATTCGGCAGATTCCATGCAAGGATCTTTCAGTGGGATCTGTTAGACAAGTGGTCCGGATCGCATCTTCAGATGCATCGGCTGATCACCAAGTCCCCGAGGGCTAGGGTGTCTCTGCTGTGGTGGCTGCAGAGTGCTCATCTTCTCGAGGGCCGCAGATTCGGCATACAGGACTGGGTCCTGGTGACCACGGATGCAAGCCTCCGAGGTTGGGGAGCAGTCACTCAGGGAAGAAACTTCCAAGGACAATGGTCGAGTCAGGAGGCTTCCCTACACATAAATATTCTGGAACTAAGGGCCATTTACAATGCCCTAAGTCAGGCAAGACCCCTGCTTCAAAACCAGCCGGTGCTGATTCAGTCAGACAACATCACGGCGGTCGCCCATGTAAACCGACAGGGCGGCACAAGAAGCACGATGGCGATGGCAGAAGCCACAAGGATTCTCCGATGGGCGGAAAATCACGTGATAGCACTGTCAGCAGTGTTTATTCCGGGAGTCGACATCTGGGAAGCAGACTTCCTCAGCAGGCACGACCTCCACCCGGGAGAGTGGGGACTTCATCCGGAAGTCTTCCAACTGATTGTAAACCGTTGGGAAAGGCCACAGGTGGACATGATGGCGTCCCGCCTAAACAAAAAGCTAAAAAGATATTGCGCCAGGTCAAGGGACCCTCAGGCAATAGCTGTGGACGCTCTAGTGACACCGTGGGTGTACCAGTCGGTTTATGTGTTCCCTCCTCTTCCTCTCATACCAAAGGTGCTGAGGATAATAAGAAAGAGAGGAGTAAGAACTATACTCATCGTTCCGGATTGGCCAAGACGGACTTGGTACCCGGAACTGCAAGAAATGATCTCAGAGGACCCTTGGCCTCTGCCTCTCAGACAGGACCTGCTACAGCAGGGGCCCTGTCTGTTCCAAGACTTACCGCGGCTGCGTTTGACGGCATGGCGGTTGAACGCCGGATCCTGATGGAAAAGGGCATTCCGGTTGAAGTCATTCCTACGCTGATAAAAGCTAGGAAAGATGTGACAGCAAAGCATTATCACTGCATATGGCGAAAATATGTTGCTTGGTGTGAGGCTATGAAGGCCCCCACAGAAGAATTTCAGCTGGGTCGTTTTCTGCACTTCCTACAGTCAGGACTGACTATGGGTAAAAATTGGGTTCCATTAAAGTCCAGATTTCGGCCCTGTCTATTTTCTTTCAAAAAGAACTGGCTTCACTGCCTGAAGTTCAGACGTTTGTTAAGGGAGTGCTGCACATTCAGCCTCCTTTTGTGCCCCCGGTGGCACCTTGGGATCTCAACGTTGTGTTGGATTTCCTAAAATCACATTGGTTTGAGCCACTTCAGACCGTGGAATTAAAATATCTCACGTGGAAAGTGGTCATGCTTTTGGCCTTGGCTTCGGCTAGGCGGGTGTCAGAATTGGCGGCTTTGTCCTGTAAAAGCCCCTATCTGATCTTCCATATGGACAGAGCAGAATTGAGGACGCGTGCCCAATTCCTCCCTAAGGTGGTATCAGCGTTTCATTTGAACCAACCTATTGTGGTGCCTGCGGCTACTGGGGACTTGGAGGCCTCCAAGTTGCTGGATGTAGTCCGGGCCCTGAAAATCTATGTTTCCTGGACGGCTAGAGTCAGGAAGACTGACTCGCTGTTTATCCTGCATGCACCCAACAAGCTGGGTGCTCCTGCTTCTAAGCAGACTAATCTGCTCCACGATTCAACTTGCACATTCTGCGGCTGGACTGCCGCATCCTAAATCAGTCAAAGCCCATTTCACGAGGAAGGTGGGCTCTTCTTGGGCGGCTGCCCGAGGGGTCTTGGCTTTACAACTTTGCCGAGCTGCTACCTGGTCGGGATCAAACACGTTTGCAAAATTCTACAAGTTTGATACCCTGGCTGAGGAGGACCTTGAGTTTGCTCATCCGGAGCTGCAGAGTCATCCGCACTCTCCCGCCCGTTTGGGAGCTTTGGTATAATCCCCATGGTCCTTACGGAGTTCCCAGCATCCACTAGGACGTCAGAGAAAATAAGAATTTACTCACCGGTAATTCTATTTCTCGTAGTCCGTAGTGGATGCTGGGCGCCCATCCCAAGTGCTGATTGTCTGCAATACTTGTATATAGTTATTGCTTAACTAAAGGGTTATTGTTATGAGCCATCTGTTACTGAGGCTCAGTTGTTATTCATACTGTTAACTGGGTATAGTATCACGAGTTGTACGGTGTGATTGGTGTGGCTGGTATGAGTCTTACCCGGGATTCCAAATCCTTTCCTTATTGTGTCAGCTCTTCTGGGCACAGTTTCCCTAACTGAGGTCTGGAGGAGGGGCATAGAGGGAGGAGCCAGTGCACACCAGTAGTCCTAATTCTTTTCTTAGAGTGCCCAGTCTCCTGCGGAGCCCGTCTATTCCATGGTCCTTACGGAGTTCCCAGCATCCACTACGGACTACGAGAAATAGAATTACCGGTGAGTAAATTCTTATTATAAATGTTATGTGAATGCTGATTGGTTGCCATAGGCAACTTCTCCACTGGCTCACTTTTTTATCATTTTTATCACTGCTTAGTACATGTCCCCCTAAGTACAGAACCATGGAGCTTTAGAGATGGGCAGCCATACAGGTCCTTCAACCTTGTGCCCTGAACATCGGCACTGGTTGCACAGTCCTTCAAACAGCTCTGGTCATTAGAGTTTGTGTTTTTTTTTTTTTATATTTACAGTACAGTACATTTTAATAGACTTATTGCACTGTCTGGGAAATGCAGTTTCCTAAATATAGAGCTCCGGGAAGTTGCAAAAGACTTTGCATTGCAAATATATGTTGAGTTCCATTTCATGTCACTTGTACTTCTGTCAGGAAAAGACAGGACACCCTCCTGCAAACAAGGGAATGCCCCAAAGCCTGCTTTCACTACACTTCCTGCAGTACTGTATATCTCATTGAAATATCTCATTTACGTTTTGCAGGAGAAAAATATGGTATATTCATGTGGGCAGACCATATTTATCTAGGTGTGGAAAAATGTTTTATGATGCCATACCTCCCAACTTTGTAGAGCTTGGATGTGGGACACCTCATGCACCATAGGGGACGGGGTCCTGTAGAAAGAGACAGAGCCTCGTGGAAACCCCTCGTTCGGGTGACTGTGGGGGCGTGCCCAGAACTCATCGAGATACTGGGCTGTCCCCAGGCTCCCCCCGACACTGTGAATAGATGCATGTGTACGGCGTCTATTCTCCTCATCGTCAGCTGCTCTGCGATGTATGCTCTCCCCCAAATCACCCCCTTGCCGTGGGACACTGCCGGCCGCGGGTGGGACAGCGGGACAGTCCCAGAAAAATGGTTGAAAGGTATGTGATTGTATTTTTTTTGGCCAAATATGAATTGATATAGGAGCAATTGTTATGGCTAAGTACTGTGGATAATATTGTGTTAAAACAGATAAATGCCAGAGAATAACAAATTAAATGCTTCCAAATAGTGTGTCAAAGGGCTTACAGAGTGGTGCAATAAGAATGGGTTTTTCTAATTAATCATACTATCCATGAAATATTCTTATTAGGCTTTAAGTTATTTTACTTTGTGTCACAATTGATGATTATGGAGATGTGCTAAGCCTTGAAAAGTGATAAATTTCACGGTGAAAAAGTACCAACCAATCAGCTCCTAACTGCCATGTTACAGGCTGGTCAGTTTGAAAAATTACAGTTAGGAGCTTGTTAGTTGGTACTTTATCACCGTGCAATTTATCACTCTCCACGGCTTGATAAATCTGGGCCTTTATCTTTTAACCAGTTAATTGCTTTTTGTTTTCTTACATTCTCTAGAAATCCGAACCCAACCGAATTTTGTGGATCCGAACCGAACCAAAACCCCAGTCCGGATCTCCTGAAGAGACCCAATACAAATGGAATCACGGTTCAGATCTTCCCACTGTTTGGAATTCAGATTTTAAATTACCTGATTTTAGCTGTTTTTATTAAATTTCAAGAATCCAAATCCCAAGATTCAGTTTTAAATACAAATTCAGAACCAAAACACTTGAGGATGGTTTTGCAAAACTAAAACATGATGATGAACTTAGAGCTAAAACAAAACCCAAAACATGAGGCTCCACGCACATCTCTATGTTTTTATACAAATATGCCTTAGGGGGGGTTTCAGTAGAGGTCGCTACTGAGATGCAATTGCATCTCTCCGCTATCACCCGCTGTGCGCATGTGCAGGTCCTGCTCTGCACGTGCGCGTGCAGGGAGATTGACAGGTAGAGGCATGTTTGTGGCGGTGACGCGGCGTTGCGGCGATGGGTGGGCGTGGTGTGGGAAATGGAGGCGGGTTCAGTGCGGCCTCATGACATCACACGTGGCTGCTACAACCCAAAAAATGGCCACTCTGCGTCTGCCTTCGCAGTCTGGCTGCGGAGGCATGGGTGGCATCCACAAATCGGCGATTGCATCACTGCCTGCCATTGCATCACTGCCATTTACATGCTGGGCGGCCTTGCCCTGTGTTGGGCGGCCCCAAACATGTCAATCTTAGCAAAACTGCTAATGAAGCTGAATGGGGTCCTTAGGGCCTAATTCAGCATGGATCGCTAATTAGAGAATTTGCAAATCGAGTGACTATCGAATGACTGCGCAAGCGGAGCATTCGCATTGCACACGCATGCGGGGTAATAGCAACAGAAAATGCATCATAATCACAATGTAGCCGCTGTTTGACTGACAGGAAGCCGGCGTTTCTGGGCGGAAACCTCGTGTTTTTTGGGAATGTCAGAAAAAACAAAGGCGTGCCCAAGCATTTTTGGGGAGGGTTTCTGACGTCAGCGCAGACCACTTCCAGCCCATCTCAGTTGCAGGTTAGTGGCAGCCTAAGACCTACTAACATTTGTTCAGATGGCAAAGATTCTTCGATGTTCCGGGATTTGCATATGCATCTGCAAGTAGATATCGATCTGCGATGCAGTCGTAAATTTGCAGGGGGTGTTTTTTCTTTCTGTCGGGGCGGCGCCTTTCTACTCACAGATAACTGCAATCTCTGAGATTAACGATCCATGCTGAATTAGGCCCTTAGGGGGACATGTACTAAGCAGTGATAAAAGTGGAGAAGTGAGCCAGTGGAGAAGTTGCCCATGGCAACCAATCAGCATTGAGGTAACATTTCTAATTTGCATACTATACAATTGTACGGAGCAGCTGATTGGTGGCCATGGTAAATTTCTCCACTGGCTCACTTCTCCACTCTTATCACTGCTTAGTACATGCACCCCACGTTATACTGTATTTCTATAATGATGAGAGAGAAACGTATATTTCATACTTGGTTTTTATACATTTGTCAGCCGGCAGAAGGAAAAGATTGGAGTAGAAGATTTTGGAATACAAATTTTAAAGTTTTTATTTACCAAGCTAAAAAATGACACACCTTACTTGTTATTCTATGGGGTTATTCATCAAACAATGAAATATGGTGTTTTAGCAACAATTATGTGTTATTACTAGAGATGAGCGGGTTCGGTTCCTCGGAATCCGAACCCCCCCGGACTTCACCTATTTTACACGGTTCCGAGGCAGACTCGAATCTTCCCGCCTTGCTCGGTTAACCCGAGCGCGCCCGAACGTCATCATCCCGCTGTAGTATTCTCGCGAGATTCGTATTCTATATAAGGAGCCGCGCGTCGCCGCCATTTTCACTCGTGCATTAGAGATGATAGAGAGAGGACGTGCAGCGTTCTCTCAGTTGTGTTCAGTGTGCTGCAAATATCTGTGCTCAGTGTGCTGCAAATATCTGTGCTCAGTGTGCTCGCAAATATCTGTGCTCAGTGTGCTGAAAATATCTACGTTCTCTGCCTGAACAATGCTCCATATCTGTGCTCAGTGTGCTGCAAATATCTGTGCTCAGTGTGCTTTATTGTGGGGACTGGGGACCACCAGTATTATATAGTAGGAGGACAGTGCAAAGTTTTGCTGACCAGTGACCACAGGTATTATACGTTCTCTGCCTGAAAAACGCTCCATATCTGTGCTGCATTGTAGTATATAGTAGGAGGACAGTGCAGAATTTTGCTGACTAGTGACCACCAGTATTATATCAGTACGGTACAGTAGTCCACTGCTCTACCTACCTCTATGTCGTCAAGTATACTATCCATCCATACCAATGGTGCATTTTAGTTGTTGTGCACAGTATGTATAGTAGGAGGACAGTGTATAATTTTGCTGACCACCAGTATATAATATATAGAAGTACGGTACAGTAGTCCACTGCTCTACCTACCTCTGTGTCGTCAAGTATACTATCCATCCATACCTGTGGTGCATTTTAGTTGTGCGCAGTATATATAGTAGGAGTACAGTGCATAATGTTGCTGACCACCAGTATATAATATATAGCAGTACGGTACAGTAGTCCACTGCTCTACCTACCTCTGTGTTGTCAAGTATACTATCCATCCATACCTGTGGTGCATTTTAGTTGTGCGCAGTATATATAGTAGGAGTACAGTGCATAATTTTGCTGACCACCAGTATATAATATATAGCAGTACGGTACAGTAGTCCACTGCTCTACCTACCTCTGTGTCGTCAAGTATACTATCCATCCATACCTGTGGTGCATTTTAGTTGTGCGCAGTATATATAGTAGGAGTACAGTGCATAATTTTGCTGACCACCAGTATATAATATATAGCAGTACGGTACAGTAGGCCACTGCTCTACCTACCTCTGTGTCGTCAAGTATACTATCCATCCATACCTGTGGTGCATTTTAGTTGTTGTGAGCAGTAGTAGGAGGACATTGCATAATTTTGCTGACCACCAGTATATAATATATAGCAGTACGGTACAGTAGGCCACTGCTCTACCTACCTCTGTGTCGTCAAGTATACTATCCATTCATACCCGTGGTGCATTTTAGTTGTTGTGTGCAGTATATATAGTAGGAGGACAGTGCAAAATTTTGCTGACCACCAGTATATAATATATGGCAGTACGGTGCAGTAGGCCACTGCTCTACCTACCTCTGTGTCGTCAAGTATACTATCCATCCATACCTGTGGTGCATAGTAGTATATAGTAGGAGGACAGTGCAGAATTTTGCTGACCAGTGACCACCAGTATTATATCAGTACGGTACAGTAGTCCACTGCTCTACCTACCTCTGTGTCGTCAAGTATACTATCCATCCATACCTGTGGTGCATTTTAGTTGTTGTGCGCAGTATATATAGTAGGAGGACAGTGCATAATTTTGCTGACCACCAGTATATAATATATAGCAGTATGGTACAGTAGGCCACTGCTCTACCTACCTCTGTGTCATCAAGTATACTATCCATCCATACCTGTGGTGCATTGTAGTATATAGTAGGAGTACAGTGCAGAATTTTGCTGACCAGTGACCACCAGTATTATATCAGTACGGTACAGTAGTCCACTGCTCTACCTATCTCTGTGTCGTCAAGTATACTATCCATCCATACCTGTGGTGCATTTTAGTTGTTGTGCGCAGTATATATAGTAGGAGGACAGTGCAGAATTTTGCTGACTACCAGTATATAATATATACCAGTACGGTACAGTAGGCCACTGCTCTACCTACCTCTGTGTCGTCAAGTATACTATCCATCCATACCTGTTGTGTATTTTAGTTGTTGTGCACAGTATATATAGTAGGAGGACAGTGCAGAATTTTGCTGACTACCAGTATATAATATATAGCAGTACAGTACAGTAGGCCACTGCTCTACCTACCTCTGTGTCGTCAAGTATACTATCCATCCATACCTGTGGTGCATTGTAGTATATAGTAGGAGGACAGTGCAGAATTTTGCTGAACAGTGACCACCAGTATTATATCAGTACGGTATAGTAGTCCACTGCTCTACCTACCTCTGTGTCGTCAAGTATACTATCCATCCATACCTGTGGTGCATTTTAGTTGTTGTGCGCAGTATATATAGTAGGAATTTGTGCAGAATTTTGCTGACCACCAGTATATAATATATAGCAGTACGGTACAGTAGGCCACTGCTCTACCTACCTCTGTGTCGTCAAGTATACTATCCATCCATACCTGTGGTGCATTGTAGTATATAGTAGGAGGACAGTGCAGAATTTTGCTGACCAGTGACCACCAGTATTATATCAGTAGGGTACAGTAGTCCACTGCTCTACTTATCTCTGTGTCGTCAAGTATACTATCCATCCATACCTGTGGTGCATTTTAGTTGTAGTGCGCAGTATATATAGTAGGAGGATAGTGCAGAATTTTGCTGACCACCAGTATATAATATATACCAGTACGGTACAGTAGGCCACTGCTCTACCTACCTCTGTGTCGTCAAGTATACTATCCATCTATACCTGTGGTGCATTTTAGTTGTTGTGCGCAGTATATATAGTAGGAGGACAGTGCAGAATTTTGCTGACCACCAGTGTATAATATATAGCAGTACGGTACAGTAGGCCACTGCTCTACCTACCTCTGTGTCGTCAAGTATACTTTCCATCCATACCTGTGGTGCATTTTAGTTGTGCGCAGTATATATAGTAGGAGGACAGTGCATAATTTTGCTGACCACCAGTATATAATATATAGCAGTACGGTACAGTAGGCCATTGCTATTGATATATTAGTGGCATATAATTCCACACATTAAAAAATGGAGAATAAAAAT
The DNA here is from genome assembly GCF_028390025.1 of Pseudophryne corroboree. Taxonomy (NCBI): domain Eukaryota; kingdom Metazoa; phylum Chordata; class Amphibia; order Anura; family Myobatrachidae; genus Pseudophryne; species Pseudophryne corroboree. The sequence goes on from NC_086454.1 coordinate 270,997,961, forward strand.
GTGGACGGTAAAATAGGGAAAGATCAAGATCCACTTCCACCTCGTGCTGAAGCTGCTGCCACTAGTCATGCCTGAGACGATGAAATGCCATCAACGTCGTCTGCCAAGGCCGATGCCCAATGTCATAGTAGAGAGCATGTAAAATCCAAAAAACAAAAGTTCAGTAAAATGACCCAAAAATCAAAATAAAAAGCATCTGATGAGAAGCGTAAACTTGCTAATATGCAATTTACGACACGGAGTGGCAAGGAACGGCTGAGGCCCTGGGCCTATGTTCATGGCTAGTGGTTCAGATTCACATGAGGATGGAAGCACTCATCCTCTCGCTAGAAAACAGCAGTGCCACTCCTAAATGGGCCAGGTGTTTGTGTCGGCCACTTGGGTCGCTTAGCTTAGTCACAGAGCTACCTCATTGCACCTCTTTTTTCTCTGACGTCCTAAGTGGATGCTGGGACTCCGTAAGGACCATGGGGAATAGCGACTCCGCAGGAGACTGGGCACAACTAAAGAAAGCTTTAGGACTACCTGGTGTGCACTGGCTCCTCCCACTATGACCCTCCTCCAGACCTCAGTTAGAATCTTGTGCCCGGCTGAGCTGGATGCACACTAGGGGCTCTCCTGAGCTCCTAGAAAAGAAAGTATATTTTAGGTTTTTTATTTTCAGTGAGATCTGCTGGCAACAGACTCACTGCTACGAGGGACTAATGGGAGAAGAAGCAAACCTACCTGATTGTAGCTAGTTTGGGCTTCTTAGGCTACTGGACACCATTAGCTCCAGAGGGATCGAACACAGGACCCGACCTCGATCGTTCGGTCCAGGAGCCGCGCCGCCGTCCCCCTTACAGAGCCAGAAGCATGAAGATGGTCCTGAAAATCGGCGGCAGAAGACTTCGGTCTTCAACAAGGTAGCGCACAGCACTGCAGCTGTGCGCCATTGCTCCTCATGCACACCTCACACTCCGGTCACTGATGGGTGCAGGGCTCTGGGGGGGGGGCGCCCTGAGCAGCAATATTAACACCTTGGCTGGCAAATTAATCACAATATATAGTCCTAGAGGCTATATATGTGAAAAATACCCCTGCCAGAGATCCATAAAAAGCGGGAGAAAGTTCGCCATTTTTTCTTCACAGTGCAGCTGGAAGACAGCTCCCCAGGCTCTCCCCTGTAGTTTTCAGGCTCAAAGGGTTAAAAAGAGAGGGGGGGCACTAAATTTAGGCGCAAAAAATTGTGTATTATAGCAGCTATAAGGGAAAAATCACTGTGGGAAGTGTGAATCCCTGTATTATATAGCGCTTTGGTGTGTGCTGGCATACTCTCTCTCTCTGTCTCCCCAAAGGACTTTGTGGGGTCCTGTCCTCAGTCAGAGCATTCCCTGTGTGTGTGCGGTGTGTCGGTACGGCTGTGTCGACATGTTTGATGAGGAAGGTTACGTGGAAGGCAGAGCAGATGCCGATAAATGTGATGTCGCCCCCTGTGGGGCCAACACCAGAGTGGATGGATAGGTGGAAGGTATTAACCGACAGTGTCAACTCCTTACATAAAAGGCTGGATGACGTAACAGCTGTGGGACAGCCGGCTTCTCAGCCCGCGCCTGCCCAGGCGTCTCAAAGGCCATCAGGGGCTCAAAAAATGCCCGCTACCTCAGATGGCAGACACAGATGTCGACACGGAGTCTGACTCCAGTGTCGACGAGGTTGAGACATATACACAATCCACTAGGAACATCCGTTGCATGAGCTCGGCAATGAAAAATGTATTACACATTTCTGACATTAACCCGAGTACCACAAAAAAGGGGTTTTATGTTTGGGGAGAAAAAGCAGCCAGTCTTTTGTTCCCCCATCAGATGAGTGAATGAAGTGTGTGAAGAGGCGTGGGTTCCCCCGATAAGAAACTGGTAATTTCTAAAAAGTTACTGATGGCGTACCCTTTCCCGCCAGAGGATAGGTCACGTTGGGAGATATCCCCTAGGGTGGATAAGGCGCTCACACGTTTGTCAAAAAAGGTGGCACGGCCGTCTTAGGATACGGCCACTTTGAAGGAGCCTGCTGATAAAAAACAGGAGGCTATCCTGAAGTCTGTATATACACACTCAGGTACCTTACTGAGACCTGCAATTGCCTCAGCATGGATAGTGCTGCTGCAGCGGGTCTGTTACCCTGTCAGGACAGGGATACTATTTGGCTAACCATAGAGCATATTAAAGACGTAGTCTTATATACGAGGGATGCACAGAGGGATATTTGCCGGCTGGCATCCAGAATTAATGCAATGTCCATTCTGCCAGGAGGGTATTAGGGACCCGGCAGTGGACAGGTGATGCTGACTTTAAAAGGCACATCTGCCTTATAAGGGTGAGGAATTGTTGGGGATGGTCTCTGGGACCTCGTATCCACAGCAACAGCAGGGGAAAATTTTTTTTTACCTCAGGTTTCCTCACAGCCTAAGAAAGCACTGTATTATCAGGTACAGCCCTTTCGGCTTCAGAAAAGCAAGCGGGTCGAAGGAGCTTCTTTTCTGCACAGAGTCAAGGGAAGAGGGGAAAAAAGCTGCACCAGACAGCCAGTTCCCAGGATCAAAAATCTTCCCCCGCTTCCTCTGAGTCCGCCGCATGACGCTAGGGCTCCACAGGTGGAGCCAGGTGCGGTGGGGGCGTGTTTCGGGAACTTCAGCGACCAGTGGGCTCGCTCACAGGTGGATCCCTGGGTTCTGCAAGTAGTATCACAGGGATACAAGCTGGAGTTCGAGGCGACTCCCCCTCGCCGTTACCTCAAATCAGCCTTACCTGCTGCCCTTGGAGAAAGGGGAGGTAGTACTGGCGGCAATTCACAATCTGTACTTCCAGCTGGTGATAATCAAGGTACCCCTCCTTCAACAAGGCCGGGGTTACTATTCCACAATGTTTGTGGTACCGAAACCAGTCGGTTCGGTGAGACCCATTCTAAAATGGAAATCCTTGAACACTTATATACGAAGGTTCAAGTTCAAAATGGAATCGCTCAGGGCGGTTATTGCAAGCCTGGAAGAAGGGGATTACATGATATCACTGGACATCAAGGATGCTTACCTGCATGTCCCCATTTACCCTCCTCACCAGGAGTACCTCAGGATTGTGGTACAGGACTGTCATTACCAATTCCAGACATTGCCGTTGGTCTGTCCCCGGCACCGAGGGTATTTACCAAGGTAATGGCCGAAATGAAGATACTCCTTCAAAAAAAAAAAAAAAAAAGGGGAGTTATAATTATCCCTACTTGGACGATCTCCTTATAAAGGCGAGGTCCAGGGAGCAGTTGTTGGTCGGAGTAGCACTATCTCGGGAAGTGCTACAACAGCACGGCTGGATTCTGAATATTCCAAAGTCGCAGCTGGTTCCTACGACGCGTCTACTGTTCCTGGGTAAGGTTCTGGACACAGAACAGGAAAAAGTGTTTCTCCCGGAGGAGAAGGCCAAGGAGTTGTCATCTCTAGTCAGAGACCTCCTAAAACAAATACAGGTGTCGGTGCATCAATGCACGCGAGTCCTGGGAAAGATGGTAGCTTCTTACGAAGAAATTCCATTCGGCAGGTTCCATGCAAGGATCTTCCAGTGGGATCTGTTGGACAAGTGGTCCGGGTCGCATCTTCTGATGCATCGGCTGATAACCCTGTCTCCAAGGGCCAGGGTGTCGCTGTTGTGGTGGCTGCAGAGTGCTCATCTTCTAGAGGACCGCAGATTCGGCATACAGGACTGGGGCCTGGTGACCACGGATGCCAGCCTTCGAGGCTGGGGGGCAGTCACACAGGGAAGAAACTTCCAAGGACTATGGTCGAGTCAGGAGACTTCCCTACACATAAATATTCTGGAACTAAGGGCCATTTACAATGCCCTAACTTAGGCTAGACCCCTGCTTCAACACCAGCCGGTGCTGATCCAGTCAGACAACATCACGGCGGTCGCCCATGTATACCAAAAGGGCGGCACAAGAAGCAGGATGGCGATGGCAGAAGCCACAAGGATTTTCCGATGGGCGGAAAATCATGTGTTAGCACTGTCAGCAGTGTTCATTTCCGGAGTGGACAACTGGGAAGCAGACTTTCTCAGCTGGCACGACTTCCACCCGGGAGAGTGGGGATTTCATCCAGAAGTCTTCCAAATGATTGTACACCATTGGGAAAGACCACAGGTGGACATGATGGCGTCCCGCCTCAACAAAAAGCTAAAAAGATATTGCGCCAGGTCAAGGGTCCCTCAGGCGATAGCTGTGGACGCTTTGGTGACACCGTGGGTGTACCAGTCGGTTTATGTGTTCCCTCCTCTTCCTCTCATACCCAAGGTACTAAGGATAATAAGAAAAAGAGGAGTAAGAACTATACTCATTGTTCCGGATTGGACAAGAAGAGCTTGGTACCCGAAACTTCAAGAACTGATCTCAGAGGACCCATGGCCTCTGCCGCTCAGACAGGACCTGCTGCAGCAGGGGCCCTGTCTGTTCCAAGACTTACCGCGGCTGCGTTTGACGGCATGGCGGTTGAACGCCGGATCCTGAAGGAAAAGGGCATTCCGGAGGAAGTCATCCCTACGCTGATTAAAGCTAGGAAAGAAGTGACAGCAAACCATTATCACCGCATATGGCGAAAATATGGTGCGTGGTGTGAGGCCAGGAAGGCCCCGACGGAGGAATTTCAGCTGGGCCGTTTTCTGCACTTCCTACAGTCAGGGGTGACTATGGGCCTAAAATTGGGTTCCATTAAGATCCAGTTTTCGGCTCTGTCGATTTTCTTCCAGAAAGAACTGGCTTCATTGCCTGAAGTTCAGACTTTGTTAAGGGAGTGCTGCATATTCAGCCCCCTTTTGTGCCTCCAGTGGCACCTTGGGATCTCAACGTGGTGTTGGATTTCCTAAAGTCGCATTGGTTTGAGCCACTTAAAACCGTGGATTGGAAATATCTCACGTGGAAAGTGGTCATGCTGTTGGCCTTGGCTTCGGCCAGGCGTGTGTCAGAATTGGCGGCTTTGTCATGTAAAAGCCCTTATCTGATTTTCCATATGGATAGGGCAGAATTAAGGACTCGTCCCCAGTTTCTCCCTACGGTGGTATCAGCTTTTCATTTGAACCAACCTATTGTAGTGCCTGCGGCTACTACAGACTTGGAGGATTCCAAGTTGTTGGACGTAGTCGGGGCCCTGAAAATGTATGTTTCCAGGACAGCTAGTGTCAGGAAGACTGACTCGCTATTTATCCTGTAGGCACCCAACAAGCTGGGTGCTCCTGCTTCAAAGCAGACTATTGCTCGCTGGATCTGTAGTACGATTCAGCTTGCACATTCTGTGGCTGGACTGCCGCATCCTAGATCAGTGAAAGCCCATTCCACGAGGAAGGTGGGCTCTTCTTGGGCGGCTGCCCGAGGAGTCTCGGCTCTACAACTTGGCCGAGCAGCTACTTGGTCGGGGTCAAACACATTTGCTAAATTCTACAAGTTTGACACCCTGGCTGAGGAGGATCTAGAGTTTGCCCATTCGGTGCTGCAGAGTCATCCGCACTCTCCCGCCTGTTTGGGAGCTTTGGTATAATCCCCATGGTCCTTACGGAGTCCCAGCATCCACTTAGGACGTCAGAGAAAATAAGATTTTACTCACCGGTAAATCTATTTCTCGTAGTCCGTAGTGGATGCGGATGCTGGGCGCCCATCCCAAGTGCGGATTGTCTGCAATACTTGTATATAGTTATTGTTTAACTAAAGGGTTATTGTTGAGCCATCTGTTGAGAGGCTCAGTTATATTTCATAGTTAACTGGGTATAGTATCACGAGTTATACGGTGTGATTGGTGTGGCTGGTATGAGTCTTACCCGGGATTCAAAATCCTTCCTTATTGTGTCAGCTCTTCCGGGCACAGTATCATAACTGAGGTCTGGAGGAGGGTCATAGTGGGAGGAGCCAGTGCACACCAGGTAGTCCTAAAGCTTTCTTTAGTTGTGCCCAGTCTCCTGCGGAGCCGCTATTCCCCATGGTCCTTACGGAGTCCCAGCATCCACTACGGACTACGAGAAATAGATTTACCGGTGAGTAAAATCTTATTTTTCTTTGCATCATGTGCTGTTTGGGGACTATTTTTTAAATCTGCCATCCTGTCTGACACTGCAGTGCCACTCCTAGATGGGCCAGGTGTTTGTGTCGGCCACTTGGGTCGCTTAGCTTAGTCACACAGCGACCTTGGTGCACCTCTTTTTTTCTTTGCATCATGTGCTGTTTGGGGACTAATTTTTAAATCTGCCATCCTGTCTGACACTGCAGTGTCACTCCTAGATGGGCCAGGTGTTTGTTTCGGCCACTTGGGTCGCTTAGCTTAGTCACACAGCGACCTTGGTGCACCTCTTTTTTTCTTTGCATCATGTGCTGTTTGGGGACTATTTTTTTAATCTGCCATCCTTTCTGACACTGCAGTGACACTCCTAGATGGGCCAGGTGTTTGTGTCGGCCACTTGGGTTGCTTAGCTTAGTCACACAGCGACCTTGATGAAAAGAAAAAGAGAGGTGCACCAAGGTCGCTGTGTGACTAAGCTAAGCAACCCAAGTGGCCGACACAAACACCTGGCCCATCTAGGAGTGTCACTGCAGTGTCAGAAAGGATGGCAGATTAAAAAAATAGTCCCCAAACAGCACATGATGCAAAGAAAAAAAGAGGTGCACCAAGGTCGCTGTGTGACTAAGCTAAGCGACCCAAGTGGCCGAAACAAACACCTGGCCCATCTAGGAGTGACACTGCAGTGTCAGACAGGATGGCAGATTTAAAAATTAGTCCCCAAACAACACATGATGAAAAGAAAAAGAGAGGTGCACCATGTGTTGTTTGGGGACTATTTTTTAAATCTGCCATCCTGTCTGACACTGCAGTGCCACTCCTAGATGGGCCAGGTGTTTGTGTCGGCCACTTGGGTCGCTTAGCTTAGCCATCCAGCGACCTCGGTGCAAATTTTAGGACTAAAAATAATATTGTGAGGTGTGAGGTGTTCAGAATAGACTGGAAATGAGTGGAAATTATGGTTATTGAGGTTAATAATACTATGGGATCAAAATGACCCCCAAATTCTATGATTTAAGCTGTTTTTGAGGGTTTTTTGTAAAAAAAACACCCGAATCCAAAACACACCCGAATCCGACAAAAAATTTTTAGGAAGGTTTTGCCAAAACGCGTCCGAATCCAAAACACAGCCGCGGAACCGAATCCAAAACCAAAACACAAAACCCGAAAAATTTCCGATGCTCATCTCTAGTTATTACCTGTGGCTTGACAACAAGCTACCTCATGTATGTCTCAGGTATTGTTTGATGGGAGGTCACCCTTTATATAGAGTTGGATTAAAATAGAGTACACATTGCCTATTCCTTAGAACAATCTGCAATTTTGTCAAGATGAAAGAATCTGTTGCATGACTCTGGTGGGTTCTGTTTCCAAAATACCAATCGACCGCTTTATAGACATTCACCAATGTATTTCTAATGAGGCCATCTATTATTTATTGATAATTCAGCTGCAATGTCCCTAGCCGGAATTTTCCTCTCAATAAAACAGCAGCATTGACTACTGTATGCTCTTTGCATCTCTGGATGAAAGCATGATCTTTCACCTATTTCAAATTCATTTACATGAGATGTTTGGTATTATCAATTAAGCACTCAGGACATGTCACACTTTAGTCCTGAAGGTTAAATGTTTTGCTGCTAAGTCAAAGGTCTTGGATAAAATGCACAGCATGTTAATCGCATGCATTGTAAAGTCAAATACTGTAAGTCATCTATGTACCAGGACCTGCTGATCATTTGACCCCTTTGAGGAATTAACTTTGGCATCTAAATGAGCAAATAAATCTAACTGACCAGTAAAGTAGAGTTTTAGTGACAGACGAGCAGTATGAGGGGGAATTCAATTAGCCACTGGGTTTACCTCATGTCTAATTACCAGCTTATTAAATAGCATTTTGCCTTTGGGGTTAATCAGGGGTTAATGCATGCTAACCCACTGATTCCACATTTTACCTGGAATCAGTGTAATTCTCCACATGTTAAACCCCAAATGTGGCTTTTTTTTCGCTGACTTTTCCTTGCAACTCCAGAAGCTGAGAGGAAAAGGTCACACTCTGCGATTTACATGCATGGTAATCCATGATTATTGAATCCCCCTCTATGTGTTACTGCACAGGTTCTCAAACTCGGTCCTCAGGACCCCACACAGTGCATGTTTTGCAGGTCTCCTCACAGAATCGCAAGTGAAATAATGAACTCCACCTGTGGACCTTTTAAAATGTGTCAGTGAGTAATTAATACACCTGTGCACCTGCTGGGTTACCTGCAAAACATGCACTGTGTGGGGTCCTGAGGACCGAGTTTGAGAACCACTGTGTTACTGTATGTACACCTAATATCAGTATTTGAAGTACAATAACCTATTGCTCCAACCTTTTTCCACACAGAAATTTGCAGGATTCAGATTTAATACAGTTCCTTCTGCTAAAATGAGACACCGGCGCGCCTCCGACACACCCACTGACAAAATCCACCACCTAGACCAGTGGTAGCCAACCATGGTCCTCAAGAGCTACCAACAGTTCATATTTCCCAGCTCACCCAGCAGGTGCACAGGTGCAGTCATTACTCACTGACACATTTTAAAAGATCCACAGGTGGAGCTACTTACCTAACTTGCTATTCTGTGAGGAGACCTGGAAAACATTAACTGTTGGTAGCTCTTGAGGACCAGGGTTGGCTACCCCTACCCTAGACTTACTACCTTATGCTAATGTGAGACATGGGCATTCCCCCAGCACACCCACTGACAAAAGACACCCCACAGATTTACTACCTTATGCTAATATTAGATACCGGTATGCCTCTGACACACCCATTGACAAAATCCACCCCCCAGATTTACTACCTTAGGCTAATGTGGTATACCAACACTCCCCCAACACACCAACTGACAAAAGCCACCCCCCACACACATTAAGGGGTCTATTCATGAAGCAGTGAAAAAAGCGGAGAAGTGAGCCTGTAGAGAAGTTGCTCATGGTAACCAATCAGCTGCTCCATACAATTATATGGTGTGCAAATTATAAATGTTACATCAATGCTGATTGGTTGCCATGGGCAACTTCTCCACTGGCTTACTTCTCCACACTTTTCACTGCTTCATGAATAGACTCCTCACTATCTTATGTTGGACAGCAAGTGGAAATCTTTACCGTTCATTGATTGTACACTAGGTTCCGCAACTGTCATCATTTGTCTCAGCACCTGCACCAGCCCCATGCTAGTTGCAAGAGATAGGTCAAATACAGGTTTCCCTTCCCCATACGCAAGAAACCTACTCCTCTCCAATCCCTTAATGCAGATCTGGATAGAGACATGTACTGAAAGTTGGGGGCCCCCTTTGGTATAGAATAAAATTATGATGTTTTTAATCAAAACTCACTGTCTGAATAAAAGTCATCTCTCTGTATGCTTTCTTGTGTCCTGCAAAAGCACTAGCCCCATGGGAGGTTCTATTGTGAATGTGTATGTACAGTCAGAAGAACCAGATTAAGACCATACTGGGCCCTAGGAAAAACACTGGCATCACTCCTTTATTCCCTCCCAAGAAAACTTTTTCTAGACAATAAATAAAATTTACTTGTTATCTTGGCTTCCCAATCTAAAGCCAAAAATGTTTGGGTTTTGCTCTAATTGCCCTTGCTACTGCTCAGTGGCTGTTTATTCGGTGAATCACTTGTAAACACTAAGGGGGTATTCAACTAGTGCCGTTTTTTCGACAAGTCAAAAAAACATAACTTTTCCCCAGTTTTTAGGTCCAATTTAAATTCGACCTATTCAATGCCCGTGCCATTTTTTTTCCGATTGGTCGAAAAATCTGGCACTGGCAAAAACCCGGTGTATCTGTGAATTCACTGCTGATACACGTGTTTTGGCTAATTCGCCAGTGTTTTCGCACTTTTTTGGTGCAATTTTTGCTCATGCCGATTCCACAAATAAAAAAAGTTAAATGGCATGGGCAAAAATGGATTAAAAAACTGTCGAAAATGCCCGCAATTGAATACCCTGTGTCGAATTAGTGCTGTTTTTCGACCTGTTGAAAAAACAGCACTTAATTGAATACTTCCCTAAGGAGTAAGATAGGCACAAGGAGGGATCCTTGCCCTTCTTAGGGATGACAGAATCATGTGATTCCAGAAATCTCGTTAATGCAGAATCAGAAGAAGTGGAAGTGGGCAGAGAACACATGCTCCAGCCCCCACCCTCTCAGGGTGCCCACAGCAGACACACAGTTCGTTTTCATATGTAGTGGGAAGGGGAACCAAATATTTTAGCAATAATCACAATCCCAGTGGACTCTGGCCCTAATTCAGAGGTGGACTGAGATACAGTACACTGGCTGCAGCTCTCATCCACTGCAGTGCACAAATAGTCCCACTGTAGAGTGGATATTGGACGCAACGTCGCTTGAGCCCTTGTTTCTGGCTAACAGGGTACCTGAAACAGCACGCTGCACCAGTATCACTTCAGCATTGGAGTGTGTCATCATGCAATATCAGCAAGACATCATGATATCCTGCACTCTGGGGGCAGGGCCGGCACAGTGTGCACTCCTGCCCTGCTGTGCCACTTCATTAGAATATGCTATGCTGGAGGGGTACAGTATGTCTTGCAATTCCAGGGGGGCATGTATGGCACTATATTCATTTCATGCCACTGCTACAGAAAAAAAACATTCATGAAAAAGTTTACTCAAAAGCCTAAAAGGATCCACTATGTATTGTACTGTAAACCAGAAATTTTAAGGAGAGATGTGCGGCTGGCACTTTTCGTGTTTTGTGTTTTGGTTTTGGTTCTAATTCCCTGCTCGTGTTTTGGTTTTGGATTGGTTTTGCTAAAACCACCCTTTCGTGTTTTGGTTTTGGATCTGGATGTTTTTTGAAAAAAACATAAAAACAGCTAAAATCACAGGATTTGGGAGTAATTTTGCTCCTACGGTATTATTAACCTCAATAACATTCATTTCCACTCATTTCCAGTCTATTCTGAACACCTCACACCTCACAATATTGTTTTTAGGCCAAAAGGTAGCACTGAGGTGGCTGTATGACTAAGCTAAGTGACACAAGTGTGCGGCACAAACACCTGGCACATCTAGGAGTGACACTGCAGTTGCAGACAGGATGGCACTTAAAAAAACTAGGCCCCAAACAGCACATCATGCAAAGAAGTAAAATAGGTGCAATGAGGTCGCTGTATGACTAAGCTAAGCGACACAAGTGTGCGGCACAAACACCTGGCCCATCTAGGAGTGGCACTGCAGTGGCAGACAGGATGGCACTTAAAAAAACTAGGCCCCAAACAGCACATGAAGCAAAGAAGAAAAAGAGGTGCAAGATGGAATTGTCCTTGGGCCCCACCCCCACCCTTATGTGGTATAAACAGGACATGCACACTTTAACTAACCAAACATTTCAGTGACAGGGTCTGCCACACTACTGTGGCTTAAATGACTGGTTTGTTTGGGCCCCCACCAAAAAAGAAGCAATCAATCTCTCCTGGCACAAACTGGCTCTACAGAGTTAAAATGTCGATCTCATCGTCCGATTCCTCACCCCTTTCACTGTGTACATCCCCCTCCTCACAGAGTATTAATTCATCCCCACTGGAATCCACCATCACAGGTCCCTGTGTACTTTCTGGAGGCAATTGCTGGTCAAGGTCTTCCCAGAAAATTTGATGAACATCATCTCCACATTTTGTGGAAGTAACCTCCTACACCGATCGCTGACAAGGTTACCGGCTGCACTAAACACTCTTTCGGAGTACACACTGGAGGGGGGGGGGGGGGGGGGGGAAACTTAGGTAAAATAAAGCCAGTTTGTGCGAGGGCATCCAAATTGCCTCTTTTTCCTGCCAGTAAACATACAGACTGTCTGACATGCCCGCTTGGATGCTGTCACTCATATAATCCTCTACCTTTCTTTCAATGGTGACAGAATCATATGCAGTGACAGTAGACGACATGTCAGTAATCATTGGCAGCTCCTTCAGTCCGGACCAGATGTCAGCACTCGCTCCTGACTGGCCTGCATCCCCGCCAGCAGGAGGGCTAGGAAATCTTATCCTTTTCCTTGCAGCCCCAGTTGCGGGAGAAAGTGAAAGAGGAGCTGTTGATGGGTCACATTTCGCGTGAGTTGACAATTTTCTCACCAGCAGATCTTTGAACCTCTGCAGACTTGTGTCTGCCGGAAAGAGAGATACAATGTAGGCTTTAAACTAAGGTTCGAGCACGGTGGCCAAAATGTAGTGCTCTGATTTCAACAGATTGACCACCCTTGAATCATGGCAAAGCGAATGAAGGACTCCATCCACAAGTCCCACATACTTTGCGGAATCACTCCATCTTAGCTCCTCCTTCAATTTCTCCAGCTGCTTCTGCAAAAGCCTGATGAGGGGAATGATCTGACTCAAGCTGGCAGTGTCTGAATTGACTTCACGTGGGGCAAGTTCGAAGGGTTGAAGAGCCTTGCACAAGATGGAAATCATTCTCTACTGTGCTTGAGTCAGGTGCATTCCCCCTCCTTTGAATAAATCGTAGGTGGATGTATAGGCTTGAATGGCATTTTGCTGCTCCTCCATCCTCTGAAGCATATAGAGTGTTGAATTCCACCTCGTTACCACCTCTTGCTTCAGGTGATGGCAGGCACGGTTCAGGAGTGTTTGATGGCGCTCCAGTCTTCGGCAAGCGGTGACTGAATGTCAGAAGTGGGCCGCAATTTTTTGGGCCACCGACAGCATCTCCTGCACGTCCCTGACATTTTTTAAATAATTCTGCACCATCAAATTAATTGTATGTGCAAAACATGGGACGTGCTGGAATTTGGCCAGATGTAATGCACGCACAATATTGGTGGCGTTGTCCGATATCACAAATCCCCAGGAGAGTCTAATTGGGGTAAGCCAATGTGCAATGATGTCCCTCAGTTTCCGTAAGAGGTTGTCAGCGGTGTGCCTCTTACGGAAAGTGGTGAAACATAGCATAGCCTGCTTAGAAACAAGCTGGAGTTTGCGAGATGCTGCTACTGGTGCCGCTGCTGTTGTTGCTGCGGGATACCACACATATACCCAGTGGGCTGTCACAGTCATATAGTCCTTAGTCTGCCCTGTTCCACTTGTCCACATGTCCGTGGTTAAGTGGACAGTGGGTACAACTGCATTTTTTAGGACACTGAGGACACTTTTTCTGACGTCTGTACATTTTCGGTATCACCTGCCTAGTGAAGTGGAACATAGGTGGGATTTGATACCAGGGACACAGTACCTCAAACAATTCTCTAAGTCCCACTGAACTAATGGCGGATACTGGACGCACGTCTAACACCAAAATAGCTGTCATGGCCTCAGTTATCTGCTTTGCAACAGGATGACTGCTGTCATATTTCATCTTCCTCACATAGGACTGTTGGACAGTCAGTTGCTTAGTTGAAGTAGTACAAGTGGTCTTTCGACTTCCCCTGATGATCGACTCCCAGCAGCAACAACAGCAGCAGCAGGTGTACCACTCAAGGATCCTCCGGAGGAATCCCGGTTAGGAGAGGACTCCTCAGTCTTTCCAGTGACATGGCCTGCAGGACTACTGACGTTCCTGACTGAGGAGGAAGTTGACGTTGAGGGAGTTGGTGGTGTGGCTTGCAGGAGCTTGGGTACAAGAGGAAGAAGGGATTTAGGTGTCAGTGGACTGCTTACGCTCTTACCCAAAGTTTCACAACTTGGCACTGACTTCTAATGAATGCGCAGCAGGTGACGTATAAGGGAGGATGTTCCTAGGTGGTTAACATCCTTACCCCTACTTATTACAGATTGATAGAGGCAACACATGGATTTGTGGAGAAATAATTCCACACCAAAGAGGTGGATTTTTTGGTATTTTGCCCAGGCATCACAAAGGGCTTCTTCATCCCACGGAAAACAGGTGTCTCCCCCGGTGCCTGATTTAAACAATCCAAATCACCATCAGACTCCTCATCGTCAACTTCCACCTCAGCGTCAGTAACACCCATATACTTATCCTGGTGTACTTCAACGGTGAAATCTTCAATTTGAATATCAGAAACTGGACTGTGGGTGCTCCTTCCAGCACTTGCAGAGGGCGTACAAATGGTGGAAGGAGCCACCTCTTTCCATCCAGTGTTGGGAAGGTCAGGCATCGCAACCGCCGTCACACTTGGACTCTCCTTTGGGATTTGTGATACCATCTTAGAATGCACAGTTCTTTTCTGTACTTTTTCCAGCTTTACTCTTATCATTTTTCTAGCGGGAGGATGAGGGCTTCCATCGTCATGTGAAGCTGAACCACTAGTCATGAACATTGGCCAGGGCCTTAGCCGTTCCTTGCCACTCCGTGTCGTAAATGGCATATTGGCAAGTTTACGTTTCTCCTCAGACCATTTAAATTTCTTTTTTTTGGCTCTTTTTACTGAACTTTGGCTTTTTGGATTTTACATGCCCTCTACTATCACATTGGGCATCGGCCTTGGCAGATGACGTTGATGTGATTTCATCGTCTATGCCATCACTAGTGGCAGCAGCTTCAGCACTAGGAGGAAATGGTTCTTGATCTTTTCCTATTTTATCCTCCAAATTTTTGTTCTCCATTATTTTTCTGGAGTTATATAACAATGGGGGTTATTCCGAGTTGTTCGCTCGATGCCGATTTTTGCTATGCTGCGATTTGTTGCTAATTGCGCATGCGCTCAGTTATTTAACTAAAAACTTAGCAGATTTGCTGTGGATCCTGTGGCGCTTTTCAGTCGCTCTGCTGATCGGTGAATGATTGACAGGAAAGGGGCGTTTCTGGGTGGTAACTGAGCGTTTTCCGGGAGTGTGCTAAAAATCACAGGCATGTCAGGGAAAAAGCGGGAGTGTCTGGAGAAACGGGGGAGTGGCTGGCCAAACGCAGGGCGTGTATGTGATGTCAAACCAGGAACTAAACGGACTGAGCTGATCGCAATCTGTGAGTAGGTCTGGAGCTACTCAGAAACTGCAAAGAATTATTTAGGAGCAGTTCTGCTAATCTTTCGTTCGCTATTCTGCTAAACTAAAATACAATCCCAGAGGGCGGCGGCCTAGCGTGTGCAATGCTGCTAAAAGCAGCTAGCGAGCGAACAACTCGGAATGAGGGCCAATATGCGGTACAGGAGAGCGTACCTCTACACCAAACAGGGCAAACCTTGTGAAAATTATTTGGATTAAATATTAAATAACCCCTTTATTTGGAGTAAATTATATACAGCACAGGACAGCACCACTGAACTTATATGGCAGCACCACTGGACTGGATTTAAACGGAATTATATGGACTTATATGGAATTATACGGCAGGATAACTGGAATTATATGGCAGGATAACTGGATTTATACGGCAGTACCGCTGTACATATACGGCAGTATCAATGGACATATACGGCAGGATCACTGGACTTATACAGCAGGATCCCTGGATTTATACGGCAGTACCGCTGGACATATACGGCAGTATCAATGGACATATACGGCAGGATCACTGGATTTATACAGCAGGATCACTGTAAGTATATGCCAGTACCACTGGAATTATACGGCAGGATCACTTGATTTTTACGGCAGTATGGTTGGACATATACGGCAGTATCAATAGACATATACGGCAGGATCACTGAAGTTATACGGCAGGATAACTGGATTTATACACCAGTACCACTGGTATTATACGACAGGATCACTGGAATTATACGGCAGGATCGCTGGATTTATACGCCAGTACCACTGGAATTATACGGCAGGATCACTGGAATTATACAGCAGGATCACTGGACATACGGCAGGATCACTGCAATTATACGGCACAATAACTGGAATTATATGGCAGGATCAATGGATTTATACGCCAGTTCCACTGGAATTATACGGCAGGATCACTGGATTTATACGGCAGTACCGCTGGACATATACGGCAATATCAATGGACATATACGGCAGTATCACTGGACATATATGGCAGTATCACTGGACATATACGGCAGTATCACTGGACATATACATCAATATCACTGGACTGGATTTATATGCAAGTACCACTGTAATTATACGGCACGATCACTGGATTTATACGCCAGTACCACTGGAATTATACTATAGGATCACAGGAATTATACGGCAGGATCACTGGATTTATACGACAGGATCACTGGAATTATACGGCAGGATCACTGGATTTATACGGCAGGATCACTGCTATTATACGGCAAGATCACTGGAATTATATGGCAGGATCACTGGACTTATACGCCAGTACTAGTGGATTTATACGGCAGGATCACTGGATTTATACGGCAGGATCACTGGATATATACGCGAGTACCACTGGAATTATACGGCAGGATCACTGGAATTATACGGCAGGATCACTGGATTTATACGGCAGGATCACTGGAATTATACGGCAGGATCACTGGATTTATACTGCATGATAACTGGAATTATACGGCAGGATCAGTGGATTTATACGCCAGTACCACCGGAATTATATGGCATTATCACTGGATTTATACGGCAGTACCGCTGGACATGTACGGCATTACCACTGGACATATACGGCAGTATCAATGGACATATACGGCAGTATCTCTGGACATATACGGCAGTATCACTGGACTGTACTTATACGCCAGTACCACTGTAATTATACGGCAGGATCAGTGGATTTATACACCAGTACCACTGGAATTATACGGCAGGATCACAGGAATTATACGGCAGGATCACTGGATTTATACTGCAGGATCACTGGAATTATACGGCAAGATTACTGGAATTATACTGCAGGATCACTGAATTTATACGCCAGTAACAGTGGACTTATACGGCAGGATCACTGGATTTATACGGCAGGATCACTGGATTTATATGGCAGGATCACTGCAATTGTATGGCAGGATCCCTGCAATTATACAGCAGGATCGCTGGATTTATACGCCAGTACCACTGGAATTATACAGCAGGATCACTGGACATACGGCAGGATCACTGCAATTATACGGCACAATAACTGGAATTATATGGCAGGATCAATGGATTTATACGCCAGTTCCACTGGAATTATACGGCAGGATCACTGGATTTATACGGCAGTACCGCTGGACATATACGGCAATATCAATGGACATATACGGCAGTATCACTGGACATATATGGCAGTATCACTGGACATATACGGCAGTATCACTGGACATATACATCAATATCACTGGACTGGATTTATATGCCAGTACCACTGTAATTATACGGCACGATCACAGGATTTATACGCCAGTACCACTGGAATTATACTATAGGATCACAGGAATTATACGGCAGGATCACTGGATTTATACGGCAGGATCACTGGAATTATACGGCAGGGTCACTGGATTTATACGGCAGGATCACTGGAATTATACAGCAGGATCACTGGATTTATATGCCAGTACCACTGCAATTATACGGCACGATCACTGGATTTATACGCCAGTACCACTGGAATTATACTATAGGATCACAGGAATTATACGGCAGGATCACTGGATTTATACGGCAGGATGACTGGAATTATATGGCAGGATCACTGGATTTATAAGGCAGGATCACTGGAATTATACGGCAGGATTACTTTTTACGGCAGGATCACTGGAATTATACGGCAGGATCACTGGATTTATACGGCAGTACCGCTGGACATATACGACAGGATCACTGGACATATACAGCAGTACCACTGGACATATATGGCAGCACAGGGACACCACCACTGGACTGATGCAGGACAACACAGCACCACTGCAATGGACTGGACTTATAGAGCAGCATTGGACATATACGGCAGCAGATGACACCACCACTGTGACTGGACTGATGCAGCACAACACAGCACCACTGGACTGGACTTATACAGCAGCACTGGACATATGGCAGCAGAGGACACAACCACTGTGACTGCACAGATGCAGCACAAGACACAGACACTGAGGACACTGAGGACGGAGACACGTCCTCTCGCTACACTCTCCAATGCCGGATTGAAAATGGCGGCGACGCGCGGCTCCTTATATGGAATCCAAACCCCGCGAGAATCCGACAGAGGGATGATAACATTTTGCTTCGTTCTGGTTTCCGAGTCAGTCGGGAAAACCCGAGCCTGACTTGGATCCGGGCTCGGGTGGTGAAGTTCGGGGGGGTTCAGTTCTCTGAGAACCGAACCCGCTCATCTCTATTTTTCAGACTATCAAACCCTCTGCAATAGAATGAGTTCTGCCTATTTGAATACACAATGGGATGTGAGGAATCTTTCAATACACACTGATGAATACAGTTGAATAAGTGGAGGAGCAAATACTGTAACTACTCACATCAGGGAGCCAAAACCTTATATAGAAAAATATATGTCTGGTATAAATATTCAACCAAATGATTTTTATTACAAAATTTCACAATAATGTCCTGCAGTGACAGCTGAATATCTAGATACAGTATAACAATTTTTTCAGCATCAAAAATATACTCAAAAATATGCTAAAAGTAATAATAGCATAAAAGTAAAAGAGTTTCATTTCAACTGCATTTTACGGACAGAGCCGGATTGAGGGGGGGCAAAAGGGAAATGTTCCCCCGGGCCCCCCTCTCTCAGGCACCCGCCATACTTTGATGATAACTTCGGTGCACAGTGATCTATTCACTCCTCTATTGGACCTCCTGGGCATGCGTGGTTAACTGACCACATGTGCAGGGGACATTTAAATTTTTGCGAAATGTAGCCCATAAACTAAACCATCTATGGCTTTAGCCGTGCGGCAGAGTTGGATTAAGGGGGGCACCCTGGGGGTTAGTACCCCAGGCCCCCCATTCCAAATGGGCCCCCCGCCATCCACCGCAGATCGGATCTCTCTTACCGATCCGATCTGCGGCAGCGCTGCGCTCCCGACTGTGACTGAGACTGTGTGCACGGAAACTCCGGCAGCAGCACAGGCAGCAAGGCAGCTGAGCAATGGCTCACCTGTCCAATAATACAGAAGCAGCAGCCTGTGTCATTGGTTGTGCAGGGAGGCTGGTGCTCGGTGCACAGGGAAGGAGAGGAGGGAGCTCTCTGAGTGTGTGGAGCAAGGAGAATAAGAAAAAAGTAAGGCTGTATATACACATATATATTTATATTTGTGTGTGTATAATATATTTTATATATATAGATTGGGTGATATGGGCGGCACTCAAGGCAGACTTCACAGCGTAACAAGAAGATACTTTATATGTCAGTACCCCGGTACTCCAGGAATCCACACAGGATTTGTCTTGCTCATGTGCCATCCACAAGGGTTTTCACCCCTCACATGTAGATAGAAACAGCTGAGGCTGCACTCAGAGACTTGAAAACATATCAAAATAGTGTATTGTGCGGTGACCGCACAATACACTAATTTTATATGTTTTCAAGCCTCTGAGTGCCGCCTCGTCTATATCTATCTATCTATCTATCTATCTATCTATCTATCTATCGATATATATATATATATATATATATATATATAAAATATATATACAATATCTACATATATAGATAACTATAAGCCCCCCTTTCCCCCACAACCTAACCCTCCTTGGTGATGCCTAACCCTACAACTCCGCAACATAAACCTAACCCTCCCTCCCCCACAGCCTACCCCTCCCTGATGGTGCCTAACCCTAACCCACACCTCCCGGCAGCCTAACCCTACCCGCCCCCCCCCCCCCCCACCCCACACACAGCCTCAACCTAACCTCCCTCTGGGCCCTTAAAGGCCCTGAACAGATAATAGAGAGGTTTATATTTTCGCCCCAGGGTTTTTTTTGTTCCTCCTCTTTTTTCTTTTGCACAATTTTTTTTTTACATCTTTCACCCACTCCACCAAGGTCAGGGAACCAGTACTGATAAAAGCGGTAGGCCCCCCCCTCCCCCCATCTTAAGTACACCAGACCCCCCTGAAGGCTTAATCCAGCCCTGCGTAGGGGCCAAACTCTCCACAGTGCTTCACATTCCAGAGTTTCGTAAATCTGAGATACATTGGGATTTCCTCCTCAAAACAGGAATATGCTGCAAATGTTATTTGATAAATAGGCCCCTCAGTTAGACAAGATACATAAATCATAATTGCCAACTAGCAGTCAAAATAAAAAGGCTATATTCCTGTTCATACAGTAAGTAAAACAAAGAACAAAGAATAAATAATCCTGTACAAGTGTAAAATCAGTAAGATTACCATTTGCTTGGCTCCCTTGTCCATTAGAATGATTTTCTGTGTTGGTAATTTTTCATATTGCATAAATAATTCATGGATTTAATCATATTTTATTTTTTAACAAGCATTTATTTAAAATATGCAGACGCTGTCCGCCTACTTCTGTGACATCACAAGTTGGAGAGAAGTTGGCTAGCTGGCTTATCTCATGAAAATGTTGGTAAGGTATTTGTGGCAGTGTATTAGTTAAACAGACAAGTTGGACGGTTGATTAGTTGGATGGTTGGAGGAAAGTTGGTCTGATGTACAGTATAGCCCATAGATGATGACTTTGGCACATCAATTGTCGATTTGGGGCGGTGCTTCGCGTAAGGGGCAGGAACGGGCAGTGATGCTATGGTAAAGGCTATGGCTGGGGGCGTGGTGTCATCATAGCCACACCTTCTGCTACACAATGTCAGCGGGGGTGCAGCTATGATGACACGATTCAGCACAAAATGCGTCATTGGCCATCCAATCTGCCCACTTTACTCGGTAAGTGGGCAGCTCAGTGGCAGGGTGCAGGCAGCTCTGGGAGACTTTCTCACTTTTCCGGGTGTGCGTGTGCATGCTCTGGAAACAAGCGAATGTAAGTACAGGTGATGTTGGGTCACACACATTAGTGCAAACAAGTGCTATAGCACCGGGAAGAAGTAAGTGTGGCGAATACATTGTTAACTTTTCAGGATAGACAATTACTTCAGCCTTGGAATTTGGTATACAGTATGTATCCAACAGCAAATACTCAACATACTTAAAAATGGACAAGTGGAATCCATCTTCGACAGGTACGTGATCTGGTGGGATCCGGTCTGAAGATCGACACTATCTAGGTCGACAATGTTTAGGTCGACCACTATAGGTCGACAGTCACTAGGTCGACAGGTTCTCTAGGTCGACATGTGTTAGGCCGACGTGAGTTTTCACATTTTTTTTCTTTTTTTTTGTACTTTTTCATACTTAATGATCCACGTGGACTACGATTGGAACGGTAATCTGTGCCGAGCGAAGCGGTAGCGGAGCAAGGCACCTTGCCCGAAGCATGGCGAGCGGACACGGTGCACTAATTGGGCTTCCTGGTCACTGTACGGAGAAAACGACACCCCCAAAAAAATGGAAAAACTCATGTCGACCTTTTGACCTGTCGACCTAGCACATGTCGACCTAGAACCCCTGTCGACCTTCAGACACTGTCGACCTAGTGACTGTCGACCTATAGTGGTTGACCTAAACATTGTCGACCTAGACACTGTCGATTTAATGATCCACTCCCGATCTGGTATGACTTATCTAAACCCAGTTGTGTCCATTGTGATTGTGTATCAGACAGCTATAGTGTGCTGAAATGTATTGTTACCTGCACACAGATGCGAAGGGTACATTTAAAGATCAGATACTACGGCCCCTGAGCCACAGCGATAATAAGTGGTGGCTGCTGGGAAATATATCGTATTTACCTATATGTCATCCCTTTTCAATTTATGTTTTCCTGCCCCTTTAATAAAATAAAAGGATGGGGACAGTTATCGCAGCACAGACCAATAAATTATTAGCAAACCCTCAAGGACAATTTCCTATACACACACCAAGAGGACCTCAGGCTAAGATAACAATAATTTATTAATATGACACTGTTACTTTAAGTTTTCATAATGACTACAGAATGATATAGAACTGACAATTTAATGAAACATCAGTGGGAAGTGGTGATAAATGATTATATCCATAAAGGACAAAACTTTTCTTTCTGCGTCCTCTCCTAGTGGTGTCAGTCTATTGAAATGTAAGGGATAGAGAAAGCGCAGCTAAGCTTCTTTATCTTGTCAAATTAACGCAATTTTACAGAAATCTACACTCTCCATTCTAGAGCATTAAACTGTCAAATTCTCAACCAGAATTTAAAACTGGCAGTTCCCCCCCCTGAGCTGCATCTGATATCAAAATAAAGGTTTATTAACATTACAAAGGGCATTACTGTCCTATAGTGTCCCTTTCATCATTATAAGCAGTTGCCTTCAGGCATTGTACTTAACCTTGGGAAAGGTGATTGGAATTCTGGGAAATAAGAAATCTTTGAGGTTAAAACTTTTCACGCCATTGTGATCTCTCTATTGCCATCTATCTTTTTTTTTCTTTTTGAGTGTTTGTTCCCACACAGACCAAAAGATAAATCTCTCATTTTCATTTCAGCCGTACAAAAGATTAACTCCTTTTTCCTTCAGTATATTTTTTTTTGTAACAACTAAATGGAATGTCATTGCTGAAAAAATATTAATCTAAGTATGAACTGTAGTCATTTATATTTTCTGTAGATGTCAGAATAGCTCTGTTTACCCAGAAAACCAAGTTGCACACTGCACATTTCCACCTTTTCGGAGTAAAGCTAGGTACACACTGACAGATTTTTTATTTTTTTTGGTCTGCCCGACAATTGGACGATTTTTCAGGAAATTGGAGGCATCAATATCTGAGCTACACACTTAAAAGATGTTTTTTTTCCCAGTTTCCAATTTTCTGCCACATCACATTGCATTTGCATTTGTCCGCCCACAAGTAGGAGAATGTAGTGAGAGGAAAACATAGGAAATATAGGAAAATTATTGAGAATGCACACACACTGCTAGATATCAGGAGATTGTGGCAGATATTTTTGGTCTGGGCCGATAGAACAGAAAATCGATCGTTTATGTGTGTGGGCAAGATTTTCCTGAATTATCGGCAAAACACTGACACGATCATTCATATACACTATACAATAACTTTGGTCATTCTTCCAATTATTGGCAAATCGGCCCAATAATTGTATAGTGTGTACCTAGCTAAAGTCTGTCCCTAATTTCCAGATGAAACAGCATCTGATGTTTTCAAAACCATTCAACGCAGTCATTTTGTATTGCTTTGTTGGGAATGGTCTTACGGTTGTTGCATTACATTAAATGCATTTTCTGCAACACATTGATCAGCATGTACTTTATATACAGGGTGATTCAAAAGTCGCAGTACACCCTTCTGTTTCAAAAACTGCGCAGGAAATTGGAAAACTGAATCAGTAAGATATGGGTGAGGATACCGTGAGGAGGCGGGGAAATGTGTCAACGTTTTAATCCTGGTGTTTACCCACCACCTGAACCAGAGAAATTCCACACATCACCCTGCAGTATACAAATTGTTTTTTTGACCAGTCCCCCAGAGGTGTCTGCCGGAAAAGGTTAAAAACACCAGCAGCCGGGGAGAGTGGAAAGTGGAGATTCACATCGGATTCCTCTGAACATTGAATATAAAGGATCCTATATTGTGATTTTAATACTGATTACTATAAACATACCTCCCAACATGACCCTCTCCAGGAGGGACACAATGCTCTGCTTCAGGACTTTCTCTTAATTAATGATTGCCGGCACCTGTTTTGAACAGGTTAATGGATAAGAAAGGTGTTTCAGCACAGGTGATGATAATCATAAATTATAAGGGAAGTCCAGGAGCAGAGCATTCTGTCCCTCCTGGAGAGGGTCATGTTGGGAGGTATGCTATAAAGCACAGGTTCTCAAACTCGGTCCTCAGGACCCCACACAGTGCATGTTTTGCAGGTCTCCTCACAAAATCACAAGTGAAATAATTAGCTCCACCTGTGGACCTTTTAAAAAGTGTCAGTGAGTAATTATTACACCTGTGCACCTGCTGGGTTACCTGCAAAACATGCACTGTGTGGGGTCCTGAGGACCGAGTTTGAGAACCCCTGCTATAAAGGATCCTATATTGTGATTTTAATACTGATTACTCCAGCTGTGTCTCTATTTGCCGGCAACAGATAATTCCAATCATCTTATATGAGACAGACTGACTCTTTATATGTTACACTGTTTACAGTTCTGAAACAAGCTACAAATCAGTGGACTTTAAAGAAGTTCTTTGTTGCAATTATTGCTGAAACCACATTACATGATATACAATGGTCATATTAATTGTCCTAGGGTTGTGAAATGTATTCACCGTCCAGTGGGTGTAATTCTTTTAATACATTCTGTCTACATTATAAAGCCATGTTCACTCTGTAAATATCAGGAAAACTACAGACTTGCCATTATATGTCACACATGTATTAAGCTATAATTCATTGCATTCAGTTATTCAAATCGCAGTAGCACACATTTCCCTAACAAGGAAGTAAGGGATCTCATTATCTCTAGCCTGTCTGATTTAAGTAACATCGGTTAGCCAATTAAGGAGATACTATCAACAGCATTGTATGTAATTTTTATTTACATTTAAGCAGAATGTTAACCCTTGGTTCATGGATGTATACAGACAATACATACCTACCAACATGACCCTCTCCAGGAGGGACACAATGCTCTGCTTCTGGACTTTTCTCTTAATTTGTGATTGCCATCACCTGTGTTGAACAGGTTAATGGATAAGAAAGGTGTTATAGCACAGGTGATGTCAATCACATATTAAAAGGGAAGTCCAGGAGCAGAGCAGTTTGTCCCTCCTGGAGAGGGTCATGTTGGGAGATATGGAATGTAAAATAGCAGCTTGGACACTCAGATGTTGCCTGTAGTAACCGACATAAATGGGTACAGTGCTATTGGCATGCAATGCTAATGCAGTGCACAATTTTACAGCATTCTACTAACGATGTCACCAGAGAGTTTCTTAATTAATGGAAGTGTAGCATAGAAGGTGCTGCTGTGAATTCTCAGATGAAGATCTAGCTCACTGGTAAGTACTGTATAGTATATATTTATTTATTTATCTATCCAGAACTCATATATTCTACGCAGCTTTTTCCATGATCCTTCATCCATAAGAGGCGCTGAGAACTCTTTATTTGCATATTACTTTTTTTAAAAACATGTTTAGTATTTCTAATAACAGGGCCGGCAAGAGAAATTTTTGGGCCTGGTACACTCTTGTCTCTGCGGGTCCCCTTCCCGTCCTCGCCCCATGCTGAATGAGTACTGCTAACAATACACAGGTAATTCATTGTCAGACACTTGAAGCAAAAGTATCACATGAAGTAAATACTGTAGAACTATTGTACTTGTACCACCCCTCCCTAGGATTGGCCCATGTTAGTTTGTGGCTCAGTTGTCGGCTGGTCAGTCACAGTCACAGACTGATACGTGGCTGCTTGTACTGCAGCTGCTAGGAATTACCCATTTCGGATGGCCTCCCTGCATATAATGCAGTAGCGCTCACTAGCTCTCAGTTGGATGGCTGGTGGTGCGTTGTGTGATATGATCATGCTCCTGCAAACCAAGCAAAGCACTTTGCCACAGAACGCCGCACATGATGTCATCACGCCAAGTCAGACAGACACAGGGCCCTACAGCAGGGGTGTAATCAGGGGAGGTTTAAGTAGTCACCCATTGTCATCATGTCACAGTCTCTCTTCGTTATATTGTTCTTGACTGATGCCAGCACACTAATAATACCCTTACACATCTGCCATAGGCTGCTACTGGCTGTTTTGGGGCCATGGGAATCTCGGGGCTCCTCGGAAACTCCAGGCCCCTGATACTGGTCCCCCCATAGTACCACCCTGTCACTGGGCCAGCTAATTACTTGTGATATTGACTAGTAGGTTTATGCTTGTAGGTTTTGGAGGGCATGTTACAACATGACTAATAATGATTGGATTGTCAGGTACAATATAATAGACTGTAATATCCAGTACAGCATAATGGAATTCAATGAGATACTCATTAAGAACATATAGTACTCTATGTTATGATGTGGTCAGGGGCAATAATGTGTCCAGGCACTGGTACGGCAGGAGGGATGGCATAATCATGTCTATGCCCCATTCAAAAAAATATAATGAAAAACAGAATACAGGATATGCCATGCAGCCCTCCGCCAGAGGCTGTTTGGGGGGAGGGGGCACAGGTGACCACTGCAGCTCAACTTGTGCTGTGCTGGGAGAAAGGCTGCTGCCGCTGA
Source organism: Pseudophryne corroboree (assembly GCF_028390025.1). Classification (NCBI taxonomy): domain Eukaryota; kingdom Metazoa; phylum Chordata; class Amphibia; order Anura; family Myobatrachidae; genus Pseudophryne; species Pseudophryne corroboree. Next base: position 271,024,237 of record NC_086454.1, read on the forward strand.
CAGGTAAGTGGTAATTTCTTACCTGTCATAATGAAATTAATGGAGCGATCTCCGGCTGCGAATAGTCACAGCCTGGCGCGCCATGCAGCATGCCGCATCGAAGTAAGATGACCATGGCTACATCTGTATTATAATAATAATAATAATAATAATAATAGTAATAATAACAACAACATCAACATAATAACATATTAATATATTAAGGTCAATTAGTTTTCTTTAAAAACAAAAATCAATTACTGTATCTTCAATCGTTGCAGTAAAAATGAAAAAGAAGTGACAACCGGCATCTGTGAATGCCTCCTTCCACACGTCAGTGATTCACTGTAAGTTGGGACCCCATATGAATATATAACAAGGTGTGATGTGATTATATACGGATATAGAAAGTAAATGTGTGTTTGGAACTGTTTCCACTCGAGCACATCCTATCTTATGATATTAGATGTACACTAAGAACAGACACCTCTACCTATGCCTGCACCACTTTCTACTGATACACAATGCAGATTATTTCTTATAAAAGCACATTATATGTCACAGATATCTGTACTTGGCCTGAAGCCACGTGGCAGACTAACAAGGCATGCCGTGGTTTTTGGCAGCCTGCATTTAGGGCACAGCTGTCAGCATCTCTTATCCTCTATTTCTGCCACACAGTTGGTACTGGCAAGAGATCATAAGCTAAAAGTGAGAAGTATATTCTTTATGTCTTATGTTTAATGCATCAACTTTAGTACAGCAGACATAGCTCCTAGACCTCCCTGGGTCCCCAGTTACTACTTTTTTATTCTAAAAGATGAAAAATCAGACAGATGTTCGATTGATTTTTAAAGGCATAAGATGATACACCCCCAGGGAGGAATCACAACATCTAGATACCTGTATCGATGTTAAAGACATATCCAGCTGGAGAGGAAACATGCTTACAGTACATGCTTCATGTTTATCAGAACATTTGTGTTGCCTAAACGTAATACCAATTTTTAAAGCACAGTAAACATTGCAGTATGTGCACAAGAGCAGAAGGCAAGAAATCAGGCTGAGGATTGTGACAGGATGTTTATATTATTTATTAAGTCATTTTTAGATTACGTAGTGCTTTGCAGAGAATATTTGATCATTCACATCTGTCTCAGTAGAGTTTGCAATCTATAGTCCCTATAAAATGGACATACAAACAGTATACACTAGGGTTATATTTTCTATGTTAATGCTAATTAATTAAGCTATCTTTATTTTTCTGGGTGTGGAAGGAAACTGGAGCACCTGCAGGAAACCCACACAAACACGGGAGAACAAAACTGGCCCTGACTGTGAGCCAGACGCATATGTGTTTTGTTGTAGTTGGTGTGGCATCGGGGGGAGGGAGCGTGACCTCGAAGGGATGGGCATGATCTCATGACACGCCCACATTTTCATCACTCTGTGGATGTGCCCAGCATTCCCGGATATACTGGGCTGCCCCCTGAGACTTTGCCTGCACTGCTGACTCCTCAATGATAGGAGCCAGGCACTTCATAATAACGCCACAGTCAGGGCCGGTGCAAGGTTTTTTGGCACCCTAGGCAAAAGTCAGCCTACAGCCCCCCCCCCCCCCCCCCCTTCCCCCTCTATCAGTAAAAATTAGTTCTAATAAAGACGTAAAGTGTGAGGTGTGATCTAGAGGCTGTGCAAATAGCAGAAAAAGAAAAACTAGATATATACAGTATTGCATAAATGACATGTTAAAATGAACCCAGTCCCAAAACCAGGTAAGGTACAGTATAATACAGTACCACAATCTGTTGTTTTATATTATAGATAGGCACTATATCTCATTGTTAATAATACTGTGGACTGAAAAGCCTGCAATTGTTAATAGGGCTCCTCATAGGGGATGCAGTTAAGTTGGCGACAGTCAGGATACCGACGCTGGGATCTCGATCACTGACACTTCTGACAGCCGGAATACCAGCTAACGGGCTATTCCCACTTGTGGGTGTCCACAACACCCATAGAGTGGGAATAGAACCTGTTGCAAGCGCAGCATGCCACCGAGGCTGCCACATGGCGAGTGCATCGAGCCCGTAAGCGGACTCTTTGCACTCACCCTGCTGCTGGCATACTGACGGTCGGGGTGCTGTTGTCGGTTTACTGACGGACAGCATCCCGGCCGACCGTATATCATACTGAACCCCCTCATAGTGCCGCAGAAACTGAACGCTATGTGTCTGTGATAGGGGAATACAGTGCGTCCACATATACACACATATTACATGCAGATATATATATGCAGATATATACACACACTCACATATACACATACATATCACGCACACATACAGCATGCACATAGAGACACACACACATACAGCATGCATATATACACACATACAACATACCCACGCACACACACACATATAGATATATACACAGGCACAGCATGCACACAAATATCACACACATATAGCATGCACACACACATATATATATATATATATATATATATATACAGCATGCATTGCACATATACACACACATACTGCGCTACTGTCCACACTCTGGCCACTTGTTTCTCTGCTCTTACCAGCTGTGTGCACTGCTGTTGTGACACAGGGTCTTCGGGATAACATGGCAAAGCAGGGAGAGGCCAGCAGGGTGCAGTGACCTGATCTCCAGGATTCGGGCTGCTGATCCACCACTGCTCCCTGCATTCACTGCTCCCTACATCCTCTGCTCCCTGGCATCTCCCGAGCCCATCACTTACCCGCACAGCTGCAGCATTCACGGCTCTGCCCCTGCCGCCTCCTCCGCTTCTCAGCGTCTCCATCCTGAGAAGCAGCCCCTGAATCACTACCGCACACAGCCGCATCAGCATGCTTGGCTGGGCTCCGCTGCTTCCTCGGCTCCATCAGGATAAACTGCGCCCGCTCCCCCCCGCCTGTCACTTCCACACACAGCTGCATGTTCGGCTCCGCTGTCGCCGCCTCCTCCGATCCCAGTCAAGCGGCAGAACAGCGGCTATTCTGCTGTTTGACTGGAATCGGAGGAGGGCGGCAATAGCGGAGCAGAACATGAAGCTGTGTGTGGAAGTGAAAGGCTCGGGGGATGCGGTGGGGGGATTGCCTGGGACACATAATCTGTGGGCGCATCCTCTAGGGGCAGTTGATTAAAAAAAAAAGTAAGTTTAGTGGAAGCGTGCCGCGCTCCAGTGGCAGGCGCCCATAGGCAGCTGCCTAAAGCTGCCTAGTGGTGGCGCCGGCCCTCGCCACAGTGCAGCACCTGGCTCCCTGTCACTGAGAAGCAACCAGCATTTTGGTGTCATCCCCTGAAACCCTGGTGCAGTCCGCACCCCCCTATAGACACCAGTGAACTATATCTATATCGGTATTGCATATGACTCTGAATCAGGCCCACAATTTCCACACAGTGAACTGCATCCATATCAGTGTTATATATGTCTCTGAATCAGGCCCACAAATTCCACAATGGGGTTGGTCAGGAATTGAACTCATGACTGCAGGGCTGAGGCAGCCGTGCTATCCACTACACCCAGGGCCGATGCAAGGTCTCTCGATACCCTAGGCAAAGCTTCAACCTGGTGCCACCTAACCTGCAACCCTCCTGCAGGAGGTGCATCAGAGCAATGAATCAGGCCATGAGGGTGCCCCTCGGGAGCCATAGTTACATCTGCCTCCTATGTGCATTCACATGACTTGATGTTACACGTGTCAGCACTAGAGATGAGCGGGTTCGGTTCATTGAGATCCGAACCCCCCTGAACTTCACCTATTTTACACGGTTTCGAGGCAGTCTCGGATCTTCCCGCCTTGCTCGGTTAACCCGAATGCGGCCGAATGTCATCATCCCACTGTCGGATTCTCGCGAGATTTGTATTCTATATAAAGAGCCGCGCGTTGCCACCATTTTCACTCGTGCATTGGAGATTGAACAGAGAGGACGTGGCTGCGTTCTCTCCCTGAAAAGCTCCATATCTGTGCTCAGTGTGCTGCAAATATCTGTGCTCAGTGTGCTGAAAATATCTACATTCTCTGCCTGAAAACGCTCCATATCTGTGCTCAGTGTGCTGCAAATATCTGTGCTCAGTGTGCTGCATTGTGGGGACCACCAGTCTATAATTATAGTAGTACAGTACAGTAGGCCATTGCTGTATCTTGCAGCTCTGTGTCAAGTATACTATCCATATCTGTGCTGCATTATTGTGAGCAGTATATAGTAGGACAGTGCAGAATTTTGGTGACCCGCAGTATACATATAGTACAGTACAGTAGGCCATTGCTGTATCTTGCAGATCTGTGTCAAGTATACTATCCATATCTATGCTGCATTATTGTGAGCAGTATATAGTAGGACAGTGCAGCATTTTGGTGACCAGCAGTATACATATAGTACAGTACAGTAGGCCATTGCTGTATCTTGCAGCTCTGTGTCAAGTATACTATCCATATCTGTGTTGCATTGTTGTTGTGAGCGGTATATAGTAAGACAGTGCAGCATTGTGGTGACCACCAGTATACATATACAGTAGTACAGTACAGTAGGCCATTGCTGTATCTTGCAGCTCCGTATCACTTCAAGAATCCATATCTGTGCTGCATTGTTGTGAGCAGTATATAGTAGGACAGTGCAGCATTTTGGTGACCAGCAGTATACATATACAGTAGTACAGTACAGTAGGCCATTGCTGTATCTTGCAGCTCTGTATCACTTCAAGTATCCATATCTGTGCTGCATTGTTGTGAGAAGTATATAGTAGGACAGTGCAGCATTTTGGTGACCAGCAGTATACATATACAGTAGTACAGTACAGTAGGCCATTGCTGTATCTTGCAGCTCCGTATCACTTCAAGTATCCATACCTGTGCTGCATTGTTGTGAGCAGTATATAGTAGGACAGTGCAGCATTTTGGTGACCAGCAGTAGTAGTACAGACAGTACAGTAGGCCATTGCTATTGATATATTACTGGCATATAATTCCACACATTAAAAAATGGAGAACAAAAATGTGGAGGGTAAAATAGAGAAAGATCAAGATCCACTTTCACCTCGTGCTGAAGCTGTTGCCACTAGTCATGGCCCAGACGATGAAATGCCATCAACGTCTTCTGCCAAGGCCGATGCCCAATGTCATAGTACAGAGCATGTAAAATCCAAAAAACAAAAGTTCAGTAAAATGACCCAAAAATCTAAATTAAAAGCGTCTGAGGAGAAGCATAAACTTGCCAATATGCCATTTACGACACGGAGTGGCAAGGAACGGCTGAGGCCCTGGCCTATGTTCATGGCTAGTGGTTCAGCTTCACTTGAGGATGGAAGTACTCATCCTCCTACTAGAAAAATGAAAAGACTTAAGCTGGCAAAAGCACAGCAAAGAACTGTGCGTTCTTCTAAATCACAAATCCTCAAGGAGAGTCCATTTGTGTCGGTTGCGATGCCTGACCTTACCAACACTGGACGGGAAGAGGTGGCGCCTTCCACCATTTGCACGCCCCCTGCAAGTGCTGGAAGGAGCACCCACAGTCCAGTTCCTGATAGTCAAATTGAAGATGTCACTGTTGAAGTACACCAGGATGAGGATATGGGTGTTGCTGGCGCTGAGGAGGGAATTGACAAGGAGGATTCTGATGGTGAGGTGGTTTGTTTAAGTCAGGCACCCGGGGAGACACCTGTTGTCCATGGGATGAATATGGCCATTGACACGCCTGGTCAAATTACAAAAAAAATCACATCTTCGGTGTGGAATTATTTTAACAGAAATGCGGACAACAGGTGTCAAGCCATGTGTTGCCTTTGTCAAGCTGTAATAAGTAAGGGTAAGGACGTTAACCACCTAGGAACATCCTCCTTTATACGTCACTTGGAGCGCATTCATCAGAAGTCATTGACAAGTTCAAAAACTTTGGGTGACAGCGGAAGCAGTCCACTGACAACTAAATCCCTTCCTCTTGTACCCAAGCTCCTGCAAACCACACCACCAACTCCCTCAGTGTCCATTTCCTCCTTAGACAGGAAAGCCAATAGTCCTGAAGGCCATGTCACTGGCAAGTCTGACGAGTCCTCTCCTAACTGGGATTCCTCCGATGGATCCTTGAGTGTAATGCCTACTGCTCCTGGCTCTGCTGTTGTTGCTGCTGGGAGTCGATCATCATCCCAGAGAGGAAGTCGGAAGACCACTTGTACTACTTCCAGTAAGCAATTGACTGTCCAACAGTCTTTTGCGAGGAAGATGAAATATCACAGCAGTTATCCTGTTGCAAAGCGGATAACTCAGGCCTTGGCAGCTGTGTTGGTGTTAGACGTGCATCCTGTATCCGCCATTAGTTCACCGGCAATTAGAGAATTTCTTGAGGTAGTGTGTCCCCGGTACCAAATACCATCTAGGTTCCACTTCTCTAGGCAGGCGATACCGAGAATGTACACAGACATCAGAAAAACACTCACCAGTGTCCTAAAAAATGCAGTTGTACCCAATGTCCACTTAACCACGGACATGTGGAGCAGGGCAGACTCAGGACTATATGACTGTGACAGCCCACTGGGTAGATGTATTGCCTCCCACAGTAAGAACAGCAGCGGCAGCACCAGTAGCAGCATCTCGCAAACACCAACTCGTTCCTAGGTAGGCTACGCTTTATATCACCGCTTTCCATAAGAGGCACACAGCTGACAACCTCTTATAGAAACTGAGGAACATCATCACAGAATGGCTCACCCCAATTGGACTCTCCTGGGGATTTGTGACATCGGACAATGCCACCAATATTGTGCGTGCATTACATGTGGGCAAATTCCAGCACGTCCCATGTTTTGCACATACATTGAATTTGGTGGTGCAGAATTATTTAAAAAATGACAGGGGCGTGCAAGAGATGCTGTTGGTGGCCCGAAGAATTGCGGGCCACTTTCGGCATTCAGCCACTGCGTGCCGAAGACTGGAGCACCAGCAAACACTCCTGAACCTGCCCCGCCATCATCTGAAGCAAGAGGTGGTAACGAGGTGGAATTCAACCCTCTATATGCTTCAGAGGATGGAGGAGCAGCAAAAGGCCATTCAAGCCTATACATCTGCCTACAATATAGGCAAAGGAGGGGGAATGCACCTGACTCAAGCGCAGTGGAGAATGATTTCAACGTTTTGCAAGGTTCTGCAACCTTTGAACTTGCCACACGTGAAGTCAGTTCAGACACTGCCAGCCTGAGTCAGGTCATTCCCCTCATCAGGCTTTTGCAGAAGCAGCTGGAGAGATTGAAGGAGGAGCTAATACTGAGCGATTCCGCTAGGCATGTGGGACTTGTGGATGGAGCCCTTCATTCGGTTAACCAGGATTCACGGGTGGTCAATCTGTTGAAATCAGAGCACTACATTTTGGCCACCGTGCTCGATCCTAGGTTTAAAGCCTACATTGTATCTCTCTTTCCAGCAGACACAAGTCTGCAGAGGTTCAAAGACCTGCTGGTGAGACACTTGTCAAGTCAAGCAGAACGTGACCCGTCAACAGCTCCTCCTTCACATTCTCCCGCAACTGGGGCTGCGAGGAAAAGGCTAAGAATTCCGAGCCCACCCGCTGGCGGTGATGCAGGGCAGTCTGGAGTGAGTGCTGACATCTGGTCCGGACTGAAGGACCTGCCAATGATTACTGACATGTCGTCTACTGTCACTGCATATGATTCTGTCACCATTGAAAGAATGGTGGAGGATTATATGAGTGACAGCATCCAAGTAGGCACGTCAGACAGTCCGTATGTATACTGGCAGGAAAAAGAGGCAATTTGGAGGCCCTTGCACAAACTGGCTTTATTTCTCATACGTCCTAGAGAATGCTGGGGATGCTTCAAGAACCATGGGGTATAGACAGGATCCGCAGGAGACATGGGCACACTATAAGACTTTGAATGGGTGTGAACTGGCTCCTCCCTCTATGCCCCTCCTTCAGACACCAGTTAGATTCTGTGCCCAGTGAGACTGGATGCACACTGAGGAGCTCTCATGAGTTTCTCTGAAAAATACTTTATTTAGGTGTGTTATTTTCATGGAGACCTGCTGGCTGCAGGCTCCCTGCATCGTGGGAGTGAGGGGAGAGAAGCAGACCTACTTCTTAAGAGTTCAAGGGCTCTGCTTCTTAGGCTACTGGACACCATTAGCTCCAGAGGGTTCGATCACTACGGTACGCCTAGCTGCTTGTTCCCGGAGCCGCGTTGTCACCCCCTCACAGAGCCGGAAGATAGAAGCCGGGTGAGTATGAGAAGATCAGAAGACTTCAGTGATGGCAGAAGAGGTGCCGCGCGGCGGCCGCGCTGCGCGCCATGCTCCCACACATAACACAGCACTGCAGGGTGCAGGGCGCGGGGGGGGGGGGTGCGCCCTGGGCAGCATGAGACCTCAAATCAGACTGGCATGAGTGGTAACAGTGCCCCGGGCACTAGTTAAGGGACCCCCGCCAGTATAATTATAGATTTAAGCGGGACTGAAGCGCGCCATGTAGTGGGCGGGGCTTAGCCCGCACAGCTCTGACCAGCACCATTTTCTCTCCTCAGAAGCTGCAGAGACGCTGGTCCTGTCCTCCACACTGCTGTACAAGTAACAGGGTGAAAAACGGGGGGGGGGGGGGGGGGCACAAATAATTTGGTGCTGATTTGTTTATATATAAAGCGCTAACAGGTCTGGGCAGTCCTTTTACTGGCCTCAGTACCGGGATAGGCGCTGGGTGCGAGCTGGCAGAACTCTCTCTGTGTCCCTCTTGCAGGCTTTATTGTGGGTCTGTCTCCTATAGCCCCAGTGTGGTTGTGGGCGTCGGTACGTGTGTGTCGACATGTCTGAGGCTGAATGCTCTTCCCAGGAGGAGGCTGGAGTGGGGACAGAAAATACTGTGAGAGTGACCGTGTCGGCACCGCCGACGGATGATTGAGTGAATATGTTGAGTGTTTTAAACGCAAACGTGACTAAGTTGACTAAGAGATTTGATAAATCTGAGTCTAAGAACCAAACATGGAGGAAATCCATGGAAGATGCTTTGTCACAGACCCAGACCCCTTCGGGGTCACAGAAACGTGCATTTGCCCAGATCATAGATACAGATACCGACACGAACTCTGATTCCAGTGTCGACTATAGTGATGCCAAATTACATCCAAAGCTGGCTAAGAGTACATGATTGTGGCGATAAAAGACGTACTACATATCACTGAGGACCCTGCTGTTCCTGATACTAGGGTCTGTATGCATAAAGGCAAGAAACCCGAGGTAACGTTTCCTCCCTCTCATGAACTGAACGCGCTTTTTGAAAAGGCTTTGGAAAATCCTGACAAAAAGATTCAGGTTCCCAAAAGAATTCCAGTGGCATATCCGTTCCCTTCTGGGGACAGGGAAAGGTGGGAGTCAATCCCCACGGTAGACAAAGCTTTATCGCGTCTATCCAAAAAGGTGGCGCTTCCGTCCCCTGACGCGGCAGCCCTAAAGGATCCTGCGGATCGTAAGCAGGAAAATACCCTAAAATCCATTTATGTCATTACAGGGTCGCTACTCAGGCCTACCGTTGTTGTGGCATGGGTGAGTAGTGCTATTGAAAGGTGGGCAGATAACCTGTCATCTGAGGTAGATTCCCTAGACAGAGATAGTGTGCTTTTAACTCTGGGTCACATCAGGGACACTGCAGCATATTTAAAATGATAATGTCGGTATTATCTTAGACCACAAAGCTATACCCCTTTGTACTCTATTACCGTTGAGCCGCTATGGCCGCTAGACTACGTGCACGTGCTACGCACTTTGTACGCTATTTGCGTACAGAGTCCTGCACGTGGTACGCACTTAGCGTACGCACGCTGCGCTGAGTGTACGGAGTACACACAGTGAGCGCACACACAATTGATAACCTTTAAACCTTGTTAATGATACAATGTAATGATATGCTTATACTTTAAACCTTAGCAGCAAAGTACTGCAACGATGTTATTCCTTTAAACCTTAAGTAGCACTAGCGATACAAAGTACTCACAGTGCGTACACCTTAACAATGCTTATACACCTTAAACAGGTTAAACTACTTTTAAGCCCAGGCAGGAAAGTGAAAACACAACACCATTTGTAGTTGAAACCACAGGGTTCTAAGGCCTCCGCGGATTGATTCCAAAAAGGTAAAACAATACAAGTTATACACTACAGACTAACAAGTAAATCTAAACAGAATAATGGCTACAGAGAATGTACGTACGTGAGAATATTCGCAAGCGCAACCCGAATCCGGTCCTCCGCTGGTCATACAGATAGCGTTTAGAGTCTTCTCACCGGCCAGGCAACAATGGTCCTTATATACACAACATGCATACACAATACAATGGTCACCGTAATCTCATTGTTCATTGGACACAGAGATATGTCTCCATATTACAGCAAAGGTCATAGGTGGATTTGAAAAGGTGGGCGATGTCCCTTCCAACTGCTCTTGTGGGTGGTATCCTCCGGATTCCCGCCGCATATGTAATTTACAGTAAATACAGTTAATGTTCATAATCTACTTTTGTACATAACTATACGCAGGAGCAAGCGATCTTTCTCTAACTAACACCGGAATGTTACCCTCAAAATTCCCTACAGCTGGATACTAGACATCACCTTCCAACCTTTATCTGACCCTTCCTATCATGCAAAGAGGAATCTCTCTGACCAGGAACTGTTTAAACTAATAATACTTGCTGACATGGTCTAGGGGAACTATATCTACAATATATGCTATTTGGGTTAAATATGCTATGTTCCAATAACATGCTACACGCTCACAAACTCTGCCGTAAATACCCATATCATGCGCATGATCGCCGGAGCGATCTTACGCAAATTGCGGATATGTGCACGCACGGCGGACTGAGTGCACGAGCAGCGGGCATATGCATGGGGTTAGTACAAGGCATATGTATTATGATATTTTTCGACTTTGACAGTCCACCTTTTGGCAGTCAACAATAACTGCCACTATCTAAACATTAAACAGAAAAATATACAATACAATACCTAAAAATGATTGGGTGGTGGGAGGAGAGGAGTAGGCAGGAAATGTATGACCTAGTGGGATAGTAAAAGCATATATGTATGAACTTCATGTCTGAGGGGCATGTATCATCGTGCCGTACATGTTCTAGATAAGCTTCGAGGTATTGCGAAGTATACATTAAATCCTTCTTATCCCGTATTAAGGGTCTGTAAGTGAACCAACAAACACTACCGAGCTCTTTTCGGCTTCTTGTTCCAACAAATGGGGTGCACATTTAGTTGATGATACATGGAGGGGGAAAAACATGCGAATGCTAATATGTAGATATAACCTGTCGACTATGTGTGATACTACCTGAAGATTGTAGAGATGAAGATAAGAAACATATCACAAATACATTCACATAATAATGTGTGCAATCGTCCTTGGGTGTTGATTGAAGTCTTGTCCGGATGGGTTTAGAATGTGAAATCCAGGCGCAGCATTTAAATTAGAAATTAGAGAAAGAAAAGGAAAAAAGACAAAATATAGGGAAATACCAGACTGAATAATAATAGCGCATTTATTTACCACAAAAATTGAATTAAAATTCTTTATGAACACAATAAATCATATATGGAATCTATTTCCCATGTTAGTCCATCTGAGTATAAATAGATCCACACAGTCACAGCCTAATCGGCTTAAAATGTCCTGGGACCTGAATTCCTTGGCCACAAGGGCTTACAATATATAAAACAGTGTTCTTTATGGATAAAAAAGTGGTGTGCTTTAAAACGTCACACTAAGGTCCCATCATTTGTATCTATGGCAATAAAAATAGGACCATATACACCCGATATGTTGACAGAGTTATTCCGGATCGTAGTAGGTACTATTTAATTTCCTGTTAGCAAGACGTATTACAGGTGTACCTTCTATCGTTTACTCCGTCTGCCGACTCCCCGCCTCCGTCTCCGTTCAGACTCCCTCCTCGATCATCTGGCCAGCCGCCGCCTCCCAGAGCCTCAGTGCTCCTTCGTCCTGCACTGCCAGTGGGCTGTGGAACGCACCACTCTGGCTTCCGGTTTCGCGGTCCGTGGCTTCCGGGGGTGTGAGCGGGGTGTGAGCGATCAGCGTTCACTCGGGTGATTAACTCTGGATGCAGCTCCAACGCGTTTCCCCCCCTCAGGGGCTTCGTCAGGGATAGCTGCAATCCCAATCTATGTACTTTATATATGCTAAGTCCAAGCCTTAATTGGACTTAATCATTCAATCAGTTAAATGGTTGTTCCATTAATTAAAACAAATTCAGTCTGGCATAAAATAGAAAAAAGAAGAAAGGGAAAAAAAGGGAGAAAAAGAAGTGAAAGATCAAGGTGATACCGGGGCATTGATGTTCATATTTGCAATGAGTTATTTTTATACTAAATCGTATAATCATTGTTTCACAAGAAGGCTGCTAAATCGAAATCTATATTTAGACCCTTTGGTGTAATTGTGTCCATCTGATAAATCCATTTTGCTTCTTCCTTGGATATCTCCATTATCTTATCGCCACCTCTCCAGTTGTTCCTTATTTTCTTGATACCCACAAATTTCAGACCTGCAGGATCGCTGTTGTGGAACTTTGTGAAATGTACTGGAACACTGTGTGTTTCCACGTTCTTTTTTATATTCCGTATATGCTCTGCAATACGTATTTTTAGGGGTCTGATGGTTCTCCCGACGTATTGCAGCCCGCATGGGCATTCCAGCAGATAGATGATTCCCTTAGTGTCACATGTCACAGAATCTTCAATTTTGAATTCTTTTTTGTTGGTGTTTGAACAAAAGGTCTGGACACCCCTTGTGCTTGTTTGCTTTAAGTTTTTACAGTTCTGGCATCGTAGACAGTAATGGAAACCTTTTCTTTCCCCACTATTCATCCAGGTCTGCGTTTCCACCTTATTTGTGTTGGGGTGTAGGGCACTTTTTACTAGTGAGGATCTAAGATTTTTTGCTCTTCGATATATCAGGCGCGGTTTCTTAGGGAGTAATTGATTCAATTTCTCATCTTTTAGTAGAATAGGCCAGTATTTGGTTAGAATTCCTTCCAATTCCCTTGCCTGGGAGCTATACTGAGTAATGAAGGACACTTCATTCTTTACCCCGTCTTCTTTTTCTTTTTTACTCTTGGGAATCATGAGGCTATTCCTACTAAGTCCACCTACTTCTTCGTGGTTCCTTTTTAATTCAATTTTGTCGTATCCCTTTTCCATAAATCTTTTTGTCATATCTTCGGCCTGTTTCTGATATTCGTCATTCTTAGAGCAATTTCTCTTTAAACGCTTGAACTGGCCCTTCGGAATATTCCGGAGCCAGTTTGGATGATGGGCACTGGTTTTCTCGATGTAGGTGTTACAATCAACTTCCTTTATATGGGCAGGAATAGATTCCCTCACCAGCAATCTCTCAGAATACATCGACCAATTCCTTCAGCCACTAGTACCTAAACAACAGAGCCATTTAAGAGATTCCATGGATATTCTACAAACCCTAGCGGAGTTTGATTGGAAAGATAGGCCGAAGATATGACAAAAAGATTTATGGAAAAGGGATACGACAAAATTGAATTAAAAAGGAACCACGAAGAAGTAGGTGGACTTAGTAGGAATAGCCTCATGATTCCCAAGAGTAAAAAAGAAAAAGAAGACGGGGTAAAGAATGAAGTGTCCTTCATTACTCAGTATAGCTCCCAGGCAAGGGAATTGGAAGGAATTCTAACCAAATACTGGCCTATTCTACTAAAAGATGAGAAATTGAATCAATTACTCCCTAAGAAACCGCGCCTGATATATCGAAGAGCAAAAAATCTTAGATCCTCACTAGTAAAAAGTGCCCTACACCCCAACACAAATAAGGTGGAAACGCAGACCTGGATGAATAGTGGGGAAAGAAAAGGTTTCCATTACTGTCTACGATGCCAGAACTGTAAAAACTTAAAGCAAACAAGCACAAGGGGTGTCCAGACCTTTTGTTCAAACACCAACAAAAAAGAATTCAAAATTGAAGATTCTGTGACATGTGACACTAAGGGAATCATCTATCTGCTGGAATGCCCATGCGGGCTGCAATACGTCGGGAGAACCATCAGACCCCTAAAAATACGTATTGCAGAGCATATACGGAATATAAAAAAGAACGTGGAAACACACAGTGTTCCAGTACATTTCACAAAGTTCCACAACAGCGATCCTGCAGGTCTGAAATTTGTGGGTATCAAGAAAATAAGGAACAACTGGAGAGGTGGCGATAAGATAATGGAGATATCCAAGGAAGAAGCAAAATGGATTTATCAGATGGACACAATTACACCAAAGGGTCTAAATATAGATTTCGATTTAGCAGCCTTCTTGTGAAACAATGATTATACGATTTAGTATAAAAATAACTCATTGCAAATATGAACATCAATGCCCCGGTATCACCTTGATCTTTCACTTCTTTTTCTCCCTTTTTTTCCCTTTCTTCTTTTTTCTATTTTATGCCAGACTGAATTTGTTTTAATTAATGGAACAACCATTTAACTGATTGAATGATTAAGTCCAATTAAGGCTTGGACTTAGCATATATAAAGTACATAGATTGGGATTGCAGCTATCCCTGACGAAGCCCCTGAGGGGGGGAAACGCGTTGGAGCTGCATCCAGAGTTAATCACCCGAGTGAACGCTGATCGCTCACACCCCGCTCACACCCCCGGAAGCCATGGACCGCGAAACCGGAAGCCAGAGTGGTGCGTTCCACAGCCCACTGGCAGTGCAGGACGAAGGAGCACTGAGGCTCTGGGAGGCGGCGGCTGGCCAGATGATCGAGGAGGGAGTCTGAACGGAGACGGAGGCGGGGAGTCGGCAGACGGAGTAAACGATAGAAGGTACACCTGTAATACGTCTTGCTAACAGGAAATTAAATAGTACCTACTACGATCCGGAATAACTCTGTCAACATATCGGGTGTATATGGTCCTATTTTTATTGCCATAGATACAAATGATGGGACCTTAGTGTGACGTTTTAAAGCACACCACTTTTTTATCCATAAAGAACACTGTTTTATATATTGTAAGCCCTTGTGGCCAAGGAATTCAGGTCCCAGGACATTTTAAGCCGATTAGGCTGTGACTGTGTGGATCTATTTATACTCAGATGGACTAACATGGGAAATAGATTCCATATATGATTTATTGTGTTCATAAAGAATTTTAATTCAATTTTTGTGGTAAATAAATGCGCTATTATTATTCAGTCTGGTATTTCCCTATATTTTGTCTTTTTTCCTTTTCTTTCTCTAATTTCTAATTTAAATGCTGCGCCTGGATTTCACATTCTAAAGCTACAACCATTAAGGGTAACGGTTTGTCCTACGGCTGCAAATTTAAAAATCTAAACCTTATTCCCGTAAGGAGTTTGCGCAGATAATATTTCCTTTATTTTGTCCGGATGGGTGTATCCTTGCTGTGGGTGGTAATCATAGTCTTTAAAAGTCTTTATAGCGTCTATCAAAGTCTTTAGTGTGTCCATCAAAGTCCTTAAAGTGTGTCCATCAAAGTCTTTCAAAGTCTTTAGTGTGTCCATCAAAGTCCTTTCCGAATGGATGTTTTTGCTTGGGAGAAAAACAAAGGAGAAACGGGTGAAAGAAACGGACCGTGGAATCACATTTTATCACAACATTGTCTCAATTGATGGGTCATAAATTAAACCAGTTTGTGTAACAATGCCCCCGCTCCTCAAACTCATCACTTTGGTACTGCGCTTGCACCGCGTTAAGAATCGAACACATCCAAATATCAAACCAATCATTATGACAACTCCCAGGATACAAAGGAGAAACTTTCCTACACTCACGATAACATTTTGAGCCCATTCTCCTAAACCAGAGAACCAATTGCGTGGGTTCAACCATGAGACCCAGCCGGTCAGTTCATTACTCACAGCAGTAAAGGTAAGGTTGTGTCTCCTTCGGGACTCCCATTTCAATTGCAAGATATCGTCCATCTTTTGATCTATGACCTCGGTTGGGTCCTCAGTGCTGTTTGTAATGTACGTGCAGCAATTCACACCATACTGAGTTGCTAGGGTGACACAGTACCCGCCTGTCACTGCTGTGATGTAATTGAGAACCATCCTGTGCTGGATCAGTTCCGTTTTGTAAGCTTGCAATTCCCTCCCAGTATACCTGAAGGTGTCATCATACATCTCGGTGATATTATCTATCAAGTTCGCTAGCGCATGAATATACCTAAAATTTATAATTCCTCTGGCGATACGGGTGATATCTAACGCGAGTAGGAATTGAATCCCGGTGGATTCGTGGATCAAATCAGAGGCTGCGTGCTCTGTCCTATCTAAAAGGTGTCTCTTAACGATGTGTTCATAATGAGTATGAGTGTAAGGAGCTTGAGCATTGCGGTGAACGTCTTTCATCTTATTATGGGTTATAGTCATTACTTCTGGCAACACTCTTCCAATGTAACACAATCCCTCTGAGTTTGGGGCAAGCCACTTATACGCCTTCTTCCCGCATATGAAATATGCATCATCGGGGAGAACATATGGGACAGAATATGACAATACCATATTGCAAACCTTCCAGGTGAAAAATCCTATCCCTAACTCTCTCATCTGTTCAGTACACGTATCAGGCTGTATGATATGCGCACAGTACCCTGGTGATACTTCTCCAACCCGCATGGTCCTACTTCCTAGAGTATATCTGTACTGAAAATACCTCCCACTGTCGGCTATTTGGCGTATAAGTTCTGAGTCTACGGGCATTCTGTTGGCTCTGTGTGAAAATGCCATGGTTTGGTTATTCCATGTCACTTCCCAATTTCCCGGCTTTCGGGGATTGGAAATGTTGAAACATACTAAGGACCTATCCACATGATATTGGTGGAGCTTCAAACAAGGGGGCCTAGAAATATTAAATTTCTTGTCCACCGGTCTCCCACCCCTTAATTCAAGTACCTCATCTATTGTTAAGGGATACGGTACTAGTCCTGACTTGCTCTGACCTTGAGGTACTTGTGAGCACACCCAGCATTCTGTTTGGTTTAAAACCTTACCCACTAATGAGTGATAGTCACTCAATGGATGACGGTCCATGTTGATATTAAGGCTGGACTGACATCTCTGGATGCACCCGTCCTCAACTATGTTTTCACAGTTTCTACAAATACAATTTTCCTCAGCCAATAACCCTTCACAGTGCCTCCTAGTTTCGTGACTACCAGATCGTTTTCTGATACTCGCCTTTGCTCGGTGAATGTGTTGCTCTTGGAATTCTACAAATCCGTCCTTGCCATCAGAACCCATTCCAGATCCTTTCTCGACCTCTCTGGTACTCTCACCGAAACAGACTGCTCTGGTCAACAACAGGGTCAACAGGAAAACCCGGAATGCAGTCTCTTGGGGTAAGTCCATCTTGCTAAGGGGAGAGAAAAAGGAGCAAGGAAGGGGGGAAAGGGGGGGGTAATGGGAGATGGAGAAAATAATAAAAAGGAAAAATAAATTTTGTGCGACAACCGCCTTTGGTCTTGTAGTTCTCTGTGCTCAGGTGCCGTGACAACAATCCTGCCTCTCAACCTTCCCGGAACAGGCATTCCAGTGATACGATTTCCTCTACACTCTGCTCTTTGTCACGGGCTTTCTCTGGGTCAGCGACCTTCTTACAGTGGGACGATTGGACCCAAGTCTTTCTCTCGGCAACCTTCAATGCTGTCGTGCTGGTTAGTAAGACTTGGTACGGTCCTTTACACCGGTCAATAAGGCAACCTGAGCGTAGAAAATTTTGAATCATTACATAATCCCCAGGTTCAATGTCATGACAATTACTGTCTGGCAGGTCAGGAATCACCAGCTTTAGATTGCTGTTTTGATTCCTCAACTGCTTGCTCATCTTAACCAAATATTTCACAGTCACTTCAATATTGCATTTCAAATCATCCTGGGGGTCAATCATTACATGGAGTTGTCGACCAAAAAGAATCTCAAAGGGTGATAGGTTAAGGGGGGACCTGGGAGTGGTTCTGATGCTGTACAATACAAGTGGCAAAGCTTCTGGCCACAACAATCCAGTTTCAGCCATCACTTTGCTCAACTTGTTCTTAATAGTGCTGTTTACTCTTTCCACCTTCGCACTCGCCTGTGGGCGGCACGGAGTATGCAGCTTACTATTAATTCCCATTAATTTGCACATCACCTGAAAGACTTCACCTGTAAAATGGGTACCCCTATCACTTTCAATTATCCTAGGGATACCATATCTGCACACAAATTCCTGCACGATCTTCTTTGCAGTGAACGTAGCAGTATTTGTGGCAGCGGGGAATGCTTCTACCCAATTTGAAAACACATCAATACAAAACAACACATACTTTAAATTTCTGCAGGGTGGCAACTGTATGAAATCAATTTGTATTACCTGAAAAGGGCCGTCTGTTGGCGGGATATGGGATGGTTCTGTTGGTATTGACTTTCCAATATTCTTCCTCAAGCAGGTAAGACATGTCATTGCTCTCTTACCCGCATGAGAAGAGAATCCTGGCGCACACCAGTAGGCTCTCACCAGCTTGCACATACCCTCTTTGCCCAGATGAGTCAGACCATGTGCCGCCTCAGCTAAACTTGGAAGGTATGCTCTGGGAGCTACTGGCTTACCCTGTCCATCTGTCCAGAGTCCTGAGGACTCCTGGCCATACCCTTTTGACCTCCAGACTGCCTTTTCCTGTGGAGAACACAAATTTTGCATTTCACTTAATTTTTGTGTGTTGACGGTATTGAATACCATCAGTTGTGTGATGTCTGTCTGTATGGGGGTGCTGGCTGCTGATTTAGCAGCTTCGTCTGCCTGGCTGTTACCAAGTGACACTGGGTCTTGACTGTAAGTGTGGGCTTTGCATTTGATAACAGCCACTCTGTCAGGTTCCTGTATCGCTGCTAGAAGTCTTTTGATGTGTGTCGCATGCGCCACGGGTGTGCCAGCTGCCGTCATGAAATTTCTGAGGCGCCATAGGGCCCCGAAATCATGCACTACTCCAAAGGCATACCTAGAATCCGTGTAGATATTGGCTGACTTACCCTTAGCCAATTCACACGCTCTGGTTAGGGTGACCAGCTCAACAACTTGTGCTGAGTGTGCTGGGCCCAGGGGTTCCGCTTCTACGATACCTTTGTCATCTACGACTGCGTATCCAGTACACAAGTCTCCCGAGTCCGTCTGTCTGTGGCAACTGCCGTCAGTGTAAAAAGTAAAATCTACGCCTTCCAGTGGGTTGTCACTAATGTCGGGCCTTGCAGTGAAAGTTTGGTTCAAATATTCCATACAATCATGTGTGTCAGTGTCTGTACTAAATCCTCCTTCACCATCACTCTCATCCCCCACCCTTTGTGCCTGTCCAGGCACACCTGGGAGATACGTTGCAGGATTTAGTGCGCTGCATCTCCTTATGGTGATGTTTACAGGGGCCATTAGTGCTAATTCCCACCTTGCAAACCGTGCTGATGAGAGGTGTCTGGTTTGGGCAGAATTCAGTAAGGCTGACACTGCATGAGGTGTATGGATGGTCAGGTTGTGTCCTAACACTACATCTTCACTTTTACTCACTAGCAATGCTATTGCTGCAACACTTCGCAAGCATGTGGGGAGAGACTGTGCTACGGTGTCCAACTGTGCACTGTAGTAGGCTACCGGCCTGCTGGCATCACCATGTCTCTGGGTTAGAACACCTGCCGCACACCCAGCACTCTCCGTACCGTATAATTCAAAGGGTTTCCCATAATCTGGCATACCTAATGCAGGTGCCTGTGATAGACACTGAGTCTCTCAAATGCCAGTTCGGACTCATCTGTGTGCGAAATCCGATCTGGTTTGTTTGACAAGACCATCTCTTGCAAAGGTAAAGCCAGTATGGAGAACCCTGGGATCCAGTTTTGGCAGTACCCACACATTCCTAGGAAAGTGCGGATCTGTTGCTGGGTTTGTGGCAGAGTCATGTCGCGAATCGCCTGTATTCTATCAGCGGTGAGGTGTCTCAGTCCTTGTGTTAAGCAATGTCCCAAGTATTTCACTTTTGTTTGGCACAACTGTAACTTATCCTTTGAAACCTTGTGTCCCGTATTAGAGAAGTGAAGCAGAAGCTGTTTCGTGTCTCTCAAGGACGATTCGAGTGAATCAGAACACAGCAGTAAGTCATCTACATACTGTATTAATACTGATCCGCTCGCAGGTTGAAAGGATTGTAAACAGTCATGCAAAGCCAGGGAGAAAATATTTGGGCTGTCAATGAAACCTTGGGGTAAGCGAGTCCAAGTGTACTGTACTCCTCTGTATGTAAATGCAAACAAGTATTGGCTGTCAGGGTGCAGAGGGACCGAAAAGAAAGCGGAGCAGAGGTCAATGACAGTGAAAAACTTTGCAGTAGGGGGAATTTGCATGAGGATGACAGCTGGATTTGGCACTACGGGGAATTGGCTCTCAACTATCTTGTTTATCCCCCTTAGATCCTGCACTAGCCTGTAACCCCTCCCCCCACTCTTTCACAGGGAAGATGGGACAATTGGCAGTGCTGGACATCCTAACTAGGATGCCCTGTTGTAGCAAGCGCTCTATGACTGGTACACTCCTAATTCCACCTCTGGCTTCAGAGGATACTGTGGGACTTTTGGAGCTATCCTACCATCTTTTACTTGTACCACTACAGGAGCTACATTTGCCATCAATCCATTGTCTTGTCCATCTTTGGTCCAGAGAGACTCCGGTATCTGGGAGATCATTTCCTCTACCTTGGATGGACACCTGTCTATAACAGCAGAGTGTGACATTAACCTTTGTGGAGTGTCTAACATATCCTGCACTTCCTGAACGTGATTCTCGGGTATATCTAAGAAGACACCCTCAGGAGTACAATATATGACACACCTCATCTTGCAAAATAAATCTCTCCCAAGTAGATTAGTCGGAGCCGATGCTGCCAGCAAAAAGGAGTGCTTAGTCTGTAAAAGCCCTATCGTAATCTCTGCTGGTTTACTTGAAGGATAGTGTTGCACTACTCCTGTTACCCCCATTGCTGAAATTGTTTTACCCGTTTTCATACCTACCGTTGAATTTAACACTGACCTGGCCGCCCCTGTATCTACAAGGAAAGGTAGTGATCTACCAGCTACATCAACTGTAACCTCGGGTTCATTTCCAAGGCTAGCAATCAACTTCACTGGCTGCAAACTACAGGTGTGGCCTAACCCCTATTGTAAGTTGTGACTCTCCCGCAGCGCGGTGGCAGCTACAATATGTGAGGGGGGTAGCTGAAAATTTCCAGAGGTCTGCCAGTCCTTCCTAGGTGGGTACCTCCTTGTTTCCCCAGCATGTGGCTCGTAATTCCTCCTCTGCGGTCCCTGATCCCAATTATGTGTGTCATACTGTGAGTCATGTTCTGGTCTAGGGGGTCGATATACCTTATGTGGGTCTTTAAAATTACAGTTTCGTGCGTAATGTCCTTCCCTCTGACATTTAAAACATTTTACCACATACGACTTACCATCAGGGGTCTGGGGTTTAGGCTGATGTGGCTTCGTTGTCAGGGCTTTTATACTTACTGTCATCAGCTTATCCCCCTGTGACTCCCTGTGCCTAATGATGTTCCGATCATGCTCAATAGCGGACTCTCTTAACGCAGCCACCGAGATACCTCTCCAACTTGGTTGAGTGGTTTGTACCCTTGTTCTCAACGTTTCCTTTAAGCCGTCCATTAATACGGACACCGCTACCTCCCTATGATGCACATTTTCCTTAATGTCCGCGACCCCAGTGTATCTAGCCATTTCCTGCAGTACTCGATGGAAATAGTCAGAAGCCGTTTCACCTTCTTTTTGTCTAATGGAGAAGATTTTATTCCACTTGACAACAGTTGGGAAATATACTCCTAACTGCAGATTGATCTGTTTTACGTTCTCCTGATTGTATTCATCAATGAGAGGTACCTCTGCATCTAATTTACAGTCAGCAATGAATTTCACAGGGTCAATATTAGAGGGCAAGCATGCCCGTAGCACGGTCCACCAATCTTTGTTATTGGGTTCGGTGGCGTTACCTAATTCTCTAATAAACCTCTGACACCTCTGACATGCGGCTAGATCTTTCCTGGGATCAGGAAATTCAGACATAATTGTCCTCAATTCTGTCTGGGACCAGGGGCAATGTATAGCAATGTTCCTGACGGGAGTGATTCCCAGAGTGTCAGTCTTCCCATTGGGGACTGCGATCACCCTGACAGGATTCAGTTCAATTACATCATTCTGGGTTGCTTCTACAATGTGAGGTGCAATTGACTCTGCATAATGTACTGTACCGTACTTACCTGTGGACACGACCTCACCTGTCCCTCCGCTAGGGGCCTTTGCTACTGCTCTTACTGGTTGGGCCGTGCCCACTTGGGTATCTTGTATGGTGGCTGCTAGAGAGAGTGCCGATATTGTGGTGGGCTCATCTTCTTGGTTGCAGTCCTGAGGGAAGTTTAAGATGGGATACAACTTGCACAGGTTAGCATTAACACATTTATTAAGTTCACTCTTATCATATATTAGTATGCCATTGGATTATTGGAGATTTATTACCAGTAAGGCCTAAGTTCATTTATAGGAGATCGAAGTCAATCAAAGATCGTTTAGTACACAGTTCCATAGAACCCATAAAAAGAAGCAGCATTAGAAGCAAAGGCTTCTATAGGTGCGGTCTGTGTGCTATGTGTAAATGCACTAGTGACCAAGTAAACTTAAGGAATTTACAGTTAATGGTATCACATACCCTATTAGTGATTTTATTACGTGTAATTCACGGAATGTGGTATATGCGTTGGAGTGCGATTGCGGCTTGGTCTATGTTGGTAAGACTAGCCGCAATCTGAAAACCAGATTATATGAACATACCTATAATGTTAGGAAAGGGTTGGAGACTCATACAGTCTCTAAACATTTTAAAGATAACCACTCTTCTAATCCTAACCATTTTAAAACCTTTTGGGGAATTCAAACCATTAACCCCACGCCACGCAATAAAGAAATAGAAACAACCCTTTCAAAAACAGAGATGAAGTGGATATATAAATTAAAATCTCTAGTACCCCTTGGTCTCAATAGTGACTTTGAACTAAAATGGTTTTTATAGTGTCTTTATGTCATTTTTTAATGTATTATATTCTAAGATTATTTATTGTTTTCATTTTATATTATGAATGACTACTGGTGAGTTATGGAGGAATCCGCGGTGGAACGCAAACACCATGCTATGGAACGCATGGTTATTTCCGTTAACATCACTTCCGGCGGATGGGTAACACAAGCGTCTTCTATTTGAGACACATGGGGATGAATTTGACCCGCACAGCATATCCCGATACGTCACTTCCGGGGGCCGCGACTTCCGGAAAGAAGGCTCCGGTTACAACAGGAGTTACGATTAAGTACCTATTAAGGTGCTATTTAAGGAGGGACAGGACACTTAAGCTCCCATGCTTCTGAAGAAGGACGTAAGTCCGAAAGCGCTCAAGCAGGGAGACGTGCCAGACGAACATTTGTGGAGAGGAACTGCTACCCTGAGCCGGTGAAGACGCTGGAACACTGGGACTTTGTGGTGATTATAGCAGGGGCTAGCAGTCCAAACCATGTGGATGTCTTCAACATTTTTTGCTGTTTTTAATTAGATGTTTTGTAAGTGCATTTTATATTAAATTACTTGTCTTTATAAAAAAGACGGTGTTGCACTATTATTATCATTTCTTATTCAAAGTGTATTGAGGAGGAAGATTCCGTTATAAAGTGAAAGCCATCTTTCATATCCTGTGATTGTCTACATGCGATATAAATTACATCCTTATGTGAGTGGGACCGATACAACTTAAACACCCATCGATTTTTTAAACAGTATTGCACTATGTTCTGTACATTTTATGTTTTTTAGCTCTGTTCTTAAATCAAGACAGCTGTCAGTACTGGCTGTGTTCCCAAATTGAGACAGCTGTGAAAAATCTTAAATTCTATGTGAATACAATGTGTAAGTTTTTTTCTGAGGGTATTTAAGTAGCGCCACGTGGAGTTCCAAGCTTTCTATATTTATTGTACCATTTTAGAATCACGGTGAAAGGTTCCTATTTGGTCTCTAAGGCTGCTATTAGTATTGTAGCGCACCAGGGGTTCTTTCTCTTTTTGTGTTCAAAACTGTTTTTTCACCGGGACCCTATTGCTGCTCTAATATGTTTACCTTCAGGGATAATAGACGAGTCTTATTTGATGAAATGTTTAAAGGAGAAGAAGCCGACTCCTCTTTGTGTGACGAGGATTTATCCGTAGTGTTGCACAAATTGGATTCAGCACTTATTAAGGAGAATCGTTTATGGTGGGAAATCAATACATTAGAAAGGTATCAAAACGAGAAATTGATCCCCAAGGGTTTACAAATCTCTAAAGAACCGTCATTTGGTTCTACCAATGTTGAGTTTAGAAAAGAATGGAATTCAATATTGGATCATTGCTCTTTGAGATTGATGGAATTAATTGTATCAGAAAGAAAAAAAGATCTCCAAAAACTTAATGAGGAGATCTCCAATCTTCGTGTTACGATTGACCCATTAATAGATTTAAAAGAGGTCAAGGAAGCGGAACTAGAAATAGTACGTAAACTAAATAAGGAAACCAGGGAAATTAAAGAAAGGAAGAGAAGAAAGTATCTCAGAGATAGGGGTCTTCTAAATACAGACTCTAATCACATTGAATCTAGTTCACCAGAAAAAGTCATAAACAAGAGGGGGCCACAAAGGGAGGCAAATACTGTTAAGACAAATAATGGGAGATGGGAAGAATTTAGACCCAGAAGGGATCGGCCAAAACCAAATTGGAGGGATAATAAAAGGAGTCAATTTCAGAAAAATTATGGTCAGGAAAACTAGGAAAGGTTTTAGGAATAATCAATATTGGGATAAAGGAAGGGAGGAGTGGGACCAAAGAGAGGACCAATGGGGAAGAAATACCCATTCAGACAATTATTACAGGTCCGATTTTTTAGACAGAACCCCCCGGCGGAGGGGGTTTGTCTAAATAATAAGGGTCAACCAATTAAAATGGTTAAACCCACTCAAAATAAAAGGAAGGCCACCACTAAAAGGGGGAAAAGGGGAGGAGTTAAAAAGAAAAAACCTCCAACAAAAATGAAATCAATTACCCTTGATAAAACACCCAATAATTCCGTTAAGATATTTAATTTGAGTAAAAGGGTTCTTACAATGGAGGAAAAAAGGGTACTTACTACAGGACTAAAGTTCTCTCCAACTAGCCTGTTAGAACCCTTTGAGTTTTATATAGACCTGCAAAAGTTTATACGAAAACTCACGTTGAAAAAGTTTTTCATTAACAAAGGAGAGCCAGTGAGTGAGAGTGTTGGGGGTTCCTCCAACTCCCAATTTAAACCTAAATCAACCTTCTACCCATCATACGTGAAGGGGAACTTTATCGACTGTTTCAGTAAATTGGTTTTGGATGAAGTTGAAACCACTCTGCGAAAGAAACGGAAGAAGTGTAATTTGACAAAAAAAGAATGGTCAGCTTTAAAATCACTAAGGAACGACACCAATTTGATAATTAAGCCTGCCGATAAAGGCGACGGATTGGTGCTTATGGATAAGATTGACTATGTAGCAGAGCTAGATCGTCAATTGGGAGATGGTGTTACCTATTTAAAGATTAAATCTGATCCTACTAGTAAGATAAGTGAGGCACTGCATAAATTAACCACTGAGGCACTTGTGAATAATATCATTACTAAAGATGAATTTGAATTCATCAATATCAAACAACCATCTATACCCACGATTTACTGCCTACCTAAGGTCCATAAGGACCCTTTACACCCGCCGGGAAGACCTATTGTGTCGGGGACCAACAGTATTACTTCCAATTTATCAATGATTATTGATTATTATCTTCAGCCGTTGGTCAAAGAGACCAAGTCTTATTTAAAAGATACTGGCCATTTATTAAATCTGCTGGAGGAGTTTAATTGGAAGAGTAACTATCTCCTTGTGAGTGCAGATGTGTCAACCCTATATACGATTATTGCAGAAGAAAAGGCGTTGGAAGCAGTGTCCCATTTTCTAGACAAATCTGACTATACCAGTGCTCTAAAAGATTTCATCAAAGAGGGCATAAAATTTATTCTTCGAAATAATGATTTCATTTTCAATGGCAATTATTACCTCCAGCGGGTAGGTACCGCCATGGGCACCAGGTTCGCCCCCAGTTACGCAAATCTATTTATGGCCTACTGGGAAGATCTTGTAGTATGGCCAGATGGCGTGCTGGGGGCGGGCCTGGTGCACTGGCGTCGCTTTATTGATGATATTTGGTTCATTTGGGAGGGCAGTCCAGAGGATTTAAGTTCCTTCTTGACTTCCCTCGATAGAAATACGTTTAATATTAAGTTATCTTCAGTGGTCAGTGATAAGGAAATCACCTTTTTGGACTTATGTCTATATGTTGAGAATGGCTCGTTAAGAACCAAATTATATCGCAAACCAACTGACTCCAACAGTTTTATCGAACGTACGAGCCAACACCATGAACATTGGCTAGACGGAATTTAGAGATGAGCGGGTTCGGTTCCTCGGAATCCGAACCCGCCCGAACTTCAGGTTTTTTTACACGGGGCCGAGCGACTCGGATCTTCCCGCCTTGCTCGGTTAACCCGAGCGCGCCCGAACGTCATCATCCCGCTGTCGGATTCTCGCGAGGCTCGTATTCTATCGCGAGACTCGGATTCTATATAAGGAGCCGCGCGTCGCCGCCATTTTCACACGTGCATTGAGATTGATAGGGAGAGGACGTGGCTGGCGTCCTCTCCGTTTAGACTAGAGTACTAGAGAGAGACACAAATTTTGGGGAGCATATTATTAGGAGGAGTACTACTTGCTGCTGATAGTGTGACCAGTGACCACCAGTTTAATTAATCCGTTCTCTGCCTGAAAAAAAACGATACACAGTGTGACAGTCACATACCATATCTGTGCTCAGCCCAGTGTGCTGCATCATATGTAATACTGTATATCATTATCTGACTGTGCTGAGTGCTCACTGCTCACACAGCTTAATTGTGGGGGAGACTGGGGAGCAGTTATAGCAGGAGTACATATTTTAAGTACAGTGCACACTTTTGCTGCCAAAGTGCCACTGCCAGTGTGACTGACCAGTGACCACTGACCACCAGTATTGTGATTGTCTGCTGACCACCAGTATATTGTGATTGTCTGCCTGAAAAAGTTAAACACTCGTCGTGTGGTGTTTTTATAAACGCATTCTGCAGACAGTGTCCAGCAGGTCCGTCATTACATAATATATACCTGTCCGGCTGCAGTACTAGTGTGATATATATATATTTTAATTTTATCTCATTATCATCCAGTCTATATTAGCAGCAGACACAGTATGGTAGTCCACGGCTATAGCTACCTCTGTGTCGGCAGTCGCTCGTCCATCCATAATTGTATACCACCTACCCGTGTTTTTTTTTTTTTCTATCTTCTTGATACTAGTAGCTTACTTTAGGAGTCTGCAGTGCTGACAGACAGTGTCCAGCAGGTCCGTCATTACATAATATATACCTGTCCGGCTGCAGTACTAGTGTGATATATATATATTTTAATTTTATCTCATTATCACCCAGTCTATATTAGCAGCAGACACAGTACGGTAGTCCACGGCTGTAGCTACCTCTGTGTCGGCAGTCGCTCGTCCATCCATAATTGTATACCACCTACCCATGGTTTTTTTTTTCTATCTTCTTGATACTAGTAGCTTACTTAAGGAGTCTGCAGTGCTGAGTCTGACAGACAGTGTCCAGCAGGTCCGTCATTACATAATATATACCTGTCCGGCTGCAGTACTAGTGTGATATATATATATATATTTTAATTTTATCTCATTATCATCCAGTCTATATTAGCAGCAGACACAGTACGGTAGTCCACGGCTGTAGCTACCTCTGTGTCGGCAGTCGCTCGTCCATCCATAATTGTATACCACCTACCCGTGGTTTTTTATTTTTCTATCTTCTTGATACTAGTAGCTTACTTTAGGAGTCTGCAGTGCTGAGTCTGACAGACAGTGTCCAGCAGGTCCGTCATTACATAATATATACCTGTCCGGCTGCAGTACTAGTGTGATATATATATATATATATTTTAATTTTATCTCATTATCATCCAGTCTATATTAGCAGCAGACACAGTACGGTAGTCCACGGCTGTAGCTACCTCTGTGTCGGCAGTCGCTCGTCATCCATAAGTATACTGGTATCCATCCATCTCCATTGTTTACCTGAGGTGCCTTTTAGTTGTGCCTATTAAAATATGGAGAACAAAAATGTTGAGGTTCCAAAAATAGGGAAAGATCAAGATCGACTTCCACCTCGTGCTGAAGCTGCTGCCACTAGTCATGGCCGAGACGATGAAATGCCAGCAACGTCGTCTGCCAAGGCCGATGCCCAATGTCATAGTACAGAGCATGTAAAATCCAAAACACCAAATATCAGTAAAAAAAGGACTCAAAAATCTAAAATAAAATTGTCGGAGGAAAAGCGTAAACTTGCCAATATGCCATTTACCACACGGAGTGGCAAGGAACGGCTGAGGCAGACCCTGTCACTGAAATGATGGGTTGGTTAAAGTGTGCATGTCCTGTTTATACAACATAAGGGTGGGTGGGAGGGCCCAAGGACAATTCCATCTTGCACCTCTTTTTTCTTTCATTTTTCTTTGCGTCATGTGCTGTTTGGGGAGTATTTTTTTGAAGGGCCATCCTGCGTGACACTGCAGTGCCACTCCTAGATGGGCTAGGTGTTTGTGTCGGCCACTAGGGTCGCTTATCTTACTCACACAGCTACCTCATTGCGCCTCTTTTTTTATTTGCGTCATGTGCTGTTTAGGGAGTGTTTTTTGAAAGGGCCATCCTGCGTGACACTGCAGTGCCACTCCTAGATGGGCCAGGTGTTTGTGTCGGCCACTAGGGTCGCTTATCTTACTCACACAGCTACCTCATTGCGCCTCTTTTTTTCTTTGCGTCATGTGCTGTTTGGGGAGTGTTTTTTGGAAGGGCCATCCTGCGTGACACTGCAGTGCCACTCCTAGATGGGCCAGGTGTTTGTGTCGGCCACTAGGGTCGCTTATCTTACTCACACAGCTACCTCATTGCGCCTCTTTTTTTATTTGCGTCATGTGCTGTTTGGGGAGTGTTTTTTGGAAGGGCCATCCTGCGTGACACTGCAGTGCCACTCCTAGATGGGCCAGGTGTTTGTGTCGGCCACTAGGGTCGCTTATCTTACTCACACAGCTACCTCATTGCGCCTCTTTTTTTCTTTGCGTCATGTGCTGTTTGGGGAGTGTTTTTTGGAAGGGCCATCCTGCGTGACACTGCAGTGACACTCCTAGACGGGCCAGGTGTTTGTGTCGGCCACTAGGGTCGCTTAGCTTAGTCATCCAGCGACCTCGGTGCAAATTTTAGGACTAAAAATAATATTGTGAGGTGTGAGGTGTTCAGAATAGACTGAAAATGAGTGGAAATTATGGTTTTTGAGGTTAATAATACTTTGGGATCAAAATGACCCCCAAATTCTATGATTTAAGCTGTTTTTTAGTGTTTTTTGAAAAAAACACCCGAATACAGAACACACCCGAATCCGACAAAAAAAATTCGGTGAGGTTTTGCCAAAACGCGGTCGAACCCAAAACACGGCCGCGGAACCGAACCCAAAACCAAAACACAAAACCCAAAAAATTTCAAGTGCACATCTCTAACGGAATTCCCTATAGTCAACTAATTAATTAGGGTTAAGAGGAATTGTACTGACCCTGAGGTCTGTGCTGTACAATCAAAGGAACTTACTGATAGATTGTTGGAGAAAGGTTACTATAATGAATTATTAATGAAGGCCCAAGATAAAGTTGATGGTATTATGAGAAGGGACTCCAACGCATATACCACATTCCGAGAATTACACGTAATAAAATCACTAATAGGGTATGTGATACCATTAACTGTAAATTCCTTAAGTTTACTTGGTCCACTAGTGCATTTACACATAGCACACAGACCGCACCTATAGAAGCCTTTGCTCTGTAGCCACTTTCTCTCCTGTAATGTACGGTGGTGGTGGTGCAGTTGCTATCAGTTTCCTGCTAGGGTTGGAACCAGCCGCTTGAGCTAATCCCCTTTGCATATCACCCTCCTGTTGCCATAAATGTAAACAATCATAATGTCTAATCCTTTGTTTTCTGGATTTTATTAGACATATCCTTCTCCTTAAATTTTGCAACACCTCAGGACTAAAACTGCCTACCCTAGGGAACGGTTCCCTATCTTCCGCAGTCATACGTTCCCATTCATTGCATAAGACCTCTGCGTGTGATCCATATTTCTCACACATTATGTACCTCGCCGACCCTTTGGGCCGCGGAATATCAACCTGAACCCTGGTTGATCGTCCCTTACTTGAGCAACTGGCCCCCATTCTTTGCAGGTATTGCCTTCTCAGCTAATTCCTACAAAAAACAAATTACTCAGAGGTAAGGCGATGGCGAAAGTTCTCAGAGCGCTCTCACCCACTCACGCCCACGTTGGCCAATACACCTACACACTGTCCTCAGCACTGGTCGTACCCAACCTAGGGCCCTACGTAACCTCTATTTACTGAGAGTGTGTGGGAGTGACTTACCCTTCCCAGTAAATATCAGTCGTTGGAGATTTCCTGAGTGACCAGCGAAACTCCCTTAAAATAAAAAACTGTTACACAAATCACGTTGCGTGTACAATTAGCGTCTATGATCCCGAGATTTTACGCAAATGGCGTAATGGGTATCAAGTTGAACTAACTATTGCACACACTAACGCGCGGTACAATCGCACAGCGTATAAGTAACTGTTACTTATCCGCTGTACGACCAATGGAATCATTTTTCAGGCTGCGAAACCTCAGCTGGAGCTTTTCACAACAGGCCTATATGGGTACTACGCTAACCCCCGGGGCTGCGCTCTCACCGCTGACCTTTTTCAGGCCACGGTATTCAGAGCTTCGCTTGACTTAGTCAGCGGATTTCTGACTTCGCTGACCTCTTGGTCTGCTGTTATACTAATTGCTCATTTATACCTTAATCAATGTTAACGTGAGAAAGCCACTCCCACGCCACCAAGTGTCCACTCACCTGATGTGGTCTCCTACGGGATCCCGAATTCTGGGTTCACAAAACCTTTATTTGCACACTCACGCTCGTTCATTCATATACACTTTGATTTTTCTGAACAGAAAATTTACTTTCATTCAGATAAAACAGCCTAGTCCCAGAGGTGACACAGTAAGAGAAGGTTTCTTTTAAACTAAATATTGGAAACTGAACAAATTTGTGCTATTATCGCGTGGCTACCGTCTCGCCTAAACTGAAACAATGCTATTGTGTGATTTGTGTTAAGTGGGCGTATCTGTACGCACGTTGCATAAACACGCCACGTGTGTAGGCCTTTACGTTGCGTACGCAGTCCCGAACGCTGTCCGAGACACGTGTACACAGGCCATACGTCCGCAGTACTACAAATCCCACACTTCTATAAATGTAAGCGATATTTAACTATAATCACTTACTTAACACACACAGTTTCTACTGTATAAACCTTTACAACTAGGTCAAGCTGCGTGTGCGTTTTACACTTACTCCCTTAAATATTAACTCTATATGTTAACTAAATAGCAACAAATTTTCCAGTACAGGTCAAAATAAACCTAGTAATCAGTGATTATGGCAACGGTGTGAGCAGATATGCAAAGTACAAAATGCAGGTGTGTGCGTGTGATGCGTGCGCAATTGGCGCCAAAACAGAACTTTACAGATTTTTAAAAGAAAAATAGCTTTTGCGTTCTTACCTTACGGATCCCTCCAGCATCCCTTCAAACCGTGCAGAGCAGACGCTTATCTAATCAGCACTTATTATATCCCCTGACCAAGAGAAGGTTCACAGGGGATACTCCGCCCTTTGCTGATGGATAAAGTCTGCAAAAACTCTGCTAGGCTGCAGGAATGAGAAGGAACCGGACGAGCTCCCAATTGATAATGTCGGTATTATCTTAGACCACAAAGCTATACCCCTTTGTACACTATTACCGTTGAGCCGCTATGGCTGCTAGACTACGTGCACATGCTACGCACTTTGTACGCTATTTGCGTAGAGAGTCCTGCACGTGGTACGCACTTGGCGTACGCACGCTGCGCTGAGTGTACGGAGAACACACAGCGAGCGCACACACAATTGATAACCTTTAAACCTTGTTAATGATACAATGTAATGATATGCTTATACTTTAAACCTTAGCAGCAATGTACTGCAACGATGTTATACCTTTAAACCTTAAGTAGCACTAGCGATACAAAGTACTCACAGTGCGTACACCTTAACAATGCTTATACACCTTAAACAGGTTAAACTACTTTAAAGCCCAGGCAGGAAAGTGAAAACACAACACCATTTGTAGTTGAAACCACAGGGTTCTAAGGCCTCCGTGGATTGATTCCAAAAGGTAAAACAATACAAGTTATACACTACAGACTAACAAGTAAATCTAAACATAATAATGGCTACAGAGAATGTACGTACGTGAGAATATTCGCAAGCGCAACCCGAATCCGGTCCTCCGCTGGTCATACAGATATCGTTTAGAGTCTTCTCACCGGCCAGGCAACAATGGTCCTTATATACACAACATGCATACACAATACAATGGTCACCGTAATCTCATTGTTCATTGGACACAGACATATGTCTCCATATTACAGCAAAGGTCATAGGTGGATTTGAAAAGGTGGGCGATGTCCCTTCCAACTGCTCTTGTGGGTGGTATCCTCTGGATTCCCGCCGCATATGTAATTTACAGTAAATACAGTTAATGTTCATAATCTACTTTTGTACATAACTATACGCAGGAGCAAGCGATCTTTCTCTAACTAACACCGGAATGTTACCCTCAAAATACCCTACAGCTGGATACTAGACATCACCTTCCAACCTTTATCTGACCCTTCCTATCATGCAAAGAGGAATCTCTCTGACCAGGAACTGTTTAAACTAATAATACTTGCTGACATGGTCTAGGGGAACTATATCTACAATATACGCTATTTGGGTTAAATATGCTATGTTCCAATAACACGCTACACGCTCACAAACTCCGCCGTAAATACCCATATCATGCGCATGATCGCCGGAGTGATCTTACGCAAATTGCGGATATGTGCACGCACGGCGGACTGAGTGCACGAGCAGCGGGCATGTGCATGGGGTTAGTACAAGGCATATGTATTATGATATTTTTCGACTTTGACAAAAAGAAGCTGTAAGGGATATTGGCCTTTTGGGTTCAAGGGCCAATGCCATGACGGTTTCAGCAAGGAGAGCGTTGTGGTTACATCAATGGAATGCTGATGCTGACTCTAAGAAGGCGATGAAGTCTCTACCATTTAACGGTAGGGTCTTGTTTGGCGACGGCCTCACGGATCTGGTGTCTACGGCTACCACGGGTAAGTCTTCATTTTTACCTTATGTCCCTGCACAGCAGAAGAAATCGCCTCACTATCAGATGCAGTCCTTTCGGCCCAATAGATTTAAAAAAGGACGTGGGTCCTCCTTCCTTGCTGCGAGGGGGAGAGGGCAGGGAAAAGGTCACAAGCTGTGGCAAGTTCCCAAGAGCAGAAGTCCTCCCCGACTTTTACCAAATCCACCGCATGACGCTGGGGCTCCTCTGAGGGAGTCTGCACCGGTGGGGGCACGCCTCAAACTTTTCAGTCAGGTCTGGGTGCACTCGGACCTAGATCCTTGGATAGTAGAAATAGTAACCCAAGGGTACAAATTAGTTTCAAGACGTGCCCCCTCACCGATTTTTCAAGTCAGCCTTGCCAGCTTCTCTTCTAGAAAGGGAAATAGTAAGCGCTGCGATACTAAAGTTGTGTCAAAATCAAGTGATTGTCACGGTGCCCCCGTCACTCCGGGGGGAAGGGTTTTATTCAAGCCTGTTCGTGGTCCCGAAGCCGGATGGCTCAGTCAGACCGATTCTGAACCTAAAATCCCTCAATTTCTTTCTAAAGAAATTCAAATTCAAGATGGAATCTCTACGTGCAGTGATCTCCACGCTGGAAGAGGGGGATTTTATGGTATCGACATAAAGGATGCATACTTGCATGACCCCATATTTCCTCCGCATCAGGCTTACCTAAGATATGCGGTACAGGATTGTCATTACCAATTTCAGACGTTGCCGTTTGGTCTGTCCACGGCTTCGAGGGTTTTCACCAAAGTAATGGCGGAAATGATGGTTCTCCTGCGCAAGCAGGAAATCACAATTATCCCGTACTTGGACGATCTCCTCATAAAGGCGAGGTCCAAGGAGCAATTGTTGAAGAATGTTGCCCTTTCATTGACGATTCTACAACAACATGAGTGGCTCCTAAATTTGCCAAAATCTCAGTTGGATCCAACGACATGGCTGTCGTTTCTGGATATGATGGACACAGAATTGCAGATAGTTTTTCTCCCAATGGAAAAAGCTCTCGAAATACAGAACATGGTAAAACAGATTCTGAAACCAACAAAAGTATCAGTTCTTCAATGCACTCGGTTGCTGGGGAAGATGGTGGCGGCCTACGAGGCCATTCCGTATGGCAGGTTCCATGCCAGGGCGTTTCAGTGGAACCTGTTGGACCAATGGTCCGGGTCTCACCTGGACATGCATCGGAAGATAATTCTATCTCCCAGGACCAGAATCTCCCTTCTGTGGTGGCTGCACAGTTCTCACCTTCTGGAGGGGCTCAGGTTTGGGATTCAGGATTGGATCCTAGTGACCACAGATGCAAACCTCCGAGGCTGGGGAGCAGTCACACAGGGAAGAAACTTTCAAGGAAAGTGGTCGAGCGAAGAAGTTTGTCTACACATAAACATTCTGGAATTAAGAGCCATTTACAACGGCATACTGCAAGCATAATATCTTCTTCAAGGTCTGCCTGTCTTGATTCAGTCAGACAACGTGACAGCAGTGGCGTACATAAACCGCCAAGGCGGTACAAGGAGCAGAGCAGCGATGGCCGAGGCCACGAAGATTCTTCGCTGGGCGGAAAGACATGCCAGCGCTCTGTCAGCAGTCTTCATTCCGGGAGTGGACAACTGGGAAGCAGACTTCCTCAGCAGACACGATCTCCATCCAGGATAGTGGGGTCTTCATCAAGAGGTCTTTGCAGAAGTGACAAGTCATTGGGGAGTTCCTCAAGTAGACATGATGGCGTCCCGCCTCAACAAGAAACTTCAGAGATATTGTTCCAGGTCAAGGGACCCTCAAGCGATAGCGGTGGACGCCCTGGTGACACCGTGGGTGTTTCCGTTGGTCTATGTGTTCCCTCCACTTCCACTCATTCCAAAGGTGATAAAGATTATAAGAAGAACAAGAGTTCAGGCAATACTCGTTGTTCCGGGCTGGCCAAGGAGGGCCTGCTATCCAGATCTTCAGAAGTTGCTCATAGAAGATCCCTGTCCTCTTCCTCTACGAGAGGACCTGCTACAACAGGGACCGTGCGTGTATCAGGACTTGCCGCAGCTGCGTTTGACGGCATGGCGGTTGAACGCCAAATCCTAGCCCGAAAGGGTATTCCCAGTGAAGTCATTCCCACACTTCTTCAGGCTAGAAAAGAAGTAACGGCGAAGCATTACCACCGTATTTGGAGAAAATATGTGTCTTGGTGTGAATCCAAGAAGCCTCCTACGGAAGATTTTCACCTGGGGCGTTTGCTCCATTTCCTACAAGCAGGTGTGGATGCGGGCCTAAAGTTAGGCTCTATTAAAGTACAGATTTCGGCCTTGTCGATCTTTTTTCAAAAAGAATTGGCCTCCCTTCCGGAAGTTCAGACCTTCGTAAAAGGCGTGCTACACATCCAACCTCCCTTTGTGCCCCCAGTGGCACCATGGGTCCTTAATGTGGTGTTGCAATTCTTGCAGTCGCATTGGTTTGAACCTTTGCGCAAGGTTGAGTTAAAATTTCTTACTTGGAAAGTGGTCATGTTGTTGGCTTTGACGTCTGCAAGGCAAGTGTCTGAGTTGGTGGCTTTGTCTCACAAAAGCCCCTATTTGATTTTCCATGCTGATAGAGCGGAGTTGAGAACTCGTCAGCAGTTTCTGCCAGAAGTGGTTTCATCTTTTCATGTTAACCAGCCAATTGTGGTGCCAGTGGCCACTGACGCCTTGGCGGAGTCAAAGTCTCTCGATGTGGTTAGAGCTTTGAAGATCTATGTCGCCAGAACGGCGCAGATTAGGAAAACAGAGGCTCTGTTTGTCCTGTGGGCTCCCAACAAAATTGGGGCTACTGCTTCTAAGCAGACTATTGCATGCTGGATTTGTACTACGATTCAGCAGGCTCATTCTACGGCAGGATTGCCGTTACCGAAATCGGTGAAAGCCCATTCTACCAGAAAGGTGGGCTCATCCTGGGCGGCTGCCCGGGGAGTCTCGGCGTTACAACTTTGCCGAGCTGCTACTTGGTCAGGTTCAAACACCTTTGCGAAGTTTTACAAGTTTGATACCCTGGCTGAGGAGGACCTCTTGTTTGGTCAATCGGTGCAGCAGAGTCATCCGCACACACCCGCCCGTTCTAGAGCTTTGGTATAAACCCCATGGTTCTTGAAGCATCTCCAGCATCCTCTAGGATGTATGAGAAAATAGGATTTTAATACCTACCGGTAAATCCTTTTCTCTTAGTCAGTAGAGGATGCTGGACGCCCGTCCCAGTGCGGGCTGTATCTGCAGTTTGGTTATAGTTATGCTCATGTTGCGTGAGTTCAGTCAATTTGTGATTGTTATTGGTCATGCCGTTGCATGCATTGTTGTTGAATGCCATGTTGTACGGCGTGTTGGTGGTGTGAGCTGGTAAGTATCTCACCTTAGTTTAAAATAATTAAATAAATCCTTTTCCTCGAAATGTCTGTCTCCCCGGGCACAGTTCCTATAACTGGAGTCTGGAGGAGGGGCATAGAGGGAGGAGCCAGTTCACACCCATTCAAAGTCTTATAGTGTGCCCATGTCTCCTGCGGATCCTGTCTATACCCTATGGTTCTTGAAGCATCCCCAGCATCCTCTACGGACTAAGAGAAAAGGATTAAAAATAGAATTTTGATAACCTACCGGTAAGTTATTTTCTCCTAGTCCGTAGAGGATGCTGGGGGTGACATCAAGACCATGGGGTATAGACAGGATCCGCAGGAGACATGGGCACTCCAAAGACTTTTCATTGGGTGTGAACTGGCTCCTCCCTCTATGCCCCTCCTCCAGACCTCAGTTGTAGGAACTGTGCCCAGGGAGCCTGACATTTCGAGGAAAGGAATTACTTAACTAGTGGTGAGATATCTACCAACTCACACCCTCAACCATGCCGCACACATGGCATTCAACATAACACACGCCAACAGGCATGAACTAATTGCAGCAACATGCTGAAACCAAGATAACACAACTTGTGTAACCGTAATAAATAAACTGCTGGTAAAGTACGCACTGGGACGGGCGCCCAGCATCCTCTACGGACTAGGAAAAAAGGATTTATCGGTAGGTTATCGAAATCCTATTTTCTCATACGTCCTAGAGGATGCTGGGGACGACATCAAGACCATGGGGTCTATACCAAAGCTCCAGTACGGGCGGGAGAGTGCGGATGACCCTGCAGAACCGATTGACCAAACTTTAGGTCTTCATCGGCCAAGGTGTCAAACTTGTAGAACTTAGAAAATGTGTTTAACCCTGACCAAGTAGCTGCTCGGCAAAGT
Organism: Pseudophryne corroboree; assembly: GCF_028390025.1. NCBI lineage: Eukaryota > Metazoa > Chordata > Amphibia > Anura > Myobatrachidae > Pseudophryne > Pseudophryne corroboree. The sequence goes on from NC_086454.1 coordinate 271,062,120, forward strand.
TGTAATGCCGAGACCCCCGGGCAGCCGCCCAGGATGAGCCCACCTTCCTAGTGGAGTGGGCCTTTACCGACATCGGTAACGGCAATCCAGCCGTAGTATGAGCTTGCTGAATCGTATTTCTAATCCAACGTGCAATAGTCTGCTTGGAAGCAGGACAGCCAATCTTGTTGTGATCATACAGGACAAACAGAGCCTCTGTTTTCCGTATACGAGCTGTTCTAGCAACATAGATTTTCAAAGCTCTAACCACATCTAGAGACTTTGAATCAGTGAATGTGTCAGTAACTACTGGCACCACAATAGGTTGGTTTATGTGAAAAGCAGAAACCACCTTTGGAAGAAAATGTTGGCGAGTTCGCAACTCTGCCCTATCTTCATGGAAAATCAGGTAAGGGCTCTTGTGAGACAAGGCTCCCAATTCTGACACCCGCCTTGCGGATGCCAATGCCAAAAGCATCACCACTTTCCAGGTGAGAAACTTCAACTCTATCTTTTGTAGAGGCTCAAACCAATCCGATTGAAGGAACTGCAATACCACGTTAAGGTCCCATGGTGCCACTGGAGGCACGAATGGAGGCTGGATGTGCAGAACCCCTTTCACGAAGGTCTGAACCTCTGGAAGAGAGGCCAATTGTTTTTGGAAGAACACTGACAAGGCCGAAATCTGGACCTTGGTTGATCCCAATTGTAGGCCCGTCTCCACACCATCCTGCAAAAAATTGAGAAAATCATCCTAAGTGAAACTCTTCCATAGGAGCTTTCTTGGATTCAAACCAAGACACATATTTTCTCAAAATACGGTGGTAATGTTTTGACGTTACTCCCTTTCTGGCCTGAATAAGGGTGGGGATGATCTCCTTAGGAATATCCTTCCTTGCTAGGATACGGCGCTCAACAGCCATGCCGTCAAACGTAGCCGCGGTAAGTCTTGGTACACACAGGGCCCCTGCTGCAGCAGGTCCTCCCGAGTAGGTAGAGGCAGAGAATCTCCTATGAGTAACTGCTGAAGATCTGGGTACCAAGCCCTTCTTGGCCAGTCTGGGGCAATGACGATTGCTCGAACCCTTGTCTTTCTTATGATCCTGAGTACTTTTGGGATTAGCGGAAGTGGAGGGAAAACATACACTGCCGGAAACACCCACTAGGTCGCCAGTGCATCCACTGCTACTGCTTGAGGGTCTCTCAACTTGGAACAGTATCTCTGAAGCTTCTTGTTGAGACGAGACGCCATCATGTCTATTTGAGGAACTCCCCAAAGACTTGTCACCTCTGCGAAGACTTCTTGGTGGAGGCCCCACTCTCCTGGATGGAAATCGTGTCTGCTGAGGAAGTCTGCTTCCCAGTAGTCTAATCCCGGAATGAATATTGCCGACAGAGCTTGTAGATGTTTTTCTGCCCAGCGGAGGATTTTTGTCGCCTCTGCCATTGCCGTTCTGCTTTTTATTCCACCCTGCCTGTTTATGTATGCGACTGCTGTTACATTGTCCGCCTGTATCTGCACGGGACGGTCTTGAAGAAGATGTACCGCTTGTTGAAGGCCGTTGTAAATGGCTCTTAGCTCCAGAACATTTATGTGAAGGCAGGCTTCCTGTTGTGGCCAACGTCCCTGGAAGTTTTCTCCCTGAGAGACTGCTCCCCAGCCTCGGAGACTTGCATCCGTGGTTACTAGGACCCAGTCCTGAATCCCGAACCTGCGTCCCTCTAGCAGGTGAGAGCTGTGCAACCACCACAGGAGCGAAATCCTGGTTTTTGACAACAGGGTTATCTTTCTGTGCATGTGTAGGTGTGTCCCCAACCACTTGTCCAACAGGTTCCACTGGAATACTCTGGCATGGAACCTGCCAAACTGTATGGCCTCGTAGGCCGCCACCATCTTCCCCAACAATCGAATGCACTGATGGATCGACACACTTGATGGTTTCAATATCTGTTTTACCATTTTCTGGTTTCCAGAGCCTTTACCAGCGGAAGAAATACTCTCTGAACTTCTGTGTCCAGAATCATCCCGAGGAAAGACCTTGTCGTCGGTTCCAACTGTGACTTTGGGTAATTTATGATCCACCCGTGTTGTTGGAGTATTGACAGGGAGAGGGATATATTTTGTAATAACTGCTCCCCGGATCTTGCCTTTATCAGGAGGTCGTCCAGATAAGGGATTATATTGACTCCTTTCTGACGAAGGAGGACCATCATCTCTGCCATCACCTTGGTGAATACCCTCGGCGTTGTGGAGAGACCGAAAGGTAACGTCTGGAATTGGTAATGGCAATCCTGAATCGCGAATCTCAGATAAGCCTGGTGAGGAGGATAAATGGGAACATGCAGGTAAGCATCCTTGATGTCCACCGACACTAAGTCGTCCCCCTCCTCCAGACTGGCAATCACCGCCCGAAGTGATTCCATCTTGAACTTGAACCTTTTCAGGAAGAAATTCAGATCTTTTAGATTTAGGATCGGTCTGACCGAGCCGTCCAGCTTCGGAACAACATAGAGGCTTGAATAAAAACCCCGCCCTTGTTGTGACAACGGTACCAGGACTATAACCTGGTCTTGACATAATATTTGGATTGCCGCTGTTACTGCTTCTCTCTCTGGCGGAGAAGCTGGCAAGGTCGATTTGAAAAATTGGCATGGGGGAACGTCTTGAAACTCTAGTTTGTATCCCTGGGATACTATTTGCAACACCCAGGGATCCAGGCCAGACGGAATCCAATCCTGGCTGAAGAGTTTGAGACGTGCCCCCACCCGAGCAGCCTCCCGCAAGAGCGTTCCAGCGTTAACAGAATTAGGGGTAGACTTCTGCTCTTGGGAACCTGGAGCCAGTGTGGGCTTCTTTCCCCTTCCCCTACCTGCAAAGAAGGGGGAACCTCTCGCCTTTTTGTATTTATTGGGCCGAAAGGACTGCATTTGCGGGTGATAGGTGTTTTTTGCCGGTGCAGGCGCAGAGGGCAAAAATGTTGACTTACCTGCGGTAGCCGCCGAGACTAACGCATCCAGGCCATCGCCAAATAAGTATTCACCTTTATATGGGAGAGCCTCCATGTTTCTTTTGGAATCTGCATCCGCGTTCCACTGGCGAATCCATAATGCCCACCTAGCCGATACTGCCATGGTAGCGGCTTGTGAACTCAAGAGTCCAATATCCTTCATTGCTTCCAGCATGTAGGCGGCAGCGCCCTTGATATTCCCTAACTTAAGGAGTATCTCATCTTTATCAATCGTGTCAATTTCTGATGACATGCTTTCTGACCATTTTTCAATAGCACAACTCACCCAGGCAGTAGTGGGCCTGAGCAGTGTACCATTGGTAACATAAATGGATTTCAATGACGTTTCCATTTTGCGGTCTGCCGGCTCTTTAAGAGAAGCCGTGCCAGGAGCAGGGAGAATTACCTTCTTTGTCAACCTGGAAAGTGCACTGTCTAACACAGTTTTTCCTGTCTTCAACCAGGAAAGGATAAGCTATGTGAATCCTTCTGGGAATACAATTTTTTTATCAGGATTCACCCACATCCCTTCAAACAGAGTATTTAGTTCAGGTGAAGGAGGGAACGTGACTTTGGATTTCTTTTCCTTACATAAATAAGCTTTCTCCTGAGGTACAGGAGTGCTCTCTGTAACCTCCAACACGTCCCTTATAGCCACAATCATATATTGTATACTTTTTACCAATTTATGATCTATCTCTCTGGATTCACTATTGTCGACACAAGAATCAGAATCCGTGTCAATATCAGTGTTTACAACATTTGCAAATGGTCTCTTATGTGACCCAGAGGGGCCACCCGCATAAGGAATAACAGCATCCTGAAAAATCACATCTTCCACAGATTTTCTCCAGCATGCAGCCTTAGATTCAGACTTATCCAATCTACGGTTAATCAGATGCATACTGTCACGTAGCTCTTTCACCCATGCAGGCTCTTGGTGTGCCGGTAGCGCCACCACATTACAACTCTGTGTCCCTAAAATGGCTTCCTCCGGGGAGGAACTCCCTGCCTCAGACATGCCTCACACGTGTACACCTCACTCACAGACACATTGGGACTTATTTTGGGGACAGACCCAAAGTAAAATCTGTCAGAGGGACACAAGATAGGAGCAGCCAGTTCACAAACCCAGCGCCAGTATTGCCTGTGAACACAGTATGTCCACAGCCCAAAAGCGCTTTTAAATAGTAATATACACTATCAAATGCACCACAATCGCTTTGAGTCCCCCCTTTATAGCACCCTGTACTTGTCAGAAGTGGAGGAGAGGACCAGCGTGTTCTCTGCAGCCTGAGGAGAGAGAGAAAATGGTGCTGAGTAGTGTGCTGGTTGCCTGAGGAAGAAGCTCCGCCCCTCAGTATCCATGACAATATTTATACTGGCAGGGGTAGGGCTGTGCCAGCGGCATCTTATGCCCCCTTTTAGCCAGTTTGAGGTATTTTTATTGCTGCTCAGGGCGCCCCCCCCCCACGCCCTGCACCCTGCAGTGCCCGTGTGTGTGGGCCGCAATGGCGCGCTGCGCTCCCGCCAGCCGCGCCGCACCTCAGCCATCACTTACTTGATTGAAGATCATTCTTCTCATACTCACCTGTCTTCTGACTTCTGGCTCTGTGAGGGGGGTGACAGCGTGCTGTGGGAGTGAGCATCTAGACACGGCTAGCGTTCAGTTCCCTTCAGAAGCTAATGGTGTCCTGTCAGCCAGAAACAGAGCCATGAAACTCTGAGGAAGTTGGTTCTGCTTCTGCCCCCTCAGTCCCACGAAGCAGGGAGTCTGATGCCAGCAGATCTCCCTGAAAATAAAAAACCTAACATAAGTATTTTCAGAGAAACTCAGTGGAGCTCCTCAGAGTGCATCCAGTCGACCTGGGCACATTTCTAAAACTGAGGTCTGGAGGAGGGGCATAGAGGGAGGAGCCAGTTCACACCCAATGAAAAGTATTTGGAGTGCCCATGTTTCCTGCGGATCCCGTCTATACCCCATGATCTTGATGTTGTCCCCAGCATCCTCTAGGACGTATGAAAAATCCTATTTTTATCTAAGTTGCCCCCCCTTTAATGTGTACTCCGAAAGAGTGTTTAGTGCAGCCGGTCACCTTGTCAGCGATCGGCGTACGAGGTTACTTCCACAAAATGTGGAGAAGATGATGTTCATCAAAATGAATTATAATAAATTCCTCCGTGGAGACATTCACCAGCAATTGCCTCCAGAAAGTACACAGGGACCTGAGATGGTGGATTCCAGTGGGGACGAATTAATACTCTGTGAGGAGGGGGATGTACACAATGAAAGGAGTAAGGAGGGAAAATATTGTAAGGAATTTTAAGGGATAGCATACAGGAGTATCTGCAGACCGCTAAGATTATTAGCAAGAACCAGCATGGGTTTGTGAGGAACAGATTATGTCAAACTAACTTAGTTAGCTTCTATGAGCAAGTGAGCGACAATCTTGACCAGGGAAAAGCAGTTGATGTGGTCTACTTAGATTTTGCAAAAGCCCTTTGATACAGTGCCTCACAGGAGACTGATCATCAAATTAAAGGAGCTTGGCGTAGGAAAAACTATTTGTACATGGATAAGTAACTGGCTGGATAACAGGGTACAGCGAGCAGTGGTCAATGGGATGTCCTCCAGCTGGGCACAAGGGTCCATACTCGGGCCACTACTGTTCAACATATTTATCAATGACCTAGATATAGACCTGGAAAGCACAGTGTCAATCTTTGCAGATGATACTAAACTGTGTAGCGTAATTCATACGGATATAGATGCGGAGGCTCTACAGAATGACTTATCTAAACTTGAAATCTGGGCGTCTGAATGGAGAATGAGGTTCAAAGTAGAAAAATGCAAAGTTATGCATTTTCGGGATTAAAAACAATCTTATATCCTACTAGTGATATGCACCGGACATTTTTTGGGTTTTGGTTTTGGATTCGGTTCTGCGACCGTGTTTGAATTCGGACGCATTTTGGCAAAATCTCCCTGAATTTTTTTTTCCGGATTCGGGTGTGTTTTGGATTCGGGTGTTTTTTTTACAAAAAACCCTCAAAAACAGCTTAAATCATAGAATTTGGGGGTAATTTTGATCCCATAGTATTATTAACCTCAATAACCATAATTTCACTCATTTCCAGTCTATTCTGAACACTTCACACCTCACAATATTATTTTTAGCCCTAAAATTTGCACCGAGGTCGTTGGATGACTAAGCTAAGCGACCCAAGTGGCCGACACAAACACCTGGCCCATCTAGGAGTGGCACTGCAGTGTCAGACAGGATGGCACTTCAAAAAATAGTCCCCAAACAGCACATGATGCAAAGAAAAATGAAAGAAAATGAGGTGCAAGATGGAATTGTCCTTGGGCCCTCCCATCCACCCTTATGTTGTATAAACAGGACATGCACACTTTAACAAACCCATCATTTCAGCGACAGGGTCTGCCACACGACTGTGACTGAAATGACTGGTTGGTTTGGGCCCCCACCAAAAAAGAAGCAATCAATCTCTCATTGCACAAACTAGCTCTACAGAGGCAAGATGTCCACCTCCTCCTCATCGTCCGATTTCTCACCCCTTTCACTGTGTACATCCCCCTCCTCACAGATTATTAATTCGTCCCCACTGGAATCCACCATCTCAGGTCCCTGTGTACTTTCTGGAGGCAATTGCTGGTGAATGTATCCACGGAGGAATTGATTATAATTCATTTTGATGAACATCATCTTCTCCACATTTTCTGGAAGTTACCTCATACGCCGATTGCTGACAAGGTGAGCGGCTGCACTAAACATTCTTTTGGAGTACACACTGGAGGGGGGGCAACTTAGGTAGAATAAAGCCAGTTTCTGCAAGGGCCTCCAAATTGCCTCTTTTTCCTGCCAGTATACGTACGGACTGTCTGACGTGCCTACTTGGATGCGGTCACTCATATAATCCTCCACCATTCTTTCAATGGTGACAGAATCGTATGCAGTGACAGTAGACGACATGTCAGTAATCGTTGGCAGGTCCTTCAGTCCGGACCAGATGTCAGCACTCACTCCAGACTGCCCTGCATCACCGCCAGCGGATGGGCTCGGAATTCTTAGCCTTTTCCTCGCAGCCCCAGTTGCAGGAGAATGTGAAGGAGGAGCTGTATACGGGTCACGTTCCGCTTGACTTGACAAGTGTCTCACCAGCAGGTCTTTGAACCTCTGCAGACTTGTGTCTGCCGGAAAGAGAGATCCAACGTAGGCTTTAAACCTAGGATCGAGCACGGTGGCCAAAATGTAGTGCTCTGATTTCAACAGATTGACCACCCGTGAATCCTGGTTAATCGAATTAAGGGCTCCATCCACAAGTCCCACATGCCTAGCGGAATCGCTCCATTTTAGCTCCTTCTTCAATCCCTCTAGCTTCTTCTGCAAAAGCCTGATGAGGGGAATGACCTGACTCAGGCTGGCAGTGTCTGAACTGACTTCACGTGTGGCAAGTTCAAAGTGTTGCAGAACCTTGCACAACGTTGAAATCATTCTCCACTGCGCTTGAGTCATGTGCATTCCCCCTCCTTTGCCTATATCGTAGGTAGCTGTATAGGCTTGAATGGCCTTTTGCTGCTCCTCCATCCTCTGAAGCATATAGAGGGTTGAATTCCACCTCGTTACCACCTCTTGCTTCAGATGATGGCGGGGCAGGTTCAGGAGTGTTTGCTGGTGCTCCAGTCTTCGGCACGCGGTGGCTGAATGCCGAAAGTGGCCCGCAATTCTTCGGGCCACCGACAGCATCTCTTGCACGCCCCTGTCATTTTTTAAATAATTCTGCACCACCAAATTCAATGTATGTGCAAAACATGGGAAGTGCTGGAATTTGCCCACATGTAATGCACGCACAATATTGGTGGCATTGTCCGATGTCACAAATCCCCAGGAGAGTCCAATTGGGGTAAGCCATTCTGTGATGATGTTCCTCAGTTTCCGTAAGAGGTTGTCAGCTGTGTGCCTCTTATGGAAAGCAGTGATACAACGCGTAGCCTGCCTAGGTACGAGTTGGCGTTTGCGAGATGCTGCTACTGGTGCCGCCGTTGCTGATCTTTCTGCGGTAGGCAATACATCTACCCAGTGGGCTGTCACAGTCATATAGTCCTGAGTCTGCCCTGGTCCACTTGTCCACATGTCCGTGGTTAAGTGGACATTGGGTTCAACTGCATTTTTTAGGACACTGGTGACTCTTTTTCTGACGTCTGTGTACATTCTCGGTATCGCCTGCCTAGAGAAGTGGAACCTAGATGGTATTTGGTACCGGGGACACAGTATCTCAAGCAATACTCTAGTTCCCTGTGAATTAACGGTGGATACCGGAAACACGTTTAACACCGCCCAGGCTGCCAAGGCCTGAGTTATCCACTTTGCAGCAGGATGACTGCTGTGATATTTCATCTTCCTCGCAAAGGACTGTTGGACAGTCAATTTCTTACTGGAAGTAGTACAAGTGCTCTTCCGACTACCCCTCTGGGATGATGATCGACTCCCAGCTGCAACAACAGCAGCGCCAGCAGCAGTAGGCGTTACACTCAAGGATGCATCAGAGGAATCCCAGTAAGGAGAGGACTCATCAGACTTGACAGTGACATGGCCTTCAGGACTATTGGCGTTCCTGTCTAAGGAGGAAATTGACACTAAGGGAGTTGGTGGTGTGGTTTGTAGGAGCTTGGTTATAAGAGGAAGGGATTTAGTTGTCAGTGGACTGCTTCCGCTGTCACCCAAAGTTTTTGAACTTGTCAATGACTTCTGATGAATGCGCTCCAGGTGACGTATAAGGGAGGATGTTCCTAGGTGGTTAACGTCCTTACCCCTACTTATTACATCTTGACAAAGGCAACACACGGCTTGACAAATGTTGTCCGCATTTCTGTCAAAATAATTCCACACCGACGAGGTGATTTTTTTTGTAATTTGACCAGGCATGTCAATGGCCATATTCGTCCCACGGACAACAGGTGTCCCCGGGTGCATGACTTAAACAAACCACCTCACCATCAGAATCCTCCTTGTCAATTTCCTCCTCAGCGCTAGCAACACCCATATCCTCATCCTGGTGTACTTCAACAGTGACATCTTCAATTTGACTATCAGGAACTGGACTGCGGGTGCTCCTTCCAGCACTTGCAGGGGGCGTGCAAATGGTGGAAGGCGCCACCTCTTCCCATCCAGTGTTGGTAAGGTCATGCATCGCAACCGACACAATTGGACTCTCCTTGGGGATATGTGATTTAGAAGAACGCACAGTTCTTTGCTGTGCTTTTGCCATCTTATGTCTTTTCATTTTTCTAGTGGGAGGATGAGTGCTTCCATCCTCATGTGAAGCTGACCCACTAGTCATGAGGAACATAGGAGAGGGCCTTGGAGTCTGCCTTGGAACCATGTAAAATGGGTGAAGTTTGGGGGTGGGTTCGGATTCCGAGGAACTGAACCCGCTCATCACTATATCCTACATACTAAATGGGGAAAATCTAGGAGTAACAGTATTGGAAAAAGATTTGGGGGTGCTCATAGATAGTAGGCTTAATAACAGTATACAATGTCAAAGTTCAGCAAAGAAGGCAAGTAAGGTGCTAGCGTGCATAGAACAGGAATTTGAGATAAGGGATGAGAGTGTAATCCTGCCGCTGTACAAATCATTGGTACATCCGCACCTGGAATATTGTGTTAAATTTTGGGCACCACATTATAAAAAAGATATCTGTAAACTCGAAAGGGTTCAAGGTGAGCTACTAAATTGATTAAAGGGCTAGAGGGACTGGATTACGAGGAAAGGCTTACTTGGTTGAATGTGTATAAACTAAAAGAGACGTCTAAGAGGAGACATTATTAATACAGGTTGAGTATCCCATATCCAAAATGCTCGGGACCAGAAGTATTTTGGATATCGGATTTTTCCGTATTTTGGAATAATTGCATACCATAATGAGATATCATGGTGATGGGACCCAGGTCTAAGTGCAGAATGCATTTATGTTTCATATACACCTTATACACACAGCCTGAAGGTAATTTTAGCCAATATTTTTAATGACTTTGTGCATTAAAAAAAGTTTGTGTGCATACACACAATTCATTTATGTTTCATATACACCTTATACACACAGCCAGAAGGTAATTTAATACTATAATTTTACTAACTTTGTGCATTAAATAAAGTTTGTGTTCACTGAGCCATCAGAAAACAAAATTTTCACTATCTCAGTCTCACTCAAAAAGTTCCGTATTTCGGAATATTCCGTATTTCGGAATATTTGGATATGGGATACTCAACCTGTATCTACAAATATGTAAAGGAACATTACAAAGAGTTATCAGAGTAATTGTTTATTAAAAGAACTCTGTATAGGACACGAGCGCACTCGCTGATGCTAGAGGAGAGAAAATTCCGTACACAACTCAGGAAAGGGTTCTTCACTGTTATGTAGAGATGTGTGGCAGGTCCTTTTTGTGTTTTGGTTCTGGTTCCATGCTCGTGTTTTGGATCTGGATAGGTTTTGCAAAAATCACCCTTTAGTGTTTTGGTTCTGGATCTGGATGATTTTTGAAAAAAACATAAAAACAGCTAAAATCACAGAATTTTGGGGTAATTTTTATCCTACGGTATTATTAATCTCAATAACATTCATATCCACTAATTTCCAGTCTATTCTGAACACCTCACAATATTGTTTTTAGGCCAAAAGGTTGCACCGAGGTGGCTGGATGACTAAGCTAAGCGACACAAGTGTGCGGCACAAATACCTGGCCCATCTAGTTGTGGCACTGCAGTGGCAGACAAGATGGCACTTTAAAAAACTAGGCCCCAAAAAGCAGATCATGCAAAGAAGAAAAAGAGGTGCAATGAGGTAGCTGTATGACTAAGCTAAGTGACACAAGTGTACGGTACAAACAACATGGGACATGCTTGAATTTGCCCAGATGTAATACACGCACAATATTGATGGCACAGTACCCCTAAACCACACACACACGGCAAAGCCTGTAAAATTAATTTGGATAATAATAACCCTTTTATTTGGAGCTATTATAATAATATGCAGCACAGGCGAGCATACCTCTACACCACACAGGGTAAACCTTATAAAAAATATTTGGATAATAATATAAGTAATGTATATAACCCTTTTATTTGGAGTAAATAATATACAGCACAGGACACCACCACTGGACTAATGCAGCACAAGATAGCCCCACTGGACTGCACTTATACGGCAGTACCCCTGGACTTATACGGCAGTACCACTGGACTTATATGGCAGTGTCAGACAGGATGGCACTTTAAAAACCTAGTCCCCAAACAGCACATGATGCAAAGAAGAAAAAAGAAGTGCAAGGTGGAATTGTCCTTGGGCCCTCCCACCCACCCTTATGTTTTATAAACAGTACATACACACTTTAACAAACCAATCATTTCAGTTAAAGGGTCTGCCACACAACCGTGGCTGAAATGATTGGTTTGTTTGGGCCCCCACAAAAAAAAGAAGCAATTAATCCCCCCACCAAAAAAGAAGCTATTAATCTCTCCTTGCACAAACTGGCTCTACAGAGGCAAGATGTCGACTTCATCCTCTTCCTCTGATTCCTCACCCCTTTCTGTGATCATCCTCATCACAGAGTATTAATTCGTCTCCACTGGAATCCACCATCACAGGTCCCTGTATACTTTCTGTAGGCAATTGCTGGTAAAGGTCTTCCTGGAAGAATTTATAATTCATTTTGATGAACATCATCTTCTCCACATTTTGTGGAATTAACCTCCTACACCAATTGCTGCTTGTTACCGGCTGCACTAAACACTCTTTCGGGGTACACACTGGAGGGGGGCAACTTAGGTAAAGTAAAGTCAGTTTGTGCAAGGGCATCAAACTTGCCTCTTTCTGCTGCAGGGTACACTGGGCTCCACAAGTCTGGACAATGGGGTGTAGAGTAGGATCTTGATCCGAGGCACCAACAGGCGTAAAGCTTTGACTGTTCCCAGAATGCACAGCGCTGCCTCCTATATCACCCCGCCTCCCAGCACAGGAGCTCAGTTTGTCAGTTGGTGCTGCAGTAAGCAGGCACTTAACAGAGGGGCTGCTCCAAGCAGCCCTGGGAAAAGCTTTTTATGAGGTAAAAAGTGAAGACTTCAAGGGCAGCAGCGGTGGTAAATGTCTTGTGACATTCACTGCTGCAGCTGCAGCTCTCCCCAGCGGCGCTGTACACTCCCGAGCCCTGGTTGCCGGGTACCTACAGCGGAGGCTCCGGTTTTCTTCATGTTAGACACACACGGCTGGGGCTTTCCAGGATCGCGTGGCCGCGCTTTGGGAGGTGGTAAGTGGGTCCCGCTCGCGGGACCCAATCTTTATCGCGATCCGGCGCGGTCAGTGGGAGGCGGGCCGGGCGCGCTGGCGGAGGACACTGTGGATACAGGCGATCCCACTAGATCACCAGGACATGGACGCAGGTCAGGTTTTCTCTTAAAACCGATTTTAATATCGCCCACAGTACCCTGTGGTTTTGCCAGCAAGGGGGATAAGGCTTAGACCTGAAGCCCCTCCCCCAGCCCCAGGGAGCTATTTCCAGCAAGTGTTCCCGCCCTGGAGCTGCATCTCTGTCTTTTCCTCACTCCCTATCAGTGTCTGCTGCACCATTGCTCCTCAGCTCACTGTTCCTGGGACTGCTTGGGCAAATCCTCCTATGTAAAGCCACCTGGTTGTCAGCACTGTGCCTTTACATGATACTTAAGTATTCTACCTGCCTTTTTAGTCAGTGTTAGTAAGAAAGAGTGCATTTAGTCAGGGGTTTATAGTACAATTACCCTGTGATATACATCCAGTTTCTTACTGTGTACTGTTATATCTATTGACTATATAGCGGTGTAAGCTAGTCCAGTGCAGTATTATTGTCTGTAATAACCTCTGCATTGTACAAACTGTGACTATTTGTGTGTGCATTGATAGCGGAGTGGTGTCCATCTCGTGTCTTTCACTCAACTTGCTATCCCTATATTCTATAACCTGAGGGGGCTTGGTGCGTCAGGTGTTATTTAATATAGGATTTTCACAAAGATATACTGTATTACGTATTTTTCTCTGTGATTTAGTCATCATATCTCTCCTTTATCTCTGCTGGTGCTGACTACACTGCGCAGGGGTTTGGGTTTAGGGATATAGTGCTGCTAATAATTGTACTGTGTTACCTCATACTGCAAGTTATATCATGTCTGCTTCTGAGGGTAACGGTTCTGGGGAGGAACACACTGCTGGTGTTGCTGAAGCCACAGGCACATATGGGGAGAATATAGCAGCTGTGGGCTCTGGTTCTGGGTGCTCCTTGCCCCCCAGTGGGACTGTGGCAACGGAGGCACATACTGACCCTCCGTGGGACGCTTTTTCCACGCTTCTGCATACGCTAGTTCATAAACTAACACCCCCTATGGGACCCCCAATGCCGGTACAACCGTATGTGGTCCCTGCAGCTAACCCGCCGTGGGCGGACGATTTATCTGCTCAATTAAAGAAGTTGAACCAGTCCCTGACTACTAAAAAGTCTGACCATCGCTCGCCTAAGTCCAAGAGGTCCTCTAAGCGAGCGCTCGTCTCCTCACAATCCACTGCTGTCACTGACACCTCGTCTGATGAAGACAGCACATACACTGACCCCACAGGTTCTGACTCAGATACGGCTGATGCGGAGGGTAGTTCACATGTGGATGTTCCTGATCTTTTGGAGGCTATTAAGTTAATTCTGCAGATTACGGATGATCCCGAGCCATCCGTTCCTCCTAAGAAACCACATAGGTTCAAGCGTCAGAAGGTAATTAAACAAGTTTTACCTCACTCTGACCACCTAGTGGATATACGTCAGGAACCCTGGCAAAGCCCGGGTACAAAGTTTGTGCCTCAAAAGAAGATGCTGGCTTGCTATCCCCTCACGCCAGAGCTGTCTAAGAATTGGGAACCCCTCCTCCAGTAGACTCACATGTGGCTAGGATGGTGGTTTCCTCAGCTCTACCTGTCACTACCGTCACGTCTCTAAAAGGGCCTACGGATAAACGTGTCAAGGGTTGTCTAAAAGCGATTTACACCCTCACGGGTGCTGCACAAAGGCCCACTATTGCAGCTACATGGGCGGCAGAGGCTATTGAAGCATGGGCCTTGGAGTTAGAAGCTGAAATCTCCTCTGACCATGCTAGACAATGCTTGTCATATATTGTCACAGCTTCTCGCTATATTAAAGAGGCGGCTTCTGATGCCGGTATCCTAGCAGCCAAGGCCTCTACTACGTCAGTCCTGGCTTGCAGGATATTGTGGCTGAGTTCCTGGTCTGTGGATCTGGACTCTAGAAAAACCCTGGAGGTACTCCCTTTCAAGGGGGATATTCTGTTTGGGGAGGACTTAAATAAGATAGTGGCTGACTTGGCTACTGCCAAAACTGCCTGTCTGCCTAATACAGCTCCTTCTGTGTCGAAGGCCAAAGGCACGTCCTTTCGCCCCTTTCGTCCTTCAGGTAAAGCAAAAGGTCAGGCGTACCATAAGCAGGCCCGCACTTCCAAACCTGGTAAGCCGAAGCCCAAAAGAGCCTGGGCTGCCCGTCAGCCAGCAGCCAAGACCGATAAGCCTGCCGCATTACAGGGCGGGCCTCCCCCTGGGGGATCCCAGGGTGGGGGGCCGGCTTCTAGGGTATACCCAGGAATGGTTGAAGACCACTTCAGATGCCTAGGTATGGGAAGTCGTCACTCGAGGTTACGCCATAGCCTTCAAAAACCGACCCCCTCATCGATTTTGCCGCACAGACATCCCGTTGGACCAGACAAAGGCAAACACTCTGCATTCGGTGGTACAGACCCTCCTGGATACAGGAGTCGTAGTACAGGTGCCTCTTGCTCAGAGGGGCCGGGGGTACTATTCTCCGCTGTTTCTAGTCCCGAAACCGAATGGGTCCTCCCGACCCATTCTCAACCTCAAGGCACTGAACAAGTTTGTGAAGGTTTCCAAGTTCCGTATGGAAACCCTACGCTCTATAGTTCTGGCCTTGGAACCTGGGGACTACATGGTCTCCCTGGACATACAGGATGCTTACCTGCATATTCCTATAGCAGTGTCACATCAACAATACCTGAGGTTCGCTATTGGCAACCTCCATTACCAGTTTTGGGCGTTACCTTTTGGTTTAACAACGGCTCCGCGAGTCTTCACCAAAGTTATGGCGGTAATGACGGTGGTACTCAGCCGTCAAGGGGTCAGGATACTGCCGTATCTGAACGACTTGTTTATCCTGGCAAATTCCCCAGATCTTCTCCTGCGTCATCTGGATATGACGGTCCAGTTTCTACAAGCCCACGGGTGGCTCATCAACTGGAAGAAATCCTCCCTGGTCCCTGCTCAGAGCATGGTGCATCTGGGAGCGCTGTTGGACACTCACAACCAGAGGTTGTTCTTGTCTCAGGAGAAAGTCCTGAAACTTCAGGACAGGATTCGTTGCTTCCTTTCTCGTCCGCAAGTGTCGATACATTCGGCAATGCAGGTGCTGGGCCTCATGGTATCAGCATTCGACATGGTGGACTATGCTCAATTCCATTCTCGCTCCCTCCAGAAGCTGATTCTAGCTAAGTGGGATGGCCTGCCTCACCAGATCAGGTCTCAAATGATCTCTTTGACTCCGGAGGTCCGTCTGTCACTGCTCTGGTGGCTCCAGGACTGACAATTGTGCAGAGGCCGTCCCTTCTGGATATCCAACTGGGTCCTGTTGACGACAGATGCCAGTCTAAAAGGTTGGGGCGCGGTGCTGGAGCAGCACTCCTTGCAGGGTCGGTGGACCAAGGAGGAATCTCTCCTCTCGATCAACATTCTGGAATTGCGGGCGGTCTTTAATGCATTGAACCTAGCCCAGCATTTGATTCAGAACCGTCCTGTTCAAGTACAGTTGGACAATGCCACCACAGTGGCTTACATAAATCATCAAGGCGGCACTTGAAGCCGTTTGGCAATGAAGAAAGCCTCACGGATTCTACGTTGGGCAGAACGCCATCTACCGGCAATATCAGCAATATTCATTCCGGGAGTCCAGAATTGGGAAGCGGATTTTCTCAGTCGTCAGGACGTGCATGCCGGTGAGTGGGGCCTCCATCCAGAAGTGTTTCAACTCCTCGTGGAAAGGTGGAGTCTTCCAGATGTGGATCTGATGGCGTCTCGACACAATCACAAGGTTCCGGTCTTCGGAGCAAGGACAAGGGATCCTCAAGCAGCATTCGTGGATGTGCTGGCAGTGCCATGGAGGTTTCGGCTGCCGTATGTGTTCCCTCCGGTATCACTCCTGCCCAGGGTAATTCGGAAGTTCAAGCAAGAAAAAGGAAATCTGCTTCTCATAGCTCCGGCATGGCCCAGATGGCACTGGTTCTCAGACCTGCAAGGCCTATCGTCAGAGCATCCACTTCTACTTTCACAACGCCCAGACCTCCTCGTTCAGGGCCCCTGTGTCTACCAGGACCTAGCCCGGCTGTCTTTGACAGCGTGGCTCTTGAAGCTTCCGTCTTAAGAGCTAAGGGTTTTTCTGAAGAGGTCATTAAAACTATGTTGCGGGCCCGGAAACTGGCCTCTGCTCCGATTTACCATCGGGTCTGGCATTCCTACTTTGTTTGGTGCGCATCTAAGCATTATGACGCTTCCAAGTTTAGTACAGCCAAACTTTTGGCTTTTCTACAGCAGGTCCTAGATTTAGGCCTGCGTCTGGCCTCCCTCAAGGTTCATATTTCTGCCTTGTCGGTGTGGTTTCAGAGAAAAATTGCGACTTTACCTGATGGTTATACTTTCACTCAGGGTGTGTAGCGTATCCAACCTTCCTATGTCCCGCCTGTGGCTCCTTGGGACTTGTCGGTGGTTTTGGAGGCATTGCAGGAGCCTCCATTTGAACCTCTTGGTTCAGCTGACCTTAAGAGGCTTTCCCTTAAGGTGGTGTTCTTGCTGGCTATTGCCTCTGCTAGAAGAGTGTCGGATTTGGGTGCCTTGTCTTGTAGTTCCCCAAATCTGAATTTTCACCGTGACCGGGCGGTTCTTAGGACTCGTCCCGGATATTTACCTAAGGTGGTTTCTTTGTTCCACCTTAATCAGGAGATTGTGGTTCCAGCTTTTGTCTCTCCTGATTTGTCTCCCAATGAGCGGTCTTTGGATGTGGTATGGGCTCTCCGTATCTATGTGAAGAGAACTGCTTCTATTCGAAAGTCTGATTCTCTCTTTGTTTTGTTTGGATTTCACAAACGTGGCTGGCCTGCTCACAAGCAGACCCTGGCCAAGTGGATTAGAATGGTGATTGCGCATGCTTATGTGAAGGCTGGTCTGTCAGCTCCTGTTCACATTACAGCCCATTCTACTCGGTCTGTTGGACCTTGTTGGGCGGCCCAACGTGGTGCGACCCTTGATCAATTGTGCAAGGCAGCTACGTGGTCCTTCGGGAACACGTTCATAAGGTTCTATGCCTTCGATACGGCCGCTTCCCAGGATGCTTCCTTTGGACGCCGGGTTCTTGTGCCCGCTACAGTGCGTCCCCTCCCATAAGGAACTGCTTTAGGACATCCCCATTGTCCAGACTTGTGGAGCCCAGTGTACCCCGCAGCAGAAAACGAGTTTTATGGTAAGAACTTACCCTTGTTAAAACTCTTTATGCGAGGTACACTGGGCTCCACAAGGCGCCCACTCTGACGCACTTAGCTTCTTTGGGTTGATATGGCATTAGCCGCTGACACTTCTCTTGTCGTGAGAGTGTGGTGTATGTGGCTACTAACCGTTGTCGTCTCTTTTCCTGCTACTGCATTGGGCTGGTTAACTAAACTGAGCTCCTGTGCTGGGAGGCGCGGTGATATAGGAGGCGGCGCTGTGCATTCTGGGAACAGTCAAAGCTTTGAGCCTGTTGGTGTCTCGGATCAAGATCCTACTCTACACCCCATTGTCCAGACTTGTGGAGCCCGGTGTACCTCGCAGAAAGAGTTTTAACAAGGGTAAGTTCTTACCATAAAACTCGTTTTTTCCTGACAGTATACATACATACGGACTGTCTGACATGCCTACTTGGATGCTGTCACTCATATAATTGTCCACCATTCTTTCAATGGTGACAGAATCATATGCAGTAACAGTAGACATGTCAGTAATCATTGGCAGGTCCTTCAGTCTGGACAAGATGCCAGCACTCGCTCCTGGCTGGCCTGCATCACCGCCAGCAGGAGGGCTAGGAAATCTTATCCTTTTCCTTGCAGCCCCAGTTGCGGGAGAAAGTGAAGGAGGAGCTGTTGACGGGTCACAATCCGCGTGAGTTGACAATTTTCTCACCAGCAGATCTTTGAACCTCTGCAGACTTGTGTCTGCCGGAAAGAGAGATACAATGTAGGCTTTAAACCTAGGATCGAGCATGGAGGCAAAATGTAGTGCTCTGATTTCTACAGATTGACCACCCTTGAATCCACAAGTCCCACATACTTAGCGGAATCGCTCCTTCTTAGCTCCTCCTTCAAATTATCCTGCTGCTTCTGCAAAAGCCTGATGAGGGGAATGACCTGTCTCAAGCCGGCAGTGTCTGAACTGACTCCACGTGTGGCAAGTTCGAAGGGTTGGAGAACCTTGTACAACACAGAAATCATTCTCCACTGCCCTTGAGTCAGGTGCATTCCCCCTCCTTTGCCTATATCGTAGGTGGATGTATAGGCTTGAATGGCCTTTTGCTGCTCCTCCATCCTCTGAAGCATATAGAGTGTTGAATTCCACCTCATTACCACCTCTTGTTTCAGGCGATGGCAGGGTAGGTTCAGGAGTGTTTGCTGGCGCTCCAGTCAT
Source organism: Pseudophryne corroboree (assembly GCF_028390025.1). NCBI lineage: Eukaryota > Metazoa > Chordata > Amphibia > Anura > Myobatrachidae > Pseudophryne > Pseudophryne corroboree. The sequence continues at coordinate 271,080,936 of NC_086454.1, forward strand.
AGTCACGCGGTGGCTGAATGTCGAAAGTGGTCCGCAATTTTTCGGGCTACCGACAGCATCTCCTGCACACCCCTGTCATTTTTCAAAAAATTCTGCACCACCAAATTAATTGTATGTGCAAAACATGGGACGTTCTAGAATTATCCCAGATGTAATGCATGCACAATATTGGTGGCGTTGTCCGATATTACAAATCCCCAGGAGAGTCTAAGTGGGGTAAGCCATTGTGCGATGATGTCCCTCAGTTTCTGTAAGAGGTTGTCAGCGGTGTGACTGTTACGGAAAGTGGAGATACATAGAGTAGTGTGTCTAGGAACGAGTTGGCGTTTGACAGATGCTGCTACTGGTGCCGCGGCTATTGTTGCTGCGGATGCAATATATCTACCCAGTGGGCTGTCACAGTCATATAGCCCTTAGTCTGCCCTGTTCTGCTTGTTCACATGTCCGTGGTTAAGTGGACAATGGGTACATCTGCATTTTTTAGGACACTGAGGACACTTTTTATGATGTCTCTGTACATTCTCGGTATTGCCTGCCTAGTGAAGTGGAATCTAGATGGGATTTGTTACCGGGAACACACTACCTCCATCAATTCTCTAAGTCTCACTGAACTAATGGCAGATACCGGACGCACGTCTAACACCAACATAGCTGTCAAGGTCTCAGTTATCTGGTTTGCAACAGGATGACTGCTGTCATATTTCATCTTCCTCGCAAAGGACTGTTGGACAGTCAATTGATTACTTGAAGTAGTACAACTGGTCTTCCATCTTCCCTTCTGGGATGACGATCGACTCCCAGCAGCAACAACAGCAGCGGCAGCAACAGCAGCAGTAGGCGTACTACTCAAAAATCCTCCGGAGGAATCCCGGTTAGGAGACGACTCCTCAGTCTTGCCAGTGACATGGCCTGCAGGACTACTGACGTTCCTGACTGAGGAGGAAGTTGACGTTGAGGGAGATTGTGGTGTGGCTTGCAGGAGCTTGGATACAAAAGGAAGAAGGGATTTAGGAGTCAGTGGACTACTTACGCTCTTACCCAAAGTTTCTAAACTCGACAATGACTTCTTATGATTGCGCTGCAGGTGACATATAAGGGAGGATGTTCCTAGGTGGTTAATGTCCTTTCCCCTTATTCATCCCATGGATAACAACTGTCTCCCCTGGTGCCTGATTTAGACAAACTACATCACCATCAGAATCCTCATCATCAACTTCCTCCTCAGCGCCAGCAACACCCATATCCTCATCCTGGTGTACTTCAAAAGTGACATCTTCAATTTGAATATCAGAAACAGGACTGTGGGTGCTACTTCCAGCACTTGCAGAGGGCGTGCAAATGGTGGAAGGAGTCACCTCTTCCCGTCCAGTATTGGAAAGGTCAGGCATCACAACCGCCAACACACTTGGACTCTCCTTGGGGATATGTGATACCATCTTAGAACGCTCAATTCTTTGCTGTGCTTTTGCCAGCTTAACTCTTATAATTTTTCTAGCGGGAGGATGAGGGCTTCCATCGTCATGTGCAGCTGAACAACTAGTCATGAACACAGGCCAGGGCCTTGGCCGTCCCTTGCCACTCCGAGTCGTAAATGGTATATTGGCAAGTTTACATTTCTCTATTTAAATTAATTTTTTGGGGGTCTTTTTACTGAACTTTGGCTTTTTGGATTTTACATGCACTCTACTATCACATTGATGGCATTTCATCATCTATGTCATGACTAGTGGCAGCAGCAGCTTCAGCACTAGGAGGAAGTGGTTCTTGATCTTTCCCTATTTTATCCTCCAAATTTTGTTCTCCATTATTTTTGGGGAGCTATATAACACAATATGCGGCACAGGACAGCATATCCCTACATCACACAGGGCAAACCCTGTAAAAATGATTTGGATAAAATATTAATAACCCTCTTAAATGGAGCAAATAATATACAGCACAGGACAGTGCCACTGGATTTATACGGCAGTACCACTGGAATTATACTGCAGTATCACTACAATTACACAGCAGTATCACTGGAATTATACGTCAGTATAACTGGAATTATACGGCAGTACAACTAGACTTATACACCAGTATCACTGGACTTATACGCCAGTATCACTGGATTTATACGCAGGTACCACTGGAATTATACGGCAGTACCACTGGAATTATACGTCAGTACCACTGGACTTATACGGCAGCACCACTGGACTTATACGGCAGTATCACCTGACTGGATTCATATGGCAGTACCACTGGACATATACGGTAGTACCACTGGACATATACGTCAGCATCACTAGACTGGATTTATACACCAGTACCACTGGATTTATACGGCAGTACCACTGGACATTTACGGCAGTATCACTGGACTGGATTTATACACCAGTACCACTGGATTTATTCAGCAGTATCACTGGACATATACGGCAGTATCACTGGATATATACGGCAGTATCACTGGACACATATGGCAGCACAGGGACACCACCACTGGACTGATGCAGTACAACACAGCACCACTGCAATGGAATGGACCAGAGGCGTAACTAGGGTTCTCGGAGCCCAGGGCAAGATGAAGAGTTGCGCCCCCCCCCAAAAAAAAAAACACTAAAAGAAGTATATGCGCGTGCCCCGAAAAATAGGAGTGTCCATGCACCAGAAGGGGTGTGGCCACTGAAAATGGGGCGTGCCAACATGACTATCACCTACCCCGTGTCGCCTTTCAGCACACTATCACCTACCCCTTGTGTTGTCTCTCAGCACACCTTCATTCAATTTTTGCACAGTACGCTGTCGAAGTCAGAAAATATTACAACACACACATTACGTACAAACACCACATAGATGGCCTCCGTGTGCGTATGTATTCGGCTGTGCGTGCACATATTCGCAAATTGCGTATGGTCGCTCCCGCGGTCCTGCGCATTAGAGCGTGGTATGAGTAATTACAGTGGAATTTGTACTCGCATGGAAAAGCCACAAAGACATATCATAAATCTAATCTATACATTGCATAAATCCCACACTATCTGCTTCCTCTTCTAAATATCATGAATATCGGTCACACATAAATTAAACTCCCAGAGACTAAAATACAATGGCCTTATTTACACTAAGCTTTGAAATTCTATGAAGAAGGCAAACACCTTTGTTTACTAGGGTAGCCAAGTTTCTATTGAAAGCAATAAGTACTAGATTGTCACTGTCTTACCTGAAGACAAAACAAATAAAGAGACAATACCCAGGAACCTAGGTTGAGAGAAACTCAATTAGCAATAGATAACAAAAACACAAACCAGACATTTAGAAATCTGAGATATTAACATTCATAGTCTAAACTCTTGGAGATGTATATGTATATGTTGATGTTATCCTGAGGACGGGGCAATCGCTCCGAAAACGTTAGATGCTGTAACATCTTAATACAGATATCTTCTTTCATCGTTTCAATACAGTCTCTGAGTGCCATCTTTCTTTGCTGGATGTTTGTTTGTTAGAGAGGCACCTGAGCAGTTGGGGACTTATATACTGAGTGCCGACATACTGTGGATGGGTATGTTTGTGCTGTGTTACAGCACCCGTTGCAAGGCACCGACTTCAGATTTGATTGATTGACTGATCTTTCAGCGTGCATCACTACAGATTTACTTATATCTGTTTTTTACTAGTGACACTGTGCTTTTGTAATATTCAGTATGGATCAAGCCAGTTTAGCACAAGCACGTGAAACATCTGGCTTGCAAGGGTTATTACTCACTCCACCTGGTGAAACCTTCAGCTTTTCGGCTGCAGAAATTGAAGACATATTGTCTAAAGAGTTGTTAACTCCGTCAGATCCAGCGTTGAAGGCGGAGGACATTTATTTCCAGTTACTGAAAATTAAAAAACGTGAAACGGACTTTTTATTGCACAGTGTCACTTTATCTAATTACTTCAGAGAACATAAGATACCCAGAGGGTTCAGGGTCAGGAATGTTCCTACCATAGGAAGAAATAATCCTGATTTTGTGAGGAAGTGGATTGCCATTCTCAATAAGTGCGCATTCGACCTCATGATCTTAGTGGTAGATGAAGCAAATAAAGAACTCACTGCCATTAGATCAAAAATTACTGCCTTTGAAAAAGATAATCGCCAGAAGCTTGAGGAGGATGCTAGCCAAGATTGGCTACAAAAACTACAAACTCAGTGTGACCGTTATCGCATTGATTTATTAAAATTCAAGAGGAACAAGAAATTTGCCGTCGATTCAGACTATGATGATAACCGCGTATATAAATGGTTATATGGTGGTGAGACTACACAATCTTCGATGGATGGTGGCAAAAAACGTAGACCCTGGCAGAAAAGAACGCAGGGAGCAAGAGCCGACCGGAACAAATCAAGTAGCGACAGTGACTTCAGGTTCTCTGACTCTGAGGATCATGGGTCTCACTCTGCGGTCCCTTTAGATCAACCAGAAAAGGATGCGAGACGTCAAAACGAATCGCTCCCACCCGCCGGGGTGGTCAGAACAAGAGAGCCCAGAAAAGTCACGTTGGTGAACAAAAAGAAAACTTGATCTTTAACTTGTCCAGACGGTCTCTGACTCCAATTGAATCAGGAGTATTGAATCTGGGACTCAGTTTTGTTCCCACTAACAAACATAATGATTTTGACTGGAAAGTCAATTTACATAATTTCTCCAGGAAACTACGCCTGAAGGAACATTTTCAATCAAACACTTCCATACAGGAAGATAATGTTTTCTCTTCTTTTTTGAAGTCAGCCTCAAGGTCCAATTATGATCCAATATCTACTAATGCTTCATTAAAAACCTTTAACCGTTTGCTGGAGGAGTCGGTGAACAGATTTACGTCTACCCCTTGTCAAGTACGTCCCAATCTCACTAAAGTGGAATACCTGGCTTTGAAAGATCTTGCTTCATACCAGGACATTGTCATCAGACCCGCCGACAAAGGCGGGGCCATAGTAATTCAAGATCTTGACAAATATAGATTGGAAATTCAACGTCAGTTGCAAGACCGGGAAATATATATGAAAATGAGCGTGGACCCGACGGCTGCCTATCAAAAGGAATTGTTTCAAGTTTTAGAGAAGGCGTATAATGAGAACAAAATTCCACAAAAAGTATTTAAAGCTCTCTGTGTACAGCACCCTAAAGTGCCAGTGCTGTACACTTTACCAAAAATACATAAAAACCTAAGGGAGCCTCCCGGCAGACCTATAATTTCTGCGAGGGACTCATTATTACAGCCTATCTCTCAATTATTGGATAGTATCCTTCAGCCACTTCTACTGAAAGAAAAAACATTTTTGAAAGATACAACTTCCTTCTTGAATTATCTGAGGGACATTGACAGCATACCAAGTGGCACCTTGTTATGCTGTTTGGATGTATCCAGTCTGTATACCTCTATCCCCCATGAGGGTGGACTTACTGCGATGAGGCGGTTCCTGGAACGTCATCTTCCCATATCAAGCTTTGATCATGTGCTATTTTTAACTTTGTTGGAGTTAACATTAAGGCGCAATTACTTTTTGTTTGATGGGGGTTTTTTTCTTCAACTACGTGGGTGTGCCATGGGGTCTCCCGTGGCCCCCTCGTATGCGAATATATTTATGTTTTTTCAGGAGGCTGATATGTTTTTCAGTGATATTAATGTTAGTCAATATATATTGTTCTTCACCCGGTACATAGATGATGTGTTTCTTCTGTGGACCGGGGGGGAGGAACGTTTTGAACAACTGATGACTTCTATTAATAGCTTTGACTCACCAATTAAATTCACCTATACCCATAGTACGAGTAGTGCCAACTTCCTTGACGTACTGGTGACTGTCAATAATGGTAAAATTACAACAGATGTTTATTCCAAATGTACTGACAGAACACTTTTTTGAGGGCATCTAGTCATCATCCGGCAGCCTTAAAAAAAGGCTTGCCGTTATCTCAAATGATGCGCTTTGCACGCATCACCAGTGACCCTGATCGTTTGCCAGAAGCTCTGGATGGCCTTATATCCAAATTTAAAGACAGGGGATATTGCCCTTTAATTCTAGAGGAACAAAAAAGGCAGGTTTTACAGATGGATAGGGCCAGCTTATTACAACCCGTTAAGCGTCATCAGGACAAGGTTATTCCTTGGGTGAGCAATTACACCACGGCCAGTCCCATTATTCGGAGAGCTACCAATGCACTCTGGCCTATTGTGAGCTCTGATAAGGAGCTCCCTGTCTTTAAAAATATGAGACCACTGGCAGCGTTCAAACGGGGTAGCAACATACGTGATAGACTAGTCCATGCTGATATTACAGGTCTTGGGATTAAAAAACCGGTTAATGTATATACCAAACCCCCAGGCTGTTATAAATGCCTCAATTGCACTACTTGCAAATATATGGTAGCATGTAGAGAATTTAAACATCCCCACCTTGATAAGATCTTTGATATTAGGTTTGTCCTCACATGCACTACTACTTTCGTAGTGTATATTATTGTGTGTCCTTGTGGCCTTTATTACATCGGCCAGACCACCAGGAAGTTCAGGGAGAGGATGAATGCCCATAGATCAGCGATCAATATGACCTTGAATGGGAAGGATATTGATCAGCCGGTATCCCGACATTTCAAATTGGCAGGTCATACACTAGATGATCTAAAATATTACATTATAGATCATGTACCAGTTTCCCTTCGGGGTGGGGACCGAGCTAAACAATTATTACTAAAAGAATCACGTTGGATTGTTCGTCTGGGCACCACGAGTCCTATGGGGTTAAATGAAAAAATCAATTGGAACAGTTTACTGTAATGTTTATGTCACTGTGACCATACAGCGTTTATTCCTTTTATTACAAGTATGGGTTAAAGTATACAATTTGTGATCCTGATTGTTTTCCTCTGTAATATCTGTATGTACTCTATATATTTTTTTAATTGTGTATTCCTTCTCCCTTCAGCTCTTGTGCTGCAACCTCATTCGGTGTCCTCAGCTGCGCTACTGGAGCGCAGGAAGCTGACTGTGGAACGCATGCTCTGCGGTTACCACAGTAACGGAGGCCGCGCACCAGGAAGTTTGGCTAGCAGTGATTCCGGTGGGCGTGCGGCCTGAGCGCTGGACGGAGCGGGAATCGGGGGACAGGTAAGGGTATTTATGTATGTTTTGTTCACTTGTGTTTTGCTGTAGATGTTATCCTGAGGACGGGGCAATCGCTCCGAAAACGTTAGATGCTGTAACATCTTAATACAGATATCTTCTTTCATCGTTTCAATACAGTCTCTGAGTGCCATCTTTCTTTGCTGGATGTTTGTTTGTTAGAGAGGCACCTGAGCAGTTGGGGACTTATATACTGAGTGCCGGCATACTGTGGATGGGTATATATATATATATATATAATTCCTAACAAATTGTAATAGTAGGAGTATGTGTGTGTATGTATGTATGTATGTATATATATATATATATATATATATTGTAACACTGTAAGGGTACAAGGTGCCGTTTCCTGGGATAAATGGCAGCATATGAGTATATGGATATATGTGGATATATGTATATCTTGAGGATGGAAATAGATAATCATATCATGTGTGGGATCATATTGTTTAGAGTCACGTAAACATTAATCTGGTGGGAATAAGAATATTATTATATATTACCACCTTAAGTTATTAATAATACCAGATTTATGTATGATTAATGTGATGGGTTTAACTGGTCATGGGGCGGGAACTCAGATGCAAACAACAGAAATCACATCTCAAGTCTTAGCCATCGCCCACTTCTTGAGCTGACCAATGATCTCCGGTGCACAGGATATGTCCCACCCCTGAACCAATGGAAGAAGAGCACACAGTGTCTATTGTATTATGTTCTGATCTACTGTATAAAGAGCCAGCTGCATGCCAGGTCACTATCACAGACTCTGAAGGTCATCACCCTTGATGACTGAGGACCGGACCGGGAAGCGCAGGCGAAACCAAAAGTATGTACCATTGACTATAGCCATTATTCTTTTGTATTGTATTGCTTTGTGATTGTAACCCCCTTTCAGTAATAATATGTTGTGGTGTCGGAACCCAGCAGTTTAAATACAAATCTGGTGTTGTGTTTTCCTTTCCCTGCTAAGGTTTAAAGTGTATTACTATCGCATGCATAGCTGTTAAGGGTTCACGGTGTATCTCTGGGTGTGTACGCACTGCGTGTACTTTGTACAGTCAGCACGGCGTTTGTACACAAAGTCCGTACACGGTACGGGACTCTGTACGCTAATGGTGTAATAGGTACGTAGGTTGTGGATTAAGTATAGCGGCCTTCATTTAAAGTGTATGAAATGTCTTTTTAAAGTGTTGCTTTAGTCCTGTATGTAAACCAACGTTTCCACATACTCACAGCCTAACAGGTCATAGCAGACTTAATCTGTCAGCAAAAGGGTGGACAGAAAGTATCCTACGTAACCTTGTCGTGGTCGATGGATACACTGAAAACCCTAATTGTGTGCTGATTATATGACGTCTGCTCTGTATGGTTTGCAGAGGTGCTGGTAGAACCCGTAAAACAAAAGGAAAAAAGCTATTTAAAAATCGGTGAAATTTTTTTTGGTGCCAAAAAGCGTACACAAAAAAACACCCATACTTTGCATATCCTCTCACATTGTTGCCATAAGACTAAAACTTTTGTTTAAACTGTATTGCCTTGGGGTAAAGCTGCCTATCTGAATGAATTAAAATTTTCTGTACAGAAAAACCAAAGTGTATTTGAGTGAGCGGACGTAGGAGTGAGTGGATTTGAACCCCGGAAATCGGTTCCCGTGGTACACCAAGTAAGTGGAGGCTTGGTGGCGTGAGGCGGCTGACTCACGTTAATATAGATTGAAATACGCAAATCGTGAGGAGATTTGCAGAGGAGCATAATAGGGAATTGTGCATTGTGTAGTATTGAAGTAAAAAGGTTTTTTGTTACGCTCCGAGCTGAGGGTCGCAGTTTGTACATCGACTCGTGGTTGTACGGCAGATAGGTAACAAGTACCTATACGCTTTGCGATTGGACCGCGCGTTTGTGGGTGCAATACATAGCGTAACTTGATACCCCTTTTACGAGCTTTTTGCGTAAAATCGCGGTATCATTAGTGCTGTGTAGAGCATACGCAAGCGTGATTTGTGTATAAGTGTATAGGTAGTTTTCGCTGGTCTCTCTCAGGAAAATCTCCAGCGGCGGATATTTACTGGAAAAGGTAAGTCACTCCTAACACTTCCAGTAAATAGAAACCAATAGGGCCTCACTGGGTACGCGGTGTTCACTATTGGAGTGAGTCGTGGTACTCAGCGGAGAAGGAGCGAGTGAAAGCGCTAGGTGTCTTTCACCGTCTATCTGCGGTGTGCATTGGGGATTGCGTTTATTGGCAAAAAGTCCACGATGGGATCCAATTGCACAAGCAGTGGGTGTTTGGTAGCTAGGGTTCAGGATGAAGAAGTGGGACCGAAAAGGTCAGAATTGCGACCGAGAGGGTCAGCAAGGTTTATTATGTGTGAAAAGTATGGTTCACACACGGAGGCTTTTTGCAATGAATGGTTACATATGACTGACAAAGATAGGGTACCATTCCCTAAGGTGGGCAGCTTTGAACCTGAGGTACTGCAGAATGTAAGATTGTTTCAATTTATGGCAGCAAGAGGGGGAGATGCAAAGGGAACAAACTCGTAAAGCAGGTTCCAAACCTAGCAGGAATGGAGACACGAACTCACCATTACCGACAAAGGTCGAAGGGAATAAGATGGCTACAATCAATGGTACATCTGTAAATGATAGTAGTATGCAAGAGCAATGTATTAACCTAACCTTTGCAAGTTGTATCCTGTTTTGAAGTCTTTTCAAAGTCATAGGTCACAGGAAGATGAAGGATCCAGCCAAATCACAGCTCTCATTCAGGAAGTCGCTTTGCAGGAAACTCAGGTGGGTCCTGTCCACCCAGTTAGAGCAGTACCAGTGTTCCCACTGAAAGAACTGGTGAGGTCACAGCTACCGGTAAGTGTGAGACGGGTCATTGCGCAGAGACAACAACACCCTACAGTAAACAGATTAGAAACGGAATGGTAGGATTACATCCTGTCTTGGAAATAGTAACTCCCAATGGGGGAACCGATAGGCAGGGAGTAATCCTCACCAGGAATAATGCAATGTATTGCCCGTGGTCCAGAGCTGAGCTGCAGTCAATCATTTCAGAATTCCTTAATCCCCGGGAGTATTTAGCCAGATGTCAAAAGTTTATCAGAGATCTGGGTAATGCTTATAAACCAGCTAATAAAGATTGGCGGATACTTTTAAAAGCGTGCCTACCCCCTAATATTGACACCCCAAAATGTATCACTGATTGTAGATTAGAGTCGGATAGTCCTATGATTGACGGAAACAATCAGGAAAATATAGAACGAATTAATAGGCAACTAGAGTTGTATTTCCCCATTACTGTTAAGTGGAGAAGAATTTTCTCCATAAAACAGAGGGAAAATGAAATGGCATCTGAATATTTCCATCGGGCCCTGCAAATAATAGATAGATACATTGGGGTATCAGATACAGGGAACGATGCAAATTACAGGGAGATGGCTGTCTCTGTGCTAATGGACGGACTCAATAAGGCAGTTAGGGACAGGGTACAAGCATCTTTGCCTAATTGGAGAGGGGCCACAGTAGCTTGTCTTAGAGAGTGCGCAATTGAACATTATAAGAATATTGCTAGGCGTAGAAAACAACAGGAGGAGAAGCTGATGACAATAAGTCTATAGGCTCTTGCAGCAAATTCTCATCAACCTAAACCCCAAAACCCGGATAGTAAGAAAAGACCTAGGATATGTTACACTTGTAGGAAGGAAGGGCATTTTGCCAGAGATTGTAGATATAGTAGAACACATAGTCAATATAGACCCCTAGACAGAGAAAACAAGCCACAGTATTAAACACATAGACGGGATCAAGGGACATATAGTAAGGAATCACGAGCCATATAGAAAACACAGATTCGGTTAATGGGAAGATAGGAATAAATGCAACTTTACCCTTTTGACAGAACTTGCTGGGGTTAAGAGGAGGCCTCTAAACTTTTGCTTCTTTCTCTAGCAGAAATGGCCCCTGATTAACATAACAGGAGTTTTGTTAGAGATGATATACATATACTGTGCTCCCGCCTAGGAAGCACAAAGTATGTTGCATACCCACGAAGACTAATGTTGCATTTCACTGTTCTAGATGCATGTCCATCACAGGTAGAGAAAATTATCTCACAGATACCGGGTTCCCTATGAACTTAGGATGGACAGGACACTGGATTGATGACTGGGATAGTCCCAGTAGAGATAAGACACACATAATTTTTTTTGTAGGGGTATAGACAGTAGAGAATCACTTCCCCATAGTGTACAATCCACTTGTCAAATTTTATAAAATCCTCTTTGCCTCTACAAACTTATCTGTTACTAACATCTATGTGATTTTCCTTCAAAGTTTCCGCCTCATTTCTTACATTCACCGTCAGGAGTGTACAATACATGGACCCGATCACAGTCCAAACGCCACATGCCTAATCGGTCCTTCAGAGCTCTGCCCAAATCCAGTATATCTCATCAGCATAAGGACATAAGGACACCAGTATTAATGCAGTGTGCCTGGTCATGCACAAAGAGTGGAGAATGAGAATACTGGTGAAGGGAGACGGTGTACAGACACCGATATGCGTGATGGTGTGACAGCCTGTTGATGAATGCCAAACCTGACATTTCCAAACCTGACATTTTCTTTTTTTTATTTACTATTTTTTTCCTCTCTCTTCTCTCATCCAGAGACGGATTACTTCACACAACTGATAACACACGATCGTAAATTAAAATGAAAAATAAATTGTGTTCCCTACAGGAAGAGGCAGTCTGGAGGACAAAGGGGTATGACCAGGAGTTCTCAGGACTGTAGACAGGTGGACACAGTAAGCCAGTAGCCCCCAGAGCATATCTTCCAAGTCTAGCTGAGGTGGCACATGGTCTGACTCATCTAGGCAAAGAGGGTATGTGCAGGCTGATGAGAGCCTACTGGTGTGTGCCAGGATTCTCTTCTCATGCAGGTAAGAGAGCAATGACATGCTTTACTTGCTTGAGGAAGAATATTGGAAAGACAATACCAACAGAGCCATCCCATATCCCTCCTACGGATGGACCTTTTCAGGTAATACAAATCGACTTCATACAGTTACCACCCTGTAGGAATTTTAAATATGTGTTAGTTTGTATTGATGTATTTTCCAACTGGGTAGAAGCATTCCCTGCTGCCACAAATACTGCCACGTTCACTGCAAGGAAAATGGTGCAGGAATTTGTCTGTAGATATGGTAACCCTAAAATAATTGAAAGTGACAGGGGTACCCATTTTACAGGTGAAGTCTTTCAGGTCATGTGCAAACTGATGGGAATTAATAGCAAGCTGCATACTCCGTACCATCCACAGGCAAGTGCAAAGGTAGAGAGAGTGAACAGCACTATTAAGAACAAGCTTAGCAAATTAATGGCTGAAACTGGATTGCTGTGGCCAGAAGCTTTGCCACTAGTATTGTACAGCATCAGAACCACTCCCAGGTCTCCCCTTAACTTATCACCCTTTGAAATTCTATTTGGTCGACAACCTCATGTAATGATAGACCCCCAGGATGATTTGAAATGTAATAATGAAGTGACTGTGAAATATTTGGTTGGGATGTGCCAGCAGCTGAGAAATCAACAAAGAAATTTAAAGCTGGTGATCCCTGACCTACCGAACAGTAATTGTCATGACATTGAGCCTGGGGATTATGTGATGATTCAAAATTTCTTATGCTCAGGTTGCCTCATAGACAGGTGGGAAGGACAATACCAAGTCTTGTTAACCAGCACGACAGCATTGAAGGTCGCCGAAAGAGAGACTTGGGTCCACTCGTCCCACTGCAAGAAGGTCGCTGACCCGGAGAGAACTCATGACAAAGAGCAGAGTATAGAGAATCTCGTATCACTGGAGTGTTTGTTCCGGGAAAGTTGAGAGGCAGGACTGTTGAAGGGCATCTGAGCACAGAGAGTAACAAGATCTAGAACAGTTGTCGCACCATTTTCTTTTTTCACCTCCCCCTGCATTTTCCTTTCTTTTCTCCTTCTTATTTTCCTCCTTTCCCCTTAACGAAATGGATCAATCAGAAGAGACTGCGTTTCGGGTTCTGTTAGTAATTCTGGTTTTGATCAGGACAGTTTGTTTTGGTGAGGGTCCCAGAGAGGTCGAGCAGGGATCTGGAATGGGTTCTAATGGCGAGTATGAATTTGTAGGATCTCAGGAGCAGCACATCACTTTAGTAAAGGCTGGCATCAGTAAGCACTCTGGTAGTCAGGAAGCTCGGAGGCACTGTGAGGGGTTATTGTCTGATGAATATTGTATTTGTAGGAATTGTGATAATATAGTAGAGGATGGGTGCATCCAGAGATGTCAGTCCAACGTTAATATCGACATGGACCGCCATCCGTTGAGTGATTACCACTCACTAGTGTTTCTCTCACAGAGATCCTGCAGTCTTCCCAGGCAGTCTGCACACATTAATCAGGCTAGAAGCCCTATAAGACTCTTGCACAGCTGAAAGCCCTGATTAGCCCTCTGTGAGGCCAAAGATCCGAACTGGGCCCAATGTCTGGAACTCACCCTATCTCTCTCTCAGGGCCCTTATCCAGCTTTTCCAGCAAACTGAAAGGTTCTAACAAAACAAAAGCATTTTCCTAGAAGTTTTCATTTTCTAAAACATGTAAGACAAGAACCTGGGACAAACATACCTGCCCTCAAACACTATCCCAGTGTTCTTGCCTGGGACAAACATACCTGCCCTCAAACACTATCCCAGTGTTCTTGTCACATATCCCCCTCCCCTGTTTCGACCTAGGGGCCGGAACACTTGTAGCCCCCAAACAGAAGATGTGGGACAATGCATCTGCATTGGCCAATTGTGTACCCGGTCTATTTTCGACAGTAAACTTAAAATCCTGCAATGCTAGAAACCATCTAGTTACACGAGCATTCTTGCCTCTATTTACATACATCCATTTTAAAGGGGCATGATCTGTCACTAGTCTGAATTGTCTACCCAAGAGGTAATATCTCAAGGTATCTAGTGCCCACCTAATGGCCAAAGCCTCCTTTTCCACAATGGCATACCTTTTTTCATGCTCATTGAGTTTCCTACTCAAATAAATGCTAGGGTGTTCCTCCCCATCTCTGGTTTGGGACAACACAGCCCCTATCCCTACCTCTGAGGCATCTGTCTGTACCACAAATTCTTTTGAAAAATCTGGTGTTATCAATACCGGTTGTGAACACAAAGCCACTTTTAACGCTTGGAACGCTTTTTCTGCATCAGGGTTCCATTTCACCATATTTGACTGCTTCCCTTTGGTAAGGTCTGACAATGGCACCGCTGTGGCCGCAAAATTGGGAATAAACCGTCTATAGTACCCAGTTATTCCCAAAAAAGCCCTTACCTGTTTTTTATTCACTGGACGAGGCCAGTTTTGAATAGCATCAATTTTATTCAATTGGGGCCTAATCAGACCTCTGCCTATGGTGAAGCCCAAGTATTTGACATCCTCCATTGCGAGGCAGCACTTCTTTGGGTTAGCAGTTGACCCTGCCTCTCTGATTGAGTCCAGTACTGCTTGTACTTTAACCAAATGGGACCCCCAGTTTGTACTGTGAATTACCACATCATCCAAATAGGCAGCTGCATATTTTCTATGGGGCCTCAAAATTTTATCCATCGCCCGTTGAAAGGTTGCTGGAGCCCCATGCAACCCAAAGGGTAACATCTTATACTGGTACAGCCCCTCTGGAACCGAAAAGGCTGTTTTTTTTTTGCGCTATCAGATAAAGGTATTTGCCAGTAACCTTTTGGTCAGGTCCAACGTGGTGAGAAACCTGGCTGTTCCCAGCCTTTCTATAAGCTCATCCACACAGGGCATGGGGTATGTGTCAAACTTGGACACCTCATTTAACTTACGAAAGTCATTACAGAAGCGTATGCTACCGTCGGGCTTCGGGATGAGAACTATGGGACTGGACCACTCACTGTTAGATTCCTCTATGACTCCAAGATCTAACATGGGCCCTCATTCCGAGTTGTTCGCTCGCCAGCTGCTTTTAGCAGCATTGCACACGCTAAGCCGCCGCCTACTGGGAGTGAATCTTAACATAGTAAAATTGCGAACGAAAGATTCTCAAAATTGCGATTACACACCTCTTAGCAGTTTCTGAGTAGCTTCAAACTTACTCGGCATCTGCGATCAGTTCAGTGCTTGTCGTTACTGGTTTGACGTCACAAACACACCCAGCGTTCGCCCAGACACTCCTCCGTTTCTTCAGCCACTCACGCGTTTTTCCCAGAAACGGTAGCGTTTTTTCGCACACACCCATAAAACGGCCTGTTTCCGCCCAGAAACACCCACTTCCTGTCAATCACATTACGATCACCAGAACGAAGAAAAAACCGTGAGTAAAATTCCTAACTGCATAGCAAATTTACTTGGCGCAGTCGCACTGCGGACATTGCGCATGCGCATTCGCGACTAATCGATTCGTTGCGAAAAAAAAATAACGAGCGAACAACTCGGAATGACCCCCTTGGTTTTAACTTCTTTAGAAACAGCTTCTCGCTGAGCTTCAGGAATCCTATATGGCTTTAAATGAACCCTGACCCCTGGTTCTGTGACAATGTCATGTTTTATTATGGTCATTCGGCCAGGCAGCTCTGAAAATATCTCCCTATTTTGGATGAGAAATTCTTTAACCTGATTGTTCTGATCAGCTGACAATGTCTCTGACACCTTTACTGCGGGTAGCAACCGAGGTGAGGACACCGAAGGGCAAGGCTCCGCTGACAGAGACAACCTATCTTTCCAGGGTTTGATTAAGTTAACATGGTAGATTTGTTCGGGTTTTCTCTTTCCCGGCTGGTATACTTTGTAATTAACCTCATTCACTTTTTCCCTAATCTCAAATGGACCCTGCCATTTAGCTAGGAATTTGCTTTCCACAGTGGGTACCAAAACAAGAACTCTATCTCCAGGAGAAAATTCCCGTATCTTGGCACTCCGGTTATAGACCCTCTGTTGAGTACTTTGGGCCTGTTCCATGTGCTCTCTGACAATAGGTACCACGGCAGCAATCTTATCCTGCATTTGTGTTACATGTTCAATAACGCTTCTATAAGGAGTGGGCTGTCCTTCCCATGTCTCTTTGGCAATGTCCAACAGCCCTCTGGGGTGTCTACCATACAACAAATCAAATGGAGAAAACCCCGTAGAGGACTGAGGAACTTCTCTGATGGCCATTAACAAGTAGGGCAACAAACAATCCCAGTTTTTCCCATCTCTCTCAACAACTTTTTTTAACATACTTTTTAATGTTTTATTAAACCTTTCCACCAACCCGTCAGTTTGGGGATGGTAGATGGCCGTCTTGAGGTGAGTGACCTTAAATAATTTGCACAATACTTTCATGATCCTTGACATAAATGGAGTACCTTGGTCAGTCAAAATTTCTTTTGGTATTCCCACTCTACTAAAAACCTGCACCAGCTACCTAGCTATCGCCTTGGTTGTGATAGTGCGTAAAGGGACAGCCTCAGGATATGGAGTGGCATAATCCATAATTACCAGGATATACTGATGGCCCCGAGCAGACTTTAACAAGGGCCCCACGAGATCCATGGCTATTCTGTCAAACGGGACCTCTATTATAGGCATGGGAACTAGTGGGCTCCTGAAATGGGGTCTAGGGGCATGATACTGGCATTCAGGACAGGAAGAACAATATTCAGACACTTCTTTATAAACCCCTGGCCAAAAGAACCTTTGTAAAACTCTTTCAGTGGTTTTTTTCTGCCCCTAAATGTCCTGCGGTAACAATACTATGAGCTAAATCTAGTACCGTTCTCCGATAAGGCTGGGGAACTACCAGCTGTGCCACCACATCCTCACCCCTTTTGACAATGTGGTACAAGAGCTCATTACAGATGGCCATGTGGGGATACGTAACCCTGTCACCTGGTACCACAGGTTCCCCATTAACAATCTTAACATTCTCTCTAGCCTTTATCAAGGTAGGATCCTTTAACTGTTCAGACGCAAACAGATCCTTCTTTACCTCCAGGTCAGGCACGCTTTCAGTTCTAACTACTATGTCTCTATTACCAGCAAGAGGGTCTTCACTGGATTCCCCATCTGTCCCTTCCCCAACCAAACTAGCAAAAGGCAAAGGGTCAGAAAGTTCCGAAGACACACGTACATCCATGAAATCACTGGTATTATCAACTGGCTCTTTACTTCTCACATCTGTTGATAAACGTGATTCCCACAGTTTCCAAAAATGAGGAAAATCCCTCCCTATTATGGCCTCATGCACCAAGGTGGGGACCAGTCCTACTTTAACAATTGCTGACCCACAACAAGTTTCTATATTCACTTCAGCAGTGACATAATGTTGGGTATCCCCATGTATGCAAGTTACCCCAATAGGTATTTGCTGGACCTTTAAGGGGTTCACTAACCCCGCTTTCACGAGGGTAACTAAACTTCCTGAATCTAGCAAGGCCTCTACCCGGTTACCCTCTAAGAACACATCACACATTTGTTTTTCCAGCTCAGGTGAAGGTACCACAGTACAGGCTAACCTAGCAAAGAAAGACATTCTGCGACATTCAAAGGCAGCATCACATTGCATGGGTTCTTGCGTGACTGGGCAATTGGCAATAACATGACCTGGCATACCACACCTAAAACATTTAACCACACGATTATCAACCCGTTTGGGCAGCATAGACCGTTCTAGCCCCATTGGCCTGTCTCCAGGGCCAGTGTTTACAGTCTCTCCAGCCTTGCGTTCTCTTAACCGCCCAGCAACATTTTCCCACGGAACAGTCTTACCAGTCTTTACTGAAGGGCGCTGTCGAGGATCTATGGGTTGCTGGGTGGTCATCAGTAGTTCCTCTGCTGCCAAATACCTCTCTACCATGTCCACTAATTGGTCAGCAGTACCCGGGTTTCCATGGCTCACCCACTTGCGCAGGACCATGGGCAAAGATCTCAAGTAGCGGTCCATGACGACTCTTTCAACCATCTGGGGACCAGTTAATGTCTCTGGCTGTAACCATTTTTTTGTTAGCTGAATAAGGTCATGCATCTGGGAGCGAGGAGGCTTCTCCATGGCGTACACCCAACGGTGCACCCGTTGTGCTCGTACTGACAGCGTGACTCCCAGGCGGGTCAGGATCTCAGTCTTTAGTTTATCAAAGTCCCGAGCCTCAGCAGGGCTTAAATCAAAGTACGCTTTTTGGGGCTCTCCTGACAGAAAAGGTGCCAGCAGACTGGCCCACTGTGCTTTCAGCCAGTTCTCACGCTCGGCAGTCCTTTCAAACGTGGTCAGGTAGGCCTCCACATCATCAGCCTCTGTCATTTTCTGCAGGAAGTGACTGGCCCGTATAGAACTAGAGCTGGTCGGAGCACTGACGGCCACATCTCCAATCCAGGCTGCAAGGCTCTGCACCACTTCTGTTAAGGCCTCTCTATCCTGACGCTGTTGCCTGTAAAGTTCATCAACAGCTGCCTCCATTGCCACTTGCTGCTGTCTCCAATTTTCCTCCATTGCCACCTGCTGCTGTCTGTTGGCC
The DNA here is from genome assembly GCF_028390025.1 of Pseudophryne corroboree. Classification (NCBI taxonomy): domain Eukaryota; kingdom Metazoa; phylum Chordata; class Amphibia; order Anura; family Myobatrachidae; genus Pseudophryne; species Pseudophryne corroboree. The sequence goes on from NC_086454.1 coordinate 271,099,642, forward strand.
TCCTGCTGAGCCGCTGTAGCTTGCAGCAAGGCTTTAAGCAGTTCCTCCATGTCGACAGATTTTTTCAGGTGGCTTTGTAGCTGCTTTCACCCAGGACATATATCAAATCCTCAGGGCGAGTCTCAGTAACTTCACACTGGGCTGTATCTGCATAAACCACCGTTTTCTGCAGGCCTCACAAAGCTGCTGCTTTCACTTATGCGCAGAACGGCATGCTCACATTCTCCACCATGTTGTAACACTGTAAGGGTACAAGGTGCCGTTTCCTGGGATAAATGGCAGCATGCAGCAGCTGAGGAACCACACAAGTCCAGTTTCCGGTACAACTGTCCCCAGCCAGTTTTATTATACAGAAAATAAAACAAACAGCAAAAGAAAATACCTTGCCTGTCCGGCACTAACTAAACACAAGATGTTCCTAACTATCACTAAACAAAAACACAGAGTTCTCCAGTAAACACTGTATAGCTCACTTGTATCAGGAAGCGTGTTTCTCTCACAGAGATCCTGCAGTCTTCCCAGGCAGTCTGCACACATTAATCAGGCTACAAGCCCTATAAGACTCTTGCACAGCTGAAAGCCCTGATTAGCCCTCTGTGAGGCCAAAGATCCAAACTGGGCCCAATGTCTGGAACTCGCCCTATCTCTCTCTCAGGGCCCTTATCCAGCTTTTCCAGCAAACTGAAAAGGTTCTAACAAAACAAAAGCATTTTCCTAGAAGTTTTCATTTTCTAAAACATGTAAGACAAGAACCTGGGACAAACATACCTGCCCTCAAACACTATCCCAGTGTTCTTGTCACAATATATATATATATATATATATAAAAGTATGTGGATATATGTATATCTTGAGGATGGAAATAGATAATCATATCATGTGTGGGATCATATTGTTCAGAGTCACGTAAACATTAATCTGGTGGGAATAAGAATATTATTATATATTACCACATTAAGTTATTAATAATACTAGATTTATGTATGATTAATGTGATGGGTTTAACTGGTCATGGGGCGGGAACTCAGATGCAAACAACAGAAATCACATCTCAAGTCTTAGCCATCGCCCACTTCTTGAGCTGACCAATGATCCCCGGTGCACAGGATATGTCCCACCCCCGAACCAATGGAAGAAGAGCACACACTGTCTATTGTATTATGTTCTGATCTACTGTATAAAGAGCCAGCTGCATGCCAGGTCACTATCACAGACTCTGAAGGTCATCACCCTTGATGACTGAGGACCGGACCGGGAAGCGCAGGCGAAACCAAAAGTACCATTGACTGTAGCCATTATTCTTTTGTATTGTATTGCTTTGTGATTGTAACCCCCTTTCAGTAATAATATGTTGTGGTGTCGGAACCCAGCAGTTTAAATACAATCTGGTGTCGTGTTTTCCTTTCCCTGCTAAGGTTTAAAGTGTATTACTATCGCATGCATAGCTGTTAAGGGTTCACGGTGTATCTTTGGGTGTGTACGCGCTGCGTGTACTTTGTACAGTCAGCGCGGCGTTTGTACGCAAAGTCCGTACACGGTAAGGGACTCTGTACGCTAATGGTGTAATAGGTACGTAGGTTGTGGATTAAGTATAGTGGCTGCAGCGGCTTCATTTAAAGTGTATGAAATGTCTTTTTAAAGTGTTGCTTTAGTCCTGTACGTAAACCAGCATTTACAACGCATGCAGAGTCCCCTTTTTACACAGTGCCAGATACACAATTGCCCCACAGTGCCAGATACACAGTGCCCCACAGTGTAAGATCCACAGTGACAGATACAGTGCCCCACAGTGCCAGATACATATTGCCCCACAGCGCCAGATACAATGCCCCACAGCGCCAGATACAATGCCCCAAAGCGTCAGATACAATGCCCCACAGCATCAGATACAATGCCCCACAGCGTCAGATACAATGCCCCACAGTGTCCGATACAATGCCCCACAGCACCAGGTACAATGCCCCACAGCGCCAAATACAATGCCCCACAGCATCAGATACAATGCCCCACAGTGTCAGATACAATGGCCCACAGCGCCAGATACAATGCCCCACACTGCCGGATACATGCCCCACAGTGCCAGATACAATGCCCCACAGTGCCAGTTACATGCCCCACAGTGCCAGTTACATGCCCCACAGTGCCAGTTACAATGTCCCACAGAGCCAGATACATGCCCCAGAGTGCCAGATACATACCCCACAGTGCCAGTTACTGTACATGCCCCACAGTGCCAGATACATTGCCCCACAGTGCCAGATACATGCCCCACAGTGCAAGTTACATGCCCCACAGTGCCAGATACAAGACTCGACTCCCCCCCCCCCCCCCCGCTTACTTCAGTCAGAATCCCGGCCATCATCACCGCTGCCCTCTCTTATGTTAGGGGAGGAGAGTGCAGCGCAGCACTTCTCTTGCCCCTCAACACTCCAGGTCTCTGGCGGCGGCTATCTTAAATGTGGTGCCGGTTCGTTAGCCAATCAGAGCTCGCGGACTGGCAGCCAATCAGGAGCCGGTCCGCAAGCTCTGATTGGCTAACGCCGCCGGAAACCCACCGGACAGACACGCAGCGCGGTAGCAGCAGTGAGGACATTGAGGGGCAGGAGAGACGCTGCGCTCTCCTCCCCTCACATTGCAGCGGGACGGGGGCGGGTGGGCATGATGCCCTGGCCGGCGATGGCGCCCCCCTCTGCTGGGCCTGCCAAGGCGCCCAGGGCATGTGCCCCACTCACCCTACCTTAGTTACGCCTCTGGACTGGACTTATACAGCAGCACTGGACATATGGCATTAGTGAACACCACCACTGTGACTGGACTGATGCAGCACAAGACACTACCACTGTACTTATGCACGACAACATAGCACCACTGCACTGGACTTATACAGCTACACTGGACATATGGCAGCAGAGGACACCACCACTGTGACTGGACTGATGCAGCATAAGACACTACACTGGACTGAGCAGCACAAGACAGCACTGGAATCACCACCCCACTTTCCCTCCAGCACAGATACTGAGGACAGAGACACATCCTCTCGCTACACTCTCCAATGCCGGAGTGAAAATGGCGGTGACGTGCGGGTCCTTATATGGAATCGAAAACCTGCAAGAATCGGACAGCGGGATGATGACATCTTGCCTCGTTCTGGTTTCCGAGTCAGGCGGTAAAACCTGAGCTGGGCTCAGATCTGGGCTTGGGTAGTAGGGTTTGGTTCTCAGGGAATCGAACCCGCTCATCTCTAACTGTTAGGGCAATAAGGATTTGGAATTCCCTGCATGAGAAGGTGGTAATGGTGGACTCTGTAAATGCCTCTAAAAACAGATTGGATAAATTTCTGACTGAAAAAGATATCCAAGGTTATAGCATTTAAAATATTGACATTGATAATCTGGAAGGAACATGATTTATAGTTGTTAACTAGACATAAAACATTACTTCAGCAGGGACATTATAATGAACTCGGCTTAATACAGAATACAGGTGGACAGTTTTTCCTTTACTGTACTGCAATAGTGTCGATGTATGTGGCCGCTTTCTATCACCCTGTGCACGGGTGAGACATCCGTCAGCGGCAGGACTCGTCAGCGGCGTAGTCCGTCTGTAGCGTCGGTACAGTAAAGGAAAAACTGTCCAGTCTGTGAGTAACAGCTATTTTTCAACTCTCAATTTTTGCCCCGCTCACACATCTATTCAAATTGGCAAGTGATGAACTCTTTCCTAATCGGAATTTAATATATATTTTGAGGACACCTATATGCACGATTGTGCCAAAGTATTCTTGTGTTTCCTACATCTGGGCAAGTAATTAAACACAACTAAAAGCTATCAGAGAATTATCTCTTAAATACTTAGGTATTGCGACTGCCTTCTGAGTACATTTAATTAGTTTTTAATATTGTTCTAATTAGAGGTTTCCGGAACCTCAGTTTTACATGAATACTGCATTGTGGTCTTGTTTATTTTTATGTGTTATATGTTGTTAATTTATGTAATAAACTGGTTTATTTTTATCATTGTGACCATCAATTGGTATTGAGCGCCCACCTGGTAATTTTCCTTAATTGTTTTGTTCTTGAGGAGGCCGGCTACCTCCTTACCAGGTGGCAGCTAATCCCAGGGTGCACACACACACAGGCCTGCCAGCGCCACCATTACCTCTATTCTTTTTTCTGTTTGTAACCCAATTGCCTGAGGTTTTTGGGCAGCAGGGCAGTACTGTGTGCTTTTTAATTTTAATATGAATGTTAATTGCTATGCGGACAGAATTCAACGTAGACATGAAATATTGAAAAAATATACATCTGAAAATGTTTATAAGAAAAAAGAGAATTCTCTTTATGATGAGTTTCTTCAGGATTCTAATAGACTCGAGGAACTGCTTAAAGCAGAATGTAGGCATTGGTGGGATAAGACCTCACTCACCAAATATATAGAGAACAATAAAATTCCTCGTGGTCTACGAATCTTTAAGAATCTCTCTTTTCAGGATAACCCTGATCTAAGGACAAAATGGGAAAATGTTTTAGATAAATGTTCTTTTGCATTAATGCAGCTTTTGATTGACTATAGGGAATCTAAACTTTTAGAAATTGAGAAGGAGATTAAGAGTGTGCAGGAACAAATAGGGAAACATAAGGAGGAGCCCTATCATAAAGAAAGGGAATCGGTGGTTAACAGGAGAGTAGAAGAATTTGAGAGAGAAACTATTGATCGAAAAGAAAAAAAGTTTTCCAGAGATCTACTTGACTATCAACTATCAATCTGACTGTGTGAGAAGTTTCTCCAAAACCCGTAGAAATGATATCTCTAAGATCTCTGCTAAACCTAAACAGGGGAAGCCTCAATATAGGGTGAGGACAGAGAATAGAGATAGGGAAGAATACCACTTCCCAAGATCAATCGAACATTATCCCAATCGTGGGAGAAACTCCATGAGAAAATTCTATTCACACCAATCACCGTCACCTGGATGGAGGGAAGTCCGCCATAAAAGGTGGGATAACAAACGTTATGCCAATTATAATAATACCAATCATAGTCAAGAAGCAAAAGAGTCTTTTTTAGATTACAACAAGAGACCAAGGGATCACGCCCCCTCTCCCACTTTCAACATCAAAACAGGTACGAACCACTATCAGGGACTCCAAAAAGAGCAAGAGAACTAGAAGAGGGCGACGAGGGGGACAGAGGAAGAGAAAGAAAGAACCAGCGCTTTTATTAGGCGCTGATGCTGTCTTTAACCTCTCCTCCAAACCCCTTACTAATTTAGAAAGTAGGGTATTGGCTAAAGGTATGAACTTTGCCCCTACCTCTAAACCCAACTTTTTTGAACTTTTTATAGAACTTAACAGGTACGTTAGGAGCCTATGCAGGAAAAGATTTTTTGCTTGCACTACTAAGGATTCAGGATCCGATACACATGTTATATTGGACCAAGATGATCAATCAGGCCTGAATATACTCAATGAGTTACTTTTGGAAAGTGCAAGGGAGGACATTCAAAATCCAGTGGAAGCCCCGATTTTTGACATCAATAATACTTCACAAGCTTTGTTTAAGAATAAATCCCAATTTTATCCTCTACAACATAGAACTAGTGCAATAGAAACCTTTTACACCAAATCCCTAAATGATTTTCGGATACTCTGCAATAGCAAAGTACACCTCTGTTTGTTTAATTTAACCAATGAAGAACAAAAGGCCCTCAGGCAGTTAGCAAATGACACCTCTATAACAATTAAGCCAGCAGACAAGGGAGGGGGGATAGTGATTCAGGACACATGTGATTATATAAGAGAGGCCAAACGTCAACTGTCAGATAAATCATTTTATCAAATATTGGCCTCAGACCCTTCTCTTAAATACCAGTTAGAATTAAAATCTTTTCTGGAGACTGCTCAGATTACAGGTGTGATTACTCGTGATGAGTATAATTTCCTCTGCCCCCCTCACCCTATTGTCCCGGTTTATTATCACCTCCCTAAAATTCACAAATCCTTGCACACACCCCCGGGGCGCCCTATTATTTCTGGTATTGGGAGTTTGACGTCTAATTTATCCCATTATGTTGATCACTTTTTGCAACCGTGCGCGACATCTCTGAAATCTCATATTAGAGATACCACCGAATTTATTAAACTTGTGGAAGGCCATAATTGGGCCCCTGATTATACTTTAATTACTTGTGATGTACAAGCCTTGTACACTAATATCCCACATGCTAAAGGGGTGCAGTCTGTGGATGATGCACTCATTAAAATCGGAATGGACTCAGAGATGAAACGCAATTTTATCACTTCTGCTATTAATTTTATTTTAACACACAATCACTTTTTGTTTGATCACGTTCACTATTTACAGACACTCGGTACGGCGATGGGGACCAGGTTCGCACCGAGTTTTGCTAATATCTATATGGGTGACCTCGAGCAGACCAACATATGGGAGGGTCCATACTCGGCGAACCTGGTCCTCTATTGTCGCTATATTGATGATTTGTTCTTTATTTGGAGGGGAGACACTGCCACTATCACTAATTTTGTTGATTTTTTAAACACTAATGATTATGGTTTGTCCTTCACTTGTGTACACCATCCTTCACGAATTAATTTCTTAGACGTTACGGTGGAGGTGGTAGAGGAAAAGCTGATGGTGTCGACTTATAAAAAAACGGTCGACACTTGCAGCTTTATTCCCTATACGAGTAATCACAAAAAAAGTTGGCTAAATAATGTACCGAAAAGTCAACTTTACAGAATCAGACGGAATTGTACATTGGATTGTACATTCGCTGAACAAGCTGAGGGACTTATTACTTCTTTGAGGGAGCGTGAATACCCTGAGAATATTCTGGAAGAGGCTATTGCCTATTCACAAACATTAGATAGAGATTTAATTTTTAACAACAAGGGGATAGAGCCAGTGATTGAGGGAGGAGATACGAATGAACATGTAGATCATATATTAGTATCTGACACTCCCACTAAAAAATCAAGCAAACAAACTGGACATAATACTAACACTAACAATAATAATCAAAATAATAAGAAGAAAACATGGAAAACAAATGACTATAATTTGGCATTTAAATCTAAATTTAATGTAAAAGCCAATAAAATTTCCTGTATAATTAAACGAAATTATAAACTACTGATGACTGATCCGATTCTGAATGCTACCCTCCCTGCAAACCCTACAATCATTTTTAAAAAGGCCAGAAATTTGAGGAATATACTGGCTCCCAGCTTCTTTAGTAGGTCAGGGGCAAATACAGCCCTGAGTGAACAACAAACTCTGGTGGGCCCAAAAGTTATGTTTTTTTTAGATGTAATCATAACAAATGCACAACATGTAATTATGTAGTTAACAAGATTAAACATATATCTGCACCGGATCTAAAAACTGAGTTTAAGATTCAATCATTCATTAACTGCAACTCACACTTTGTAATTTATTTGTTACGCTGTTCCTGTCATTTATACTATGTGGGACGCACCACCAGAGCACTAAAACTGCGATTCATTGAGCATAGGAGAAATATTCTCAAAGGCTACATGAATCACAGTGTTTCACGTCATTATACAGAAGTTCATGCCAGTAACCCTGCATGTTTGCAATTAATTGGTCTTGAACAGATTAAAGTCACTCCAAGAGGAGGGGATCGTTTTAGGACATTATGTTGTCAAGAAGCTGCTTGGATCTGGAGATTGCAATCTTTAAAGCCACAGGAGTTAAATGAAACAATAGATCTTGAATTCATATAGCCTCTGCTAGATATATGTAAAAAAAAAAAAAAAAAAATTCTCTGGATGGTTCGTATCTGCCCTCCCTCCTTCTCCCTACCATCAATTTCTCTTGTTGTTTAAAGGTATATTTTCTGGACTCTCTATATCTCTATAGTTCTCTTTTTCAATTAACACCTTTTTTTAGAGGGGGAGTCTCTGGTGGAAGAGAATGTATGGTTGACTGTGCCTACGTTCGCGAGTGGACCTGACATTTTCTCTATATTGCTAGCGATATGTCAGTTTCCCAGGTCTGCTCGCGCTCTTAGGTACCAGTCTATATGATAGTCTATACGATTATCTATGCATCCTCTAATTGGGCTGCCCTAGTGGGAAATTATTTAGATTAATCTATGTGAAAGCCCTATAAAACACATGTGTTTCAGTAAGAACTATGTAGTGACAGAGCTCTCCACTTTGCTTAGAACAAAAACAAATTGCGAACGTATATGTAGAGATATAGAGTTTCAGATTTTTGCACCACATTTATTTAGTTATTTATATGTAAAAATAAAAATACAAATACAAATACAAATAGAAATAAAAATATAAATATAAATAAAAATAAATATAAAACTAATCTAATCATGAGCGATTCGTCCAATTTAGAAATTAATATGTGACAAAGAATGTAGTGATATGATCTTGCTTTTTATTAAAATTAATTAATTATACAGTTTCATGATTCGAAATTATAAAGTATTTAATTCTGTCCGCATCGCAAATAGATTTGTCAGTGTTTATGATTAAATAAAACATATACGAGCATGTTATTATTCAGTTCTTTTAAATGTTAATTATTGTTGTTGCTATTACCTATTATGGACCACGTTTAGTACTCAAAGCTGAACATTACCATATGAAAGTGCAAATGAGAATGCACCTGTTGAAATTTCATACACATCTGTTCTCACTAATTAAGAATTGACAAGGTATAAAGGAGTGAGAACCAATGCTCTGAGTAGAACACTCTGCCTCTTGAAGAAGCCGCCTGGGGTGCGGAGAAACGCGTTGAGGGTACAGAGAGAAGGAGCCCCAATACCTCATTGCCCACAAGAATTGAAGTGTGTCCTCCTACTCGTTCATCCTAACAATTGCCGGCATTTGTTATTTCTCCAGCGTGACTGTTTTACTCAATCCCCTGGACCGTACTGGGAACGCCCTGTGTCCCACTCTGGTGAGCACTATTCCACCAGCACTGGGGGTGGAGAACGCTGCACTTACAGTTTGCCGGAGAAGAGAGCGGCTTTCTGCCGACGCTACAGATGGACTACGCCGCTGACGAGTCCTGCCGCTGACGGATGTCTCACCCGTGCACAGGGTGATAGAAAGCGGCCACATACATCGACACTATTGCGGTACAGTAAAGGAAAAACTGTCCAGTCTGTGAGTAACAGCTATTTTTCAACTCTCAATTTTTGCCCCGCTCACACATCTATTCAAATTGGCAAGTGATGAACTCTTTCCCAATCGGAATTTAATATATATTTTGAGGACACCTATATGCACGATTGTGCCAAAGTATTCTTGTGTTTCCTACATCTGGGCAAGTAATTAAACACAACTAAAAGCTATCAGAGAATTATCTCTTAAATACTTAGGTATTGCGACTGCCTTCTGAGTACATTTAATTAGTTTTTAATATTGTTCTAATTAGAGGTTTCCGGAACCTCAGTTTTACATGAATACTGCATTGTGGTCTTGTTTATTTTTATGTGTTATATGTTGTTAATTTATGTAATAAACTGGTTTATTTTTATCATTGTGTCCATCAATTGGTATTGAGCGCCCACCTGGTAATTTTCCTTAATTGTTTTGTTCTTGAGAAGGCCGGCTACCTCCTTACCAGGTGGCAGCTAATCCCAGGGTGCACACACACACAGGCCTGCCAGCGCCACCATTACCTCTATTCTTTTTTCCATTAACTATGGTACTATGTAACTACAGTGACTGACCCAGCAGTATCACAAGGCAGGAGTACAGCCTTACACACTGTCACCAGATACAAGAGCTTGGAGCTGTTTAACACTGATTAAGAAACACCATGATCAAAATGTAAATGTGTAATAGGGAATGTGATGTTAGTGTATTAGAATGCTTAATATTTGTAGACACTCCCTTACTAATCTGTGTAAGCCTGAATCTTCAGTGATGGTCCCTAGGACCAGGGGGATGCTGGGAAGTGGGTGGTCCAGTGTGCAGTGTGTCTGGAGTTGGTGATGGAATAAACAGCACAGCAGTGAACTCACATGTCTCTGTGTCCTGATGACTGGATTTACAAACATATGAACAAAACATGGTGTCAGAAGAATTTTAACTTGGACTGCTAGTGCTCTCAGAGCGTGAAAGAATCCTGCAAAAGTCTGTAAGGCTGTGATACTCGGTGTTTGCAAAGCCTGCTGTGTGCTCCTCTCTTCAAACAGTGAGTAACCATGGATAAACTGGCTCCTCCAACCGGCATGCTGATGTCTGGTAACTTGTCTGAAAACTGGAAAAGATTTAAGCAAAGGTTTAATATATATGTTGCTGCATGTGGAGCTGATACAGAGGCTGACAAAACGAAGGCATCCATTTTCCTCCATATGATAGGAGAGTTTGTGCTGGATATTTATAATAGTTTTCAGTTTGCTGAGGGGCAGAATATGGTGCTATCTTCTATAATGCAAAAGTTTGAAGATTACTTTGTGCCAAGGAAAAATGTGACATATGAAAGATATAAGTTTTTCACATGTGATCAGAAGTCTGTAGATGGATTTGATCAGTATGTTACAGAGCTGCAATCACTCAGTAAAACCTGTGAGTTTGGTGAATTAAAGGATTCACTGACTAGAGATCGTATTGTCTGTGGAATACCTGATAATTGACTCAGAGAGAGATTGCTGAGAGAGCAAGACCTAACACTAGAAAAGGCAGTGACTATGTGCAGATCCGCAGAAATAACTAGATTTCAAGCCAAAACGTTAAACAAGGAAGTTGATGCTGCTGTCCATGTAGTGCAGAGCACAGAGCCAAGCAAACCTCCATTCTCAAGAATGAAGCAGTCTAAGCAACAGTCTAATAAGGAAATGTGTAGTAGATGTGGAAATGCTCACAATCCTAAAATGTGCCCTGCTTATGGTAAAACCTGCATGAAATGTGGTAGACTTAATCACTTTGCCAAATGCTGTAAAATGAAAAGGGAAATAACCACAGTGCATGCTGTTAAACAAACAGAGGAATTCTTTGTGGATTGCATTGAACTTTGCAGTGCAGATAAGAAATAATGGATTGTCCCTTTAACTATAAAGAGTCTCATGAAAAAAGCTCAGGTAAAGAAGATTTCTACAAAAGTCTTTTAATCTACCACAGTACACCTTTACAGAATTGACTTTCTCCTGCACAAATGCTGATGGGAAGGAGGATTAGAGCAAATCTCCCGATACATGATGAACTGCTTAATACACATAACTCAGCGTTGGTCAGACTGAGTAAGGAACGTCAACAGGCGAAACAGAAACTGTTCCATGACAGGCGAGCAAAAAGCTTATCTGATCTAAAATCGGGTGACCAAGTCCGTCTCAGAGATCACGAGAAAGGTATTTGGGTGCAGAAAGGTATTGTGCAAGCACAAGTAGCACCAAGATCTTTTACTATACGTACAGAGCATGGAACTGAAGTAAGAAGAAATCGGGTGGATTTAAGATCTCAACCTAACCATAATGAAGACAACATGACTGAAGAATACCCTTCATCTGACATGTATGATGATCCTCATAATGGTGAACAAACCACGATTCTAGAAAGGTCCAACATGGTAGATGAAACACAGACTGTGTATGAAAGACCCAAAAGGGAAATACGCAGACTTGAGAGACTCATTGAAACGTGTTAGATGATGTTCTTAATATGACGTTGTTAATTGTTGCATTGAAGCATATAGGGCTTATCTTTAAAGAAAAGAGGATGTGATGTTAGTGTATTAGAATGCTTAATATTTGTAGACACTCCCTTACTAATCTGTGTAAGCCTGAATCTTCAGTGATGGTCCCTAGGACCAGGGGGAATCTGGGAAGTGGGTGGTCCAGTGTGCAGTGTGTCTGGAGTTGGTGATGGAATAAACAGCACAGCAGTGAACTCACATGTCTCTGTTTCCTGATGACTGGATTTACAAACATATGAACAAAACAAGGAGATAGATCACATCTATGTATTTTTTTACTGGATGGCATTGAAACTGTTGTCTGTAGGTGCTCAGGAGCTGTCTGTCATTGGGAGATGTTCTTTACTTTCCATGGAACTGATTTTAAAAAAATATTTTTTACTATCCAGAGGCATTGTAAGAGCTTAGAGGGCATGTGTGTCGCAGGTCCTGTCACCATGCGTGTCTTTCCCCCATACTGTACCTGTGCCAGCGGTGATGGTGTCCTTGCAGCTTCCCCTTTATTCTTGCTCCTGGCAACAAAGCCATATTTCCAGCAATTTTATCAGAAAGATGGATTCTTTGCTCTCTGCTGTGGCGATGGGGGCTGCATGTTGTGTTCGGGATACCAGTGGTCAGATTACCCACCTTGCATCTTAACTGCTTGAAATCCCAAGTGGAGGTACAGTAAGTATCCCTCCACCTAATCCTCCTTCTCCACAGCCTAACCCTATCTCTCCCCACAGCCTAACCCTCTCTCCCCGCAGCCTAAACCAAACCCTCCCTCCTCGCAGCCTAAACCTAACCCTTCCCCCTACAGCCTAACCCTCCCCGCAGCATAAACCAAACCCTCCCTCCTCGCAGCCTAAACCTAACCCTTCCTCCTACAGCCAACCCTAACCTTCCCCGCAGCCTAACCCTAACCATCCCTCCCCGCAGCCTAAACCTAACCCTGTCCCCCTACAGCCTACACCTAACCCTACTCACAGCCTAAACCAAACCCTCCCTCCCACAGCCTAAACCTAACCTTCCTCCCTACAGCCAAACCCTAACCTTACCCGCAGCCTAACCCTAACCCTCCCTCCCTGCAGCCTAAACCAAACCCTCCCTCCCCGCAGCCTAAACCTAACCCTGCCCCCTGCAGCCTCACCCTAACCGCGTCCCCCACAGCCTAACCCTAACCTCCCCGATATACTTACGTTCAGGATTCCGGTATCGGCATTCTGACAGTTGTCGGGATTCCATTACCGGTATTCTGAGTGCCGGGAACCCCGAACACCGAGATCTCAACTACATCCCATAATGGTAACTATTGCACTTCTAGTACTTGATATTTGAACAATTCTGTTGCAAGCCACCAAAAGTAAAAGCATAATGAAACTGACATGTCATTTATTTGCAATCTATTAGACACTTATGAAACATATGTTACTGCATTAAAATGAAATTATAACAATGGTAATGATAGTGAGACATAAAACACATGTGTGCTTTTATATGACAAAACTAATGTTCTGTAACAGTATAAGACACATACAGCCCACATATGGGAACACTAATCGTAAACATTAGATTCTCAGCTAAACTTCTGACTACATCAGAAAAACACAGGAGACATTGAAATGATAAAACATTTTCATTATTTCAATGCTATTCCGATTGGTTACCCTGGGATTACATCACAGACCCCCTGAAGTTAAATGATAGTCGCTCAAATCTATTTCTGTTAAAAAGATGCAAAACTCAGAAGCATTAACAATTAATGATAGAATTTATAATACCGCATTATTGGTCCAACTGTTTCACTTTTTTTTACAAAATCAGGTTTGATGATAACAATATGATATTTCGATGCCACTCTGTGGATTTCATTTTTTTTTTTTCATTTAAGATATTCAAAAAGAGATTTATAAATCAGCTTTATAGGCCTTGCTGCTTGACATTTGCTTATTATATTTTATTGACAAAGCAAATACTTTCAAGAGCGCTAATGAAGAGTCTTCAGCCCTCGGGAGCTGAGTGTGAGATCTATCTGCTCGTTCTGGTTGTGTCGTAGGCACTTGTGTGATGGACAAATCCCGAATAAATCAGCATAGCCACAGACGCAATGACTGCATTCTTTTCCTTTACTGTTACAGCTAGAGCTATCTGTCATGCATGAAAAGTTAAGCGAAACAAAGTTACTGACAGCCACACTGTAAAAATATTACTTTATATAATGATAGCATGGGCTTCTTAATTGAATAGACTAAGCTAACTGTTTCTGCAACTGTGAAATAACATTGCGCGATTCAGTAAAATGCTAAATAATTATAATTTTAAAAGGAAATTGAACAGATTATGGAATTTCCAATTCCATCGTATTTATATGGCATATATCCAATATGTATTTACACACACAATAAGAGCGCTAGAGATAGTGAGATAGAGGGATGGAAGAGAAAGAGGAGAATGCAATACATAAGTGCATAAGAGAACAGCTGTGAGCTCATATCATGTAGTACCATTCTCAGCACTTAGTAAGTAAGGCTTAAGAAAGATAAGCATACATGCCATCGGGTTGTGTATAGGTGACCATAGATTGCCGACGGGGGGGTGGTGTGTGTGCAGCGGCGGATTGGGGTGGAAAACTAGCCCGGGAAATTTATGGAAGCAGCCCTAATGGAGTGCGCTATCATGAGGGGGTAGGGTCTGTTGATGGGGATGGGATCCCTCCTCATAGGGCCTGATTGTATGCAATTGCAGCCTTCCTTGCATCTTTTTCTGTATCTACCCTGCATCATTGTGTCTGAGACCAGGAGCAGATTGGGAACTAAAAGTGGCCCTTTAAAATTTTGTAGAATTGGCCGGACATGGGCAGCACAAGATATCACACATACCGTGTAGCCATGGCAGCATCACTAGATTGCAGAGTTGCTGTACTGTTGAAATGGAATAACAGAATGATTGCGGACAATGCAGTGTACTGAGTGCCGTGAGCTGCCTGTCGCGTGGGGGGTGGGACCACATGTCAACAAACAGGCCCCACAGACACGTCAGCCTACCAGGAATCTTCCTGGAGAGCCATATGGCCAATCCGTCTGTGTGTGTGTGTGTGTCTGTGTGTGTGTGTGAGCACAGTTGAGCCCCTGGTGGGCTCACTGCGCTCACCAAGCAGTGGCTTCAGTGGCTCGCTGCTCTCACCACAGGTTCTATTCCCACTCTATAAGTGTTGTCTACACCCACAAGTGAGAATAGTCCCTGTCAGTCACCATGCCGACTGTGTCGGGCTTTCCACCGGCAGGATTACGGCATCGATATAGTGACCGCCAGTCACATAACCTCATCCCATGTCATCAATGTGGAGATTGAGGGCCTTATTCAGAGCTGATGACTATGGCTGTGGTCCAGTGGCGGAACTAGCGAGCGGTGGGCCCAGGTGCGACAAAATGCTTTGCCCCCCCCCCATCCCATCCAAGTCCACCCCCTTACCCCTGGAGAGGATCTGTTGAGGGGGACCTGCTCAGGGCCAGAGAAGTGGATACCTAGCAACAGTGCCGTAACTAGACATTTTAGCACTGCGTGCAAGAAACGGCATCGGAGCCCCACCCCTGCATGAAAAACAGGGGCAGTGCGCGGCGTAGGCGCGCTCAAAAATACATAGTGGCGTGGCTTCGTGGGGAAGGGGTGTGGCCACAAAATAATACCAATTCATAAAACGGTGCATAGTAGTCTCCATTATTCAAATTACGCCGCACAGTAGCACCACTACACCAGGTAGAGACCCTTTTACACCTTACGGCGGACAGATTCCTCTTTTTACACATTACGGCAGACAGCGTCCCCCTTTTTACACATAACGGCAGACAGCGTCCCTTTTTTACACATAGCGGCAGACAGCGGGCACTTTTTACACATAACGGCAGACAGCATCCCCTTTTTCATATAACGGCAGACAGCGTGCCCTTGTTACACATAGCGGCAGACAGCGTACACTTTTTACTCATAACGGCAGACTGCGTGCCCTTGTTAAACATAGCGGCAGACAGCGTACACTTTTTACACATAACGGCAGACAGCGTGCCCTTTTTACACATAACGGCAGACAGCATCCCCTTTTTACACATTACGGCAGACAGCGCGCCCTTGTTACACATTACGGCAGACAGCGTCCCCCTTTTTACACATTACACAGGCAGATTCCCCCTTTTTACACATTGCGGCAGGCAGATTCCCCCTTTTTACACATCACGTTAGGCAGATTCCCAGTTTTTACACATTGCGGCAAAGATTCCCCCTTTTTACACATTACGTCAGGCAGCCTTCCTTTTTACACATTGCGGCAGGCAGATTCCCCCTTTTTACACATTGCGGCAGGCAGATTCCCCCTTTTTACACATTGCAGCAAGCAGATTCCCCATTTTAACACATTGCGGCAGGCAGATTCCCCCTTTTTACACATTACGGCAGACGAAAGAAAGAAAGAAAGAAAGAAAGAAAGAAAGAAAGAAAGAGTGAGTTCAGGCTCCTCGGTGCAGCTTCTGATCACGATTCCCGGGCAGGAGAGAAGGAGGAGGAGGAAGGTGGAGGAGGGAGCCGCAGCAGCGCTGTGTTATTGGTGCTGCTGCTGCCCCTCTGCTTCACTATAGGCTGTTCTCGGAAGACAGCCTATAGTGAAGCAGAGGGACAGCAGCAGCAGCGCCTCCACCAGTAACAAAGTGCTGCTGCGGCTCCCTCCTCCACCTCCCTCCTCCTCCTTCTCCCCCTGCGCTCCTCTCCACTCTATCCGGGCGGCTGTGTGCTGCGGGCAGCGGTTGCCCGCAGCACACAGTGGCATGTAATGAGTCAGTTTGACTCATTACATGCTTTGGGCCCCTGGACAGAGGCGGGCCCCAGTGCAACGCACTGGTTGCACTGGCGGTAGTTCCGCCTCTGCTGTGGTCACTCTCATAGCTGTTTTTCTTCCATCTGAGCATGCGCAAGCCATCATAATGCGATCACATCCCAGAAGGTTTGACAGGAGATGGGCGTCTGGAGGAGAGCAGTAAACACAGGTGTGTCATGGCTGTTTTTGGAGCCGGCCAATTACGTCGCCTGCATCTCCTGTGATAGGAAACATGGCAGTTGTGCGTTTGCCAAAATGCCAGCAATGGGGTCAGACCAGTGGCGTAAGTTCGTTCCAGTTGCCCGGACGCTAGATCAATATTGATGCCCCCCTATTTTATTTTAAATCACACATTTCTTAGCGGTCATACCCAGGATTAGAACCCATGATCTGTTACACTAACAGCAGACACTTTACTGATAGAACTATTTGCTCCTGTAGAGGAAGCATGAGAATTCTAACTATATGACGTTACATGTAATTGTCAGAGAAGTATCTTCATATAGTTAAAATTCTCATATTTCCTATACAAGAGCAAACAGCTTCATCAGTAAGGTGTCTGCTTCCATTGTAATAGGTTGTGGTTTCTAATCCTAGGTGTGACACTTGTAAAATGTGTATAATAAAGAGGGTGTGATTTGTAAGGTGCAGGGACCAGTGAGGATGTCCGCCACTGAAAAGACAGCGGCAGCTATCAATTAACTTAATTCAATTGTGTCACAGAATGGGAGGAGAGGTGCCCCCCTTCAGAGCAGGAGCCCGGCGGCAGATGCCTCCGTTGCCACCCAGAGTTCTACCTCTGGGTCAGACTCTATTTGAGGTTTTTGGGATACAATTGAATTGTTATTGCATCACTGGGTGGAGCCACACATGCAAGCCGGCCTTGACCTGTGCTAGGCGTCCCCCAGAATGTGAGTAGTACAATCACAGTTTTTGCTAATTTAGCAAAAACTGCGATCAACTCTGCATAACTCCCTGATTGTGCTAACAAGACCAAGTAAATAAAACAATTAGCCCCCCTTTCATAGATGTTAGTGGTGTGGGCAGGGTGCTGGGAATCCAACGGGGTCTCAGGTGAGCCTGTGAGGCGGAGCACTGCCAACACTGGAAGGATGCACATTCATATCAGTTCAGAGTATGCCTCCACTAGAGCACTGGGGCCATTCTAATGTTTTGGTGGTACTGGGCGTGGGTGCATGACTGGGTTCTGTAGCTCTCTTTCTCTCTAAGTCCATCTGTAACTGTGCACATATCTGCTGCTCAGACTGTGTATCACGGAACTCTATGAGTAGAAATGTAAAAAGAAGAACTTGAACATGCGAGTATGGAAACTGGACCATCAGGAGTGCATCAGAAAAGCACAGTCTGTGTAATAATGGGTGCCTGACCGCCTCTTGATAAAGTTCACAGTTTGTTCAATACTAAACCCATAAGCTGGCCAATTACAAATGACAAATACTGTAACTCAACAATACAAGAGACATACATTATGTCTTAAATTATGTAACAGTAATGTCCAGTAGAATTCTCTCCTTATCTCTCCACTACTGGGTCACTTACTGTACATTGTCTATGAATGACCTTCCGTTCCTCTAATGGTGAGAAGGGGAGTGTGAGGACCTTGATAATTGGGGTTTAGGCTGCTGGATACACCTTATCCAAACTGAGTTTAACACTGCTTGTACTCAGAAATTATGTATGTACTTCTGCTATTATTGTATAGAGATATCTATTATTTGTCTACTGCTAGTTTATATAAAATATATAATATATAGCAAACCATGGAGACCGGAACTCTACATCCTGTATCATACATGCCTAGGTGCAATCCAAAGTGGCTATGAACCACAACATGCAGCTGACAGTAAACGGGTGGCATCACAGGACTCTCATACTAATATAAGTAAGGACATGGGAGTCACCCCTATGGCAAAGTTTCGGTTATTTTAAGCTTCATCAGATCAAACAACGTACAAAGCAGAATTTACCTTTATACCAGTCCCTATCACCGAAAACAGAATAGCCCCCACGCCGTCTCTCAGGTCCTCTGATGTTACCAGCCGGTGACATACGCTCTCTGGCATGCCCAGACAGTTTGGTAGTAACCTGGCAATCAAAGGACACCATTAACCAATAGCGCTTTATAAAATCCATACAACAAATCAGCAATAATAGTGAACAGCAGCGCAAGTAGAAACATACATCTGCATATATAGACATAAAAATGTGGAGCAGTCAACAATTACCTATAAATATACAATACTGGACAAAGGAGATATAGCTAAAAAGACAATTTTTTGGACAAAGTAATCCTGGGACCACAAGAGGCTAAAGCGTGACCTAATCCTGCCAGTGCACATGTCTCTCTACAGCAGGGGTGGGGAACCTTTTTTCTACCAAGGGCCATTTGGATATTTATAAACTCGTTTGGGGGCCATACAAAAATGTGCACCTTAAAAATTAGCATATTGAGCCAAAATACATGTTGCACCACACAGTATGAGCCAAATTCACATTACGCTACACAGCATGAGCTGAAATTCACATTACGCCACACAGCATGAGCTGAAATTCACATTACGCCACACAGTATGAGCTGAAATTCACATTATGACACATGGTATGAGACAAAATACACATTACGACACATGGTATGAGCCAAAATTCACATTACCACACATGGTATGTGCCGAAATTCACATTATGCCACACAGTATGAGCCAAATTCACACTATGCCACACAGTATGAGGCAAAATTCACATTGCACCATACAGTATGAGCCAAATTCACATTACGCCACACAGTATAAGCCAAATTCACATTGTACAACACAGTATAAGCCAAATTCACATTGTGCCACAGAGTATGAACCAAATTCACCTCTCTGCAGGTCCCAGCGCTGACAGCAACCTCAGAGACACAGGAGACAGCCAGAGTGAGCATGGCTGAAGTCTCCTGTGTCATGCTCCTCAGCTGCAGCGCAGTTCAGCTCCTTCTTGTGCCTGCCATACCTCTGGACATCGTGATGTCCCCGGTTGCCTGCACATTCCATAGATTGGAGGCAGCGCTCCTAGCCCACTCCAGCATCTCCGCCATCGCGACTGCCAGCAGTAATAAAGAAGTGCTGTGTTTGGCAAGTCACTGTAGTCTTTGGGGCTGCTTGCTGGCGGGTAGGGAGGAGGGACGTCTCAGGCCGTGCTTGGATCGGTAGAAGCTGCCGACGGCTATTGGCTGGTGAGGCAGGGCTTGGGGATTTGTATTGGCTGTGAGGCATCACAGGTCAGCAAGAAACAGTGTGTCCTGCAGGACCCGCTCACTTTTAAAATCCGAGTCCCTCACTGTGCGGCAAAGTGGCTATGCGGCTGCAGTACTGTGGCCGGGCTGGCCGGGCAAAGTGTCTATGCAGGCCGTATACGGCCCATGGGCCGGACATTCCCCACGCCTGCTGTACAGCATGATAATGAAAAGAATATAGTTAATACTGGACCCAAATCTAAATCTAAATGTATATATGCATATTTATGGGTATCATAGTAGGATGGCTTACCTCGCTAAGACTCTCTTGTCATTTCCAATAACGCATATAACAGTGGGGTAAATGTATTATAGTGGCAGGTATCGTACCGCTATAACACTTCCTTACTACCGAGGCGAAGCAGGAAGGGACATCGACAAGATGTACAGTATTAACATCTTGTCTACCGAAGCAGGGGAGTGAAAGCTCCCCCCCCCCTCCGGCGATGCCCTGCTGAGCACACAGTGTATCAGCTCAGTACTGAAGCGCTGTGTCTATTGCCCGGCCGGCTCCTCTGCGCATGCGCAGGATCTCGCTACTCATGCAAGATCCCTAGCAGAGTCTAGAGCTGTAACCCGCTACTGCCAGGGACAGCTTTGTCCCTGCTGTGGTGTATGGGCATCGACACCATGCAGCTGTCGAATTCGAGTACCCAAGCATATTGGCCCGCTATCTTATAGCAGCGCCAATATGGATAGGCGCACTAGGAACAGACCATGGCAGTCATGCATGGGGGGAAGCCGTATAGCACACATAACATGCACTGATGCCGCTTTCCCTCCATATCGACAGTTCTTACATCTGCCCCATTATGAGAGCATTACAGCCAGGTAAATTCGAACACATCTCATGTTTTGCCCACACAATAAACTTGGTGCTTCAGATTTTTTTTTAAATGACAGGGGCATGCAGGAGATGCTGTCTGTGGGCCAATAAAATTCTGGACATGTTTAGCATTCATTCAGCAGCCACATGTAGAAGATTGCAGCGGTTGCAAGAAGAGCTCCATTTGTCATGCCACCAACTGAAGCAAGAGGTATTGACCAGGTGGAATTGTACCCTTTATATGCTTCAGCAAATGGAGGAAAAACAACAAGCCATCAAAGTCTACACAATAAGCTATAACATACAGTAGGGAAAGGATGGGGAAAGCACCATACTCCAGCACACTGGAGAAAACTCTCTATTTTATGCAAAAACATTTGAAACTATGTGAAATGTGGAAAAAGTCTCATGTTCATAAAAATTAACTACAAATTCTATAAGGAAAACCTTTGTCGCCCAATACAACAAAGTTCACAGACTTCTGTAATGATGGATTCCAGTGTTGGTAATTTTATATTTTTAAGCAATAAACTTTCCCTTTAGTAGAGGTGATGCTTTTTCTTTAGCTTTGTAGAGCATTGTTTTGATTTCAGGTGCCCTTTCTTAAACCCTCCATGTTTATGAGCACCGGTGTTAGTTGATGGTGAAGTACTATGTAATAATATCACGATCATCATGACTGGCAGCAACCAAATTGCTAGTACTTGGTTGCTGCTTCCGCTCTTCTATCAACTGAGCATGATCCATATTGACTCAGTGCTTATATTTATTAATGCAGTGAGGCTTTATTAAACATATACAAGTTGTAAAAATATTTTTTTTCTTTTGTATGTTTCTCCACAGATTCACACTTTTATTTTATATGATAAATTCACTGTAGACTTACAGTATCTATATAGATTAATGCAGTGGGGCATGGCACCAACTGAGCTTTATTGAATGCACAAGTTGCACATAAAAACTGCTTTTTTACACAAATGACAAATTCATACTACTGACTCACAGTGCTTATATTTAATAATGCCTTGGGGCATGGCACCTACTGGGCTTTATTGAATGCACAAGTTATAAAAAAAAAGAGGTTTTTTTTTTTTTTTTACAAATGACAAATTCACACTGCGGACTTACAGTGCTTATATTTGTTAATGCAGTGGGGCATGGCACCAACTGGGCTTTATTGGGTGGCATCTCGCACCTCCGCACCTCGCACCTCCGGAGGTGGCATCTCGCACCTCCGGCGATCTCGGGCATCATTAAATCTGTCCCAAAGAGTCTACTTTCTCTTTAATATTTTATCAGTAACGTGGCAAGGCACTAGCAGGGGAATTCTCCCAAATAACAATGGTACTTGGCATGAATCAATTAAGAATTTGCTATATTTATGGAGGGAGAATGCCAGTAACAACGATCAGGGCTGTTTCTAGACTATTTGGCTCCCAGTGTGAACAGTAAAAAAAAATGCTCCCCCCATAGACATTCTAATATGCCCCCCTCCCCCCCCCCCGGTGAGGGGGCATGGCCTTACTAAAATGGGCATGGCCTCCCTTGAAAACACTCCCTTACACCTCAGTTTTTGACCCTGCATCAACAGACCTCGGCCGCCACAGGAAAGAAAAAGTTCCAACATATTAAGACCTACACAGCAATGACCCTTGCACCATATTATGACCCCTGCACTATATTATGCAACAAACTGCAATGTCCGTGATACATTATTCCCATAGTAAGGCTTCTAATAACGTTTAAGTTACCTGCTCGTTGCCATGGGTTTCATGCTCTGGGTTCCATGCTCGTTGCCAGGGGTTTCATGCTCTGGATGTCATGCTCATTGCCAGGAAGCAATGCTCGATGCCAGGGGTTTTATGCTCTGGGTGTCATGCTCATTGCCAGGAGTTTCATGCCCTGGGTGTCATGCTCATTGCCAGGGGTGCAATGCTTGTTGCCAGAGATTTCATGCTCTGGGTGTCATGCTCGTTGCAAGAGGTGTAATGCTTGTTAGCACCAGTGGCTCCTCCAGTCCATGCTATTACCAGCTCCCCCCTCTTCCCACCCATAGTACTTAACTCACTGGATGGAGTTTTGGTGAAATTATGCGGTCGACGCAAGAGCGTCATTTTGCGAAAACTCCACCCAACGAGCAGAGTACTATGGGTGGGAGGATGGGGAGCTGGTGATATCGGCCAGAAGGTGTCGTGACAGTGCGATCGCACAACTCGCCTGCCGGTAGAAACGGCACTGAGAATGATGCTACAGCTAGCATCACCTTATAGTAATTGCCATTTTCTCATGTAAGGAATTACTGAATGCACTTTTGCTGGGCTATTTTTTGTAGATAAAAATGAAAGAAAAGCTGCAGCCTATTGTCATAATCCTTCCAAATTCTACCTCTAAAAAAAGATAATAATGCACTATTGACTTATCTGATAATGTCATTTGAAATACCAATTAAATCTATGCCTCTATAAACCACATTTTTTTCAATAAAGCTTATCTTGCAAACATTATGGTTATAGTCTCCAGAAGCAACAAAACTATAAAAATTGTTCTTCTCCTAGCAAGCAAATAATACCATATTTAATTAGGCAATTCCGAAGGGGCTACTGTATGTATGAATCATCAGGAGCAGTTCTGGTGGTATAACTTTGTACAGATGCAATGTTCACTGTGTTCTTGTAAAGATACAGAATTTGCTTTTTGCTTTTTATTTGTTATAAGTGACTTTGTGATTGGGTAGTTTATCCATTGTAGGGTGCTTTATGTCTTAGGGTTCAGCATTAATATGAAACATACTTTTATATAACTTAAAAAGCGTAAAAAATGAATGATCTCATTGGACACTTGATCATCTCATCACTCTTTTGTCATTGATAATTACTGTATATAGCGCAGTGGTTCTCAAACTGTGGACCTTATTCAGAGATGAATGCAGTTTACTGCATGTGCAGATAATGCAGCTAGATCTGCGTTCATCTCCTCACATGCTGGGGGCCGCCCAGCACAGGTCAAGGCTGCCCAACATGTGTGAAGCTCCCCTTACCCCCCCCTCCTCCCCCCGATGCAGCTGCAATTATATTGCGGAGGATTCGGAACTAAGGTTGACCCCTGGCAGCACAGCCTGGCTGCGCTGTCAGTCGGTCTGATGCCATTTTTTGGGGGAAGCTTCTGCGTGTCATTTTCACACAGCCACCCTGAAAACGGTCCCAGCCTTCCCACGTTTGGAATGCTCTGGTCCCAAATGCTGCGATGACACCTCCCGACGGCCGCTAGCGTGGCCAATCCTGGGCAATTTTTTCGATCCTGGGTATGAAAAATGGTCCCGGGATTGGCTTTTCCCTATGTTTCTGTCCCTCTCGCCCCACACACATAACTCACCAAACAAGGTTGGGAGAAGGATAGGGGGGGAGACATCCTTCTGTCTTGACAGCGGTCAGCGGCAGGTGACGGCGGATGGCTGACTGTGCAGCGTGACCTGTGACTGCACATCACGCTGTGCAGGGGGAGAAGGGAGTTGTGAAGCGACTGAGCATCCTGAGCTGCCCAGCTTCAAAAAAACAAAGGGCCGCATGATCCCTCAATCCCCAATCCCGGCTGATTTTTGGCCTAAATCCTGGGAACCTGCTGATCCCGATCCCGGGATTGGCCACCCTAACGGCCGCCACTGTCAATTACACTGGAATTGTATCCTTTCTGGATGCAGCCGCAGTGTAAAATATTGCGCACGCGCACAATGGTCGGTGTGCGTGTGCAGACTACCTGGATATGGCCGCTGCGTATGAATGCACGGCTGGGTCCAGGTCTTAATTACCCCCCTGTGTACCTAAGCACCCTGGGATGCCACACAAGAGCCTACTTTCCCTGTCAAAGTTACATGTGTTATACACATTTTTCACCTTTGGGTGGTATATATATGGGGGCCTTTACAAACATTGCATTGGGGTCTACAATATATCTAGGTATACCCCTGGACCTGCTCAGTGTAATGTGGTATAAACTTAACTTGAGGGCATTATGGGGGTGATTCAGACTTGATCGTAGATATGCAAAAAAACGCACATCTATGACGGAAGAGATTAGTGTGTGTTGACCAAATTATCACTCCACACTCATTCCTTTACTTCTGCAAATCACCTGGGTGCCTATATGCCTTCACCTTTATCTGCACTTTGACTAGAGACCGTTGTTTGCTTACCTTTAATTACAAACCAACCCGCCTACGCTACTACCTACTGCCGGAACCGAGCTAGGAACTTGCATGCTCCCTTTTACTATCTGTACAGTGAGAGAAGTGCTATACTTTGCTATCCCCTGTACTGCTTGCTTTAACTACATGTATACTATCTGCTATTCCGCAATACAGAACTGCTATTCCGCACTGTTGAACTGTGCTATATATTCTATTATTTGACTATGAGTTATTCGCTTACCTGCTAACTTTAAGACTAAAGGTGCATACACACGGAGCGATATAACTGAGCGATTTTGACTATATAGTCAAAATCGCTCAGAAAGTTAGTGCAGATCGCTCCGTGTGTATACAGGCAGCGATAGCGATGCGCGTCCCCGCTAGGTCGCTATCGCTGGGAAAAATAGTCAGTGCAGGCAAGTCAATTTTGGCTATGTCGCTGCAAAAGTTAGTCAAAATCGCTAATACTTTAAGAGGCCAGCGATTTTTCCCAGCGATAGCGATGTTGCAGGCGGCGATGGTGCGGGCGGCGGGTTGTGGCGGCGGTGCGGGCGGCGGCGGGTTGCGGTGGCGGTGTGGGCGACGGCGGGTTGCGGCGGCGGTGCGGGCGGCGGCGGGTTGCGGTATGGGCGGCGGTGGGTTGCTGTGGCGGTGTGGGCGGGGGAAATTTACCTTTATCTTGCAGAGTTTGGCAGCGGAGCGGTACCAGTTTCAAAAATGGCGCCTCAGCGTCATTTTTGAAATTCAAGATGGCCGCCGCGAGCCAATCACGGCTCGCCGCGTCATCGCCCCGCCCCCTCCCGCTGACTTATGTAAGTCAGCGCGAGGCAGCGGCTTTCAGTCCGACGGCGGAGGAGGAGCGGAGAAGAGCTCCTGAAGACTGAAGACGCCGTGGAAGTCCTGGATGGGCGGCGGCTATGCAAAAGAGCTTAGCAGCCGCCGCCCACCAGGTGAAGATGCTGGAAGTCCTGGGAAGGCGGCGGCCATGCAAAAGAGCTTAAAGGCCGCCGCCTCCCAGGTGAAGACGTCGTGGAAGTCCTGGATGGGCGGCGGCTATGCAAAAGAGCTTAGCAGCCGCCGCCCACCAGGTGAAGACGCCGGAGCAAGACCCCAGAAGCCCTGGGGAGGTGGCGCCCCCCCAGGTGAAGACGCCGGAAGCCCTGGGAAGGCGGCGGCCATGCAAAAGAGCTTAAAGGCCGCCGCCCCCAGGTAAAGACCCAGTTTAATAAAGGATTTTTTAAAGAATGTGTCGTGTTTTTTTTTCAATATTTTCTTTACAGGTGGACTACAGGTGCCAGCGGGTCCTTTATGTCCGTGCATGCTGGCACTTGTGGTTCTCCAAGTGCCAGCATGCTGGGGCAGGCTTTCTGGGACCTGTAGGCCACTTGAAAAGAACAATATTACTATTGAAAGGCTATCAGCCTCCCATCCACCACCCACGGATGGGGGGGACAGCCTCGGGCTTCACCCCTGGCCCTTGGGTGGCTGGAGGGGGGGACCCCTTGATTTAAGGGGTCCTCACTCCTCCAGTGTACCCCGGCCAGGGGTGACTAGTTGGGGGGGTAATGGCACGGCCGCTGGGACCAATATAAAAGTGTCCCCCGGCTGTGGCATTATCTCCCTGGCTAGTAGAGCCCGGTGCTGGTTTGAAAAATACGGGGGACCCCTATGTCTTTTGTCCCCCGTATTTTTTAAACCAGGACCGGACGCAGAGCCCGGTGCTGGTTGTCTAAATATAGGGGAACCCTACTCATTTTTTCCTCTGTATTTTAACAACCAGGACTGGCTCAAAGAGCCCGAGGCTGGTTTTACATAGGAGGGGGGACCTCACGCAAAAAAATTTTTTTTTTACTTTTAGCTATTTTTTTTTTTTTTTTAAATACAATTTTTTATTGTTTGTAAATAAAGAAGTCAACAATCGAAAAAAGAAAAAATGCATCATCAAATACATACTTAACAGTACGGGTATTTCTAACAAGAAAAACAGAACCTAGTACTGTGTAATAAATTGAAGGGAGACAGCGACAGAAGTAGTGCAGACTGGATTATAAATTGAGGATCTGATAATGCCTGTTCAAGTTAAACTAGGACGATGACAAATAACGAGAAGTAGTTAGAGAAGGAAATAATTAAGAAACGAGAGAAAAACAATGCATAGGTGGGGGAGGGAAGGAGGCGGGAGGGGGGGAGGGATATGGGTCCGGTCTCTAATGTCAGGAAAGGTTTGGAATGGTTTGCAATCATCTAAACAGTATTAGTTAGAAGACCAATGTTGTGTGGAATTAGGATTTTGCAATAATACGTAAATGATGCCAGTCTGTATTTTCGAATACTTTCATAATTCTGTCTCGGGTGGGCGTGTCTAAAGATTGTATGAATGGGGACCATTTAGCATAAAATTTTCCTACATGTCTATCCACTTCAGGAAAGGTACTGTTTCTATCAAAATAAAGTAGCTGTAGGAGTTTCAATTTCAGTTCTTGCAAGGAGGGAGAAGAGGAAGTGGTCCAATGAGAAAGAATAATTTTCTTTGCAAGTGTTACAATGGTAACTAGCAACGGAATATATGGGGAGAGATTTCTGTTAGGAAGCCAGTTCTTAAAATTTGCACAAAGACAAGCTAAAGGGTCTGGAATTAAATGAGAGGAGAATAAAGAGTTTAGGTATGCAATTATTTTATTCCAGAAGCGTTTTATTTTCCCACACTCCCAGAAACAATGGAAAAAATTAGCATGATAGTAATGACATTTAAGACAGGAGCCTGATGTATCTGGGACCATGTGACTTCTTTGAGCGGGGGATATGTATGCTCTATTTATTGTTTTCCAATGGACTTCCTGTAAGTAGGAGGATTTCAGATGTTTCATGATTTTAGAGCTGTGTTTGGTGAGAATCGAAGGAGTGTCAATGTCTTGGATATCGTTTTGCCAAGTTAATGCCAGGGATTGCCATGCTTTTGTGTTGGAGGGTGGTAACAATAGAGTATAAATAAATTTAATACGATAGGGGGAAGAATTTAATAGTCGTAACAGTGAGTTAATGGGGTCAATTGAGTTTAGGTATCTAGTATTTGGATCTAGAGAAAGGACGTAGTGCCGCGACTGTAAATACATGAAGAAGTTAGAGGTATGTAGAGAGAACTGAGATTGAAGAGTAGAGAAAGCCAGTATTTGGCCTCCTGGATCAAAAACCTGTGATGTAAGTGAAAGGCCTTTATCTCTCCAAGTGTGAAAAATAAGGTTGGATAGCGAAGGTTGGAATGATGGATTGCCCCAAAGTGTGTTGTAAGGGGAAGAAGACGGGTTTCTTGTTAATTTTGTATTGATGGTGATCCAAGACGAGTAAGTTTCCTGAAACATAATATGGTGCAAAATATTAGAGGGTATTTCGGATTTTTTGGAGTGAAGAAGGGCGCTTGGCGAGTACGGACTAAAAAGAGCAATGTCTAACGAAGATGAGGTGTAAGTAGAGTTAGAAAGAAGCCAGTCTGAAATATATCTGAAATGGGTCGCTAAAGTATATAACTTTAGATTTGGAAGGGACATACCTCCGTGAGATTTGTGAGTTTGCAATTTGTGTATAGCAATTCGGGGGCGCTTGTTTTGCCATATAAATCGAGAGGTGATCTGATCAAATCGTTTCGAATCAGAATTAGAAAGGCCGATTGGTAGCATTTGTAACATGTAGAAAATTTTAGGAAAAATTATGCTTTTAACTACTGCTATTCTCCCTAAGACAGATAGTGGGAGATTTAGCCATGAGTCATATAGTGAGGAAATTTTGCCGAGGGTCGAAGTAAAGTTTAGTTTATATAGAGAGGCGAGATCTGAAGGAATACGTATGCCTAAATATTTGATTTCTGTTTTGAGTAAAGAAGAGAGGGGAGGATCTGAGGGAATTTGGGTGATGGAGCTAGGGCCTTCTAATTGTAGGATTTCCGACTTATTCATATTTATTTTAAACCCTGCCTGAGCGCCAAAGCTAGCAATAAGTGAGAATAAATTAGGTATGGAAGTAGAAGGATTAGACAGAAAAAGTAAAAGATCATCCGCATATAAAGCGAGTTTTAATGGGATATTTCCGATTTGGATACCATGAATGTCTGGGGAGTTTCTGATGGAAATTGCCATTGGTTCAATGGCAATGGCGAAGAGTAGGGGAGAGAGGGGACATCCCTGACGGGTACCTCGAGAAATTGTGAAGGGATCAGATAAGTATCCATTGCAGTAAAGCTGTGAGGATGGAGAGGCATAAAGGGATTGAAGAATCGTAATAAAAGATGAGGGATAACCAAAAAGTCGCATGGATCTAAAAAGGTGTGACCATTCCAACAGGTCAAAGGCCTTTTCTGCATCTAGGGCCAATACAATGTTATCTATTGATGAAGGGTGTAATTTTAAGTGTTGTATTACGGAGAGTACTTTACGGACATTTGTCACAGAATGGCGGCCCCAGATAAACCCGGATTGGTCTGGATGAATTATGTGAGGGAGGGAAAATTTTAGACGGTCTGCTAATATTTTTGTAAAAATCTTATAGTCTGAATTTAACAAAGAGATTGGTCGGTAGGAGCTTGGGAGGGAGGGATCCCGTCCTGGTTTCAGAAGAACTTTGATTGTGGCATTGTTAAAATATAGGGGAATGGAGTTTGATAAGATTATTGAGTTGAACAATGCTAACAGGTGTTTATCAATTTTATCAATTAGTAACTTATAGAACTCGTTAGAGTAGCCATCTGGCCCCGGAGCTTTATTAAGTTTCAAATGTTTGATAGTTGAACGAACTTCTTCCAGGGTGATGGGATTAGTTAGAGAAACGAGGAATTCGGAAGGGATTTGAGGTAAGGGTGGAAAGGACCAAGGTTGAGAGAGTTCATCAGAGGTGGGAGATTGGCCGGAATATAATGTTTCATAGAAGGACTTCATGATAGATGCTATGGATTGAGGGTCATTAGTTAAAGACCCATCAGGGAGTTTCTGTGGATGTACTAGCATGGGAGGAGAGGAGCCTTTTAACAGATTTGTGAGGAGTTTACCTGTCTTATTACCAAACTTGTGAAACCGGTAATCAACTTTAAATTTATATTTGTCGCCCATCAGGGAAAGAAATTCGTTAAATTGGAGTTTTATAGTTAAGTATGAAGATTTATTAGACTGGGAGGGATGGGATTTGAAAGTTTGAAAGGCTGTGGAGAGAGCACGTTGTAAATCTATATAGGAATTCGCATATTTCTTCCTTAAGGCCGAGGAATATGAAATGATATTGCCCCTAAGGACAGTTTTGGCGGCTTGCCAGAACAAAGAGGGGTCTAATGTTGAGTGTTGTTCATTTGTGAAATAAAAGGAGTCCCAGGACGCTTGTAGGGAATCACAAAATTTTGTAGAGTTAGAAAGGTGAGAGGGGAATCTCCATCGAGGGGATAGGGATTGAGAGGGACGTAGAATGATAGAGAACCAAACTAAGGCGTGATCAGAGATAGCAATAGGTTCAATGGCAGTGTCTGTAACCGAGGGGAAAAGCTGGTGTGAAATAAAAACATAATCGATTCTAGAAAATGTATCGTGGGCGGAAGAGTGGCACGAATATTCTCTTTCTATGGGGTTAAGAGCGCGCCATATATCGATTAGTTGTAGGGTCTCAGAAAAGGCAGGAATACCAAGTTTGGGGAGGAGTTGGGGGTTTCTGGAAGTGTTGGAGCGGTCTAAATAACTAGAAGAAATGAGATTGAAGTCACCACATACAATAAGGTTATCGTTAGAAAACGGTGTTAGTTTAGCTATTAGCATCTGGAAGAAGGATTTTTTGTATGTAGTTGGAGCGTAGATATTACAAAGAGCCAAAATTTGTGAGTCAATAGTGAGATTGATAATTAAGTATCTGCCATTAGGGTCTATTTCTGAGGAAATTATTGAAATGTTAAGATTACGTTTTGCTAAGAGAACAACGCCTCTAGATTTAGAGTTATATGGGGCTGCTGCTATGAGGGACCAGTGTGACATCTGTAACTTCATGGATTCCTGTAGGGACAGATGGGTTTCTTGAAGGAATGCTATATTTATATTCAATTTGGATAAATACATGAGGATTCTGCGACGTTTAGCCGGGGAATTAATTCCACCAACATTCAGGGTACAAATCTTTAGGTCAGACATTTAAATAACCATGAGAGGAGGGAAAATCTTAAAATCAACCATATTCCAAATGAGCGGAACCGATAGGGGAAATAGGAAACGGGGATAGGGGGGGGAGGGACATAGGGATAAAATGAACAAATACAGAAAGACTTGGTTAACGTTTGGCAAGCAAACAAACTTCCGGGCCAAGAATTTAAAATAATAACTAAAATTATTCTAAACATAACAACTGGTCCGGAACAGTGCTCCATATGATTTCCCGACATCGGCATCTGTGGAAAAAGCTACATTATGTGGTCTAGTAGAGCCAGTCTAAGCTATGTGACAGTAGGAATGGGGAATGATGAGAAATATTCTCATTTAAATTAGACATCTGTATGCATAAAAATTGTGATAATCAAATATGGATAACGAGGTATGCTCAAAACAAGGGACAATTTTGGTAACGGTTTTACGTTTAAATGATATGTAGGATTCTGCAGTGAGTCTAGGAATGTAGTGGAAGCTGATCGACATATTGAGGATTATCACAAGGTTTAGTGCATGCTTAAACTTTTCTAATTTAATTTAAATGTATTAAACAAGATCAAATGGAGGAGGGAAAGAAACTTAATGTTATAAAGTTATGAGTAGGACCTGAAGATCAAGTGTCAGGGATAGGGGCGGCATCTGCGATGTCGTCTTGTGTTTCTGTAAGCCTCTCTTGGAGGTAGGATGCTGCGTCTTCTGGTGTGGAGAAATCCAGGTGTTTCTCTCCATCGTAGATTCGGAGTTTCGCTGGGTAGAGTAAGGAGAACTTGCGTTTGGCGGAAACTAGCTTGGAACAAATTGGGTTGAAGGCTTTCCTAGCTCTTGATAATTCGGCAGAAAAGTCTTGAAAAATAAGTAGACGGTTGTTCTCCCACTGTAGGGATCTAATCTTCCTAGACGCCGTCCATATGGCAACTTTGTGAAGATAGTTGAGGCATCTGAATAGAGTAACCCTAGGTCTGCCTTCAGCAGAGCGGGGCAGAGGACCCACACGGTGTACACGCTCAATCACTAGGTCCTTGCAGGAGTCAGCAATACCAAGGAGGGTAGGGAGTGTCACCTGAACAAAATGAGAAAGATCTTCTCCTTTAACAGATTCCGGAAGGCCTACCAGCCTTATGTTATTTCTTCTGGACCTGTTTTCTGCGTCATCTAGCTTCATCCACAATTGATAGTTTTCTTTTTCAAGCCGTTTGACGCATCCCTGGACATCGGCCATATCATGACATAGACCACCGATTCTGTTTTCGTTAACAGAGACTTTATGCGAGAGATGTTGCAGTTGTAAAGAAATATCTGAGACTGCTTTAGACAGTAGTGGAGATACAGCCTGGGTGATGGCTTCTGTCAGATCCGCATAGGTGATAGGAGAGTCAGAGGATCTGTTGGATGTGGTGTTTCGTGAAGGGGATTGCGATGCGATTAATTTTTTGGGGGCTGGAGATGAAGGGGGAGTAGTGATGCCAGGAGCCATAGTGGAATTAGCTCTTCTTTTTTCTTGTCTGACTGGAAGGGAGGAGGGTGATGCGGAGGTTGCAGGATTGGGAGAAAGAAAGCGGTCCATTGACAGGAGAAGGAGGGGAGTGATTAACACGTATTATTCCCCTGCAATATATAAGGAAACTGAATGGAGTACGTAAAAGGCTGCTTGTAAAAGCTGATGTGGAAGCAGCAGGGATTGCTCTTTATTCAAGGGTTAAACTAGAGGATGCCCTGAATGGGAGTAGATTGTTGTGTGGATCGTGCTGAGCTTCACTCGTTGTGGTGACTTGTGAGAGGCTGTGAAATAATACTAAATACAGCTTACCGTCAGGGGACTCCTAAGTGTGGAGCTCTGACTTTGCCGTTGGTAGTTCTGAGAGTGCAGCTGATGTGGCTAGCTGATTAGCTAGGTGAGGTCTGCAGCAACAAGATACAGTGCAGTGAGAGACTCTGTGACGTGGGTGTCGTGATCTCTGTAGCGGTATTCGCCCCCGGTGTGTCCTACCTGCGGTGCTTCACAGTGGTGAGCAGAGTGCTACGGTATGTGTCGTTCGGTCTGGGATTCGGTCTGGAGCGCTGAGGAGGTCACTGCAGCGGCGTGCTGGCTGGCGGGGGGGCTCCGTGGCGGGAGTACGGCTTGCCGGAGTAGTCAGAAGGCATTAAGCGGCTAGAAGCTGTGCCTGACTTTAATGTGTCCTGCCGGGGGAAGGTCACGTGGGAGAGCGGAGTGTTGCTGAACGTGACGCCCGGTCTGTGGGATCGAGGGTGTCACTGTAGCGGTTTGCTGTTTGCCGGCTGACGGGGGAAACCCGTAACTGATGCGAGGCTTGACGGGGCTGTCAGAAGGGTGAGGCGGGTGGGAGCGGTGCCCGTCCTTAATGTGTCCTGCCGGGGATGAGTCAGGCGGGGGAACGAGGCTCTGCAGATCTTAGTGTTTGGTCTGGAGCTCCGAGAGGGTCACTGTAGCGGCGTGCTGCCTGGCGGGAGAAGTCCCGTAGAAGGAGTGCGGCTTGACCGGGTTGATATAAGTCAGCCGGAACGTGCGGGAAGGATCCGCCGATGTGGTGAGGAGGGAATCGGCTCTTGGAGACTGATAAATCAGTCGTTATAGCGATGCCGGGCCGGGAATCTTTGGAGCTCAGCTGGATTGCGTCTCTACAGCATGAGGCCGGAACCGGAAGAAACTACTTTTAGCTATTTAAATACCAGCCACCCTGTAAAATCGTCCTATATATGACACTCATCCCCTTATTTAAATGAGATAGTCAAAATCTCCCATAGCCAAAATCTCTTGCATAGTTAGACAAAATCTATGGTAAAGTTAAGGTGCATACACACGGAGAGATTTTGACTATGAGAGATTTTGACTAACTTTTCCCTTGAACTGGCAGTAGGAGATTTTGACTAACTTTAGACAGACAGTTAAAAGATAGACAGTCATTACTTATACACTATATGGTCGACAGTCAAAAGTCAGACAGGGTCAAAAGTCAGACAGGGTCAAAAGTCAGACAGTCAAAAGTCAGACAGGGTCAAAAGTAGAGATGAGCGCCTGAAATTTTTCGGGTTTTGTGTTTTGGTTTTGGGTTCGGTTCCGCGGCCGTGTTTTGGGTTCGAACGCGTTTTGGCAAAACCTCACCGAATTTTTTTTGTCGGATTCGGGTGTGTTTTGGATTCGGGTGTTTTTTTCAAAAAACACTAAAAAACAGCTTAAATCATAGAATTTGGGGGTCATTTTGATCCCAAAGTATTATTAACCTCAAAAACCATAATTTACACTCATTTTCAGTCTATTCTGAATACCTCACACCTCACAATATTATTTTTAGTCCTAAAATTTGCACCGAGGTCGCTGTGTGAGTAAGATAAGCGACCCTAGTGGCCGACACAAACACCGGGCCCATCTAGGAGTGGCACTGCAGTGTCACGCAGGATGTCCCTTCCAAAAAACCCTCCCCAAACAGCACATGACGCAAAGAAAAAAAGAGGCGCAATGAGGTAGCTGTGTGAGTAAGATTAGCGACCCTAGTGGCCGACACAAACACCGGGCCCATCTAGGAGTGGCACTGCAGTGTCACGCAGGATGTCCCTTCCAAAAAACCCTCCCCAAACAGCACATGACGCAAAGAAAAAAAGAGGCGCAATGAGGTAGCTGTGTGAGTAAGATTAGCGACCCTAGTGGCCGACACAAACACCGGGCCCATCTAGGAGTGGCACTGCAGTGTCACGCAGGATGTCCCTTCCAAAAAACCCTCCCCAAACAGCACATGACGCAAAGAAAAAAAGAGGCGCAATGAGGTAGCTGTGTGAGTAAGATTAGCGACCCTAGTGGCCGACACAAACACCGGGCCCATCTAGGAGTGGCACTGCAGTGTCACGCAGGATGTCCCTTCCAAAAAACCCTCCCCAAACAGCACATGACGCAAAGAAAAAAAGAGGCGCAATGAGGTAGCTGACTGTGTGAGTAAGATTAGCGACCCTAGTGGCCGACACAAACACCGGGCCCATTTAGGAGTGGCACTGCAGTGTCACGCAGGATGTCCCTTCCAAAAAACCCTCCCCAATCAGCACATGATGCAAAGAAAAAGAAAAGAAAAAAGAGGTGCAAGATGGAATTGTCCTTGGGCCCTCCCACCCACCCTTATGTTGTATAAACAAAATAGGACATGCACACTTTAACCAACCCATCATTTCAGTGACAGGGTCTGCCACACGACTGTGACTGATATGACGGGTTGGTTTGGACCCCCCCCAAAAAAGAAGCAATTAATCTCTCCTTGCACAAACTGGCTCTACAGAGGCAAGATGTCCACCTCATCATCACCCTCCGATATATCACCGTGTACATCCCCCTCCTCACAGATTATCAATTCGTCCCCACTGGAATCCACCATCTCAGCTCCCTGTGTACTTTGTGGAGGCAATTGCTGCTGGTCAATGTCTCCGCGGAGGAATTGATTATAATTCATTTTAATGAACATCATCTTCTCCACATTTTCTGGATGTAACCTCGTACGCCGATTGCTGACAAGGTGAGCGGCGGCACTAAACACTCTTTCGGAGTACACACTTGTGGGAGGGCAACTTAGGTAGAATAAAGCCAGTTTGTGCAAGGGCCTCCAAATTGCCTTTTTTTCCTGCCAGTATAAGTACGGACTGTGTGACGTGCCTACTTGGATGCGGTCACTCATATAATCCTCCACCATTCTATCAATGTTGAGAGAATCATATGCAGTGACAGTAGACGACATGTCCGTAATCGTTGTCAGGTCCTTCAGTCCGGACCAGATGTCAGCATCAGCAGTCGCTCCAGACTGCCCTGCATCACCGCCAGCGGGTAGGCTCGGAATTCTGAGCCTTTTCCTCGCACCCCCAGTTGCGGGAGAATGTGAAGGAGGAGATGTTGACAGGTCGCGTTCCGCTTGACTTGACAATTTTGTCACCAGCAGGTCTTTCAACCCCAGCAGACTTGTGTCTGCCGGAAAGAGAGATCCAAGGTAGGCTTTAAATCTAGGATCGAGCACGGTGGCCAAAATGTAGTGCTCTGATTTCAACAGATTGACCACCCGTGAATCCTTGTTAAGCGAATTAAGGGCTCCATCCACAAGTCCCACATGCCTAGCGGAATCGCTCCGTGTTAGCTCCTCCTTCAATGTCTCCAGCTTCTTCTGCAAAAGCCTGATGAGGGGAATGACCTGACTCAGGCTGGCAGTGTCTGAACTGACTTCACGTGTGGCAAGTTCAAAGGGCATCAGAACCTTGCACAACGTTGAAATCATTCTCCACTGCGCTTGAGACAGGTGCATTCCACCTACTATATCGTGCTCAATTGTATAGGCTTGAATGGCCTTTTGCTGCTCCTCCAACCTCTGAAGCATATAGAGGGTTGAATTCCACCTCGTTACCACTTCTTGCTTCAGATGATGGCAGGGCAGGTTCAGTAGTTTTTGGTGGTGCTCCAGTCTTCTGTACGTGGTGCCTGTACGCCGAAAGTGTCCCGCAATTCTTCTGGCCACCGACAGCATCTCTTGCACGCCCCTGTCGTTTTTTCAAAAATTCTGCACCACCAAATTCAAGGTATGTGCAAAACATGGGACGTGCTGGAATTTGCCCATATTTAATGCACACACAATATTGCTGGCGTTGTCCGATGCCACAAATCCACAGGAGAGTCCAATTGAGGTAAGCCATTCCGCGATGATCTTCCTCAGTTGCCGTAAGAGGTTTTCAGCTGTGTGCGTATTCTGGAAAGCGGTGATACAAAGCGTAGCCTGCCTAGGAAAGAGTTGGCGTTTGCGAGATGCTGCTACTGGTGCCGCCGCTGCTGTTCTTGCGGCGGGAGTCCATACATCTACCCAGTGGGCTGTCACAGTCATATAGTCCTGACCCTGCCCTGCTCCACTTGTCCACATGTCCGTGGTTAAGTGGACATTGGGTACAACTGCATTTTTTAGGACACTGGTGAGTCTTTTTCTGAGGTCCGTGTACATTCTCGGTATCGCCTGCCTAGAGAAGTGGAACCTAGATGGTATTTGGTAACGGGGGCACACTGCCTCAATAAATTGTCTAGTTCCCTGTGAACTAACGGCGGATACCGGACGCACGTCTAACACCAACATAGTTGTCAAGGCCTCAGTTATCCGCTTTGCAGCAGGATGACTGCTGTGATATTTCATCTTCCTCGCAAAGGACTGTTGAACAGTCAATTGCTTACTGGAAGTAGTACAAGTGTCCTTACGACTTCCCCTCTGGGATGACCATCGACTCCCAGCAGCAACAACAGCAGCGCCAGCAGCAGTAGGCGTTACACGCAAGGATGCATCGGAGGAATCCCAGGCAGGAGAGGAATCGTCAGAATTGCCAGTGACATGGCCTGCAGGACTATTGGCATTCCTGGGGAAGGAGGTAATTGACACTGAGGGAGTTGGTGGGGTGGTTTGCGTGAGCTTGGTTACAAGAGGAAGGGATTTACTGGTCAGTGGACTGCTTCCGCTGTCACCCAAAGTTTTTGAACTTGTCACTGACTTATTATGAATGCGCTGCAGGTGACGTATAAGGGAGGATGTTCCGAGGTGGTTAACGTCCTTACCCCTACTTATTACAGCTTGACAAAGGGAACACACGGCTTGACACCTGTTGTCCGCATTTCTGGTGAAATACCTCCACACCGAAGAGCTGATTTTTTTGGTATTTTCACCTGGCATGTCAACGGCCATATTCCTCCCACGGACAACAGGTGTCTCCCCGGGTGCCTGACTTAAACAAACCACCTCACCATCAGAATCCTCCTGGTCAATTTCCTCCCCAGCGCCAGCAACACCCATATCCTCCTCATCCTGGTGTACTTCAACACTGACATCTTCAATCTGACTATCAGGAACTGGACTGCGGGTGCTCCTTCCAGCACTTGCAGGGGGCGTGCAAATGGTGGAAGGTGCATGCTCTTCACGTCCAGTGTTGGGAAGGTCAGGCATCGCAACCGACACAATTGGACTCTCCTTGTGGATTTGGGATTTCGAAGAATGCACAGTTCTTTGCTGTGCTGCTTTTGCCAGCTTGAGTCTTTTCATTTTTCTAGCGAGAGGCTGAGTGCTTCCATCCTCATGTGAAGCTGAACCACTAGCCATGAACATAGGCCAGGGCCTCAGCCGTTCCTTGCCACTCCGTGTCGTAAATGGCATATTGGCAAGTTTACGCTTCTCCTCCGACAATTTTATTTTAGGTTTTGGAGTCCTTTTTTTTCTGATATTTGGTGTTTTGGATTTGACATGCTCTGTACTATGACATTGGGCATCGGCCTTGGCAGACGACGTTGCTGGCATTTCATCGTCTCGGCCATGACTAGTGGCAGCAGCTTCAGCACGAGGTGGAAGTGGATCTGGATCTTTCCCTAATTTTGGAACCTCAACATTTTTGTTCTCCATATTTTAATAGGCACAACTAAAAGGCACCTCAGGTAAACAATGGAGATGGATACTAGTATACAATTATGGACTGCCTGCCGAGTGCAGACACAGAGGTAGCCACAGCCGTGAACTACCGTACTGTACTGTGTCTGCTGCTAATATAGACTGGTTGATAAAGAGATGTCTATGTAACTATGTATGTATAAAGAAGAAAGAAAAAAAAACCACGGTTAGGTGGTATACAATTATGGACGGACTGCCTGCCGAGTGCAGACACAGAGGTAGCCACAGCCGTGAACTACCGTACTGTACTGTGTCTGCTGCTAATATAGACTGGTTGATAAAGAGATGTCTATGTAACTATGTATGTATAAAGAAGAAAGAAAAAAAAACCACGGTTAGGTGGTATACAATTATGGACGGACTGCCTGCCGAGTGCAGACACAGAGGTAGCCACAGCCGTGAACTACCGTACTGTACTGTGTCTGCTGCTAATATAGACTGGTTGATAAAGAGATGTCTATGTAACTATGTATGTATAAAGAAGAAAGAAAAAAAAACCACGGTTAGGTGGTATACAATTATGGACGGACTGCCTGCCGAGTGCAGACACAGAGGTAGCCACAGCCGTGAACTACCGTACTGTACTGTGTCTGCTGCTAATATAGACTGGTTGATAAAGAGATGTCTATGTAACTATGTATGTATAAAGAAGAAAGAAAAAAAAACCACGGTTAGGTGGTATACAATTATGGACGGACTGCCTGCCGAGTGCAGACACAGAGGTAGCCACAGCCGTGAACTACCGTACTGTACTGTGTCTGCTGCTAATATAGACTGGTTGATAAAGAGATGTCTATGTAACTATGTATGTATAAAGAAGAAAGAGAAAAAAACCACGGTTAGGTGGTATACAATTATGGACGGACTGCCTGCCGAGTGCAGACACAGAGGTAGCCATAGCCGTGAACTACCATACTGTACTGTGTCTGCTGCTAATATAGACTGGTTGATAAAGAGATGTCGTAGTAGTATGTATGTATAAAGAAGAAAAAAAAACCACGGTTAGGTGGTATACAATTATGGACGGACTGCCTGCCGAGTGCAGACACAGAGGTAGCCACAGCCGTGAACTACCGTACTGTGTCTGCTCCGACTGGATGATAAATGATATAAAAAATATATATATATCACTACTGCAGCCGGACAGGTATATATTATATATTATATAATGACGGACCTGCTGGACACTGTCTGTCAGCAGAATGAGTTTTATTTTTATAGAATAAAAAAAACAACAACACACAAGTGAAGTCACACGACGAGTGTTTAACTTTTTCAGGCAATCACAATATAAGTATACTACTAACTATACTGGTGGTCAGTGTGGCACTCCTGCAGCAAAAGTGTGCACTGTTTAATTTTAATATAATATTATGTACTCCTGGCTCCTGCTATAACCTATAACTGGCACTGCAGTGCTCCCCAGTCTCCCCCACAATTATAAGCTGTGTGAGCTGAGCAGTCAGACAGATATATAATATATATAGATGATGCAGCACACTGGGCTGAGCCTGAGCAGTGCACACAGATATGGTATGTGACTGAGTCACTGTGTGTATCGCTTTTTTCAGGCAGAGAACGGATATATTAAATAAACTGCACTGTCTGGTGGTCACTCACTAGTAAACTCTCTGCACTCTCTACACTTCTACAGTACTCCTCCTAGTCCTAAGCTCCAGTAAATCTCTCTCTCTTATAATCTAAATGGAGAGGACGCCAGCCACGTCCTCTCACTATCAATCTCAATGCACGTGTGAAAATGGCGGCGACGCGCGGCTCCTTATATAGAATCCGAGTCTCGCGAGAATCCGACAGCGTCATGATGACGTTCGGGCGCGCTCGGGTTAACCGAGCAAGGCGGGAGGATCCGAGTCTGCTCGGACCCGTGAAAAAAACCATGAAGTTCGGGCGGGTTCGGATTCACAGAAACCGAACCCGCTCATCTCTAGTCAAAAGTCAGACAGTCAAAAGTCAGACACACAAAAAAAAATGTTTTTTGTTCAGTGTTTTTTACAACTTTTGCCTCATTTACTATCCATGTCACAAACTATTACCTTTTAGTAAAGTTGTGGCGAGCGGAGCAGAGCGGGACACCGAGCCCACGAGGGGACGAATATCACCAAATTTGGGTTAAAAATGTTTAAAAACACACACACACACAAAAAAAATTCTGACTTTTGACCCTGTCAGACTTTTGACCCTGTCTGACTTTTGACTGTCTGACTTTGGACCCTGTCTGACTTTTGACCCTGTCTGACTTTTGACCCTGTCTGACGTTTGACTGTCTGACTTTTGACCCTGTCCGACTTTTGACCCTGTCTGACTTTTGACTATCGACCATATAGTGTCTAACTAATGACTGGCTATCTTTTAAGTGTCTATGAGCTATACCACACCCGATGACAGGTAGGCCTCAATTACGTCATTTAATATTTTTTTTCCAAATTTATCAATAAAAAACTTTTTTACTATTGGATGCTGATACTATATGGTGCTGTGATCCAACAAAGTGTGGGAACCACTGATAAAGAGTATGACACCTGAATGACAAAAAAGGGGCTCCATATAAAGTAACATTGATTACTATTTAACAATAGATAATACAAATACACATTTAAGTGGGATGCGGTCAACATCCCACCGGGCGGAATCCCGGCGGTCGAAATACCGACGCCGGAATCCCGACCGGCACAATCCCGACATATTCTCCCTCTGTGGGTGTCCATGACACCCATAGAGGGAGAATAAATTAGTGTGCCGAGTGTAGCGAGGCACCGTGCCTGCAGCGTGGCGAGCGAAGTGAGCCCGCAAGGGGTGTGTTCCGCTCGCCACCCCTGTCGGGATTGTGTGGTCGGGATTCCGGCGTCGGTATTTCGACCGCCGGGATCCCGTCCATTGGGATTTAGTACTGATCTTATTTAAGTAAACCAACTTTCATCCTTAATATAAAAAAAAGAACCTATATATTTTTTGATTGCATTATCCATATTCGTGTTGTTATATTCATATAACAACATGTTTATTCACTCTTCACATAATTTACATGGATTTAAAATTCACCTC
Source organism: Pseudophryne corroboree (assembly GCF_028390025.1). Classification (NCBI taxonomy): domain Eukaryota; kingdom Metazoa; phylum Chordata; class Amphibia; order Anura; family Myobatrachidae; genus Pseudophryne; species Pseudophryne corroboree. The sequence continues at coordinate 271,141,173 of NC_086454.1, forward strand.
CTCTTGATATGTACAACAGATGTGCCGAAAATGTAAAAATAGAATATCTTTGATTCTTACAGTATATCACCCATGAAAAATTCAAGTGGCACACACCTGCTACACATTTTACAGGGTAATTGGTAATGCAAGCAGGAAATTACTTTCAGAATACCAATCAAATGAATTTCCTGCTTTTATGGTGGAAATCTAATATTTGTTTAACCCTTTAATTGGTCAAATTGACAAAGCAGAAGTGTTATATTCTACTGACATTGGATTTGGAGATGGTTTAAGCACTATTGCATTATCTATAATAGTGATATTAAATAGTGTTAATTATATATTAATGTGAACAATTGCTTCTATTGCCCAAAACTGACATTTGCCTTTTGGAAAATAACATCATGTTTAGAATTTAAGTGCCATCATTTAAAAAAAGAAAAACTTAAACTGCACTCAAATTTGTCGTTTTCTGATTGATTCTTTCAAAGTAATGCCTAGCATTTCCTTCTCATATGTTCCATTTTCATTGATGCTACAGTAGATATTGAATTAAATATACAGTATAACAGAGGACAAAGTTCAAACATAGCATTATAAGAGTTTGGCAAGGAAATCTACTATAGAATTCTGTCTATCTCTCTATCACTTTTTTACCACTTAACTGACGATTTATTTCGCTGAAAACCGCTCCAAAATTGTCGGGGGGAGGGGGGGAGGGGGTTATGAGTGAATTAGGTGATAAACATGAATTTAACCCTATCCCAAATGATTTTAGTTTAAAAAAAAGAAAAAAAAATCTTTAAAAAATATATATTTTCCCTCCCAAACATCGATCGGGAACATCGTGACCATCGGAACATTGCGACCATCGTGGCTTTCATTTTGAAAGTGGGGACAGCCTGCAGGTATATAGGGGGGGTCTGGGGTGGCTTGGGAGGGTTAATTTACACTTCTCAGCGGCTGCCATTGTCTGCAGCCGCTGGAGGGGGATATCCTGCCGTGCTGACCGATCAGCAGGGATCGGCAGCACGGCAATCAGTGGGGGAGAGTGCAGGGAGGCAGAGGGACCTTCCGGTCCCTCTGACAGCAGCAGCGGAGGGAAGTTTATCTTCCCTGCCGCTGCTAATACTCTCTATATGACTGGTCGCATCCTGTGCGACAAGGTCAGATAGAGCACTTGCAGGCATGGTCGCATCTGATGCGACCATGCCAGGCAAGTGGTTAATATAGTGCACCACAATTACGTCAGTATTACACACATAATACAATCAGTGGCAGTTCTAGGGTTGGGCAAGCAGGTATACGGAAGCAAGAGGCTGTGACTGAGAGATCTCCCTATGGCCAAGCCCCTTCCATCTGAAATGCACTTATAATACCCTCTGTAAAGAGTATTACAATACATGTTCCCTCTGCAGAAGGTCGTGACCATTTTCTTGCATACCTGCCTTGCAGCAATATGTTCCCTGGCCGTATAGTTAAGTTAGGACAAACAGCCATTTTCTCTTGGTCTGAGCTCTGCCTTCCTTCCATCATTCCCACAAAAGAATAGAGACCATCAGTTGCTGTTTGACAGCAGGTAATGATATTATTATTCAGGACCATAACTAGGTGTGTGCGGAGTGTGCTCGGTACATAACGCTGCAGGATAGGGGGGTGCTTTTGACAGCACTTGTCAATTGTGAATTATCTAATTACTTTCACTTGCAGCTTCCCCCCCTGTCACCTACCCCCACCCCTTTGTCGCTAATACCTATACAGCATTCATGGGCTTGACTTGATAGCTTTGTTGTTCAGTCGCACTGTCCTTTATTACATTTTGGGATGCTGTTGTGACCGGGATTCGAACCTGTTGCCTTTAACATTACAGTCGGATGCTGTATTCATTGAGCTATCTGCCCTTGCATAGAAAGCTAGAGAATTCCAAGCTGGAGAGTTTTAACTATTTGAAGCTTACCTTGTACTTTGTGAAGGGGTGATCAGTGTTGCTGCTGGGCAGATTTATGTAGTGTGTGGCTGCAAGGGATTGGATATATGGCTGCACACTGCATGGATCTGCTATATTATGGTGCTGGTTATTTTTTATGGGGTACAGGTAGCTTCATATTAGAGATGAGTGGGATAGGTTTTTAAGGAACCAACCCCCCCGAACATCCCAATCTGAGCCAGGAACTGAGTCCGGCTCGGGACTTCCCGTCTTCCCAAAATGAGGCAAAACATCATCATCCAGCTGTCGGATTCTCGCAGGTATTGGATTCTATATAAGTCCCGGTGAGCGGCGCCATCATTACTCTGGCTTTGGATGTTGTACAGCACGGATGTGTCCGTACTGCCTGCTGCTGTGGGCTCACATTTAGGGGCTGCTGTGACATCTAAGGGGCTGCTGTGACATTTATCTAAGGGGCTGCTGTGGGCTCACAGGGGCTGCTCCGTCCATTAAAGGGTGCTCTGTCCGTCCATCCAGAGGCACAGCCCCAGTGTTAAAAAACATAATATATATATATATATATATATGTAATTCTATTTTGTGCTGTACCCCAGTATATATCCAGAGGCTTTTGCTGCGTCCGTCCATCAAGGGTCTGCTCCATCCATTAAGGGGTGCACTGTCCGTCCATCCAGGGGCTCCGCCCCAGTGTAAAATTAAAATAATAAAAAACAAAAATCCTAAAATAATAATTATAAAAAATCTATATATTTATTTGTTTGTGCTGTACCCCAGTGTACTGTACAATTTTTATTTTCATAAGTACTGTGACTATATTTCCCACTGATACACATATTGTGCAATGCTGTCGGTGAAGTCAACCGCAGTGTGTACTTATATATATTTCTGACTCATTTGTGCAACACTGTTGCTGTACCCCACTTCGTGTTGATAGAAATGGAGCTCAAACAATTGAAAGATCAGGAACCACTTCCCACTACTAGTGCTGAAGCCACTAGTCATGACATTGACAATGCAAGTCCGTCAATGTCATCTGCTAAGGCCGATGCCCAATGGTATAGAGGGCATGTAAAATCAAAGAAGCCATACTTTACGGTAATAAATAAAAATAAAAAAGTAAAGTTAGCTGACGAGAAACATAAACTTGGCAATATGCCATTCACTACAAGGCCTTGTCCTGTGTTTATGATTTGTGGTTCTGCGCCTCATAGTGATCATGTAAGCCCTCCTCCATGTAGTAGAGATAAAAGAATAAAACTTGTTAAGGCACAGGAACCAACTGTGCATTCAGAAATATTACCAATCCCAAGGAGAGTCCAAGTGTGTCTGTGGTTGCGATGTATAAGCCTGATCTTTCCAATACTGTATGGGAAGAGGAGGCTCCTTCCACCATTGGCACGACCTCTGCAAGTGTTGGGAGGAGCAGCGCCAGTCAAAAGTACAGTATAGAAATCATTAGGGTTTCTACTATATTATATAAATGTCACAGCCATCTATTCACAATACTTTATAATGTTTGTGTTTGAACCATGGTAGTTTAGTAGATTCCCATTAACTACATAGAATTTTTGTATTTAATTGAATTTAAATTATACTTTTATTTTGTATTTCAATTTCATTGTAATTTATATGGCAAATGCAACTTAATCATTTATTAATAACACTGCCCAAATACTATTCTGTCTCATGTACGTAAAACATTATAATAATTTGTATTATTATTATTATTATTATTATTTTATGTACAAATTGGGTAATGTGACTTTAACATCTATTACCTGATTTATCAAGACATACAGTCACGTCCATAAATATTGGGACATCAACACAATTCTCATATTTTGGGCTCTATACACCACCACAATGGATTTGAAATTAAACAAACAAGATGTGGTTTAACTGCAGACTTTCCGCTTTAATTTGAGGATATTTACATCCAAATCAGGTGAACGGTGTAGGAATTACAACGGTTTCTATATGTGCCTCACACTTTTTAAGGGACCAAATGTAATGGGACAATCGACTCAAAAGCTATTTCATGGACAGGAGTGGTCAATTCCCTCGTTATTTCATCATCAATTAAGCAGGTACAAGGTCTGGAGTAGATTCCAGGTATAAAATTTGTATTTGGAATCTGTTACTGTCGACTCTTAATATGAGATCCAAAGAGCTGCCACTATCAGTGAAGCAAGCCATCATTAGGCTGAAAAATCAAAACAATCCCAACTGTTTTGAACATTCTTAAAAAGAAAGAACGCACCAAAGAGCTCAGCAACACCAAAAGACCCGGAAGACCACGGAAAGCAACTGTGGTGGATGACAGAAGAATTGTTTCCCTGATGAAGAAAAACCTCTTCACAACAGTTGCCCAGATCAAGAACACTCTCCAGGAGGTAGGTGTATATGTGTCAAAGTCAACAATCAAGAGAAGACTTCACAAGAGTGAATATAGAGGGTTCACCACAAGATGTGATCCACAAAAACAGGAAGACCAGATTAGAGTTTGCCAAACAGCATCTAAAAAAGCCTTTACAGTTCTGGAACAACATCCTATAGACAGATGATACAACGAACAACTTGTACCAGAGTGATGGGAAGAGAAGAGTATGGAGAAGGAAAGGAACTGCTCATGATCCAAAACATACCACCTCATCAGTGAAGCATGGTGGTGGTAGTGTCATGGCGTGGGCATGTATGGCTGCCAATGGAACTGGTTCCCTTGTATTTATTGATAATATGACTGCTGACAAAAGCAGCAGGATGAATTCTGAAGTGTTTCAGGCAATATTATCTGCTCATAATCAGTCAAATGCTTCAGAACTCATTGGACGCGCTTCACAGTGCAGATGGACAATGACCCGAAGCATAATGTGAAAGCAACCAAAGAGTTTTTTTACTGCAGATAAGTGGAATGTTATGCAATGGCCAAGTCAATCACCTGACCTGAATCCGATTGAGCATGCATTTCACTTGATGAAGATAAATCTGAAGGGAAAATGCCCCAAAAACAAGCAACATTTATTCAGGACTTACCATCATTGTGCCTTTTCCAATATACGTCTGTAAATACCAGAGATCCATGCTAATGAAGGACACCCAGGGCAGGTGGGAGGGGTGCTAATTCAAGCTAAAGGAGTCTTCATCTTCAAGTGTACACATGTTCACAATAATGAGTGTATGGGGGCGGGGCACCTTGGACTACAGATCTTAACTTATACATAATAAGAGTTGCTATCATGCTGAGACTTGTCGTTCCACACAGAAAAAAATAAGCTGCAGATGCACACTCTATATTACTAAGCACTGCTAATCAGAATAATTATAATAAGCTCTGCAATCTAACATAGAGCAACACTGAGATGCTTAGCATAATTTTTGGCCAAAAATATGGGCCCACCAACCTCAACCAGGTGATCTCATCCTTGTGTCCCCAGACATGTCAATGACTAGTCCATCAGTATCCACAGTATGTCTGGTCCTGCCACTCACCTCCTCCTTGGTTTCTTCTCCAGAGACACCCATTATTGGCGTGTCCTTGTCTGTGGGCTGGGAAACACCTTTCATATAGTGAGGTTTGAAGATGATCTACCTGGTCCTCCAGATGAGGTTCCCAGCTTGGACTGAGCTGTTTTGAATGCAGGTACTTCATCATGCATTTTGAGTGACTCCTGCAGTGGTTCACGCAAGCATGGCCTCAAAGTAACAATTAGTAAGCATCTAATTGAGTTTACCTCCAAACTCAATTAGATGATTTGATAATCAATATAGAAATTAGAACATTGTGCTGCAATGTCAGGGTTTACAGAATTATAGAATCAATAAGTAGGGGTATATTTACTAAAGTGTGCTATACAGAAGTGGAGAAGTTGCCCATAGCAACCAATCAGAATCTAGCTATGTGCTAGATAAATGATAGGTAGAATACGATTGGTTGCTATGGGTAACATCTCCACTTCCTTCAAAAACCCACACTTTAGTAAATATAGCCCTAACTGTCTAGGTTTTAATGATATCCATGTCTGAGCACAGGTGGTTAAATCAAAATAACAGATGTACTGATTTACTCACTTGTGCTCAAGTATGGCTATCCTTAATACATGGGCTTCAGTAAATATATTCCCTAGTCCCTGTGCAGTATATAAAGATCTGCTGCCATATATTCCTGGCTCACATTTGTAACTGGATACAGTACAACAGTGGTGGGGCCATTTGCACAAAGAGAAATGTAATCACTAAACATTATTACATAGAACATAAGAGAGCATTATGGATTACATGAAACATCCTCCATATAAAACCATGGAAAGAAAATACAGATTTATTTATCTTGAAAGAGGAGTGTACTACTGTGCACAGGGCTGGATTATAGGAGGATCGACAGGGGTGGTTGTCCTGTGGCCCCCACACATTAGGGGCCTCCACAGACCTAAAACGGGCCCTGCTTGTCACTCATGTCTAATTCTGGGTCTCCTGGATTCTGAAGGAGCCACTCCGCTGGGCAGTTCCTCAGGGTCTGTCCACGTCAGGTGGAGCCTTCTCCGATCCTCCCCTCGGTATTCTCCTCATAGGGTAGCTGTTACTATTTCTCTCCACAGCACTAGCCAAGGGTTGGATCCTCTTCTGGGTCTTCTTACGACGGGACTGTCCCAGCTGATGCCTGTACTCTCCACATTCTTCGCTTCGGGTCTCCAGGCTAGACTTCCGCAGATGGGTAGGTGGGGTTACACTCAGGGCTCCTCTAGTCCAAGCTGGATCCTCTGCACCATATCCTCAGCGAGATCACCTCCAGCACGAGGGTTCTGCTCATCAGGCACAACTGTAGGCAGACCTTACTCTGGAACAGGGGTTCTACCAGCCCTCTCACAACAGTACTACAGGTAATGCTGGCAACCACTCCTCCACTGACTGGTAAGGGGCTTCAGTCAGTTCAGCAGCACTTCTTCCTCATCCACGGAGTGGCAGCAGCAGCAACACCACCTGTCACCGGGGAAAGCCGACCCCTGCTCCTCTTCCAGCAGCTGCCTTTATCCTACATCCTCCATCCATGATGCTTTTCTCTCTCTCCTGACTAGCCCGGGACTCTCAGTGAGAGCCAACCTCCCTGCCTCCCTGGTCTCCTGCAAAGGGACCCTGGCTACCATTCAGGTAGTGGTACTTTTCCCGGGTTTCAGGTGGGCGCGATGACCAACAAAAGCTCATCCCTAAACAGCTATAGGGCTCCGATGGGCTGGTATACATTAGTGATGAGCGGGTTCGGTTCCTCTGAATCCGAACCCGCCCGAACTTCAGTTTTTTCTTCATGGGTCCGAGCGACTCGGATCTTCCCGCCTTGCTCGGTTAACCCGAGCGCGCCCGAACGTCATCATCCCGCTGTCGGATTCTCGCGAGACTCGGATTCTATATAAGGAGCCGCGCGTCGCCGCCATTTTCACACGTGCATTGAGAGTCATAGGGAGAGGATGTGGCTGGTGTCCTCTCCGTTTAGAGAAGAGAGAGACACAGTAGAGACGAGAGAGACACAGTATTTTGGGGAGCATTATTACTATTAGGAGGAGTACTACTATACTACTATACTACTTGCTGAAGTGATATAGATTAGATAGTGTGACTGTGTATTGTATTAATTATCTGACTTGTGGGGGAGACACTGACAGTGGGGAGCAGTTAGAGTCTGAGAGCAGGACTCAGGAGTACATATAACGTACAGTGCACACTTTTGCTGCCAGAGTCAGTGCCACACTGCCATTGTTGTGACCACACTGACCACCAGTATAATAATATATTTTGTGATTGTCTGCTTAGGACTCGGAGTTCTAGTTGCAAGTTGCAACGTGACCTGACCACCAGTTTAATAATCAATCACCACCAGTTTAATATATATATATATATATATATATATATAATTGTATATAATATATATATATATATATATAATATTGTATACCACCTACCCGTGGTTTTTTTTTATTCATTCTTCTTTATACATACTACTATAGTAGCTTACTGTAGCAGTCTGCGGTGCTGCTGACCTGACAGTGTCCAGCAAGTCCGTCATCAGTCATTACATAATAAATATATATAGTACCTGTCCGGCTGCAGTACTAGTGATATTATATTGATTTCATCTCATTATCAATAATTTATCATCCAGTCTAGACTCTATATTAGCAGCAGACACAGTACGTTAGTCCACGGCTGTAGCTACCTCTGTGTCGGCACTCGGCAGTCCATCCATAATTGTATACCACCTACCCGTGGTTTTTTTTTTTTTCTTTCTTCTTTGTACATACTACTATAGTATAGTAGCTTACTGTAGCAGTCTGCGGTGCTGCTGAGCTGACAGTGTCCAGCAGGTCCGTCATCAGTCATCATTACCTAATAAATATATTATCTACCTGTCCGGCTGCAGTACTAGTGATATTATATATACATACATATATATATTGATTTCATCTCATTATCAATCATCCAGTCTATATTAGCAGCAGACACAGTACGTTAGTCCACGGCTGTAGCTACCTCTGTGTCGGCACTCGGCAGTCCATCCATAATTGTATACCACCTACCCGTGGTTTTTTTTTTTCTTTCTTCTTTGTACATACTACTATAGTATAGTAGCTTACTGTAGCAGTCTGCGGTGCTGCTGAGCTGACAGTGTCCAGCAGGTCCGTCATCAGTCATCATTACCTAATAAATATATTATCTACCTGTCCGGCTGCAGTACTAGTGATATTATATATACATACATATATATATTGATTTCATCTCATTATCAATCATCCAGTCTATATTAGCAGCAGACACAGTACGTTAGTCCATGGCTGTAGCTACCTCTGTGTCGGCACTCGGCAGTCCATCCATAATTGTATACCACCTACCCGTGGTTTTTTTTTTTTCTTTCTTCTTTGTACATACTACTATAGTATAGTAGCTTACTGTAGCAGTCTGCAGTGCTGCTGAGCTGACAGTGTCCAGCAGGTCCGTCATCAGTCATCATTACCTAATAAATATATTATCTACCTGTCCGGCTGCAGTACTAGTGATATTATATATACATACTGTAACACTGTAGGGGTGCAAGGCGCCTTTTCCTGGGGAATATGGCAGCATGCAGCAGCTGAGGAACAACACAAGTCCAGTTTCTGGTACAACTGACCCCGGCCAGTTTTAATGAAACAGAAAATAAAACAAACCCCAAAATAAAAATTCCTTGCCTGTCCGGCACTAACTAAACATAAGATATTCCTAACTGTCACTAAACAAAACACAGAGTTCTTCAGTACATACTGTACAGCTCACTTGCATCAGAAAGCATGTCTCTCACACACAGATCCTGCAGCCTTCCCAGGCAGTCTGCCCATACTAATCAGGTTAGAAGCACTATATCACTCTTACACAGCTGAAACCCTGATTAGCCCTCTGTGAGGCCAAAGACCCGAACTGGGCCCAATGTCTAGAACTCGCCTTATCTCTCTCTCAGAGCCTTTACCCAGCTTTTACAGCAAACTGAAAAGGTTCAGACAAAACAAAAAGCATTTTTCCTAGAAGTTAACATTTTCTAAAACATGTAAGACAAGAACCTGGGACAAATATACCTGCCCTCAAACACTATCCCAGTGTTCTTGTCACATATCCCCCTCCCCTGTTTCGACCTAGGGGCCGGAACACTTGTAGCCCCCAAACAGAAGATGCGAGACAATGCATCTGCGTTGGCCAATTGTGTTCCCGGTCTATGTTCGACAGTAAACTTAAAGTCCTGCAACGCTAGAAACCATCTAGTTACACGAGCATTCTTGCCTCTATTTACATACATCCATTTTAAAGGGGCATGGTCTGTCACTAGTCTGAATTGTCTACCCAAGAGGTAATATCTCAAGGTATCTAGTGCCCACTTAATGGCCAAAGCCTCCTTTTCCACAATGGCATACCTTTTTTCATGCTCATTGAGTTTCCTACTCAAATAAATGATAGGGTGTTCGTCCCCATCTCTGGTTTGGGACAGCACAGCACCTATCCCTACCTCTGAGGCATCTGTCTGTACCACAAATTCTTTTGAAAAATCTGGTGTTATCAACACCGGTTGTGAACACAAAGACACTTTTAACGCTTGGAACGCCTTTTCTGCATCAGGGTTCCATTTCACCACATTTGACTGCTTCCCTTTGGTAAGGTCTGACAACGGCACCGCTGTGGTCGCAAAATTAGGAATAAACCGTCTATAGTACCCAGTAATTCCCAAAAAAGCCCTTACCTGTTTTTTATTCACTGGACGAGGCCAGTTTTGAATAGCATCAACTTTATTCAATTGGGGCCTAATCAGACCTCTGCCTATGGTGAAGCCCAAGTATTTGACCTCCTCCATTGCGAGGCAGCACTTCTTTGGGTTAGCAGTTAACCCTGCCTCTCTGATTGAGTCCAGTACTGCTTGTACTTTAACCAAATGGGACCCCCAGTCTGTACTGTGAATTACCACATCATCCAAATAGGCAGCTGCATATTTTCTATGGGGCCTCAAAATTTTATCCATCGCCCGTTGAAAGGTTGCTGGAGCCCCATGCAACCCAAAGGGTAACATCTTATACTGGTACAGCCCCTCCGGAACCGAAAAGGCTGTTTTTTCTTTGGCGCTATCAGATAAAGGTATTTGCCAGTAACCTTTGGTCAGGTCCAATGTGGTGAGAAACCTGGCTGTTCCCAGCCTTTCTACAAGCTCATCCACACGGGGCATGGGGTATGCGTCAAACTTGGACACCTCATTTAACTTACGAAAGTCATTACAGAAGCGTATGCTACCGTCGGGCTTCGGGATGAGCACTATGGGACTGGACCACTCACTGTTAGACTCCTCTATGACTCCAAGTTCTAACATGGTTTTAACTTCCTTAGAAATAGCTTCTCGCTGAGCTTCAGGAATCCTATATGGCTTTAAATGAACCCTGACCCCTGGTTCTGTGACAATGTCATGTTTTATTATGGTCGTTCGGCCAGGCAGCTCTGAAAATACCTCCCTATTTTGGATGAGAAATTCTTTAACCTGATTGTTCTGATCAGCTGATAATGTCTCTGACACCTTCACTGCGGGAAGCAACCGGGGTGAAGACACCGAAGGGCAAGGCTCCGCTGACAGAGACAACCTATCTTTCCAGGGTTTGATTAAGTTAACATGGTAGATCTGTTCGGGTTTTCTCTTTCCCGGCTGGTATACTTTGTAATTAACCTCATTCACTTTTTCCCTAATCTCAAATGGACCCTGCCATTTAGCTAGGAATTTGCTTTCCACAGTGGGTACCAAAACAAGAACTCTATCTCCAGGAGCAAATTCCCGTATCTTGGCACTCCGGTTATAGACCCTCTGTTGAGCACTTTGGGCCTGTTCCATGTGCTCTCTGACAACAGGTACCACGGCTGCAATCCTATCCTGCATTTGTGTTACATGCTCAATAGCGCTTCTATAAGGAGTGGGCTGTCCTTCCCACGTCTCTTTGGCAATATCCAACAGCCCTCTGGGGTGTCTACCATACAACAAATCAAATGGAGATAACCCCGTAGAGGACTGAGGGACTTCTCTGATGGCCATTAACAAGTAGGGCAACAAACAATCCCAGTTTTTCCCATCTCTCTCAACAACCTTTTTTAACATACTTTTTAATGTTTTATTAAACCTTTCCACCAACCCGTCAGTTTGGGGATGGTAGATGGACGTCCTGAGGTGAGTGACCTTAAATAACTTGCACAATTCTTTCATGATCCTTGACATAAATGGAGTACCTTGGTCAGTCAAAATTTCTTTTGGTATTCCCACTCTACTAAATACCTGCACCAGCTCCCTAGCTATCGCCTTGGTTGTGATAGTGCGTAAAGGGACAGCCTCAGGATATCGAGTGGCATAGTCCATAATTACCAGGATATACTGATGGCCCCGAGCAGACTTTAACAAGGGCCCCACGAGATCCATGGCTATTCTGTCAAACGGGACCTCTATAATAGGCATGGGAACTAGTGGGCTCCTGAAATGGGGTCTAGGGGCATGATACTGGCATTCAGGACAGGAAGAACAATATTCAGACACTTCTTTATAAACCCCTGGCCAAAAGAACCTTTGTAAAACTCTTTCAGTGGTTTTTTCTGCCCCTAAATGTCCTGCGGTAACGTGACTATGAGCTAAATCTAGTACCGTTCTCCGATAAGGCTGGGGAACTACCAGCTGTTCCACCACATCCTCACCCCTTTTGACAATGTGGTACAAGAGCTCATTACAGATGGCCATGTGGGGATACGTAACCCTGTCACCTGGTACCACAGGTTCCCCATTAACAATCTTAACATTCTCTCTAGCCTTTATTAAGGTAGGATCCTTTAACTGTTCAGACGCAAACAGATCCTTCTTTACCTCCAGGTCAGGCACGCTTTCAGTTCTAACTACTATGTCTCTGTTCCCGGCAAGAGGGTCCTCACTGGACTCCCCATCTGTCACTTCCCCAGCCAAACTAGCAAAAGGCAAAGGGACAGAAAGTTCCGAAGACCCACGTACATCCATAAAATCACCGGTATTATCAACTGGGTTTTTACTTCTCACATCTGTTGATAACCGTGATTCCCACAGTTTCCAAAAATGAGGAAAATCCCTCCCTATTATGGCCTCATGCACCAAGGTAGGGACCAGTCCCACTTTAACCATTGCTGACCCACAACAAGTTTCTATATTCACCTCAGCAGTGGCATAATGTTGGGTATCCCCATGTATGCAAGTTACCCCAATAGGTATTTGCTGGACCTTTAAGGGGTTCACTAACCCAGCTTTCACGAGGGTAACTAAACTTCCTGAATCTAGCAAGGCCTCTACCCGGTTACCCTCTAAGAACACATCGCACATTTGTTTTTCCAGCTCAGGTGAAGGTACCACAGTACAGGCTAACCTAGCAAAGAAAGACATTCTGCGACATTCAAAGGCAGCATCACATTGCATGGGTTCTTGCGTGACTGGGCAATTGGCAATAACATGACCTGGCATACCACACCTAAAACATTTAACCACACGATTATCAACCCATTTGGGCAGCATAGACCGTTCTAGCCCCATTGGCCTGTTTCCAGGGCCAGTGTTTACAGTCTCTCCAGCCTTGCGTTCTCTTAACCGCCCAGCAACGTTTTCCCACGGAACAGTCTTACCAGTCTTTACTGAAGGGCGCTGTCGAGGATCTATGGGTTGCTGGGTGGTCATCAGTAGTTCCTCTGCTGCCAAATACCTCTCTACCATGTCCACTAATTGGTCAGCAGTACCCGGGTTTCCATGGCTCACCCACTTGCGCAGGACCATGGGCAAAGATCTCAAGTAGCGGTCCATGACGACTCTTTCCACCATCTGGGGACCAGTTAATGTCTCTGGCTGTAGCCATTTTTTTGTTAGCTGAATAAGGTCGTGCATCTGGGAGCGCGGAGGCTTCTCCATGGCGTACAGCCAACGGTGCACCCGTTGTGCTCGTACTGACAGCGTGACTCCCAGGCGGGTCAGGATCTCAGTCTTTAGTTTATCATAGTCCCGAGCCTCAGCAGGGCTTAAATCAAAGTAAGCTTTTTGGGGCTCACCTGACAGGAAAGGTGCCAGCAGACTGGCCCACTGTGCTTTCGGCCAGTTCTCACGCTCGGCAGTCCTTTCAAACGTGGTCAGATAGGCCTCCACATCATCAGCCTCTGTCATTTTCTGCAGGAAGTGACTGGCCCGTATAGAACTAGAGCTGGTTGGAGCACTGACGGCCACATCTCCAACCCGAGCTGCAAGTCTCTGCACCACTTCTGCTAAGGCCTCTCTATCCTGACGCTGTTGCCTGTAAAGTTCATCAACAACTGCCTGCTGTTGTCTCTTATTTTCCTCCATTGCCACCTGCTGCTGTCTGTTGGCCTCCTGCTGTAGTCTCCAATTTTCCTCCATTGCCACCTGCTGCTGTCGGTTGGCCTCCTGCTGAGCCGCTGTAGCTTGCAGCAAGGCTTTAAGCAGATCCTCCATGTCGACAGATTTTTCAGGCGGCTTTGTAGCTGCTTTCACCCAGGACATATATCAAACCTTCAGGGGTGAGTCTCAGTAACTTCACACTGGGCTGTATCTGCATAAACCACCGTTTTCTGCAGGCCTCACCAAGCTGCTGCTTTCACTTATGCGCAGAACGGTGTGCTCGCATTCTCCACCAAGTTGTAACACTGTAGGGGTGCAAGGCGCCTTTTCCTGGGGAATATGGCAGCATGCAGCAGCTGAGGAACAACACAAGTCCAGTTTCTGGTACAACTGACCCCGGCCAGTTTTAATGAAACAGAAAATAAAACAAACCCCAAAATAAAAATTCCTTGCCTGTCCGGCACTAACTAAACATAAGATATTCCTAACTGTCACTAAACAAAACACAGAGTTCTTCAGTACATACTGTACAGCTCACTTGCATCAGAAAGCATGTCTCTCACACACAGATCCTGCAGCCTTCCCAGGCAGTCTGCCCATACTAATCAGGTTAGAAGCACTATATCACTCTTACACAGCTGAAACCCTGATTAGCCCTCTGTGAGGCCAAAGACCCGAACTGGGCCCAATGTCTAGAACTCGCCTTATCTCTCTCTCAGAGCCTTTACCCAGCTTTTACAGCAAACTGAAAAGGTTCAGACAAAACAAAAAGCATTTTTCCTAGAAGTTAACATTTTCTAAAACATGTAAGACAAGAACCTGGGACAAATATACCTGCCCTCAAACACTATCCCAGTGTTCTTGTCACAATACATATATATATTGATTTCATCTCATTATCAATCATCCAGTCTATATTAGCAGCAGACACAGTACGTTAGTCCACGGCTGTAGCTACCTCTGTGTCGGCACTCGGCAGTCCATCCATAATTGTATACCACCTACCCGTGGTTTTTTTTTTTCTTTCTTCTTTGTACATACTACTATAGTATAGTAGCTTACTGTAGCAGTCTGCGGTGCTGCTGAGCTGACAGTGTCCAGCAGGTCCGTCATCAGTCATCATTACCTAATAAATATATTGTCTACCTGTCCGGCTGCAGTACTAGTTATATTATATATACATACATATATATATTGATTTCATCTCATTATCATCCAGTCTATATTAGCAGCAGACACAGTACGGTAGTCCACGGCTGTAGCTACCTCTGTGTCGGCACTCGGCAGTCCATCCATAATTGTATACCACCTACCCGTGGTTTTTTTTTTTCTTTCTTCTTTGTACATACTACTATAGTATAGTAGCTTACTGTAGCAGTCTGCGGTGCTGCTGAGCTGACAGTGTCCAGCAGGTCCGTCATCAGTCATCATTACCTAATAAATATATTATCTACCTGTCCGGCTGCAGTACTAGTGATATTATATATACATACATATATATATTGATTTCATCTCATTATCAATCATCCAGTCTATATTAGCTGCAGACACAGTACGTTAGTCCACGGCTGTAGCTACCTCTGTGTCGGCACTCGGCAGTCCATCCATAATTGTATACCACCTACCCGTGGTTTTTTTTTTTCTTTCTTCTTTGTACATACTACTATAGTATAGTAGCTTACTGTAGCAGTCTGCGGTGCTGCTGAGCTGACAGTGTCCAGCAGGTCCGTCATCAGTCATCATTACCTAATAAATATATTATCTACCTGTCCGGCTGCAGTACTAGTGATATAAGCCGCTCATAACTTTATTGTGATTACATAAACCTTTTACTTAAGCTAGCTTATCACTAAATAAAACCACACCACACACTGAAATAAAGACACGGACACAGTAGCTGGAGTTAAAGGTCAGACGATGTTTATTAATCGCTGACCAACTCTTTAAACTAATAATTGAGGCCGAATTAGAATTGAATTGAATATATATTAACTTTAGTTTGGAGGATGGCAAACAGAAAACCGCTGCCAAACACCAGCACCCGTCACCTAGATGACAAACCACCAAACCAAGGAGGGGAGTACACATACCCCGCCTCCTTCCCGCATAACCCGCATTGTGCTGGCCTTACCCCTCTTTCTCTGGCAAACGTTCGGTTCCCGCAGGGGAACGTCTAAATGTCCAACCGCAAGAAAAGGACACACCTGCCGCCCATTTAAAGAGGGAGCCCCACAATGACCACTTATGCCTGTGTGACAGCTGGTTGGCAGCGATTTCCCGCCAATCTGGCTTTCAATAGCCCACAGCAAGAACAAAAAACGTAGACGCATTCTGGGAGGGCGGGCGGGCATAAACTGAAAGGCAAGAGGGAGTCTAGCAAGATGGCCACCCCCTATATACTAACCTAAGACCCTCCTCTTCATCCTGATGCACAACCCCTTAAACCAATAGGAAAAAACCAACCGGGAAAACTGATCTGCCTAGCAACTGCTTAGTCATTTAACAACCAATCACAAAAAGTTGATCGCTTATATGGCCTCAGGCTTATGCAGCCTTCAGCTTATCTAAGCCGCTCATAACTTTATTGTGATTACATAAACCTTTTACTTAAGCTAGCTTATCACTAAATAAAACCACACCACACACTGAAATAAAGACACGGACACAGTAGCTGGAGTTAAAGGTCAGACGATGTTTATTAATCGCTGACCAACTCTTTAAACTAATAATTGAGGCCGAATTAGAATTGAATTGAATATATATTAACTTTAGTTTGGAGGATGGCAAACAGAAAACCGCTGCCAAACACCAGCACCCGTCACCTAGATGACAAACCACCAAACCAAGGAGGGGAGTACACATACCCCGCCTCCTTCCCGCATAACCCGCATTGTGCTGGCCTTACCCCTCTTTCTCTGGCAAACGTTCGGTTCCCGCAGGGGAACGTCTAAATGTCCAACCGCAAGAAAAGGACACACCTGCCGCCCATTTAAAGAGGGAGCCCCACAATGACCACTTATGCCTGTGTGACAGCTGGTTGGCAGCGATTTCCCGCCAATCTGGCTTTCAATAGCCCACAGCAAGAACAAAAAACGTAGACGCATTCTGGGAGGGCGGGCGGGCATAAACTGAAAGGCAAGAGGGAGTCTAGCAAGATGGCCACCCCCTATATACTAACCTAAGACCCTCCTCTTCATCCTGATGCACAACCCCTTAAACCAATAGGAAAAAACCAACCGGGAAAACTGATCTGCCTAGCAACTGCTTAGTCATTTAACAACCAATCACAAAAAGTTGATCGCTTATATGGCCTCAGGCTTATGCAGCCTTCAGCTTATCTAAGCCGCTCATAACTTTATTGTGATTACATAAACCTTTTACTTAAGCTAGCTTATCACTAAATAAAACCACACCACACACTGAAATAAAGACACGGACACAGTAGCTGGAGTTAAAGGTCAGACGATGTTTATTAATCGCTGACCAACTCTTTAAACTAATAATTGAGGCCGAATTAGAATTGAATTGAATATATATTAACTTTAGTTTGGAGGATGGCAAACAGAAAACCGCTGCCAAACACCAGCACCCGTCACCTAGATGACAAACCACCAAACCAAGGAGGGGAGTACACATACCCCGCCTCCTTCCCGCATAACCCGCATTGTGCTGGCCTTACCCCTCTTTCTCTGGCAAACGTTCGGTTCCCGCAGGGGAACGTCTAAATGTCCAACCGCAAGAAAAGGACACACCTGCCGTCCATTTAAAGAGGGAGCCCCACAATGACCACTTATGCCTGTGTGACAGCTGGTTGGCAGCGATTTCCCGCCACCAAGGTTTTCCAAACCACCACCGCCATCCGCAAACAGAACCTTAACCAACCAGAAACTAACTAGCTCTAACGAAAAAGACCGAAAATATCTTCCAGAAAAAACTGCACTCCTTCCGGAGAAAGGTGAACCCCATCGTCTCTATAGAACTGCCTGTTCCGCAGCACCAGCAGAGGATGCTTAATTGCCACTCCGCCTATGGCCTTGACAAACAGAGACACCGTCGAGTTCACCTTTTTGCGTGCTTTCTCCAGCGCCGAGAAACGCACCGCACCACGCCAATGGAAACGGGGCACCATTTCCGACCAGACAATGCATACCCCAGGCCAGTGACAACGTATCGCCACCACATCCGCCTTTATAGACAAAATCAAGTCTATGCCTTTAACTCGGCCCAGATCATTACCACCCAGATGAATGATAATACAACTTGGGCGACCCCAGCGGCGCTCCCTAGAAAAAAGGACGCGCAACAAATCACCCCATAACATGCCCCTAACACCTAACCATCTAAATTGCCGGGACCCAAAAATCTCAGTCGCCCTAGATGCCATGGGATGTTTCTCCGCCCAAAAAACATATGAATGACCAACCATCCATATGTGGTCTCCAAAATTGCTGACAGCTGTAAAAGAAAATATCCTAATGTCAGATTATGCACATAATCTGTAACTTAAACACAACGTAACCAATAAAACCCAAGTGAAGGAGAAAACTCAAAAAACCTCCCGTGGACCTTGGTAGAACAGCCAATTGAAATTAGGCCCCCTCGGAGGAAAAATTTTAAAAATTCGCTTCACACCCTCGATTCCTGAACGGTAAGCGTTCAAAAACCGACGAGTAAACACGTTTTTGGGTTAGCGCAACAGGCGCACTTATAACTTATCTATACGGACATAGGACTTATAGGAGGCCGACTTCAAGCGACCCAACTCCCGAATAGCCGCTGGTGATGAACCAGCGGCCGCCGCATGGGTAGCCGCCCCAATCCGAAAGGAATGAGTACCGAAGTCCGCCTCCTGCAAGCCCAACGCCGTCAAACATTTCTTGAACACCGATGAGAACTGAAACTTTGTCAGAGGGTCCAACTGCGCGTGCACCAGCAACTGGTTGCCCCCCGGAGGTCTTAACCGCACATACTCTTGCGTCAACCGCAGCGGGCAAACGCCCATACCTCCCTGAGCCTCCAAGGACAACCAGCGACCCCGACCTGTTTGATCTGTCTTGGACCGCACAATCCTACAGAGCAACAGGCCCTCCTGCAAGCGCACATTCTCGTAGAGCAGACCCGATTCCCGGGACGCCTTGCTGCTCGCCACTAGCTCGCTCACCCGAAAAGCCCCGAAAAAGGCCAGGGCATACGCGCTACTAAACAATGCCACCTCAAATTCCGAGGACGCAATCCGAGGTAGCACACGCAGCAATTCCGCTAGCAGCTGCAACGTTATAGGCCTACGTGAATCCGCAGGCGCCGGGTGCAACCTAGCCCAACCTTTCAGCGCTCTGGAAAGGACAAACGACCCCGTGGGGTCCGTTGTCCCGTGGAGTCGCGAGTGAAAGGCGATGCCCGCAAGGGCAGTAGCCATTGCCGCTTTTGACCTACCGTTTTGGTAATGCTCCCAAACAAAGGTCAACAGGGCGTCGGCCGAGGACTCACCTGCTACCCCGTACCTACTCTGAAAGGCTGACCAATCCCGCCATGCAGCATCATACGCTCGTAGCGTAGAGGGAGCCAGTGCACACCTGGCCAACGCCGTTAAACCGCTTCGACCATCTGCCAGACAGAAGGTGGGCACTGTAACCCCTCTGCCTCCGCTCCCGGAACCAACGTCCTGAATTTGTCAAACTGGAACCGGGACAATGCATCCGCAATTCCATTGTCAACTCCAGGTACGTGGCGAGCCCTAAAATTAATATTGCGCTGCAAACAAACCAACACTAAATGCCTTAGCAATCGCAGCGCCTGCGGAGATGAGGAACGCTGGTTATTAATCGCATGCACTACCCCTAAGTTGTCGCAAAGAAACAAAATGTCCCTATTTGCGAACCGTCCGGCCCATAACTCAAGCGCCACTAAGATCGGGAACAATTCCAGCAGAAGCAGGTTCTTGGTAAACCCACGCGTTACCCAAGATGCCGGCCAGGCCGCAGCGCACCATGAGCCAGCGAAGAACGCGCCGAAACCTCGACTGCCTGAAGCATCCGTGAACAACTGCAGCTGCTTACTGGAACAACAAGGAGCGGGCCACAACACTTCCCTGTTGAAGGACACCAGGAACGAGACCCAAATCCGCAAATCATCCTTGATCTCGCGGGAAAGGTACACGGAGTGATTCTGTCGAACCGTCCCCGCGGTGGCCCGCTCAAGTTTGCGACAGAAAATCCTACCCATGGGGATAATCCGACACGCAAAATTGAGAGAACCAAGCAAGGACAGCACCTGTTTAAGCCGAACCCTGCGTTTTCCTAAACAGTCTGTAATCAAACCCAATAGTTTCCGCACCTTATCCTCGGGCAAGCGACAGCACCCCCCTACCGTGTCAATCTCGATACCTAAATAGCTAAGACAAGTGCAAGGACCCTCGCACTTATCCTGCGCAACCGGTACCCCTAAAGCGCAGAATAACGACCTGGCCACCGAGAGAATGTCTCCACAGACCGAACTGTCTCCGGGGCCTACAAAAAGAAAGTCATCCAGGTAGTGAGCCACCCCCATCTGCCCGGAGGCGGTCTGGACGCACCAGTGCAAAAACGTGCTAAAGCACTCAAAGTAGGCGCAGGAGACAGAGCAACCCATGGGGAGACACCGATCGACGTAGAATTCGCCCCCTATTTTGAAACCCAGAAACCGCAGGGAATCTGGGTGTAGCGGGAGTAGCCGAAAGGCCGACTCCACGTCCAATTTTGCCAACAGACTCCCCGGACCACAATCCCGCACTAATCGCAGCGCGTCGTCAAACGACTGATATCGAACTCTGCATTGGGCTTCCGGGATAGCGTCGTTGATCGACAGCCCCGGCGGGTGCGACAAGTGCTGTATCAAACGAAACTTACCTATGGCCTTCTTGGGCACTACCCCTACTGGGGAAATGCACAAGGAGGGCAACGGGGAAAGGGCGTAGGGCCCAGCCATGCGCCCCAGCCCAATCTCCCCGTCAACCTTCCGCCGGACTTCCTGCGGGAATTCCCGAGCCGATCTCAAATTCTGGCGTGCAACCACATACACCGAATCCGGGATTGGCAAACGAAAACCGTGCTGAAAGCCCTGCAAGAGAAACGATGCCGCCGACTCATCGGGGTACAAGGTAAGCCAGCGCTGCAACTCGGGAACTATAATCGGGGGGAAAAGGCCTTACTTGCCAATTCCACCGGCCTCGGTGGAAGCGGCAGGCTTACCGCCTGTCGCCGCGGTGCATTCCTTGGCCGGGTGACTGGCTCCGCACAACCTGCATGAGTGGCGAAAACGACAGCCCGTTCCTTTGCCGCATTTGCCGTCGTTGTAGGCAAAGCACTTGCCTTTTCCCGTCAATCGAGAAGCCACCGCCCCGGCCGCCCCGGGCTTCTTGGCCGTGATGTCCGGGGTGGGTTTGACCTGCTGCGTGACCTCCAACCACGCCTCAACATCCTTAAAACCCGCGGGCAGGATGGGGTTGCCATCCTGATTGCGACGAAACTTCTCGTCGTAATCCCGCCACGCGGAACCCTTGGATTTTAAGTACATATCGTGTACTAAAAACAAATATTTCACCAAGTTGGCATACTCCGCGGGACGCGATTCCGTGTAGCAAGCCATGAACACCAAAAACCCACGCAGCCACTGGTGAAAATTGCGAAACGCATTTTCCCCAATACCACCCGGTTTCTTGGCCGCGTCAAAACCCTGCCGCATTTCCTCTGTAAGGGTGAATATGTCTACATACTTCCCCTTACGTATTTTTTCCCGCATGCGCTTACGAACCCCTCTTGTCACTGCCGTGTTGGCGCAATGTACCATCTCGCCGTAACGGGGAGGGTCGGAGGGGACCACCTGCGCAGGAGCGGCCACCTTGTGCGCCTCCTTGGCCATTCGCCGCGCGATGAGCCTAGCTAATTTACGCGGGCGCCGCGGAGAGCCGGATGATACGCTGCTAGAAGACGAGGAACTACAAGTTGAAACGTGTAAAGGAATATTTAGCTCACCGGAGTTTGAAGGACCCGGAACCGCGTCGTCCGCTGCACCCGCCTCCGCTGATGGCCGTACCTCCACGTTCGCAGTCGCGCTTGTCCGTGACCTTCGCCTCGTGACGGGCGTAGCCCCTGAATTAGACGGAACCTGCAAGGGAGAAAAAGAGGGGACAACCGGCACCGGGGGAACCAGAACATCATTAACACTTGTCCGCAAATGCGGAGGCGGAGAGCCCGTCCCCCCGTTCCGTGGCGGATGGCCGCCCGGCAGCTGCAGGGAGGGGGCCCCCGCCGAGGTGTACCCGATCGACTGCGTAAAGGCTGACCCGCTCACTGCACCGAAACTCGCGGGGTAAGACGGCCGCCACGCCGTATGCGGCGGGCAGCCGCCCGCCCCCGCGCATCCGTATGACGCCGGAAGGAACTGAGGGGGCGCCGCGAGAGGGGGCCAACTCTGTGCCACCTGATACCCGGTGCCTGCCCTGACTGCAGGCCCGCAAAGGCCGGCAAGGGCACCGCGACTCGGGGGCCACCGACCGACCACGTGGACTGCACGCCGGCGCCCGCGCTGGCCCCCTGCGGGGAAAACTGTGTGCCGGACACCGTCATGAAGCCCATGGAAGGCATGCTGGCGGCTAAGGGGAATGCTGGAGCCGGAGGCCACGCAAAACCCCCGGGGAAGGACTGGCTCCCCGCGAAGCCTTGCTGCGCTGCTACCGAAAGCGCCCCGCCGGGCATCATATAAGCCGCCGAGACGGATGTCTGTGTGGACCCAAACTGAAAAGGACCGGGAAGGGCGTGGCGGGGGCGCCGTTAATGGCGTCGGGGCGTCTGACACCCAGGAGGAGCCCGAGCAGGCCACCGAGGCCGGGGGAAAACCCTGCCATGTGACTGCCGCCGGGGCGGGTGTGGCGGCCGCCGCTGCCACGTCCCCCGCCCCGGCGACACTAGGCCCAAACGGCCCAATATTATTTAAATTGAGGTGCGGTGTGCTAAACCCCCCGCTGGAGGGGGGTAGTATGGGGCCCTGTATTGTCCCGGGGACAGCGGGAGCCGCTACCCGCTGCCCTGGGCTCATATCCCCCAGCTGCATATTGACCCCCCCCCCCTCGCCCCCCGCAGCTCTGCCGCGGCCGTCCGGCACAGCTTGTGCCCCCAGGACGCCGCCGAGAGCCGACCGCGGGGATGGAGGAGGAGGGCCGGAGGCACTTATGGAAGGAGGGAGGGAAGTCGTCTCGCCCGCGGGAGGCGCCGGGGAGCGCGGCCCAGCCGGACCGCGCGCACCCGCGCCACGTGCAGAGCGGCCGCCGGCCGCCGGAGGGGAAGTGCTGCAGACGCCCGAGGCAGGAGGGAGAGGAGAGGCCCGTCCCGCTGCGAGCGCCGGGACGCGCGGCCCGGCCGAGCCGTGCGCATTGGCACCACGTGACGAGCAGCCGCTGGCCGCCCGTCTCCGTGCGGCAGGGGAGCGGGCTGTAACTGCCCGTCCCCGCCGCCTGTCTGAAACAGGGGGAAGTCCTCTCTGTGGCGCAACGCTCGGGGAGCGGGAGCGGAAGGCGCTCCCCGCATCCACGAGGCGCCGGGGGGGGGGGGGAGCTGCACGTTTTGGACGAGGCATGGCAGAGGGGGGAGAATCTGCAAAAGTAGACAATGACACGCAGAGAGGGGGCACAGCACTGTATAATGCCCTAGAGAAGGCAAATGAAATTCAAAAAAAAAAAAAAAACAATTTACAGGCAGTGAAAATAAGCAATAGTACTTATCCTTCCTGGGGCATAAACTGAAAGGCAAGAGGGAGTCTAGCAAGATGGCCACCCCCTATATACTAACCTAAGACCCTCCTCTTCATCCTGATGCACAACCCCTTAAACCAATAGGAAAAAACCAACCGGGAAAACTGATCTGCCTAGCAACTGCTTAGTCATTTAACAACCAATCACAAAAAGTTGATCGCTTATATGGCCTCAGGCTTATGCAGCCTTCAGCTTATCTTATATATACATACATATATATATTGATTTCATCTCATTATCATCCAGTCTATATTAGCAGCAGACACAGTACGGTAGTCCACGGCTGTAGCTACCTCTGTGTCGGCACTCGGCAGTCCATCCATAAGTATACTAGTATCCATCCATCTCCATTGTTTACCTGAGGTGCCTTTTAGTTGTGCCTATTAAAATATGGAGAACAAAAATGTTGAGGTTCCAAAATTAGGGAAAGATCAAGATCCACTTCCACCTCGTGCTGAAGCTGCTGCCACTAGTCATGGCCGAGACGATGAAATGCCAGCAACGTCGTCTGCCAAGGCCGATGCCCAATGTCATAGTACAGAGCATGTCAAATCCAAAACACCAAATATCAGTAAAAAAAGGACTCCAAAACCTAAAATAAAATTGTCGGAGGAGAAGCGTAAACTTGCCAATATGCCATTTACCACACGGAGTGGCAAGGAACGGCTGAGGCCCTGGCCTATGTTCATGGCTAGTGGTTCAGCTTCACATGAGGATGGAAGCACTCAGCCTCTCGCTAGAAAACTGAATAGCCTCAAGCTGGCAAAAGCACCGCAAAGAACTGTGCGTTCTTCGAAATCCCAAATCCACAAGGAGAGTCCAATTGTGTCGGTTGCGATGCCTGACCTTCCCAACACTGGACGTGAAGAGCATGCGCCTTCCACCATTTGCACGCCCCCTGCAAGTGCTGGAAGGAGCACCCGCAGTCCAGTTCCTGATAGTCAGATTGAAGATGTCAGTGTTGAAGTACACCAGGATGAGGAGGATATGGGTGTTGCTGGCGCTGGGGAGGAAATTGACCAGGAGGATTCTGATGGTGAGGTGGTTTGTTTAAGTCAGGCACCCGGGGAGACACCTGTTGTCCGTGGGAGGAATATGGCCGTTGACATGCCTGGTGAAAATACCAAAAAAATCAGCTCTTCAGTGTGGAGGTATTTCAACAGAAATGCGGACAACAGGTGTCAAGCCGTGTGTTGCCTTTGTCAAGCTGTAATAAGTAGGGGTAAGGACGTTAACCACCTCGGAACATCCTCCCTTATACGTCACCTGCAGCGCATTCATAATAAGTCAGTGACAAGTTCAAAAACTTTGGGTGACAGCGGAAGCAGTCCACTGACCAGTAAATCCCTTCCTCTTGTAACCAAGCTCACGCAAACCACCCCACCAACTCCCTCAGTGTCAATTTCCTCCTTCCCCAGGAATGCCAATAGTCCTGCAGGCCATGTCACTGGCAATTCTGACGAGTCCTCTCCTGCCTGGGATTCCTCCGATGCATCCTTGCGTGTAACGCCTACTGCTGCTGGCGCTGCTGTTGTTGCTGCTGGGAGTCGATGGTCATCCCAGAGGAGAAGTCGGAAGACCACTTGTACTACTTCCAGTAAGCAATTGACTGTCCAACAGTCCTTTGCGAGGAAGATGAAATATCACAGCAGTCATCCTGCTGCAAAGCGGATAACTGAGGCCTTGACAACTATGTTGGTGTTAGACGTGCGTCCGGTATCCGCCGTTAGTTCACAGGGAACTAGACAATTTCTTGAGGTAGTGTGCCCCCGTTACCAAATACCATCTAGGTTCCACTTCTCTAGGCAGGCGATACCGAAAATGTACACAGACCTCAGAAAAAGACTCACCAGTGTCCTAAAAAATGCAGTTGTACCCAATGTCCACTTAACCACGGACATGTGGACAAGTGGAGCAGGGCAGGGTCAGGACTATATGACTGTGACAGCCCACTGGGTAGATGTATGGACTCCCGCCGCAAGAACTGCAGCGGCGGCACCAGTAGCAGCATCTCGCAAACGCCAACTCTTTCCTAGGCAGGCTACGCTTTGTATCACCGCTTTCCAGAATACGCACACAGCTGAAAACCTCTTACGGCAACTGAGGAAGATCATCGCGGAATGGCTTACCCCAATTGGACTCTCCTGTGGATTTGTGGCATCGGACAACGCCAGCAATATTGTGTGTGCATTAAATATGGGCAAATTCCAGCACGTCCCATGTTTTGCACATACCTTGAATTTGGTGGTGCAGAATTTTTTAAAAAACGACAGGGGCGTGCAAGAGATGCTGTCGGTGGCCAGAAGAATTGCGGGACACTTTCGGCGTACAGGCACCACGTACAGAAGACTGGAGCACCACCAAAAACTACTGAACCTGCCCTGCCATCATCTGAAGCAAGAAGTGGTAACGAGGTGGAATTCAACCCTCTATATGCTTCAGAGGTTGGAGGAGCAGCAAAAGGCCATTCAAGCCTATACAATTGAGCACGATATAGTAGGTGGAATGCACCTGTCTCAAGCGCAGTGGAGAATGATTTCAACGTTGTGCAAGGTTCTGATGCCCTTTGAACTTGCCACACGTGAAGTCAGTTCAGACACTGCCAGCCTGAGTCAGGTCATTCCCCTCATCAGGCTTTTGCAGAAGAAGCTGGAGACATTGAAGGAGGAGCTAACACCGAGCAATTCCGCTAGGCATGTGGGACTTGTGGATGGAGCCCTTAATTCGCTTAACAAGGATTCACGGGTGGTCAATCTGTTGAAATCAGAGCACTACATTTTGGCCACCGTGCTCGATCCTAGATTTAAAGCCTACCTTGGATCTCTCTTTCCGGCAGACACAAGTCTGCTGGGGTTCAAAGACCTGCTGGTGAGAAAATTGTCAAGTCAAGCGGAACGCGACCTGTCAACATCTCCTCCTTCACATTCTCCCGCAACTGGGGGTGCGAGGAAAAGGCTCAGAATTCCAAGCCCACCCGCTGGCGGTGATGCAGGGCAGTCTGGAGCGACTGCTGATGCTGACATCTGGTCCGGACTGAAGGACCTGACAACGATTACGGACATGTCGTCTACTGTCACTGCATATGATTCTCTCACCATTGAAAGAATGGTGGAGGATTATATGAGTGACCGCATCCAAGTAGGCACGTCACACAGTCCGTACTTATACTGGCAGGAAAAAGAGGCAATTTGGAGGCCCTTGCACAAACTGGCTTTATTCTACCTAAGTTGCCCTCCCACAAGTGTGTACTCCGAAAGAGTGTTTAGTGCCGCCGCTCACCTTGTCAGCAATCGGCGTACGAGGTTACATCCAGAAAATGTGGAGAAGATGATGTTCATTAAAATGAATTATAATCAATTCCTCCGCGGAGACATTGACCAGCAGCAATTGCCTCCACAAAGTACACAGGGAGCTGAGATGGTGGATTCCAGTGGGGACGAATTGATAATCTGTGAGGAGGGGGATGTACACGGTGATATATCGGAGGATGATGATGAGGTGTACATCTTGCCTCTGTAGAGCCAGTTTGTGCAAGGAGAGATTAATTGCTTCTTTTTTGGTGGGGGTCCAAACCAACCCGTCATTTCAGTCACAGTCGTGTGGCAGACCCTGTCACTGAAAAAATGATGGGTTGGTTAAAGTGTGCATGTCCTGTTTATACAACATAAGGGTGGGTGGGAGGGCCCAAGGACAATTCCATCTTGCACCTCTTTTTTCTTTAATTTTTCTTTGCGTCATGTGCTGTTTGGGGAGGGTTTTTTGGAAGGGACATCCTGCGTGACACTGCAGTGCCACTCCTAGATGGGCCCGGTGTTTGTGTCGGCCACTAGGGTCGCTTATCTTACTCACACAGCTACCTCATTGCGCCTCTTTTTTTCTTTGCGTCATGTGCTGTTTGGGGAGGGTTTTTTGGAAGGGACATCCTGCGTGACACTGCAGTGCCACTCCTAGATGGGCCCGGTGTTTGTATCGGCCACTAGGGTCGCTTATCTTACTCACACAGCTACCTCATTGCGCCTCTTTTTTTCTTTGCGTCATGTGCTGTTTGGGGAGGGTTTTTTGGAAGGGACATCCTGCGTGACACTGCAGTGCCACTCCTAGATGGGCCCGGTGTTTGTGTCGGCCACTAGGGTCGCTTATCTTACTCACACAGCTACCTCATTGCGCCTCTTTTTTTCTTTGCGTCATGTGCTGTTTGGGGAGGGTTTTTTGGAAGGGACATCCTGCGTGACACTGCAGTGCCACTCCTAGATGGGCCCGGTGTTTGTGTCGGCCACTAGGGTCGCTTATCTTACTCACACAGCTACCTCATTGCGCCTCTTTTTTTCTTTGCGTCATGTGCTGTTTGGGGAGGGTTTTTTGGAAGGGACATCCTGCGTGACACTGCAGTGCCACTCCTAGATGGGCCCGGTGTTTGTGTCGGCCACTAGGGTCGCTTATCTTACTCACACAGCTACCTCATTGCGCCTCTTTTTTTCTTTGCGTCATGTGCTGTTTGGGGAGGGTTTTTTGGAAGGGACATCCTGCGTGACACTGCAGTGCCACTCCTAGATGGGCCCGGTGTTTGTGTCGGCCACTAGGGTCGCTTAGCTTAGTCATCCAGCGACCTAGGTGCAAATTTTAGGACTAAAAATAATATTGTGAGGTGTGAGGTATTCAGAATAGACTGAAAATGAGTGTAAATTATGGTTTTTGAGGTTAATAATACTTTGGGATCAAAATGACCCCCAAATTCTATGATTTAAGCTGTTTTTTAGGGTTTTTTGAAAAAAACACCCGAATCCAAAACACACCCGAATCCGACAAAAAAAATTCGCTGAGGTTTTGCCAAAACGCGGTCGAACCCAAAACACGGCCGCGGAACCGAACCCAAAACCAAAACACAAAACCCGAAAAATTTCCGGTGCACATCACTAGTATACATACAGTATATATATATATATATATATATATATATATTCCCTTTCTAATATATTAGGACACTACACAAGCAAGTTCTGAGAAGTATCAGTGACTGGTATTCATCAATAAGTAGATCTTACTGATGGGTCTATTTACTAAGCCTTGGATGGAGAGGAAGTAACAGACAATTAGCTTCTGTCATTTTTCAAACCCAGCCTGTGACATGGCAGTTAGGAGCTGATTGGCTGGTACTTTATCTCCGTCCACTTTATCTCCATCCAAGTAAATAGACCCCTGACTGCTCTGCAGTCCATTTACATTTGGATGTTAGTCATTTAATGACACGCAGGCTGGCACAAAACGCTCAGCAAGGTACGGAAAGCAGGGAGGTGTCAGACTGGAGAGACGCTCTCTGCTCTGCTACCTTGCTGCTGTCCAGTCCGCTCCTGCTGCACCTGGCAAGCTGTATCACAGGCATCAGCGCTGTCAGTGTGAACATTGGCTCTTCAGTATCTGGTCCCTGCCTCCCTCTCTGCTCCTTAGTGCTGGATGTTCTCAGTACACACTTGGTAACTTGGTATAGCAATATCTATGGTCTGCACCTCCCACTCTGGATATCTCGACTCAAGGGCTTCCAGGAGCCTTAGCTACTCCCAGTGTAGTGTCCTAGGCACTGGTATTTCACAAATCAGGACTCATAACTGCCAATCAATGGGTACGGCTGCCTGAGGGGTAAAGAGACTTGAGCTGCTAATCACAGTACTGAGGTGTGCATGTCAGCTGCTTGGAGTCTGTGCCATGGCACTAATATCAATTTCCTGTTACAGCCACACAGTCTGTCTGCCAGTCACCAGTGGACGTCATACTTATGGAACTCCTCCCACACCCGGCCACCGGCGGTTCTTGAAACAGTGGGCCCAGAACCGAGCAGACATGGTGGCTGCGGCACATTAAAAGACTTAACTTGCCCTCGCTGAGCCGCGTAATGCCCATCGTCACAGCAGAAGCTAGAAGCTAATATAAATGTAAGTTACAAGTAACTTTAGTACTATGGACCAAATCAATGTCCCCTAAGGGGGGTCATTATACCTTATAAAGGGTATGCAGATCACAGAGGGGACTGTGTTTGTTATCACTTGTGTCAATGGAAACTGGGTCACTCCAGCCCCCCCTTTCCCTCCCTCCATGTCCCTGTAACCACCTGATTAGCGGGAATGTGCATCCACTGCATGAGTTGTACTTGATATGTTCCAGCATGAGCCCTTTGCTGGTTAAGTGGTGAAAGTGGAGCTACCAGGTGTGACAGAGAGATGTCAATGCTAGTTGGTGACCTGGCTAATGTACAGGGATCTGTGTGGACTGCAGTCCTGTAAGAGACCCCACTCCTCTCATGAGAGACCCCTCTGTTCAGTTCCTATACCGGACACCTTGGACTGCCACCCTGTCCTGATTTTGGATCAGCGCCTTTGCAGGGTCACCTCATTATGCCCTTGCCTTCCCCATCTGTCCAACCCCACCCTCTCCCTCTCTAGCTGCTTCTGCTCCTATCCTACCCTCACCACCACCTTATCCCTCATAGTGTGTATATAGACCCTCAATCTCTGCAATCCAGTACTTTACCTGCAGCATTATTGTCGGTCCCCGATGCTTTGGCCCGTATATCTTTTTGGCTTGGGTGGTTTTGGACAGTTCTGGTTGGTATGGGGGCCCCACAATTTTGTTTGCCTGGGCCCCTACAAACCTTAATTTGCCCCTGACTGCTCAGACTCTAGGAAGGCTTCATGCTATATCCCAAGATGGCTGCCAAGATCTCTACTGAGCATGTGCACGGGTCATCTTGTTCTTTACTTTGTGAGACTGTGTACAGTCACATGGTGAGTGACAGAGGTCTCCCACTTAGCTCCAGAAAGACCTGCAATTACCTGCTTTAACCTTGCTTCAGCATCCTGCACCTGTGTTTGCATTATACACTCACTGGCTGGTGAGCTGTAAAAAAACCCCACTGTGCCATCACCTGTGTACATGTAACAATGAGAAAGATTGTACCTGCTATCTATCAATAAACCAACACCACTGGTTAAGTACCAGTGTGTGCCTATTGTATTACTGCAATATCAACACCTGCACACACATCATTTCTAACAATTTACATATATTTGGCCCCTGACCATTGAGACATTGAGAAAGCAAAACATGCTCCTTTAGCTTTCTATAAAAAATAGGATAAAGTAACGTAGCAATTTTCCCATTTAAATTACACTCCGCCTTATTATCATCATCATCATCAGTTGATAAAAGGAATTCAGTATTATTTACCGGCGGGTGGGATGCCGGCTGTCCATATCCTGACAGCGCCATCCCGCCTGCCAGAATGCCGGCAGCGGGGTTAGCGCTAAGAGTCCCTTTGCAGGTCACTGCGCTCGCCCCGCTGCTGTCTCGGTGGTTCGCTGCGCTCGCCACAGGATCTTTTCCCGTTCTATGGGAATAGTCCTGTTTTGCCAAGATTCCAGCTGGTGGCATTGTTGGTTGTCAGGATTCTGTCATCAGTTTCCTAACTGCTGCGATCCCAACAGCCGGCAAATTGAATGCATCCTGATACAAGATATATATAGGCATTCCTTATACAGCACTGGATCAGTGTTCTGTTGCTTATTTTATTCATTTAAGAACTTCTGGAATTAGTTATAAGAATGAGAAATTGCACACACGCAAAAATTGCTGGTACTGCGTGCTGTTGAGTACCACCACTAAAAATCACTGATTATTATTAATTCTCCCATCGCACTGTTACGAGCTGCTGCGGCGGCTCAGCGCTAGTCCCGGACATTGCTAGGTGGCCATGGCAGTAAAAAAGGTTCAGTGTCAGCCTCTGATCATCCCGCTCCATCTCTTCTCCTGACCGTCCAGTGACAGGTGGGGACCGTAGGAGTGTTTAGTTGCGCCCACAATGATGTGGGATTGTAGCCACCTCCGGACCAATACGAGAAGGATGGGGGTGGGGACGAGCAGCTCAGGCAGCAGCAGCATTGGTGGGTGGGGTGTCCGGACTCCGGAGGCATCCCAGGCTATATTTAAATGTTGAGCACTAGAGTCCGGGCGCCGGCATCCCCGCGTAGTGGATTGCGCTGGTGCCAGATCGGGGCTGCTGGGCAGTGTGGCAAACACTGATGGGGAATCACACGGAGGATCGCAGTGCAGCAGCAGCGGCCAGAGCGGGACACATCTCATGTAGTGCATGGCCCTCTCTGTGCTGTTACGTTTGCTAGAGGCTCCTCCCCCCAACCCTCTTACACACATGGCGGGCGGAACCTGCTCCCTCTGCGCTGATGCATGGCACTGAAAACAGCATGCAGCCACAAGGCCCACACATCCCGGTGAGTTGACTGTCTGGGTGTATGAGGAGGACTGTTGAGGGGCTGGGAGCTGTAGCATATGAGGGAGGCTGTTGGGATGTATGATGAAGGGGGGGCTGGGTGCTGTAGTGTAGGAGGGGGGGAGGGTGCTGAGTGTTTGAGTATTTGGGGGGGCTGGGTGCTGTAGTACATGGGGTTGCCAGGGGTTGTAGTGTATGAGGGGGTCTGTCTGGGGGTTGCTGTATCTGAAGGGGTCTGTTGGGGTGTATGAGGAGGGGGGGGGGGGTGATGGGTGCTGTAGTGTATGAGGGTGGATGCTGGGTATTGGTGTATAAGAGGAAGTGGGTGCTGTAGTGTATGGGGGGGGGGTACTGGGTGTTGTGGTGTATGAGGAAGGGGAACTGGGTGCTATAATGTATAAGCGGGAGTTTGACTGTCTCCAGTCTCTGACTCGGCCATTTTAAGGACCCTTAGGTGGATGGTGGGCCGGCACTAATACAGTGTATAATGGGCACTACCACTGTGTGGCGTAATGGGTACAATGGGCGCACTGTGCTGCGTAATGTGTACGATGGGTGCACTGTGCTGCGTAATGTGTACGATGGGCGCACTGTGCTGTGTAATGTGAAGAATGGGCGCACTGTGCTGCGTAATGTGTAGAATGGGCGCACTGTGCTGTGTAATGTGTAGAATGGGTGCACTGTGCCGCGTAATGTGTAGAATGGGCGCACTGTGCCGTGGAATGTGTAGAATGGGTGCACTGTGCCGCGGAATATGTAGAATGGGCGCACTGTGGCTTAAGGTGTATATGGAGTAGTACTGCTGTGCGGAGTAATGTGAATAAGGACCACAATTGTGTGGCATGTGAGTTTTTGGTATTTTACTACAGTACATATTAGAGATGAGCGGGTTCGGTTTCTTTGAATCCGAACCCGCACGAACTTCACTTTTTTTTTCACGGGTCCGAGCGACTCGGATCTTCCCGCCTTGCTCGGTTAACCCGAGCGCGCCCGAACGTCATCATGACGCTGTCGGATTCTCGCGAGGCTCGGATTCTATCGCGAGACTCGGATTCTATATAAGGAGCCGCGCGTCGCCGCCATTTTCACACGTGCATTGAGATTGATAGGGAGAGGACGTGGCTGGCGTCCTCTCCATTTAGATTAGATTTAGAAGAGAGAGAGAGAGAGAGATTGCTGTGATACTGTAGATTAGAAGAGAGTGCAGAGTGCAGACAGAGTTTAGTGACTGACGACCACAGTGACCAGTGACCACCAGAGACAGTGCAGTTGTTTGTTTTATTTAATATATCCGTTCTCTGCCTGAAAAAAACGATACACAGTCACACAGTGACTCAGTCTGTGTGCACTGCTCAGCCCAGTGTGCTGCACATCAATGTATTGTATATAAAGCTTATAATTGTGGGGGAGACTGGGGAGCACTGCAGGTTGTTATAGCAGGAGCCAGGAGTACATGATAAATAATATTATATTAAAATTAAACAGTGCACACTTTTGCTGCAGGAGTGCCACTGCCAGTGTGACTAGTGGTGACCAGTGCCTGACCACCAGTATATTAGTAGTATTGTATACTATCTCTTTATCAACCAGTCTATATTAGCAGCAGACACAGTACAGTGCGGTAGTTCACGGCTGTGGCTACCTCTGTGTCGGCACTCGGCAGGCAGTCCGTCCATCCATAATTGTATTATATACCACCTAACCGTGGTTTTTTTTTTCTTTCTTTATACCGTCGTCATAGTCATACTAGTTGTTACGAGTATACTACTATCTCTTTATCAACCAGTGTACAGTGCGGTAGTTCACGGCTGTGGCTACCTCTGTGTCGGAACTCGGCAGGCAGTCCGTCCATCCATAATTGTATTATAATATATACCACCTAACCGTGGTTTTTTTTTCGTTCTTTATACCGTCGTCATACTAGTTGTTACGAGTATACTACTATCTCTTTATCAACCAGTGTACAGTGCGGTAGTTCACGGCTGTGGCTACCTCTGTGTCGGCACTCGGCAGGCAGTCCGTCCAACCATAATTGTATTATATACCACCTAACCGTGGTTTTTTTTTCATTCTTTATACCGTCGTCATACTAGTTGTTACGAGTATACTACTATCTCTTTATCAACCAGTGTACAGTGCGGTAGTTCACGGCTGTGGCTACCTCTGTGTCGGCACTCGGCAGGCAGTCCGTCCAACCATAATTGTATTATATACCACCTAACCGTGTTTTTTTTTTCATTCTTTATACCGTCGTCATACTAGTTGTTACGAGTATACTACTATCTCTTTATCAACCAGTGTACAGTGCGGTAGTTCACGGCTGTGGCTACCTCTGTGTCGGCACTCGGCAGCCCGTCCATAATTGTATATACCAGTGACCTAACCGTGGTTTTTTTTTCTTTCTTTATACATACATACTAGTTACGAGTATACTATCTCTTTATCAACCAGTCTATATATTAGCAGCAGACACAGTACAGTGCGGTAGTTCACGGCTGTGGCTACCTCTGTGTCGGCACTCGGCAGCCCGTCTATAATTGTATATACCACCTAACCGTGGTTTTTTTTTCTTTCTTTATACATACATACTAGTTACGAGTATACTATCTCTTTATCAACCAGTCTATATATTAGCAGCAGACACAGTACAGTGCGGTAGTTCACGGCTGTGGCTACCTCTGTGTCGGCACTCCGCAGCCCGTCCATAATTGTATATACCAGTGACCTAACCGTGGTTTTTTTTTCTTTCTTTATACATACATACTAGTTACGAGTATACTATCTCTTTATCAACCAGTCTATATATTAGCAGCAGACACAGTACAGTGCGGTAGTTCACGGCTGTGGCTACCTCTGTGTCGGCACTCGGCAGCCCGTCCATAATTGTATATACCAGTGACCTAACCGTGGTTTTTTTTTCTTTCTTTATACATACATACTAGTTACGAGTATACTATCTCTTTATCAACCAGTCTATATATTAGCAGCAGACACAGTACAGTGCGGTAGTTCACGGCTGTGGCTACCTCTGTGTCGGCACTCGGCAGCCCGTCCATAATTGTATATACCAGTGACCTAACCGTGTTTTTTTTTTCTTTCTTTATACATACATACTAGTTACGAGTATACTATCTCTTTATCAACCAGTCTATATATTAGCAGCAGACACAGTACAGTGCGGTAGTTCACGGCTGTGGCTACCTCTGTGTCGGCACTCGGCAGCCCGTCCATAATTGTATATACCAGTGACCTAACCGTGTTTTTTTTTTCTTTCTTTATACATACATACTAGTTACGAGTATACTATCTCTTTATCAACCAGTCTATATATTAGCAGCAGACACAGTACAGTGCGGTAGTTCACGGCTGTGGCTACCTCTGTGTCGGCACTCGGCAGCCCGTCCATAATTGTATATACCAGTGACCTAACCGTGGTTTTTTTTTCTTTCTTTATACATACATACTAGTTACGAGTATACTATCTCTTTATCAACCAGTCTATATATTAGCAGCAGACACAGTACAGTGCGGTAGTTCACGGCTGTGGCTACCTCTGTGTCGGCACTCGGCAGCCCGTCCATAATTGTATATACCAGTGACCTAACCGTGGTTTTTTTTTCTTTCTTTATACATACATACTAGTTACGAGTATACTATCTCTTTATCAACCAGTCTATATATTAGCAGCAGACACAGTACAGTGCGGTAGTTCACGGCTGTGGCTACCTCTGTGTCGGCACTCGGCAGCCCGTCCATAATTGTATATACCAGTGACCTAACCGTGGTTTTTTTTTCTTTCTTTATACATACATACTAGTTACGAGTATACTATCTCTTTATCAACCAGTCTATATATTAGCAGCAGACACAGTACAGTGCGGTAGTTCACGGCTGTGGCTACCTCTGTGTCGGCACTCGGCAGCCCGTCCATAATTGTATATACCAGTGACCTAACCGTGGTTTTTTTTTCTTTCTTTATACATACATACTAGTTACGAGTATACTATCTCTTTATCAACCAGTCTATATATTAGCAGCAGACACAGTACAGTGCGGTAGTTCACGGCTGTGGCTACCTCTGTGTCGGCACTCGGCAGCCCGTCCATAATTGTATACTAGTATCCAATCCGTCCATCTGCATTGTTTACCTGAGGTGCCTTTTAGTTGTGCCTATTAAAATATGGAGAACAAAAATGTTGAGGTTCCAAAATTAGGGAAAGATCAAGATCCACTTCCACCTCGTGCTGAAGCTGCTGCCACTAGTCATGGCCGAGACGATGAAATGCCAGCAACGTCGTCTGCCAAGGCCGATGCCCAATGGCATAGTACAGAGCATGTCAAAACCAAAACACCAAATATCAGTAAAAAAAGGACTCCAAAACCTAAAATAAAATTGTCGGAGGAGAAGCGTAAACTTGCCAATATGCCATTTACCACACGGAGTGGCAAGGAACGGCTGAGGCCCTGGCCTATGTTCATGGCTAGTGGTTCAGCTTCACATGAGGATGGAAGCACTCAGCCTCTCGCTAGAAAACTGAAAAGACTCAAGCTGGCAAAAGCACCGCAAAGAACTGTGCGTTCTTTGAAATCCCAAATCCACAAGGAGAGTCCAATTGTGTCGGTTGCGATGCCTGACCTTCCCAACACTGGACGTGAAGAGCATGCGCCTTCCACCATTTGCACGCCCCCTGCAAGTGCTGGAAGGAGCACCCGCAGTCCAGTTCCTGATAGTCAGATTGAAGATGTCAGTGTTGAAGTACACCAGGATGAGGAGGATATGGGTGTTGCTGGCGCTGGGGAGGAAATTGACCAGGAGGATTCTGATGGTGAGGTGGTTTGTTTAAGTCAGGCTCCCGGGGAGACACCTGTTGTCCGTGGGAGGAATATGGCCGTTGACATGCCAGGTGAAAATACCAAAAAAATCAGCTCTTCGGTGTGGAGGTATTTCACCAGAAATGCGGACAACAGGTGTCAAGCCGTGTGTTCCCTTTGTCAAGCTGTAATAAGTAGGGGTAAGGACGTTAACCACCTCGGAACATCCTCCCTTATACGTCACCTGCAGCGCATTCATAATAAGTCAGTGACAAGTTCAAAAACTTTGGGTGACAGCGGAAGCAGTCCACTGACCAGTAAATCCCTTCCTCTTGTAACCAAGCTCACGCAAACCACCCCACCAACTCCCTCAGTGTCAATTTCCTCCTTCCCCAGGAATGCCAATAGTCCTGCAGGCCATGTCACTGGCAAGTCTGACGAGTCCTCTCCTGCCTGGGATTCCTCCGATGCATCCTTGCGTGTAACGCCTACTGCTGCTGGCGCTGCTGTTGTTGCCGCTGGGAGTCGATGGTCATCCCAGAGGGGAAGTCGTAAGCCCACTTGTACTACTTCCAGTAAGCAATTGACTGTTCAACAGTCCTTTGCGAGGAAGATGAAATATCACAGCAGTCATCCTACTGCAAAGCGGATAACTGAGTCCTTGACAACTATGTTGGTGTTAGACGTGCGTCCGGTATCCGCCGTTAGTTCACAGGGAACTAGACAATTTATTGAGGCAGTGTGCCCCCGTTACCAAATACCATCTAGGTTCCACTTCTCTAGGCAGGCGATACCGAGAATGTACACGGACGTCAGAAAAAGACTCACCAGTCTCCTAAAAAATGCAGTTGTACCCAATGTCCACTTAACCACGGACATGTGGACAAGTGGAGCAGGGCAGGGTCAGGACTATATGACTGTGACAGCCCACTGGGTAGATGTATGGACTCCCGCCGCAAGAACAGCAGCGGCGGCACCAGTAGCAGCATCTCGCAAACGCCAACTCTTTCCTAGGCAGGCTACGCTTTGTATCACCGCTTTCCAGAATACGCACACAGCTGAAAACCTCTTACGGCAACTGAGGAAGATCATCGCGGAATGGCTTACCCCAATTGGACTCTCCTGTGGATTTGTGGCATCGGACAACGCCACCAATATTGTGTGTGCATTAAATATGGGCAAATTCCAGCACGTCCCATGTTTTGCACATACCTTGAATTTGGTGGTGCAGAATTTTTTTAAAAACGACAGGGGCGTGCAAGAGATGCTGTCGGTGGCCAGAAAAATTGCGGGACACTTTCAGCGTACAGGCACCACGTACAGAAGACTGGAGCACCACCAAAAACTACTGAACCTGCCCTGCCATCATCTGAAGCAAGAAGTGGTAACGAGGTGGAATTCAACCCTCTATATGCTTCAGAGGTTGGAGGAGCAGCAAAAGGCCATTCAAGCCTATACAATTGAGCACGATATAGGAGATGGAATGCACCTGTCTCAAGTGCAGTGGAGAATGATTTCAACGTTGTGCAAGGTTCTGATGCCCTTTGAACTTGCCACACGTGAAGTCAGTTCAGACACTGCCAGCCTGAGTCAGGTCATTCCCCTCATCAGGCTTTTGCAGAAGAAGCTGGAGGCATTGAAGAAGGAGCTAAAAGGGAGCGATTCCGCTAGGCATGTGGGACTTGTGGATGCAGCCCTTAATTCGCTTAACAAGGATTCACGGGTGGTCAATCTGTTGAAATCAGAGCACTACATTTTGGCCACCGTGCTCGATCCTAGATTTAAAGCCTACCTTGGATCTCTCTTTCCGGCAGACACAGGTCTGCTGGGGTTGAAAGACCTGCTGGTGACAAAATTGTCAAGTCAAGCGGAACGCGACCTGTCAACATCTCCTCCTTCACATTCTCCCGCAACTGGGGGTGCGAGGAAAAGGCTCAGAATTCCGAGCCCACCCGCTGGCGGTGATGCAGGGCAGTCTGGAGCGACTGCTGATGCTGACATCTGGTCCGGACTGAAGGACCTGACAACGATTACGGACATGTCGTCTACTGTCACTGCATATGATTCTCTCAACATTGATAGAATGGTGGAGGATTATATGAGTGACCGCATCCAAGTAGGCACGTCACACAGTCCGTACTTATACTGGCAGGAAAAAGAGGCAATTTGGAGGCCCTTGCACAAACTGGCTTTATTCTACCTAAGTTGCCCTCCCACAAGTGTGTACTCCGAAAGAGTGTTTAGTGCCGCCGCTCACCTTGTCAGCAATCGGCGTACGAGGTTACATCCAGAAAATGTGGAGAAGATGATGTTCATTAAAATGAATTATAATCAATTCCTCCGCGGAGACATTGACCAGCAGCAATTGCCTCCACAAAGTACACAGGGAGCTGAGATGGTGGATTCCAGTGGGGACGAATTGATAATCTGTGAGGAGGGGGATGTACACGGTGATATATCGGAGGGTGAAGATGAGGTGGACATCTTGCCTCTGTAGAGCCAGTTTGTGCAAGGAGAGATTAATTGCTTCTTTTTTGGGGGGGGTCCAAACCAACCCGTCATATCAGTCACAGTCGTGTGGCAGACCCTGTCACTGAAATGATGGGTTGGTTAAAGTGTGCATGTCCTGTTTTGTTTATACAACATAAGGGTGGGTGGGAGGGCCCAAGGATAATTCCATCTTGCACCTCTTTTTTCTTTTCTTTTTCTTTGCATCATGTGCTGATTGGGGAGGGTTTTTTGGAAGGGACATCCTGCGTGACACTGCAGTGCCACTCCTAAATGGGCCCGGTGTTTGTGTCGGCCACTAGGGTCGCTAATCTTACTCACACAGCTACCTCATTGCGCCTCTTTTTTTCTTTGCGTCATGTGCTGTTTGGGGAGGGTTTTTTGGAAGGGACATCCTGCGTGACACTGCAGTGCCACTCCTAGATGGGCCCGGTGTTTGTGTCGGCCACTAGGGTCGCTAATCTTACTCACACAGTCAGCTACCTCATTGCGCCTCTTTTTTTCTTTGCGTCATGTGCTGTTTGGGGAGGGTTTTTTGGAAGGGCCATCCTGCGTGACACTGCAGTGCCACTCCTAGATGGGCCCGGTGTTTGTGTCGGCCACTAGGGTCGCTAATCTTACTCACACAGTCAGCTACCTCATTGCGCCTCTTTTTTTCTTTGCGTCATGTGCTGTTTGGGGAGGGTTTTTTGGAAGGGCCATCCTGCGTGACACTGCAGTGCCACTCCTAGATGGGCCCGGTGTTTGTGTCGGCCACTAGGGTCGCTAATCTTACTCACACAGCTACCTCATTGCGCCTCTTTTTTTCTTTGCGTCATGTGCTGTTTGGGGAGGGTTTTTTGGAAGGGACATCCTGCGTGACACTGCAGTGCCACTCCTAGATGGGCCCGGTGTTTGTGTCGGCCACTAGGGTCGCTTATCTTACTCACACAGCGACCTCGGTGCAAATTTTAGGACTAAAAATAATATTGTGAGGTGTGAGGTATTCAGAATAGACTGAAAATGAGTGTAAATTATGGTTTTTGAGGTTAATAATACTTTGGGATCAAAATGACCCCCAAATTCTATGATTTAAGCTGTTTTTTAGTGTTTTTGGAAAAAAAACACCCGAATCCAAAACACACCCGAATCCGACAAAAAAAATTCGGTGAGGTTTTGCCAAAACGCGTTCGAACCCAAAACACGGCCGCGGAACCGAACCCAAAACCAAAACACAAAACCCGAAAAATGTCAGGCGCTCATCTCTAGTACATATAATGTAACATGGATCATATTCATTTATAAAAAGCCACCATGGGCCACACCTGGTTTAAATAGTTTTATTTTTTTTAACTAAAAATAATTAAAAAGTCCCAAGCCATGCTTAAGAAAATAGGATTTTAATACCTACCGGTAAATCCTTTTCTCTTAGTCCGTAGAGGATGCTGGGGACTCCGTAAGGACCATGGGGTATAGACGGGATCCGCAGGAGACATGGGCACACTATAAGACTTTGAATGGGTGTGAACTGGCTCCTTCCTCTATGCCCTCCTCCAGACCTCAGTTAGAAAATTGTGCCCAGGGAGATGGACATTTCGAGGAAAGAATTTATTGTTTAAACACAGTGAGTGTCATACCAGCTCACACCACTAACATACTGCTAAACTTGGAATTCAATAGAATACTAGCCAACGGCATGAAATACACAGCCACATGCTGAGAGAATATGTAACACAACCAGTGTGTCAACACAACCAATAATAAGACACCGCCTGCCATGGCATGCACAACATCAGCAACAGCCTGACAGAAAAGATACACCACTAGAGTGTAACCCTAAGTAATAACTGCAGACACAGTACGCACTGGGACGGGCGCCCAGCATCCTCTACGGACTAAGAGAAAAGGATTTACCAGTTGGTATTAAAATCCTATTTTCTCATACGTCCTAGAGGATGCTGGGGACTCCGTAAGGACAATGGGGTTTATACCAAAGCTCCAGACCGGGCGGGAGAGTGCGGACGACTCTGCAGCACC
Source organism: Pseudophryne corroboree (assembly GCF_028390025.1). NCBI lineage: Eukaryota > Metazoa > Chordata > Amphibia > Anura > Myobatrachidae > Pseudophryne > Pseudophryne corroboree. The sequence goes on from NC_086454.1 coordinate 271,182,388, forward strand.
GATTGAGCAACATTAGGTCCCCATCAGCCAGGGTATCAAACTTGTAGAGCTTAACAAAAGTGTTTGAATCCCGACCAAGTATCTGCTCGGCAAAGTTGAACCTCCGAGACTCCTCGGGCAGCCGCCCAAGTCAAAAACCCACCTTCCTAGTAGAATGGGTCACCACCGAATTCGGTAACGGCAATCCAGCCATAGAACGAGCACGCCGAATCGTATCACAGATCTAGCGTGTAACAAACTGCAGAGACGCAGTCGCCCCAATCACTCTTGGAGCATACCGGACAAACAGAGCCTCTGTTTCCCCAATCTGAGCCAGATTGGCGACATAATTATTCAAAGCCCTGACTACATCGAGAGACCTTGAATCAGCCAATACTTAAGTAACCACAGGCATCAAATAGGCTGGTTTCTGCGAAACACCTAAACCACTTTTGTGCAGAACTATTATCCGAGTTCTCAATCTCACTTCATTCATCTGGAAGATCAAACAGGGGCTCTCGTGAGACCCATCCGCTACTTCCGACACCCGCCTTGCGGACGCCAAAGGCAAAAACATGACCACTCTCCAAGAGAGAAAGTTTTAACACAACCTTTCATAAAGGTTCCCATCTTTGTGACACAAGAAAACTCAACACCACGTCAAGGTCCCACGGTGCCAATGAAGCACAAGTGGAGGTTGAATGTGCAGTACTCCTTCCACGAGATCCGAACCTCCGGAAAGGTCGCCAATTCTTTCTTGAAAGAAAATTTATAAGGCCAAAACCGCACTCGAATGGAGCCAACTTTAGGCCTGCACCCACACCTGCTTGCAAAGAGTGGAGAAGAAGGACCCAGCTGAAGCTTCCATAGTAGCCTTCTTGGATTCACACCAAGATACATATTTTCTCCAAACACGGTGGTAAGGCTTTGCCGTTACTCTGTTCTAGCCTGCAGAAAAGTGAAATGACTTCACTGGGAATACCCTTTCTGGCTAGGATATGGCGTTCAACCGCCACGCCGTCAAACACAGCCGCGGTAAGTCTTGATACAGGCCCGGATCTTGCTGTAACAGTTCCTCACATAGAGTAAAAGGCCAGGGATCTTCTAAAGGTAAATCTTGAAGAACTGGATACCAAGCCCTCCATGTTTAGACCGGAACAATGAGGATCGCCCGAACCTTTGTTCGTCTTACGTTTATCACCTTCAGAAGATTGAAAACGGAGGGGACACACAGACCGACTGAAAACACCCAAGGTGTCCCAAGGATGTCCACTGCTATAGCTTGAGTATCCCCTGACCTGGAACAATATCCCTGAGATCTCTCGTTGAAGCGAGACGCCAACATGTCCAAGTGAGGCATTCCTCAAAGACTTTTCGCTTCAGTGAAACTTCTCCCGGATGGAGATCGCAACTGCAGAGGAATCTATTTCTCCGTCGTCCACAACTGGGACGAAAACTGCTAATATAGCGTTAACCAGTCTTTTCCCTCAGCGGAAAACTTTTACGGCATCCGCCATTTCCGCTTTGCTCCTTGTTCCGCCCTAGCAGCTTACTTACACCACCGCTGCCAAGTCGTCCGACAGAATTAACACGGGCAGATCACGAAGCATATGTTCACTGAAAATAGCTCTTACTTCAAGAAAACTTATTGCAGACAAGCATCCCAGGTTGACCTTTTCCTCTGGAAATACCTTCCTTGCAAAGACTGCTCCCCAGTCTCGGAGATCTGCATGCATGAACCCCAAGATCTCCACCTGGATTCCGAACCCTCATCTCTCTAGGAGGCGAGAACTGAGCAGACAACACAGGAGCGATCTACTGGCCATTAGGATTACAATCTGGCGCATGTGCAGGTGAGACACGGACCACATTTCCAACTGGCCACGTGAAAACCACTCTGGCATTTGACCTGCTCACCGAAAAGCCTCTCAGGCCGCACCATCTTCTTCATCAACGGAACATATTGATGGATTGTCCCTGCCAATCTAATCCTACTCTGGATCCTCAGTCTTTCCACAGAAAAACACAGAACCTCAGCCGTCCAGCATCCACTCTGATACCCACCTCCGACATCTGCATCAATGGGAACAGCAGCCATTCCCTGTGTTGAAGATCAGACAGAGAGAAAACAACGATTTGCGCCACTTGTTTCTTGACCTCGCCTTAATCAGGAGAGCTTCTCAGTACAGAATAACAAAGGCTCTTACTATTGAAAGAAACCCATCATACTGCCATCTCTCCGGTGAAATGGCAAAGACAAACCTGGATATCAACCCAGGTAAGCTGAATACAGAGAAAAATGCAATTAAACCTTTTTCATCCTTCACGTTTCTGGGGTTTTTTTTGGGGGGGGGGATAGCAGGACAATGTCCTGAACCTGACACATCTCTGGTATGGCGTCGCGTACTACCTCCCCTACCAAAGGGGAATCGGTAAGATCTAATTGAAAAATCCATGAGGGGAATCATCTGTAAACTCCAGTATGGATTCTATTATTAACTCACAGACCCAAGTCCATTCCCAGACTGATTGAAGAGTATTAGACGAGTTCCCACCGGGGTGGGCTCCAGCCAGATAGATCCAGCAACATGCGGTGGATGTGATAGACACAGAAACGACATCCACTTCTGCGAACCTAACAAGGCTGCAGAACTCTTACCTTTTCACCTTCCCCTATCTTCACAGAAAAGGAAAAAAGAATGGTAATGAAACGGTTAAAATGACTGCATCCCACAACAGAATGCGTCACCAACCTTTGCGAGGGAATCTAACTCACGAAGGTAGACTTCCCAGTGGTATCCGCCGAGATCGACTTAACTGAGGCATCCCCAAACGACGGTACACCGTCCCAGGGAAATAAAACTCCAGTTTCTCTCGGAGTCAGCTTCAGCATTCCCCCGGCCACACCTCCTGTATACGCACGGCAGCCTGCCGCAATGTTATAGAGAAGAAACAACCTAAGAAACATCCCTTCTCTCTGTAGGGTAATTCTATCGGATGCCCTTCCGAATACAAACACTCCCCCATATGCATGTAATGCAAATAACTCCAAAGCATAGAAATAAAATATCACTTAGCTTCCTGTGTACGATCCCTTGTGACAGGGCCCCGTGTCGACCAGGAGTTGACTTTCACAGTATTCTATCCGCGGCGGGAAAGGAATAACATTCGGACTCCTTGAGAGGATCTGAGACCAACTCGTCACGGCCGACCTAGAGCTTTATCAACAGAGCGACCAGCACATGACAGGAAATACTGTTAGTTCAGCATTCAGTAGAAATCGTAATATGAATCTACCTAATGTAATACACATATACACACATATCCTAACTATATATATATATATATATATATATATATATCATACATATAAGCGGATTGTCCAGAACTGTCAGGTCCCTAGTGACATTAATGTGTTCTGAATGTGTATTACCATGTACTGAAATGCCCCAGTTGTGGATCTAGCAGGAAACCTTATGGTCGACAGAAAACGTAGTATTCGTCGACAGCAGGGAGTAGTAACCAGGCAAAATAACATTCTTGCAACCCCGAGAGGTCCGAGGGAAGTATACATAGATAATTTTAATAACACTTCCCCCCATATACTACCATTTCTGTACTCGAGGTACAGGTGCATGGAACTGTACCATACATATAAATATATATACAGGTATAAGGCAGTCACAACATGTTAATTTACACCCAGTAAGAACAGTCGGTGCCGACAGGGCCACTGACATACTACTGTGTCTCCCAAACAGTGTTTACTTGTAACAAGCATACAACTACCGACCTGGTGATACTGCATCTACCGAATCAAGTACCAACAGGTGTCGGCGAAGACGACAGCGATCCCTACAGCTATTTGTGACAGAGCACTCACGCATGTCGACACATGTTGACTAAAAAGCTATAGTGGGTATATCTGCAGAATTTTGCTGACCACCAGTATATAATATATAGCAGTACGGTACAGTAGGCCACTGCTCTACCTACCTCTGTGTCGTCAAGCATACTATCTATCCATACCTGTGCTGCATTTTAGTTGTGCGCAGTATATAGTAGGAGGGGACAGTGCAGAATGCTGCTGTGACCACCAGTATATATATAGCAGTACGGTACAGTAGTCCACTGCTCTACCTCTGTGTCGTCAAGTATACTACAAAAGTTCAGTAAAATTACCCAAAAATCAAAATTAAAAGCGTCTGATGAGAAGCGTAAACTTGCAAATATGCCATTTACGACACGGAGTGGCAAGGATGTTCATGGCTAGTGGTTCAGATTCACATGCGGATGGAAGCACTCTCGCTAGAAAACTGCAGTGCCACTCCTAGATGGGCCAGGTGTTTGTGTCGGCCACTTGGGTCGCTTAGCTTAGCCATCCAGCGACCTTGGTGCACCTCTTTTTTTCTTTGCATCATGTGCTGTTTGGGGACTATTTTTAAATCTGCCATCCTGTCTGACACTGCAGTGCCACTCCTAGATTGGCCAGGTGTTTGTGTCAGCCTCTTGGGTCACTTAGTTTAGCCATCCAGCGACCTCGGTGCAAATTTTAGGACTAAAAATAATATTGTGAGGTGTGAGGTGTTCAGAATAGACTGGGGATGAGTGGAAATTATGGTTATTGAGGTTAATAATACTATGTGATCAAAATGACCCCCAAATTCTATGATTTAAGCTGTTTTTGAGGGTTTTTTGTAAAAAAACACCCGAATCCAAAACACACCCGAATCCGACAAAAAATTTTCAGGGAGGTTTTGCCAAAACGCGTCCGAATCCAAAACACAGCCGCGGAACCGAATCCAAAACCTAAACACAAAACCCAAAAAATTTCTGGTGCACATCACTACCTTGAACTAAGCAGAAGTAGATCTGACTTCTCTCTCCTCAGTCCCACGATGCAGGGAGCATGTAGCCAGCAGGTCTCTCTGAAAATAAAAAACCTCACAATAAAGTCTTTTAGAGAAACTCTGAAGAGCTCCCCTAGTGTGTGCCCAGTCACTCCTGGGCACAAAGTCTAACTGAGGTCTGGAGGAGGGGCATAGAGGGAGGAGCCAGTTCACACCCATTCAAAGTCTTATAGTGTGCCCGTGTCTTCTGCGGATCCCGTCTATACCCCATGGTCCTTACGGAGTCCCCATCATCCTCTAGGACGTATGAGAAATAAGAAAAAAAAATGAGTCCCTAAGCCTTTTTTCTATATTTAAAAAAGCCCCTTATTTATTAAAAAAAAAATCCCTAGGAGAGCGGTGGCCCACCCGCAGCTTTCAAACCGCATTCAGTGGGTTAAGGGGATGGTGTGCTGAGTGATGAGACAGGGCGTAGTTGATGGTATGCTGAGTGTCGACGCATGGAGAGGTGATGATGAGTGTCGACACAGGGCGTAGGTGATGGTGTGCTGAGTGACGACACGGGATAGGTGATGGTGTGCTGAGTGACCACACGGGATAGGTGATGGTGTGCTGAGAGACGACAGTGGGGTAAGGGGATGGTGTGCTGAGTGACGAGACAGGGGGAGGTGTTGGTATGCGGAATGACGACGCAGGGGGAGGTAATGGTGTGCTGAGTGATGACACAGGGGGTAGGTGATGGTGTGCTGAGTGACGACACAGGGGGTAGGTGATGGTGTGCTGAGTGACGACACGGGATAGGTGATGGTGTGCTGAGTGACGACACGGGATAGGTGATGGTGTGCTGAGTGACGACACAGGATAGGTGATGGCGTGCTGAGAGATGACAGTGGGGTAAGGGGATGGTGTGCTGAGTGACGAGACAGGGGGAGGTGATGGTGCGCTGAATGACGACGCAGGGGGAGGTGATGGTGTGCTGAGTGACGACACAGGGGGTAGGTGATGGTGTGCTGAGTGACGACACAGGGGGTAGGTGATGGTGTGGCTGAGAGACGCAGGGGGCAGGATGTGAGTCTTGTTGAACCGCTGTTGTATGATGGTGACCTTGTTAATATTCCTACACAAACAGGCATCTTCTGGAAGATGGGATCTCCTACATGAATAGTGAATACCGACTGAAGACGCTGTCGGCCTCAGAGGATACATTTCTTCAGAGGTTCCACATTGCGAGAAACCATCATACAGGTAAGGTGCGTGTGCAACTGAAAATAATGTTTCCATTTGTCAGCACGCCCCATTTTCAGTGGCCATGCCCCCTCTGGTGTGTGACCACGCCCCCTCTGGTGCATGACCACATCCATTTTTTCAATGCGCGCCTGCCATTCATAATCTTGCCCTGGGCTCCAAATACCCTTGTTACGCCTCTGGGGCCTTGTTCCTGCTGGCCTCTGGATTGACTCTCCCCTCTATCTGCCTAGCCTTTCTGGTTATAGTCCTGAATTACAGCCCTTGTTGCTCTTTTTTGTACTCTGGATCTTCCTGGCTTCTTTGCTTTGGCTGTTCCTGAAAACCGGGTCTGTCTGCTGACATCTTCCAAGCTTCAGTTAATCCTGCCCACCTGGTTGGGCAGCTGACATCTTAAAGGCCAAGCTTTGGTCTATCCTGCACACCTGGCCTGTCAGTTAACATCCTGCAAGGTGAAGCCTCGGTATATCCTGCAGAACTAGCCTGTCAGTTAACGTCCTACAAGGTGAAGCTTCAGTCTATCCTGTACACCTAATCCGTTGGAAAATATCTTGCAAGGTCAGGATTTAGTCTATTCTGCATGGTCTGCTTGCTGACATCCTGCAAGGCAAAGAGACAGCTAATCCTACATCTCTGGTCTGTCTGCTAACATCCTGCTAGGCCAAGCTCTGGCTAATCCTGCATCCCTGGTCTGTCTGTTAATATCCTGCAAGGCCAAATTCCAGCTATTCCTGCATACCTGGTCTGTCTGCTGATATCCTGCAGCAAAGTCAAGCCTATGGCCAGTCCTGCACACCTGGTTTGTCTGCTGACACCCTAAAGGGCCAAGCTTCAGCCAATCTTGCATACTGGACCTGACTACTAACATCCTGCAATTGTTCAAGTATATCTGGCCCAACAGCTGTTACCCTGCATAGCTGAGCTGTAGCCATTCCTGACATACTGGTTAGTCTACATATGTCTACAGCTTACCCTACCTCTCTGCAGCCCCTGGTATGGGTGGATCTTGTAGGACCCAGTGGCACCGAGGTCCAATCAAGTAGTGTCTAAGTTACCAAGCATTGTCGTATCTTCTCTCCATTGTTACAATTCTGTGCAACCTGGGATCTTCGGTCTATTGATCTCCTATTGCTGGAGGAATTAAGTCCAGTGGGCCCTCTAAGTGCTGGTGTGCACAACAAGCACTAAGGGAACAGCGGGGGTTGCTAATAGTGAAATGCCTCTTTAGGAATCTAGGAGTCTCACCCCAATAGTACTGGAGCTTCCCATGACTTCAAGCAAGTTCAAGGCTGCAATGTTCCCCAAAGAGTACTGGAGTCCTCCACTTGCAAGTCCAAGTATTTAACATTGTATAACTCCACAGCATCTAACAAGTACAAGGATCTAGCCTTTTCCAAACACCCACTTGTTTACTGATTTCTCTCACTTCCTTAAATAACCAGTGTGGAACATGGAAGGAATCCACATTATGTTACACTGCCATTAGATGGCAAAAGTTAGTGGGTGTACAACTTTCTCCCAGGTCTCCAGCAGAGGTCTCTTTGTTCTGGTTTTAGGACACAGCTAAATGGAACACCTATTGACTCCGGACTCTCTGAATTGATGGTCTACATGACACACCTTTGCCTAGCATAATACTACCTAGTACCAGGACAGGTGCAAGGTTTCTAGATGCCTTAAGCAAAGCTTCACATTACTGCCCCTATATCCCCAATACACTCTTTCAAACCATTTACATAAAAGCACACTTATGAATTTAAAACCTGGGTGAGTCATTTTTCATACACATCGTGTCTGCAAATGTATTACACTTTGTTGCAGAACAAGAGGGCCTAATCAACCCCATTCAATTAATATTTTATATTGATATTATTTATCAATTTACCCCCCACTCTGTATACTTTAACATTTCCCATCCAGCACCCACTGACCCATTCCTCTCCAAGAATTAATCAATTCATCCTTCCAACACCCATTAACACATTCATCCGTACTATAAGCACCCATTAAGGTCGCTCCACCAATAACCCATTTAGCCATTCAACACCAACACCTATTGACCTCCTCTCACAGTTCCTGTTAATCCATTCACCACCACCACTTATTAACTCCCATCTCACACCACCCATTGACCCCAATCACACACTAAGACATCATTAAAAACTTCCCTTTCATGTCTGGCTCCAGCTGCTCATTCAGCTCCCTGCTCTTCTTGTGTATCCTAGGAGGTGGAGCTTGCCTAATTAGCTATGTCAAAGGGAAGGGGGTGGGGTGCCCATGCTGCTGCTGCCTGGCTGCTGCACCTGGCTGACAACACTGACAGCTATAATGAGCAGGCTGCAGCAGGTATAAATATTAGCTGGTGCAGCTGCAGATGCGGCTGTCACTAGTTGTAAGCATAATAAGGATGTCGGAGACATCCTTCATTTTTCTCACAGACAGCCACCATGGGCCACCCCCACTCCCCCAAGGTACCAGTGCCCTTAGGCAGCTGACTAACAGAAATGCCAGTCCTGCCTAGGACCCAACTATTGTTCACTGCTGCCCTTGAGCTGTCTTTCATTATATTTTAGACTTCTATCATTCATATTATGAGTTGAATACCATTAGTCACTTTATTTATCCTAGCTGCTATGACATATTTCTAGCCCTCTTCCCTCATCTCACTCTGTTTATTGTGTTTCTTATGTTTGTATCATGCTAATTTCTTTTCTATATGTTTGTTATTGCTCACCGGTGCATGTAACTGTATACACTGAAATTACATTTTCAGTTTGTTTTGCTGATTTCTGTTAATGCAAGCAATTACAGAAACTGGTATGTGCAATCTATTAAGGTCATCTGCTTATAACGAGGGCGATACACCATTTGTAGCTTTCCCTCAATGAAAGGACATTACATTAGCCACTTTAACAAATAGATATTTGTATAGAGTTCTTGCTCATTCTGTTTCCAATAACCATTTAAGTGCCTAGTTTCTGTGTCCTCAACACGAACCCATAGTAGCAGGATTGGATAAAGGAGAAATCCTGGTCTGAAGCTGTTTTACATGGTTTGTTCCAGTAAAGGAAAATCAAGGACCAGTCAACGGTTTGCAAAGTTTAGGGTGGAAGAACTTGACTGGCTTACATGATCTCAACACAATTGGAGACCGCTGGAACACTGGCTGTGAGCAAGGACTTATCACTCAACATCAGGGCCTCACCTCACTCATGCCACACCTCACTAATCTCCACAGTATTGTTCTAAAATATAATCATTACCATTCAGAGGTGAATTTAGGGATCAGGCCACTCATAGGCACAATATTATTGGCCTTTCAATCCCAAATACTCCACCCACCCCACCGGCCGTGCCTTCGTGACTGCCCTCAGCATCCGCAGAGGCAGAAGTCAAGCATACTGTAGCTGCAGAGCCACCCAGCAGCAGTGTAGGCAGCTCAGCATAGACATCATGATCACTGTCGGCTCAGGCTCCACTCCCTGGTCCTGAAGCTGAAGCATCCTGGGGGGCAGCAATAAGCCCCAACCTCTCCTGCATTTTCTGCATTAAAATTGTCACCCACACCCCCCTTATCCTGCTGGTTCTACATGAAAAAAGGATCAGTAGCTCTGATGTGGACGACTAGCCCCTAGGCACCTGCCTCACATAGGAATTCCGCCACTGAGATCGTTACTAGAAAAGAGACTGTTATAGCAGCAAAGGTAAACCAACTACATATATGTATATATATATATATATATATACTAGGTGCTTCATCGCGCCCTACGGGCGCTCCTCACAACATCGGAAGGGGCTGCGCCCCTTTAACCACTGCAGAGACACGGGGCGCCAGGGAGGGGACGCAGAGACGCGGGGCGCCAGGGAGGGGACGCAGAGACGCAGGGCACTAGGGAGGGGACACAGAGACGCGGGGCCCCAGGGAGGGAACGCAGAGATGCGGGGCGGCAGGGAGGGAACGCAGAGATGCGGGGCGGCAGGGAGGGAACGCAGAGATGCGGGGCAGCAGGGAGGGAACGCAGAGATGCGGGGCGGCAGGGAGGGGATGCAGAGACGCGGGGCGGCAGGGAAGGGACGCAGAGATGCGGGGTGGCAGAGAGGGGATGCAGAGACGCGGGGCGGTAGGGAGGGGACACGGTGGCAGGGAGGGGACACAGAGATGCGGGCGGCAGGGAGGGGACGCAGAGACGCGGGGCGGCAGGGAGGGGATGCAGAGATGAGGGCGGCAGGGAGGGGACGTAGAGATGCGGGCGGCAGGGAGGGGACGCAGAGATGCGGGTGGCAGGGAGGGGACGGAGAGATGCGGGCGGCAGGGAGGGGACGCAGAGATGCGGGGCAGCAGGGAGGGGACATGGCGGCAGGGAGGGGATGCAGGGCGCCAGGGAGGGGACAGAGGCAGGTTGGCAGGGAGGGGACACGGTGGCAGGGATGGGATGCAGAGATGCGGGGCGGCAGGGAGGGAAAGCAGAGACGCGGGGCGGCAGGGAGGGAACGCAGAGGCAGGGAGTGGACGCGGGGCGGCAGGTAGGGGACGCAGAGACGCGGGGTGGCACGGAGGGGACGCAGAGACGCGGGGCGGCACAGAGGGGACACGGTGGCAGGGAGGGGACGCAGAGACGCGGGGCGGCACAGAGGGGACACGGTGGCAGGGAGGGGACGCAGAGATGCGGGCGGCAGGGAGGTGACACAGAGACGTAGGGCGGCAGGGAGGGGGTCCAGAGATGCGGGGTGGCAGGGATGGGACAGAGGCAGGTCGGGGACACGGTGGCAGGGAGGGGATGCAGAGATGCGGGGCGACAGGGATGGAACGCAGAGACGCGGGGTTGCAGGGAGGGGACGCAGAGAGGCGGGCGGCAGGGAGGGGATGCAGAGGCAGGGAGGGGATGCAGAGCGGCAGGGAGGGGGCGCGGAGCGGCAGGGAGGGGACGCAGAGGCAGGGAGGGGGCACGGAGCGGCAGGGAGGGGACGCAGAGACGCGGTGCTGCCTGTGCATTCTCTCTTACCTGTGAGGTTGGTGCAGCGTCCACAGTAGCAGGCGCGCTGTCCCCCCGTCTCTGGCCTGTGGAGCCGGCAGCCCAGGGGCCCTGTGACGTGCAGTCCGGGTCTCTGGGGATGGTGGGAGGCAGCGTTGTATTAGGTGTGCGGAGGAGGCGGCGGGTGTCAGTACGCGGCGCAGGGAGGGCTATGAAGCCTTCTCCTGCGCCACCCGTCCCTCCTAATGCGTATGGCGGCGGCAATCAGGCGCGGGTGATGCTGACCTGTAACCTCACTGCCTTCGTCCATTGTGCGGACGGCGTCTGGCGGGACAGTAGGTCCCAGCTGCGGCTGCAGTGCGGGAGCTGGCTCTGGTGGTGTGTGGAGGGCGGGAGGGGTGGTGCGGCCTGCGGCTGTCTGGTCGGCCGTGGTGCGGGCAGCAGGGCCCGGCTACCGCGTCCGTGCCGCAGATGGCTGGGGGAGATGCTGGGCTTGTGCGGAGGGTGGGATCGTTATGCGTGGGGTGTGGGGGTGTCTGGGCCGTCAGTGGCTGCATGTGGGAGCTGGTGGAGGGTGGGTTTGGGGGTGTCTGGTGCGGGTGGCATTGGGGTGTCCATGGTTACCTGGCACTGTGGTGTCCCCTGGCGGCTTCTGTGTGGGGATGTTGGGTGGATTATGTGGCTGCTGCTCCGTTCTGCTAGTGGTGTGCTGGGACACAGCAGGAGCTGCTAACTCCACCCAGACCTGTAACTCCACCCACCACTGTGACTCCGCCCAGCGTTAGAGGGCCAGGCACAGACTTATAATAAGGCAAATATATAGGAGATATATATATATATATATATATATATATATATAGATAGATAGATAGATAGATAGATAGATAGATAGATATACACTGCTCAAAAAAATAAATGGAACACTAACATAACACATCCTAGATCTGAATGAATGACATAATCTTATTAAATACTTTGTTCTTTACATAGTTGAATGTGCTGACAACAAAATCACACAAAAATTATCAATGGAAATCAAATTTATTAACCCATGGAGGTCTGGATTTGGAGTCACACTCAAAATTAAAGTGGAAAAACACACTACAGGCTGATCCAACTTTGATGTAATGTCCTTAAAACAAGTTAAAATGAGGCTCAGTAGTGTGCGTGGCCTCCACGTGCCTGTATGACCTCCCTACAACGCCTGGGCATGCTCCTGACGAGGTGGCGGATGGTCTCCTGAGGGATCTCCTCTCAGACCTGGACTAAAGCATCCGCCAACTCCTGGACAGTCTGTGGTGGATGGAGTGAGACATGATGTCCCAGATGTTCTCAATTGGATTCAGATCTGGGGAATGGGCGGGCCAGTCCATAGCATCAATGCCTTCGTCTTGCAGGAACTGCTGACACACTCCAGCCACATGAGGTCTAGCATTGTCTTGCATTAGGAGGAACCCAGGGCCAATCACACCAGCATATGGTCTCACAAGGGGTCTGAGGATCTCATCTCGGTACCTAATGGCAGTCAGGCTACCTCTGGTGAGCACATGGAGGGCTGTGCAGCCCCCCAAAGAAATGCCACCCCACACCATTACTGACCCTCTGCCAAACCGGTCATGCTGGAGGATGTTGCAGGCAGCAGAACATTCTCCTTGGCGTCTCCAGACTCTGTCACGTCTGTCACACGTGCTCAGTGAGAACCTGCTTTCATCTGTGAAGAGCACAGGGCGCCAGTGGCGAATTTGCCAATCTTGGTGTTCTCTGGAAAATGCCAAACGTTCTGCACGGTGTTGGGCTGTAAGCACAAACCCCACCTGTGGACGTCGGGCCCTCATACCACCCTCATGGAGTCTGTTTCTGATCGTTTGAGTAGACACATGCACATTTGTGGCTTGCTGGAGGTCATTTTGCAGGGCTCTGGCAGTGCTCCTCCTGTTCCTCCTTGCACAAAGGCGGAGGTAGCAGTCCTGCTGCTGGGTTGTTGCCCTCCTGCGGCCTCCTCCATGTCTCCTGATGTACTGGCCTGTCTACTGGTAGCGCCTCCATGCTCTGGACACTACGCTGACAGACACAGCAAACCTTGCCACAGCTCGCATTGATGTGCCATCCTGGATGAGCTGCACTACCTGAGCCACTTGTGTGGGTTGTAGACTCCGTCTCATGCTACCACTAGAGTGAAAGCCCTGCCAGCTTTCAAAAGTGACCAAAACATCAGCCAGAAAGCATAGCAGCTGAGAAGTGGTCAGTGGTCACCACCTGCAAAACAACTCCTTTATTGGGGGTGTCTTGCTAATTGCCTATTATTTCCACCTGTTGTCTATTCCATTTGCACAACAGCATGTGAAATTGATTGTCAATCAGTGTTGCTTCCTAAGTGGACAGTTTGATTTCACAGAAGTTGACTTGGAGTTACATTGTGTTGTTTAAGTGCAATTACCTTAAATAAGGTGAGAAGCCCGCCAGTGTGAAGAGAATCACTCCCCGCTGTCAGCCGCACCGGGACGCAGAGGACTTCCGGCAACTCCCGGAAGTGATGTAATTCACCTCTGGCGTCGGGTAACCCTGGCAACCCATGGCACTAGTTGTCACATGCAGAGTTTGTCTGAAAGTGAAAAAGTGATACGAGCTAATATTTCTTACAGAAACCCCTCCTTATAACTCATACATCCACTATTCAACATAAAGACTATGGCCCTCATTCCGAGTTGATCGCTCGCTAGCCGCTTTTAGCAGCAGTGTAAACGCTAAGCCGCCGTCCTCTGGGAGTGTATCTTAGCTTAGCAGAAGTGCGAATGAAAGATTTACAGAGATGCATAGAAAAAATTTCCTGCCGTTTCTGAGTAGCTCCAGACCTACTCCGATCTTGCGATGACTGCAGTCTGTTTAGTTCCTGGTTTGACGTCACAAACACGCCCTGCGTTCGGCCAGCCACTCCCCTGTTTCTCCAGCCACTCCTACGTTTTTGCCTGGCACGCCTGCAGTTTTTAGCACATTCCCTGAAAACGCTGAGTTGCCGCTCAGAAACACCCACTTCCTGTCAATCATACTATGAACACTCGAGCGACTGAAAAACGTCGCTCGAGCTTGAGTAAAACTACAAAGTTTTGTGTGAAAGTACTTAGCGCATGCACGCTGCATACCATGTGCATGCGCAGAATTGCCGCTTTTTCACTTGATCGCTCCGCTGCGAAAAACGGCAGCGAGCGATCAACTCGGAATGAAGGCCTATGAGCAGGGGTTAAAGTGGGCCGGAACGGGGCGGAACTGCGTTCCGGCACTTGCAATTGGAGGCGGAACGCAGTTCCGCCGCCGTCCCGCCCACTTTTTTCAAGTTGTTAGCCTATCTACAGCACAGCACTACAGCAGCACTAGTACTGTCACTGTGTACTGTCTGTATAGTCACTGTTCTGCCGCGCCCCCCTCCCACATACAATGTGTACTCACTGAGTGAGCACTGAGCATTGCAGACACGGACGCTATTCACTGACCTGGCTGGCGCGGTGGCGCCCGCCCCCCCATTACCGTCTTACTGGCTGCTGAAGTGCCCGACTCCGCCCCCCACCGCATTACTGGCTGCTGAAGTACCCGATTCCGCCCCCTTCTCTCTCTGCTTACTCCGCTGCAGCGGGCGCTGATAGCAGCCATAAGCAGATAGTCTCATAATAAGCAGAGAGAGAAAGGGCGGAGTCGGGCAACTTCGGCAGCAGGTAATACGGTGGGGGGCGGATAGAATCGGTCCCTTCGGCAGCCAGTAATGCGGGGGGAGGCGGAGTCAGGCACGTCGGTGGCCAGTAATGCAGGGGGGGCGGAGTAATACAGGGGGGCGGAGTTGAGCGGCTTTATTAAAATCTGATGTGAGCCTATCACGGCTCCCGGACCGCCAGCCAATGAGAAGCTGCCAAGTGGCAGTTTCCCATTAGCTGGCGGTCCGGGAGCCGTGAATGGCGCATAAACGGTGCCAGATTCAAAGTGCCTTGCTTCTCTTCAATGGCAGCCGGTCCGTGAGCCAGTACAGTTCAATAGTCTCGCAGGCAGTGCTGTTTCTTGCGGCGGGCGAGCCCGCCGCGGCACTTTGCTGGTCCCTGTTTCCCCCTCCTCCTCCTCCCGAGTACTCCTGCTCGGGGGGCGGAGTTTCGCGGAATGACGCGAAACTCCGCCCCCCAAGCAGGAGTACTCGGTAGGAGGAGGGGGAGCCAAGCTGGAAGGAGAAGGCAGCCGGCGCGAAGAAGAAGTGGTGGCCCGACCCGAAGAGCGGGAAGATCCTCTTCATATGTAAGTTGTCCCTTCCTACCCCCCCTCCCTCTCCCTTCCCCCCCACTTGACACTTGCCTGCCACACTGTACAAAATGGGGACACTTGCCTGCCACACTGTGTAAATTGGGGACACGTGCCTGCCGTAATGTGTAAAATGGGGACACGTGCCTGCCGTCATGTGTAAAATGAGGACACTTGCCTGCCGTACTGTGTAAAATGGGGACACGTGCCTGCCGTAATGTGTAAAATGGGGACACGTGCCTGCCGTCATGTGTAAAATGAGGACACTTGCCTGCCGTACTGTGTAAAATGGGGACACGTGCCTGCCATACTGTGTAAAATGGGGACACGTGCCTGCCGTACTGTGTAAAATGAGGACACTTGCCTGCCGTAAAGTGTAAAATGGGGACACGTGCCTGCCGTAATGTGTAAAATGGGGACACGTGCCTGCCGTAATGTGTAAATTGGGGACACTTGCCTGCCACACTGTGTAAATTGGGGACACTTGCCTGCCACACTGTGTAAATTGGAGACACTTGCCTGCCGTACTGTGTAAAATGGGGATTCTTGCCTGCCGTAATGTGTAAAATGAGGACACTTGCCTGCCGTAATGTGTAAAATGGGGACACGTGCCTGCCGTAATGTGTAAAATGGGGACACGTGCCTGCCGTCATGTGTAAAATGAGGACACTTGCCTGCCGTACTGTGTAAAATGGGAACACTTGCCTGCCGTACTGTGTAAAATGGGAACACTTGCCTGCCGTACTGTGTAAAATGAGGACACGTGCCTGCCGTAATGTGTAAAACGGGGACACGTGCCTGCCGTCATGTGTAAAATGAGGACACTTGCCTGCCGTACTGTGTAAAATAGGGACACGTGCCTGCCATACTGTGTAAAATGGGGAGACGTGCCTGCCGTACTGTGTAAAATGAGGACACTTGCCTGCCGTAATGTGTAAAATGGGTACACGTGCCTGCCGTACTGTGTAAAATGGGGACACTTGCCTGCCGTAATGTGTAAAATGGGGACACATGCCTGCCGTAATGTGTAAAATGGGGACACGTGCCTGCCGTACTGTGTAAAATGGGGACAAGTGCCTGCCGTAATGTGTAAAATGGGGACACGTGCCTGCCGTAATGTGTAAAATGGGGACACGTGCCTGCCGTAATGTGTAAAATGGGGACACGTGCCTGCCGTAATGTGTAAATTGGGGACACTTGCCTGCCACACTGTGTAAATTGGGGACACTTGCCTGCCACACTCTGTAAATTGGAGACACTTGCCTGCCGTACTGTGTAAAATGGGGATTCTTGCCTGCCGTAATGTGTAAAATGAGGACACTTGCCTGCCGTAATGTGTAAAATGGGGACACGTGCCTGCCGTAATGTGTAAAATGGGGACACGTGCCTGCCGTCATGTGTAAAATGAGGACACTTGCCTGCCGTACTGTGTAAAATGGGGACACGTGCCTGCCGTACTGTGTAAAATGGGGACACATGCCTGCCGTACTGTGTAAAATGAAGACACTTGCCTGCCGTAATGTGTAAAATGGGTACACGTGCCTGCCGTACTGTGTAAAATGGGGACACTTGCCTGCCGTAATGTGTAAAATTAGGACACGTGCCTGCCGTAATGTGTAAAATGGGGACACGTGCCTGCCGTACTGTGTAAAATGGGGACACGTGCCTGCCGTAATGTGTAAAATGGGGACACGTGCCTGCCGTAATGTGTAAAATGGGGACACGTGCCTGCCGTAATGTGTAAAATGGGGACACGTGCCTGCCGTAATGTGTAAAATGGGGACACTTGCCTGCTGTACTGTGTAAAATGGAGACTCTTGCCTGCCGTACTGTTTAAAATGGGGACTCTTGCCTGCCGTAATGTGTAAAATGGGACTTTTTTTTTTCTTACTGTGGTGGCCGTGATGAGATCAGATGAGTCCACGCCCATTTTAATGAGGCCACACCCATTTTAATGAGGCCACACACCCTTGTCGGGGGTGAGTTCCCCCACTTCTCCAGGACCACTTTAAGCCCTGCCTATGAGAGTGTATGATTGCAGGGATATGTAACTGATGTTGCGTATAAATACTTCCATATTAATTATCAGTGTTGTTGTGAGTGTTGAATATATATATATCTATATATATCCAGTGGGTGCTCACATATTGGCCATGTGGTGTATTTTGTGCAGTACCAGGTTTTTGGTCCTAGGTGCTTTACAAAACCAAATAATATATTTTTTGTTTGCCTATGACCAAGGTTGGACATGCCCACAGGGGTACAGGGGAAACCACCAGTGGGCCCCACTGCCTGAGGGCCCACTCCTTCCTCTAGGGATCAGGTTCCAGACTGTGCACTTGTATTATACATGGTAAATATGTTGCATTACACTGCACAAGACTATTGTGCATTTCAAGCCCCTGTGGAGGCTGGCCACACCCCCTTTGTAGGCTGGCCACACCCCTAAGTATGGGCCTTTATCACTGCATTCCCCCAGTGGGCCCTTCATACCCCAATCCGACACTGCCTATGACCAATTACATGTCTCCTGAGTGGTTGCTGGATTTCAGTGACATTGGGGTCTATAGACTAAGCCTTGGATGGAGGTAAGGGGGGTGGAAATAAAGTACCAACCAGTCAGCTCCTAACTGTTATTTTTCAAACCCAGCCTGTGACATGACAATTAGGAGCTGATTGGCTGGTACTTTATCTCCGTCCACTTTATCTCCATCCAAGGCTTGGTAAATAGACCCCATTGTCTTCCTTGCAGCTCTGTTACAGTGTTCCCTGTAAAAAATAAAAGGGAAACAGCTGATTAACAAAACTGTGAGTGTCACTATATTTGGTCTAGAATGCCTGTGAATGTGAAAACCGGTTTTGTGTTTTTGAAACCATTTATTTTTGTGTAGTCATTTCTCTTCAATTCACAAACTCAACAAGTCGGTGATTTACAAAAAAAAATGTGATTATATGACTGGGCCAGGCTTTATGAAAAATGACTCCCCAACTTCATTTTTGTTGTAATCCTAGCTGCAAGTTTTTGTTGCCAGGGAACAGCCCAAGGATTTCAGATTCCTGTATTGACCAACTGCATCTTAAAATCCCCCCTATTCTACTTGTTACATGCTTAAAGTGGTCCTGGAGAGGTGGTAAAACTCATTTACCCCACCATCTACCACTACGCCCCCCCCCACCCCCGCCCCCCCATCCCTCACATTAAGCGGATCCAGGGCCAGTGCAAACTATAAATTAGTGCCATATTCCCATACTTTAAAAAGGGACATTGATCTCAAAAAGAAACAGCGTGGTCACACAATAGTACCTCCAATTCAAATTACAGCACACAGTAGTCCAATCTTATTCACATTATACCGCATGTAGTGCCCCTGATTCATATTACAACACATACTAATGCACCTTATTATGGTTACGCCACTCAGTAGTGCCCTTTATTCACATTGCGCTATACAGTGGTACCCTTTTATACACATTATGCCACACAGTAGTTCCCCTTATATGTAATACCAACAGTAGAGCACCTTATACACAATTTCCATAGTAGTAGTGCCCCTAACACATAATGCCCACAGCAGTGACGCTTATAGACATAATGCCCAAAGAAGTGGCGCTTACACACAAAATGCCCACAGAAGTAGCTGCTTATATACAGAATGCCTACAGTAGTGGTGCCCCTTGCACATAATGCCCACAGTATTATTGCCTCTTACAAATAATGACCACAGTAGTGCACAAAAGTAGCAGTTCACTGCTTGTGTCCCCCCAGCGGTTCCATGCCCTGTATAACTCCAGCAGCTTCCTCACCTCTCTTGTCCATCCAGCCCCCTCTCATCTTGTCTTCAAGATGCACAGAGCCTGCTCTTCTACATGTCTCTTCTTCACTTCGGCAGCAGTGACAGCATGACATCACATACGCCGTGCAGGAAAAGGTAGCCACTGGGACCTGAGGAGGGGATGAATGCTGTCTAACATACACAGCGATGTGTGAGTACCAGGAGGGGTGGGCTGTAGATAGAGGAACACCATGGAGCCACCAGGACCTGGGGAAGGGGGAGGTAGCTGCAGCTCATCAGTAACACTAGCGCCGCCTGCATCATTGATTAACGTAGGTGATGGGGCTGGCTTTTCTGTTGGAATTACTGTGCAGGACAATGGAGGAGGTGAACTAGTTCTCCCTACCATTACACCTCGTTCCCCCCAGCTTTAACCCCTGGTTATATGCTATCTTTGACTCTATTCTGCTGTAATTCTCTATACTTTATAAGTTATTGTTTATTGAGAGGGAGTATTTACTGTATAATGCAATAAATGATACTATAAGCACATTCAGTAAACATGACATGACAGAACTCGCTGGAACAGTGGTACTTTTACCATGGCCTGCATCCACTAACAATTCATAGCATGCACCAATACAGAACTTTATTGTGCATGCACAGGACCCTATGTATGCCCATATGGATTAAATGCATTGCCCTACTTACTAGGAACGTTACTATCAGATGCCCAGGAGGGCATTCACCAGGGGTGCTGGCCAAGGAGGTGTGGCACCCGACTCAGCCACACACAAATTGTAACCCCTGAGGGACCCTCGACCAACCAATGCTAGTGAAGGCTCTCAACAAATTACTCCAGCCTTGCCTTCTGGTCAGATCTCATAGATCTGGGTTACATCATGGAGCCTTCAGGACTCTGTGGACCAGAAGTACAGTGCACACAATGTCATGATATCCTGATGCAGCTGTTCAAGTCCTTCATTTATCCAGGGGAGCCCAGACCATCTCCTAAATACATTGCTGGCCCCTGCTGGTCATCACAAAGAATCATCCCTCTACTTCTAGCGTCTTATTTAAATTATTTTCTTTCCCTAAAAAAAGATTTGATTTTACAGTTGGGCACAAAACAAAGTTCATCAGTGTGCCTAGCCCACATTAAGCAGGGCTAATTATCTCAGCAGCTCCTGACATCAGAGATGCATGCAGACTATCGCAGCTGCCACCAACTTGAAGTGTAAAATCCATTCGCTTCCCTTAAAAATAGGTACGTTCACACAAAAATAGCCAAGTACGTGTGCCCTTGGTCTAAACTGTTAACCGCTGTTTAGCTGCTTCCTCTGGCTCACATAACATGTTTACTTAATGTAATTAATACAGAAAATGTAAGAAAACTGATTTGGAAATTGAAGGCACAGATTAATCAATAGCACTGTCTAGATCCCAAGTATGCTCACAGACTGCTCCTGATTGATCCTGCATCTCTGCAGCCAGTGGATAGAGTATAACTGGTGCATTTTAAACTATGCTTTGTGTATGTTACAGTATATTAATTTATTCAATAGATTACATATATGGCAATGCACAATGAAAACATTCACTCTTCACTTTCATACACTTCAGCCAAAACTGTCTATTTCCCCATCTTATGGACAGTTTCTGAAGACTGGATGATGATTTCATGCAAGACCAAAGTATTGTCAGTCTGTTCAGTTCTGGGTTCTGTCATCTGATCTTACATTGTAAAGAGAGGGAGGGTGGACTGCACACTCTAAGTTTAAACATAAGAGGTGCTACTGTGCTGAGACTTGTAGTGCCACACACAGAAAAATTTAAATGTAGATGCACACTCTAAGCTCTAAGAATACTGATTACCTATATAATTATAATGAACTCTACAATTTAACATTGCGTAAAATTGAGGTACTTAGCACAACTTTGGCCACGAATGTAGGCCCACCTGCCATGTCATGGTGACCTCATCAGGTGGGTCCCTAACATTCCTAATACTGACAGATTATGTAAATGTATCAAGACCTTACAAATCATAGTTCCCATTATAATATGTAGACAGCAAATGCAAGGATACATACTAATTAAAAACGCCTAAGTGCAGTTGGGTGGGGTGCTAATCCGGGTAGAAAGAGTCTCCACCTTTAAGTGTATATACATTCACAATCTGATTGCAAATGACATCTTCAACCTGCTTTGAGTGACTGGCTATTTCTGCATCTTCAGGATTCACTTGTTGTTAATTTCAGTATCACTAGCATATCAATGCGCATATTCACTGCCCCTCACTTGCAGCATAATTCATAATGAATTCCGATTGTATATCTTTGATCTTACAGGCACACCTGATCTTGCACTCTACATGTGCGATAGGTGCAACAACAAAATACCACAATAATCTCTCTCTTTGTAAAGGTTACCATATGAAGGGGGAGTTGTTACAAATCTTTGAGAGACAAAGTTGAGAATTTGAACATGGCAACTAATCAGCTTCTAACTACTATTTCCTAGGCTGTGATAGTTAAATGAGACTTACAAGCTGATTAGCTATTAGGTTCGCCCTCATTCGATCACCCGATTTCAGGTTGCAAGAGGCATGTGATTTATCACATGATCATATGCACATCGATTGCCAAAAAAAAAGCACTTCAGGTGCGATTTATCACACGGGGAGCTTCATGGGAAATCACAGCGCAATATCGCATCGCATACAATTGCACATATGTATGGACACCATTACACTTCTCCACTTTATGTTTCTCAAAGGTGTGATACATCTCTTCCAGAAGGAGATGTAAGTACTGCAGAGGGTCCTGCTCATTCTGATTTAGCCACTTAAGAGGGGGAAGGAAGGGGGGGGTCAATGTCTGCAATGTCTGGAATTAGATTGGAAAATCAGATCCAAGTTTTCCTGATCAACATATAAAGGATCCCGATCAGTAATGGCTATCTCAATGGAACTTATACAATCGCCAATTTGCGGCCAATTAAGTCTAATATAAGCTGTTTGGCAGAGATGATCAATTGAATATTAAACGGGCATATTCACCCCTTCATCTGTGAGAATAGTCCTTCATCGGATGTATCCTTGTGCATGGAATGTGCATTAAATCATACTGTAAAAGCAAACAGAATATAAAGCAAGACATCGGGGCTAATCTAATTATAAATTATTCTCTTTAAATTAGTTAATATTTATTAGCCGCAACTTTATCACCCTTAACTGCTAATAGACATTTGTCGTAATCATTTAAGGCATAAATTTTAATTTGGAAAGTTGCATGGTTTCTAAAGCCAAGAAGTTCATTCTTACCGTCTGGAATATTAATGCTTTTCATAATAAAGATGTGTTCTTAATTAGGCCTAATACTATACTTGGAACAAGTATGTGGGTAAGTTCCTGCCACTAAGTAGCTGCGAATCCCTCAGTGTAATGCACTGGCATAGGAAGTGCTGCAGTCAAGGTTACGTGGGATAAGGTGTTAGACTGACATGTCAAGAAAATAGTATTTTACATTAATATGTGGGGGCTGGAGTGCATGTAAATTATACTGCACAATCAAGTGTTGTAGGAATCTAACCTCCAAAGTTGATACAAAGGTAAATTACATTCCCTTGTGGCATCTACTCATATCTATTAATTGTAACAATGCATGATGGGCCTCAGTTGATTGCCAGTTCTTTAGTATTTGAAATGTGCTTCTCAGCACACAGCCCAGGACACCGCTGGGACTCATTTGACCCTGACTTTCACATTAATTTTGCTGTGCTGTGAAGAGCAAAGACAAAATCAATGACCATCAGTGGTTATTCAAGGTAGAGTATCTGGTTCTATTGAATACCAATGGCAGTACAAAGCATTAAACTTACTTAAGATTTCTGCTCTTGCAGTGGCCATCAGTTTCAGTTCCCCAAAGTTTTCTGACTTGCAGATCTGGATATAAACACTGAGCATTAGTTGTGTTGCTATGTGACATGCTTATTTCCGCAATCACTGATCATTAGAGGCCAGTTCAGCAGAATAACTCAGTGAATTATCATTATTCTGTTATAGTCTATAATAATGATTATGTTATACTCAATATTCTGATTAAACATAATACTGTATATAATTAATACTTTGGACTCAGTGGTAAAATTATAATGATAAAAAATATTTCATAGATGCTACTTGTCACACACCAAGGTCCTAGCCCCCGTTATCAGGTCCGGCGGTGTGACATTATGGCCATCCGTGACCCTCCTGGCAGTAGGTGGCATACCTGAGTAATGAACTGTAAGTTGCCAACCAGCGTGGTGACTGGCATTTTTTAAGATTCATTCACCTGCATTTGTTGATCTAAAGAAATAGATCCTGGCACCAATAAGGGTGTATTTCTAAGGATCTGAGTGTCAGCAGCTGTACACCTACGAGGGGAATAACACGCCTCCTCGCACAAAACGATAACAGTAAAAACATCTACAGTAGGTGGCGCTATGAACTGAAACAATAATATTTATTTGTAATAATGATCAGACAAAACTGTATATGTACTGTATAGAATAACTACCTGAGTTGTGATAGGATACAAAAACATATACAATTTGCAAGATAAAAACAAGACAATAATCTGTGGATTCTCAGTATACTATTTAATAAATGGTCTGATGAACAAAACTAATGGTGTTATATGCATATATCCACCTATCAATGATACGAGTGATGGTTATACAGCTGGGATTGATAAACTGCATACTCGTATTCTCCCGAACGTCATCATCCCGCTGTCGGATTCTCGCGAGATTCTGATTCTATATAAGGAGCCACGCGTCGCCACCATTTTCACTCGTGCATTGGAAATGTTAGGGAGAGGACGTGGCTGGCATCCTCTCCGTTTATTAATGTTGCTGCAAATATTTGTGCTTATTGCTTAATTGTGGGGACTGGGGAGCAGCTGTATTATATAGGAGGAGCACAGTGCAGAGTTTTGCTGATCAGTGACCACCAGTTTTATCCGTTCTCTGCCTGAAAAACGCTCCATATCTGTGCACAGTGTGCTGCATATATCTGTGCTCACACTGCTTTATTGTGGGGACTGGGGACCAGCAGTATTATATAGGAGGAGTACAGTGCAGAGTTTTGCTGACCAGTGACCACCAGTATTATACGTTGTCTGCCTGAAAAACGCTCCATATCTGTGCTCAGTGTGCTGCATATATCTGTGCTCACACTGCTTTATTGTGGGGACTGGGGACCAGCAGTATTATATAGGAGGAGTACAGTGCAGAGTTTTGCTGACAGTGACCACCAGTATATATAGCAGTACGGTATGGAAGGCCACTGCTCTACCTACCTCTGTGTCGTCAAGTATACTATCCATCTAGATTCTATACCTGTGGTGCATTTTAGTTTTGCAGTTTGCTGACAGTGACCACCAGTATATATAGCAGTACGGTACGGAAGGCCACTGCTCTACCTACCTCTGTGTCGTCAAGTATACTATCCATCTAGATTCTATACCTGTGGTGCATTTTAGTTTTGCAGTTTGCTGACAGTGACCACCAGTATATATAGCAGTACGGTACGGAAGGCCACTGCTCTACCTACCTCTGTGTCGTCAAGTATACTATCCATCCATACCTGTGGTGCATTTCAGTTGTGCGCAGTATATATAGTAGTAGGCCATTGCTATTGATACTGGCATATAATTCCACACATTAAAAAATGGAGAACAAAAATGTGGAGGTTAAAATAGGGAAAGACCAAGATCCACTTCCACCTCGTGCTGAAGCTGCTGCCACTAGTCATGGCCGAGACGATGAAATGCCATCAACGTCGTCTGCCAAGGCCGATGCCCAATGTCATAGTAGAGAGCATGTAAAATCCAAAAAACAAAAGTTCAGTTAAGTGACCCAAAAATCTAAATTAAAAGCGTCTAATGAGAAGCGTAAACTTGCCAATATGCCATTTATGACACGGAGTGGCAAGGAACGGCTGAGGCCTTGGCCTATGTTCATGGCTAGTGGTTCAGATTCACATGAGGATGGAAGCACTCATCCTCTCGCTAGAAAATTGCAGTGCCACTCCTAGATGGGCCAGGTGTTTTTGTCGGCCACTTGTGTCGCTTAGCTTAGTCACACAGCGACCTTGGTGCGCCTCTTTTTTTCTTTGCATCATGTGCTGTTTGGGGACTATTTTTTTGAAGTGCCATCATGTCTGACACTGCAGTGCCACTCCTAGATGGGCCAGCTGTTTGTGTCGGCTACTTGTGTCGCTTAGCTTAGTCACACAGCGACCTTGGTGCGCCTCTTTTTTTCTTTGCATCATGTGCTGTTTGGGGACTATTTTTTTGAAGTGCCATCCTGTCTGACACTGCAGTGCCACTCCTAGATGGGCCAGGTGTTTGTGTCGGCCACTTGTGTCGCTTAGCTTAGCCATCCAGCGACCTCGGTGCAAATTTTAGGACTAAAAATAATATTGTGAGGTGGGAGGTGTTCAGAATAGACTGAAAATGAGTGTAAATTATGGTTATTGAGGTTAATCATACTATGGGATCAAAATGACCCCCAAATTCTATGATTTAAGCTGTTTTTGAGGGTTTTTTGTAAAAAAAACACCCGAATCCAAAACACACCCGAATCCGACAAAAAAATTTCAGGGAGGTTTTGGCAAAACACGTCCGAATCCAAAACACGGCCGCGGAACCAAATCCAAAACCAAAACACAAAACCCGAAAAATTTCCGTTGCACATCTCTAATTAAATTCACATAGGTACGAATCCGACATGCTCTTATGAGTGCCTCAGTGGGTTTTGTTCTTAAATTTTGCGTTTCCTAACATAGATTTCACTGACTGCTTACGGGAACCTGTGTTCGAATTTGCAAAGTTCAGAGAATAGCAGGAGAAGTGAGCAGTGGGCACATAATAGGCAACAGCAGGCAGGCACATGACAGAAGGCAGCGGGGCAGATAATGGCAGCGGCAGGCACATAACAGGAAGCAGCAGGCAGATATTGGCAGCAGCAGGCAAATAATAGGAAACAGTAGGCAGACACATAACAGGAGGCAGCGGGAAGATGACTACAAGGAGGAAGATAACAGGAGCAGCGAGCAGGAAGAAAACGGGAACAAGCAGCAGGCAGAAAATAGCAGTGGCATGCACATAACAGGAGGCAGCAGACAGATATCAGCAGCGGCAAGCACGTTACAGGAGGCAGCAGGCAGATAATGGCAGCAGCAGGCACATAACAGAAGGCAGTGGAAAGATAACTGCAGTGTTGGGCACATACAAGCAGGCAGCAGGAAGATAACGGGATCAGGCAAAAGGCAGAAAACAGCAATGGCATGCACATAACAGGAGGCAGCGGACAGATATCAGCAGCAGCAAGCACATAACAGGAGGCAGCAGGTAGATAATGGCAGCAGCAGGAACATACAAGGAGGTGGCAGGAAGATAACAGGAGCAGCGAGCACATAATAGGAGGCAGAAGGCAGTTACATAATTGGAGGAAGCAGGCAGATAATGGTAGCGGCGAGCACATAATAGGAGGCCGCAGGCAGGAACTTAACAGGAGGCAGCGGGCAGATAACTGCAGTGGTGGGCACATCATAGGAGGCAGCAGGCAGGATCATAACAGGAGGAAGCAGGCAGATAAAGGCAGCAGCGGGCACATAAGCAGCAGGCAGGCACATAACAAGAGGCAACAGGCAGATATCCACACTTTTTACCAGCTGAGGTTAGATTTGCTACTGACCTCAGGTGGCACTGGATGTATAAGCCACTGCAGGCGTCACTGCTATCATGAAGCAGTGAGAGAAGGAGCCACTCCATGTGGATCAGCAAATGGTCATCCATAAAATTAGACCCTGCTGCATGCAGTAAGCCAAATGTGGCTCTCTGTAAATGGCAACCAATAATAATAGACACATTCTTCCCAGCTGATCGGATCAACATTGGGGTGACATATGAAAGTATTCCAGTCAGAAAAAGGATTCTCCTGTGTGTCATTGATGCCTTTGTCCACGCAGAAGGCGGCTTTTTCCAGAATCAGACAGAGCAGCGATCACAGAACCATGCAGGAAACATCTAGTTACACACGATTCCTCCTGCAGCATTAGCACACAGCAGCTGCATCCATAGATGATCATGCAGTTACTGTGTTCACTGTGTCCACCTCTGAATGATCCATTCAGTCATCCGTAACCTGCAGCCTGTCTTCATTGTGCACAGCACTCAACTTCAAACTTAACCTGCAACTTGCCTTAAGTTTGCACAGCACTCAACCTCAAACGTCACCTGTAGCTTGACCTCACTATGCACAGCACTCAGTTTTAAACATAATCTGCAACTTGCCTTCAGTGTGCACAGCACTCAGCTTCAAACTTCACCTGCAGCTTACCTTCAGTATGCACAGCACTCAGCTTCAAACTTCACGTGCAGCTTACTTTCAGTATGCACAGCACTCACCTTCCAACTTCACCTTCAGCTTGCCTTCAGTATGCACAGCACTCAGCTTCAAACTTCACCTGCAACTTGCCTTTAGTGTGCACAGTACTCAGCTTCAAACATCACCTGCAGCATGCCTCCAGTAAGCACAGCACTCAGATTCAAACATCATCTGCGATCATAATATGGTATCATTTGAAATAAGTTTCCATAAACAACAATATAAGAGATCAGCTAAGACTTTTAATTTTAGAAAAGCAAATTTTACTATGCTTAAGCACTCTCTAAAGGACATAGGGGTCTATTTACTTAGCCTAGGATGGAGATAAAGTACCAGCCAATCGGCTCCAAACTGTCATTTTTCAAACACAGCCTATGACATGGCAGTTAGGAGCTGATTGGCTGGTCATTTAACTTCATCCACTTTATCTCCATCCAAGGCTTAGTAAATAGACCACATAGATCGGGATAAATTGTTTAAAGGTTAGAGCACTGCAGAAATGTGGATGCCTTTAAAATATTGCTGGACAAATTTACGCATAAGTTAATTCCCATTGGCAACACAGACAAAAGTACCAAATGTAAACCGATGTGGCTAAATAAGATGGTAAGGGTAGAAATTAGGAAAAAAGGAGAGCATTTAAAGCATTTAAATCTGATCGGAATGTGGAGTCTTTCCACCACTACAAAGAATGTAACAAAAAGTGCAAAAGGGAAATCAAAACTGCTAAAATAGAAAACGAAAAGCAAATTGCAAAGGAAAGCAAAACAAATCCCAAACAGTTTTTTTAATTATATCAATAGAAAAAGGTTAAAAATAAGACAACATAGCATCCTTAAAAAGTGAGTTAGGCTAATTGATTAACGATGACAATGAAAAAGAAGAAAATCAAACAAATTATTTTCGTCAGTATTAACTAGAGGAAAAAATGGGTGGAATATTACATAACAACAGAAATGCTAATGTCCCATTTCAAAATATTTGTTTGAGTGAGGATGAAGTCCGTAAGAGACTACAGAAAATTAAGATTAATAAATCTCTGGGACCTGATGTTCTACACCCAAGGGTTCTAATGGAGCTAAGCTCAGAAATAGCAAGGCCATTATACTAATTTTGCAGAACGACTTTATTAAATTGGAGGTTTGGGCAGTTAAGTGGAGTATGAGGTTTAATATTGAGAAATGTAAAGTTATGCATTTTGGGACCAAAACAAATATGCAATCTATAAATAAAATGGGGTAAATGTAGGAAAATCGGTAATGGAGAAGGATTTGGGGGTACTTATTGACAGTAGACTTAGCAGCAATGCCCAATGTCAGGGTGAAGCAGCAAAAGCCAATAAGGTATTAGCATGCATAAAATGGGGAATAGAGACAAGGGAAGCCAGTGTAATCCTCCCACTGTATAAATCATTGGAACGGAAGCATCTAGAATAAAGAATTCAGTTCTGGGCACCACACTACTAAAAAGATATCTTGGAACTTAAAAAGGTTCAGAGAAGAGCTACAAAATTAATTAAGGGCTTACAGTAATTTGATTGGCTTACTAGGTTAGATATGTTTACATTAGAAAAGAGGCATCTAAGAGGAGACATTGTTAATATATACAAATACATTAAGGGTCAATACATGAAACTATCAGGCAATTTGCTTATCGAGAGATCTGTACACAGGACACGCGGCCAACCCCTAAGGTTAGAGGAGAGGAAGTTTCATACCCAGTGAAGGAAGGGTTTCTTCACAGTAAACATATGGAATTCTCTGCCAGAGAAGGTTGTAATGGCTGACTCAATTGCTATGTTTAAAAAGGGTTAGACAAATTCTTAGCAGAAAAAGGCATCCAAAGATATATCCTTTAATAATAATGTACGGTAGTATGTGAAGCAGTAAAAGCAAATCCAGAGCATAGCAGTATATCAAATATAGGTTGCACTCGATGGACAAATTGTCTTTTTTCAACCTCAACAACTATGTACAGTATCTGCAACTTGCCTTCAGTGTGAACAGCACTCAGCTTGAAACATCATCTACAGCCTGCTAAAATTGGGCAAAACACTCAATTCCAATATTATCTGCAGTCTGCATCCAGGGTGCATAACACTCAACTTCTATACCAGCAGCAGCAGCCAGCTTCCGCTGAAATACCTGAAGTCCAGCCTTCCTGCATATTGACTTGGTTGTGCGTCCGGCACTCACTCCTGCATGACCCAGTCTGCTGCCTTTTCTGGCTTACCAGTTATGTGTCTCTGCTCAATATTCTACAAAATATATAAAACAGTTGCTAAAGTGACCTGCATGAAGGGAAGTATCATCATCATAATCATCATCAAGCTTCATACACTGGTGCAACTGACCTTAGGGGTACCAATTTCATACATCAAAATCCTAGTGCCTTGACAGCACTGTTTTATTGAGGGTTCTCCTAAATTAATGAGAGGTGCATGGCTTTTATTTTTAGTATGGCAGTTATTAGACCTTGTGTACTAGCCTGCGAGTTGCAGGAACTGGAACGATTCCAGCAGTTATAGCTAGGCAGATTTAAAGTGTGTATGTGGGCCTCGGGGGAAATAACTTGTAGTTTCACCTGCCAATAAAACTCTGCTCCTAAACATCTAACCCTCTTCCCATCATGCAGTTCTGGTACTGCCTTGAAACAGGTTGAGATCTTGTGGGGCCCTCATGGGTGACTGCTGGTGACACCCTGTTTATAATCAGGCCTGGCCCACATATTTCAACTGGCAATAGTTTAAAAGGCAAAACCAACCATCAAGGTATATTGCCAGCAGGGCCAGTGCTAGGGTGTTCAGCGCCCCCCTGCAAATTATAAATTTCTGCCCTCCCATACTTTACAGAAAGACAGCACGCAGCGAAAAAAAGGTATCTGGTCTCACAAGAAAGGGTCATGACCACACAATAGTACCCCCATTTCAAATTACTCCACACAGTAGCACAATCCTATTCACATTACTCTGCATGCAGCAGCGCCGCTTATACGCATAGTGTCCCCAGTAGTAGCGCTGATTACATGCATATTGCCCCCAGTAGCAGCGCCGCTAATACGCATAGTGCCCCCAGTAGTAGCGCTGATTACACGCATAGTGCCCACAGTAGTAGCGCCGCTTATACGCATAGTGCTTCCAGTAGTAGCACCGATTACATGCATAGTGCCCCCAGTAGTAGCGCCGATGACGCGCATAGTGCACCCAGTAGTAGCACCACTGACACGCATAGTGCCCTCAGTAGTAGCGCTGATTACACGCATAGTGCCCACAGTAGTAGCGCCGCTTATACGCATAGTGCTTCCAGTAGTAGCACCGATTACATGCATAGTGCCCCCAGTAGTAGCACCACTGACACGCATAGTGCCCTCAGTAGTAGCGCTACTGACATGCATAGTGCCCCCAGTAGGAAAGCCGCTGAGATGCATAGTGAACCCAGTAGTAGCCCCGTTGACACACATAGTGCCCCCAGTAGGAGCACCGATGACATGCATAGTGCACCCAGTAGTAGCACCGCTGACACACATAGTGCCCTCAGTAGTAGCACTGCTGACACGCATAGTGCCCCCAGTAGGAAAGCCGCTGACACGCATAGTGCCCCCAGTAGTAGCACCACTGACACGCATAGTGCCCCCAGTAGGAGTGCTCCCAGTAGTAGTGCCTCCAGTAGTAGCGTCGCTTACACACAAAGTGTCCCAAGGAGTAGTGCCACTTATACACAGTGCCCCCAGTAGTTGTGCTGCTTATAAACAGTGCCCCCAGTAGTAGCACCACTTAGAAATATAGTGCCCCTAGTAGTAGTTAAACATAATACCCCCAATGGTAGTGCCATTATTCCCCCCCCCCCCCCCCACTACCACACACACACACACACACAAACACACACACAGTCTTTCTTTCTCTCTCTCTCACTCACTCTCTCTTTTCTTCCACTCACCTAAGTTTGTCTGGCTGGATCTGGAGCAGCATCCTCTCCCTCTTCACACACAGCAGCATGGTCCCCTGTAGCTCCACCCCTCTGACCTGTGTAGCTCTGCCCCTCCGGTCATTTAGCCCCGCCCCTTTTCCCATCCACAACGCTGCTGAAGGGAGACGGGGTGCGGACTCTTCAAGCTGCCGGCGCCGGTGCCTGTAGTGTGACAAGCGCAGCCGGCAGAAGCAGCAGGGACCTCAGCACAGGGATGCAGAGCAGGGAGAGCGCCTATCCAGCACAGCGCCTCCCTGCACTGCATCCCTTTGCTGAGTGGGTAGCGCCGGGCCTGATTGCCAGAATAGTGCTGGTACCTTTAATTCACCAAATAAATTCATCATGTTTACTTGTGCCACTTCATAATACACATAAAGTATCCTAGATGTGGTCACATGTCTACACTGTATTGAGTTACAGTACATATATCTCAAATACATACAACTTCACATATACATTTTGAGTGACAATTATACAGCCAAATCTCTGTTTATTTTTGGGACACAAAATTCATTTGAATTTAAATCCCAACTTTATATATGAATATTTTATGGAACTATTTTTGCAAATATTATCTCAGATTTTTTTAAACCTGTTTGGCAAACAGTATATCGAAGAACAAAATGTGTATAGCACCAAGAATAACAGCACAATTAACAAGAATGTTTTCATAAAACATACATTTAAACAATTAATTTTATTAGAATTTTTTTCTGTTTTGCAAGTCCTTTAAAATAACATATTTTTTTTCTTTTAATATTATTTAATGTATATTGCTATGATTGAAAAATGTAAGCCTTTGCAAAGTTCAGGAATTATAAAGATTTTTTGGCCGGTCTCCATGAATATACTCAGGTATAATATGTTTGGCCAATAATTGCAATTTTATTCTGCTTAAAGCATCCAATTCTTCACTGACTAATTAAATGAATACTGAAACATATCTTCTTTCTCAACGCTGTAAACATATCCTAGTAGAAAGACATCATACTGTAAACTGATACATTATCTATCTATCTATCTGTCTGTCTGTCTGTCTGTCTGTCTGTCTGTCTGTCTATCTATAGCGAGAGAGAGAGAGAGATCCATCCATGAACTGGCACTCCATGAATAAAGTATGATACTTATACCCCTTTTCCACTAGCTTTTAAAACACGGGTAAAATGTGCGGGGGCGCGCATTTACCCGTGTTTTTCCCTAGTGGAAAAGGGTCCCCCTGCAAATTCCCGGATCAAGTGATACGGGAATCCTACCTGGGTAGCTAGCCGGGTTGAACACGTGTTCAACCCGGGAAGCTGACTAGTGTGAACGGGAGCTGTGTCAAGGCGACACGGCTCCCGTTCACAGTGTATGGGAGGGCGGCGCTGGGAGATCATGTGATCTCCCAGCGCTGCCCCTGCCGCGTCACTAGCAGCGGCACCAACCCGGCAATATGCCGGGTTGGTGAGCGCTGTGTGAAAGGGAACTGTAGCACGGGTCGAAGCCGTGTCAGGCAACAGGGCTGCGACCCGTGCTACACAGTGGAAAAGGGGTATTAGCTGGGTGCCCTCCAAGTATGGTTCCTTCAAACGGCCCCGCTACATGCACTGCTTCCAAATGCCAGCACCCCGATGAAATTAGACAACACACAGCTAATCTATAATGGAAACATTTCAGCACGTTTAATATGCTTTTGTCAAGCCACAATCACAAACTGACAATACCCTCCCCATATATGGAGCCCCCACCAGAAATCAAAGACAAGACGCCAGCTCACGTATCTGGCCGCCACACACATCCGCGCCACCCGGGAGATGATGTCACCGCCTTTACAATTGCCACAAAGTACAGCATAAAAAGTCACAATAATATACTGTATAATATTAAAAAATTACCACAGTAGATGTTCTTTGGCACCAATATCATTGTGTAACACAGAGGTTCTCAAATGTAGTCCTCAAGGCACCTCAACGGTCCAGGTTTTAGGTATATCCATGCTTGTCCACAGGTGACTTAATTAGCACCTCTGTGAATTTGATTTAACCATGTGTGCTGAGCCATGGATTTACTTAAAACCTGGACTGTTGGGGTGCCTTGAGGACAGCGTTTGAGAACCTCTGGTGTAACATATAAGAAAGAAAGAGAAATGAAGTACACAGAAAAACCATAAACATTGTAACAAGACCAAACATGGTTATGCCACAAAGCTACACTGTTATAATATGGATACAAATGTATGTGATAGCTATATTAGGGCAGGGATACAACAAGCTCCAGGTTGTTAAATACAATAAAAACATACCACCCTGTAAAGAGAGCATACATTACAAGAAACACTGGAGCCCCTCTGTCTTGTTTAACCCCTTAAGAGCGAACGTGTCTAATTTTATTATCCATTGTGATTTGAGCATCAATAATCTGTGGCATCTGTCCCCTCCTCTAGTAAGGGGGTACATGGTCACTAATGCAATATCTCAGTGGTTTTCAAACTCGGTCCTCAGAACCCTACACAGTGCATGTTTTGCAGGTAACCCAGCAAGTGCACAGGTGTAATAATTACTCACTGACACATTTTAAAAGGTCCACAGGTAGAGCTAATTATTTCACTTGTGATTCTGTGAGGAGACCTGCAAAACATGCACTGTGTGGGGTCCTGAGGACCGAGTTTGAGAACCTGTGCAATATCTCAATAAAGACAGATTGTGTTTCGCCTCCACAAAATGTCTTGCGACTGCCTGTTCACTGGTGTCCGTGACCAATGCCGCTCGGATTGCTGAGCGATGCATCACGCACTCGTTGACAGTACAATCAGTTTTACCTACATAAACTTTCGAACATGGACAGGTAATTGTGTATATAACAAATCTGATATCTGATGGTAGACGTAAGATGATGTAAAATGCTTAAACAACTTCTTTCTCCTCAGTGATACCAGGGCCAAAACTAGGATTTCTCTCACCCGGGGCAAGACTGTAAATCTGCGCCCCCCCACACACACAAAAAAAAATTATGTATAAAAATAATAATAATTAAAATACAATAAAATACAATACAATGCAATACACACACACACATATATATATATATATATATATATATATATATATATATATAATATACCCATTACATAGATTGTATAGGGGGCACACTGACACACATAGTGCAGGTCCCAGGGGAACACTGACACCCACACACAAACCAGGAGCACACTGACACAAAAACAGATTGTATATGAGCACATTGACACACACACACACACACACACACACACACACGGTATGGGGACCAGATGCACACTGACACACACATACTAAATGTATAGGGACCAGATGCACACTGACACACACACACACACACACACACACACACACACACACACACACACACACACACACACACACACAATGTATAGGGACCAGATGCACACTGACACACACATACACACTGTATAGGGATCAGATGCACACTGACACACACACACTGCATAGGGACCAGATGCACACTGAAACACACACACTGTATAGGGACCAGATACACACTGACACTCACACACACTGTATAGGGACCAGATGAACACTGACACACACACACACACTGTATAGGGATCAGAGGCACACTGACACACACACTGTATAGGGACCACATGCACACTGACACATACTGTATAGGGACCAGATGTACACTGACACACACACACAGGGCCGGATTAACAATGGGGCGGATGGAGCTGCAGCTCCAGGCCTCCCATGAAAATAGGCCCACAGCCCACAGGATCCTCTGCAGACAGTGTTGACAGGAAAAAAAATTATTACTGTCCCCACCAGCAGCCATTCGAATCCCAGCACAGCCGCCCCCTCGGCCAATTCAAATCTCTGTGTTACCATTACCAATCCGCCCTGGCGTCGGGTGCCTGAAGCCCCGCTCACTCACCCACAGCTGTATAATCTTGAACCGAAGCCCTCCCTGCCTACTCACCATTGGCTGTCTGAAGCCCAAGGCTCTAGAAGCCCTCCCATTCAACCCCCGATCTGAAGCTCCGCCCCCAGCCAGCGAAATCACGCTCAAAGCCATCCGAGGAGCTGTTGCCTTGTGGCGTGAAGCCAGAAGAACTACAGTAGTACTAGTGAGCATTGGCGGATTTGGGCGGCATATGAGACAATCTCTCCCCGCGGCCCACCAGCAGAAGGCTTGTTTTTTGTTTATATTTTTATCTAAGAGGGGGAGATTGAGATTCTGGAGGCCGGGAGGAAGAAGGAGCTGTGAGCAGGGGGCGGAGCTACACGGGACCCAGGAAGAGTGGGCTGCTGCTACACATGTGCCTGCTAAAGAAGATCCCCAGGGGCTGCTTGTGAAGTAAGCTGTGTATTTGTGCAGCCTATGTGTGTGTGTGTGTATAGTGTATGTATGTATGTATGTATGTATGTGCAGTGTTTGTGTACAGTGTATGTGCAGGGTGTGAGCAGTAGGGGAACCGTGTGTGTGTGTGTCTGGGGGGGGGGGGGGGGTAATTGGGTAATGTGGGGTGCTGTAACTAGGGGTGGGTATATGGTGCATTTGTCCTGTGGGCGCACAGTCTGCATCCTCCCATACTTACTAGTAGTAAGTCTTTCTTGCTAAACTGTTTTTTTTAAGGACTGCAACAGAAACCCTGGGATCCTGCACTCCCCATGTGATTTGGGTAATGGTCTGGTGTTCCTGCACTCTGTGGTAGCAGTGAAATTAAGATATTGTTGGAGCTGCAATGAATCAGTGTATACTGTATATATATTTTTTCCCCTGTGTCAGACAGCGTGTTTCTGTGTTATTTCCATTAGGGAACAATGGGGTAGATTTATTATACCCGCACTTAACGCACAGGTATAACGCTTCCTGTTTCGCCTCTTTACTGAGGTGAAGCAGGAAGCAGCAGCGCCAAAATGTATGAACATCTCAGAAACTGAAGCGGGGCAGTGAAAACTCCCCCCTCCAGTGATCGCTGCCGGCCTCCCCACAGCGCATCAGCCTAGTGCGGATGCACTGTCTCTCTCCGTCAACCTGCTCACTGGGCATGCGCAAGATCTCGCTACTCACGCGAGATCTCCTGTGCAGCCCGGAGTCTGGATGCCTCCACAGCCAGGGACAGCTCTGTCCCTACTGTGGTGTATGGGCAACGCCACCTGCAGCTATCAAAATCGATATCTGCAGGTGGCGGAACGGCATTGCTGACCGTTCATACATTGCCCTCGCATAACGGTGTCTTATCCTCCAGTGTCGGGATCCGGACTCCTGCAGCGGTGAGTGTGTGTAAGTGTGTACTAGTGCACATGAGCGTGCGTGCATGACCCCCAGTGAGTGAGTGTGTGTGTGTGTGTGTGTGACACCCTTATCCCCACCCCCATCCCGAGTGAGTGTCACCCCCCTGGGGGACTACATCTCCCAAAAGAAAATGGATGTGAGACCACTGGGAGTTGCGGTAACCTACCAGAGGGGTAAGTATCTTTCTCTAACGTCCTAGTGGATGCTGGGGACTCCGAAAGGACCATGGGGAATAGCGGCTCCGCAGGAGACTGGGCACAAAAGTAAAAGCTTTAGGACTACCTGGTGTGCACTGGCTCCTCCCCCTATGACCCTCCTCCAAGCCTCAGTTAGATTTTTGTGCCCGAACGAGAAGGGTGCATACTAAGGGGCTCTCCTGAGCTGCTTAGAGTAAAAGTTTAAAGTAGGTTTTTTATTTTCAGTGAGACCTGCTGGCAACAGGCTCACTGCACCGAGGGACTAAGGGGAGAAGAAGCGAACTCACCTGCGTGCAGAGTGGATTGGGCTTCTTAGGCTACTGGACATTAGCTCCAGAGGGACGATCACAGGCCCAGCCATGGATGGGTCCCAGAGCCGCGCCGCCGGCCCCCTTACAGAGCCAGAAGACTGAAGAGGTCCGGAAAATCGGCGGCAGAAGACGTCCTGTCTTCAATAAGGTAGCGCACAGCACCGCAGCTGTGCGCCATTGCTCTCAGCACACTTCACACTCCGGTCACTGAGGGTGCAGGGCGCTGGGGGGGGGGCGCCCTGAGACGCAATAAAAACACCTTATATGGCAAAAAATACATCACATATAGCTCCTGGGCTATATGGATGCATTTAACCCCTGCCAATTTTTCCATAAAAAAGCGGGAGAAAGGCCGCCGAGAAGGGGGCGGAGCCTATCTCCTCAGCACACTGGCGCCATTTTTTCCTCACAGCTCCGTTGGAGGGAAGCTCCCTGACTCTCCCCTGCAGTCCTGCACTACAGAAACAGGGTAAAACAAGAGAGGGGGGGCACTAATTTGGCAGATAAATATATACAGCAGCTATATCAGGGAGAAACACTTATATAAGGTTATCCCTGTATATATATAGCGCTCTGGTGTGTGCTGGCAAACTCTCCCTCTGTCTCCCCAAAGGGCTAGTGGGGTCCTGTCCTCTATCAGAGCATTCCCTGTGTGTGTGCTGTGTGTCGGTACGTTGTGTCGACATGTATGAGGAGGAAAATGGTATGGAGGCGGAGCAATTGCCTGTATTAGTGATGTCACCCCCTAGGGAGTCGACACCTGACTGGATGGTCTTATGGAAGGAATTACGTGATAGTGTCAGCACTTTACAAAAGACTGTTGACGACATGAGACAGCCGGCAAATCAGTTAATACCTGTACAGGCGTCTCAAACACCGTCAGGGGCTCTAAAGCGCCCGTTACCTCAGATGGTCGAGACACAGACACTGACTCCAGTGTCGACGGTGAGGAAAAGTGTTGATCCAGTCGGACAACATCACGGCAGTCGCCCACGTAAACAGACAGGGCGGCACAAGAAGCAGGAGGGCAATGACGGAAGTTGCAAGGATTCTTCGCTGGGCGGAAAATCATGTGATAGCACTGTCAGCAGTGTTCATTCCGGGAGTGGACAACTGGGAAGCAGACTTCCTCAGCAGACACGACCTCCACCCGGGGGAGTGGGGACTTCACCCAGAAGTCTTCCACATGATTGTAAACCGTTGGGAAAAACCAAAGGTGGACATGATGGCGTCCCGCCTCAACAAAAAACTGGACAGATATTGCGCCAGGTCAAGGGACCCTCAGGCAATAGCTGTGGAAGCTCTGGTAACACCGTGGGTGTACCAGTCAGTGTATGTGTTCCCTCCTCTGCCTCTCATACCCAAGGTACTGAGAATCATAAGAAGGAGAGGAGTAAGGACTATACTCGTGGCTCCGGATTGGCCAAGAAGGACTTGGTACCCGGAACTTCAAGAGATGCTCACGGAAGACCCGTGGCCTCTACCTCTAAGAAAGGACCTGCTCCAGCAGGGACCATGTCTGTTCCAAGACTTACCGCGGCTGCGTTTGACGGCATGGCGGTTGAACGCCGGATCCTGAAGGAAAAAGGCATTCCGGATGAAGTCATCCCTACCCTGATCAAAGCCAGGAAGGATGTAACTGTGCAACATTATCACCGTATTTGGCGTAAATATGTTGCGTGGTGTGAGGCCAGGAAGGCCCCTACAGAGGAATTTCAACTGGGTCGTTTCCTGCATTTCCTGCAAACAGGACTGTCTATGGGCCTAAAATTAGGGTCCATTAAGGTTCAAATTTCGGCCCTGTCAATATTCTTCTAAAAAGAACTAGCTTCTGTTCCTGAAGTTCAGACGTTTGTCAAGGGAGTACTGCATATACAGCCTCCTTTTGTGCCTCCAGTGGCACCTTGGGATCTTAATGTAGTTTTGGGGTTCCTAAAATCACATTGGTTTGAACCACTCACCACTGTGGACTTAAAATATCTCACATGGAAAGTGGTAATGCTGTTAGCCCTGGCTTCAGCCAGGCGTGTTTCAGAATTGGCGGCTTTATCCTATGTCAAAGTCAGAAAAATGTCTCAATGCACGTTGCCATATTTGCACCGCACACTGGTCCGCGCTGCGCGTGCATGCGCTCTCCCGTGGATTCGCATACCCGCAATAACGTGCACTCGCAGGCGCGGTATGCGTATTTACGGTAGAGTTTATGTAGTCGTAGCGTGCGACTCATTCGTTACAAATGTTCACAATTAATGTAGTTTATAGATCATGGTCCCTTTGATAGATTCTGAAAGTTTGGTTAAAATACAATGTCCCAGAGCTGAGGAATCCCTCTTTATATCGTACAAAGGGTCTAACAGGAATCATACAGCAGTGTTTGGTACCCATCGGAAGAGTATTTAATTAGCAATATTCCGGTGTTGGTTTGGAGCGTATTAATCGCTCGTGCGAATAGTTATGGACATAAGAAGTTTATGTCCATTTCTATTAATTACACATACTCAGGTATGCGGCGGGAAACCCAGTTTCCCACCCACCTGAGCTGTTGGAAATCGTCACAGCCCACCTGTATGAATCACCCTATGACCTTTTGTTATGATACAGGGCCGAATTCCTTCGGCCAATGGACAATGGGATTGCAGGACCAGGAGATTGCATTGTGTGTGGGGCATAAATAGGCAGGCCGACCACATCCAGCTCTCACTCTCTCATCAACGGTTATCTGCTGATAGCCGGGAGCTGGATATCGAGGCGCAGGCGATCATACCCTTTGTGCGTAAGTTTCTCTCCGTTATCATTGTCTTTCTGTGAGCCAATTTCTCTCATCTCATCTCTCTCTCTCTCTCTCTCTCTCTCTCTCTCTCTCTCTCTCTCTCTCTCTCTCTCTCTCTCTCTCTCTCTGGTCTGTTCTCTCATATCTCCCCTAGACTAGGCTAGTATTGTATTGTATTAGATAGTATTGTATTGTATTGTATTGCATTTAGGTCAGTGTAGTATTGTCTTTTTGTATTTATTGTTTAGTTCTGTGGTTAGGAAGTCTCTGTTATATTGTAGTGTATCATTTGTACTGTTATCCCCTTTTACAAGTATATTAGATATAATACAGTTAATAGGCCTTGGAACCTAAACCAGTATCTGTGTATTTTCTATAGTGTTAAGTGTTCACTTGAGCGTCGGTGACGCTCAAGCAGCTTTGTAGTTAGTCAGGTTACACAAGGTTGCACTTACACCCTGTACTCACATTAAGGTATTCAGTGTATTTCATTGGTATAAGGTTTTATCATAAAGGTATAGTGTTGTGAGCGTCTGCATCGCTGGTGACCTCCTCGTGGTCTCGAGCGTAAGCTACGCCATAGCGAATCATTACCCTAGACATAACCAATAACGTGTCCTGTGATCCCTGGGCCGTGAGCGAACGTGACGCTTGAGCGTCTCGCCTACGGCTGAGCGATCGTTACGCAACTAGCGTACCATTACGGTACTTCTTAAGTAAACAGCGTACAGTGTTCTTAGCTTCATAAAGGGTTGTTTATACGACAAAGGAATTTAGCATTGTCAATTGGGGACTCGTCCTATCCTTCTCATATCTGCACTAGGTAGATCAGCAGACATTATCCCTCCAGCAAAGGGTGGGAGGTTGTCTCATAGTGCTGGCGGGATAAGCGTCTGCTTCGCTTAGATAAAGAGTGCTGAAGGAATCCGGGAACCGGAAGTAAGAACAAAACGCTTGTGTCTTTTAAAACTTTTATTTCTCTTCTGTCTTGCGTATACACGCACGCATACATATATCTGCATTTCTGTTTCATTTTTCGTATATCACTATTCCTGTTTGCCAATTTTATAGTTGATAGAAAGTGCTAAAAAGAGATTTGCTGTTATTTAATAGTAGAGGTGATAGTTAAAGTATAGAACAAACACACGGTTTGTCTGAGATACAAGGCAGTCAGTGTGGATTGCGGTAGATGATCAGGGATCATTTACATTGATAAAAATATATTGTGTTACGGTGGATCCTTTGCATTGCATACACGTGTCGCTAACAAAGACTAGCGTACGCAATCCAAAAGGCAGACGCACGCAGCGTTCATTACGCAACGTAGCGTCCGGTTACGCCCACGTAGCTCAAGTTGTGATAAAGTGAAGTAACGCAAAGGCGATAATTAACGCACAGCGGTAGATAACGCGAAGCGGTAAATAACGCAAATCTATTTTTGGAAAATCTGAAATTTAGTTTAACAGATCCTGCTCCTAATTGGTAACACTTTTGGCCTAAAGACAATTTCTGCGCAGAAATAGATATAGAAACAAAAGTGTACATGTGTTGAGTGAGTGTGTTTTGTATACAAAAGTTTATATAACTTTAAGGTGGAACCAAAAGGAAAGCCGGGTACTCGTCAAGGGACATACGTGTAAGTGACATATACGGTGGCCAGGGAGGCATCCCTGGTTAAATAATATTTGAGCATTAGAGTATAGCGGACCATAAGGTAACAAGACCAGGAGGTCATAAGGTAACAAGACCAGGAGGTCATAAGGTAACAAGACCAGGAGGTCGTAAGGTAAAAGGTCCGCTATAAAAGTCCAGTGGCACAACGCCTGGGGTGTTGGTGCAGAACCCATATAGGCCATACAAGCTCTGGCTGAAGGAATCGCAGCCGGAAACATAGATTCCATTGATCTTTCAGTACATGACAAGTAGTGCTCGTATACTGAACGATTGGACCGCACGTTATTGTGTGCAGTAGTTAGTAATCTGACCTAATACCATTAGAGTAAAGTGGTCACAAACGCTATCTGTACATTCTGACGTGATTTGTGTAATTTTTTATTTTTGGAAGGGAAGTTCGCTGGTCACTCAGGAACTATCTAACAACCCCAACTTTACTGGAAAGAGTAAGTGTCCTGCGGGTAACCCTCATATGTTCCAGTAAATAAAGGTTCACAGGGGCCCTAGGTTGGGTACAGCAGCTCTGGCTACAGTGATTGCAGCACAGGCCAACGTGAGCGAGAAGTAAGTGGGGTACTTGATAAACCACCACCGCCGGCCTGCCCAAGGACATCTTGGTTTGTTTGTAAGGGTTCGCTGAAAGCCTTGATATTCAAGGAGGAATAAGCAACGCCTGCAGATTATGGGGGCCATTTGTTCAGGTAGGGGGCGATCAACCCTGGTTCAGGTTGATTCTGTGAACCGACCAGTTGGGTCGGCACGATATGTAATGTGTGAAAAATATGGAATTCACACCGAATCTTTATGTGATGAATGGGAGAGAATGACTGTACAAGACAGGGACAAATTCCCAAGAATAGGTAGCTTTAGTCCAGAAGTGTTACAAAATTTAAGGAGGAGGATATGTCTCGTAAAATCAGCAAAGAGACGAATTCAGCATCATGATTATTTACAGTTATGGCACCAGGAAGGTGAGATACAGAGAGGTTTGGCTCTGGCGGCAGGATCTGGGGCAGTCAGGAAGTTGATTGCCACAGCTCCTCCTCCACCATACATTGCAGGAGAGAAGTTGATTGCGGAGAGAAACGCACTGGGTTGTAAAACACAAACTCTTAGTAACCCTGTAAATGTTAATGATGTTAACCAAATAACTCATGCAAGTATTAACCCGTGCAAGATGTACCCTGTTTTGAACCTTCCTCAGGAGTGTGATCAAGAAGACGATTCAGCAACAATTTCAGCTCTCTCTCTTGCAGCCACCATAGCAGAGACCACAGTAGGCACAGCGACACCCACGAGATTAGTGAAAGCCCCTAGCGGAGGGATAGGTGAGGTCGTGTCAACGGGTAAGTACGGCACCATGCACTACACTGAAACAATTGTACCACAACAAGCAGTAGAATCTACACAGGAAGAGGCTGTTAGAATTGCTCCTGTAAGGGTAATAGCAGTTCCCAATGGAAAAACAGATGTGTCTGGAGCCACTCCCATAAGGAACATTGCCATGTACACTCCATTTTCCAGAATGGAATTAAGAACAATAGTGTCCGAATTTCCTGACCCCAGGAAGGATTTAGTTGCTAGCCAAAAATACATCAGGGATCTAGGTAACACTGTAGAACCCAACAACAAGGATTGGCAGATACTGCTAAGAGCTTGTTTACCTTCCAATGTTGATGCAACTCAGTTTTTAGCTGATTGTGCATTGGATAAAGATGTACCGCTTACAGACGTGTACAACAAGGATAATGTAAAAAGGATAAATTTACAGCTAAAGGAGTATTTCCCAGCCGTTGTTAAATGGAATAAAATATTTTCCATTAAGCAAAAGGAGTCCGAAACGGCAACAGAATATTTTCACCGGGCACTATTAGAAATGGCAAAGTACACTGGTATAGAAGACATTAAGACCAACCCAAACCATCGGGAAGTAGCAGTATCTGTACTGATGGATGGTTTAAAGGAAACATTAAAGACTAGGGTTCAGACCACGCAACCATGCTGGCGAGGTCTGTCAGTGTCCGGCTTGAGAGAGGCTGCTATTGATCACGACAGAAACATCACTAGGCACAGAGAGTCGCAAAGTGATAAGTTGATGTCCGTAAGTATACAGGCGCTGACCACAAGGCAGCCTGCGTATGTACCACCGAATCCTGTGGGTAAGGCAAGTGTAATAACATGTTTTTCTTGTAACAGACCGGGACACTTTGCACGAGAATGTAGAACAAAGAATGTACAAAGATCTTTTCAACCCCCTAGACAACAACACAACACACGACATTGGGAGCAGGGTCCACAGAGGCGGAGTTTTGAGCCACATACAGGGGAAACAAAAAGATATCCCCCGAACAGAGATTGGCATGCCTCTGGTAGTTCCCAGCTAACTCCCTCACAAGTAGTTGCTGCCAGCGGGATTCAGGGAGGTCAGCATACCCAATAGGGGTGTGGCCATACCTGTAATCTGCAGCCAGTTAAGTTGATTGCTAGTCTTGGAAACGAACCAGAAATTGCAATCAATGTAGCTGGTAAAACTTTAAACTTTCTTGTAGACACAGGGGCGGCCAAGTCAGTGATAAATTCGACAGTGGGCATGAGAACCACTGGTAGGACAATTCCAGCCATGGGAGTAACAGGAGTAGTCCAGCACTACCCTGTTAGCAAACCAGCCGAGATTACAATAGGGCCTTTGCATACCAAGCATTCCTTTTTGCTGGCTGCATCGGCACCAACTAATCTCCTGGGGAGAGACTTACTATGTAAAATGGGTTGCGTCATTTATTGTACCCCTGAAGGTGTATTCTTGGACATTCCTGAGAATCACGCTCAGGAAGTACGAGACATGTTAGACTCCCCATCAAAATTAATGTCACATTCCATTATGACAAATAGGAATCCATCCCAAGTAGAAGAGATGATATCTCAGATACCAGAGTCACTTTGGACAAAAGATGGACAGGACACTGGATTAATGGCAAACGTAGCTCCAGTAGTTGTG
This sequence comes from Pseudophryne corroboree, assembly GCF_028390025.1. NCBI lineage: Eukaryota > Metazoa > Chordata > Amphibia > Anura > Myobatrachidae > Pseudophryne > Pseudophryne corroboree. The sequence goes on from NC_086454.1 coordinate 271,227,108, forward strand.
CAAGTAAAAGATGGTAGGATAGCTCCAAAAATCCCACAGTATCCTCTGAAGCCAGAGGTGGAGCTAGGAGTTTTTCCCGTAATAGAGCGCTTGCTACAACAGGGCATTCTAGTAAGAACGTCCAGCACCGCAAATAGTCCCATCTTCCCTGTTAAAAAGAGTGGGGGGAGGGGTTACAGGCTAGTGCAGGATCTAAGGGGGATTAACAAAATAGTTGAGAGTCAGTTCCCCGTAGTGCCTAATCCAGCTGTCATCCTAATGCAAATTCCTCCCACTGCCAAATTTTTCACTGTTATTGACCTCTGCTCCGCTTTCTTTTCGGTACCTCTGCACCCTGACAGCCAATATTTGTTTGCATTCACATACAGAGGAGTCCAATACACGTGGACTCGGTTACCCCAAGGTTTCATAGATAGTCCAAGTATATTTTCTCAGGCTTTGCATGATTGTTTACAGTCTTTCCAACCAGACAGTGGATCAGTATTGATACAGTATGTGGACGATTTATTACTGTGTTCAGATTCACTGGAAGCATCTCTGAAGGATACGAAACAGCTCCTGTTTCATCTTTCAGACACAGGTCACAAGGTTTCCAAAGACAAGTTACAATTATGCCAAACTAAGGTAAAATATTTGGGACACTGTCTAACAGAAGGACTGAGACACCTGACCGCTGATAGAATCCAAGCCATTAGAGACATGACACTGCCACAAACCCAGCAACAGATCAGGACGTTTTTAGGAATGTGTGGGTATTGCCGTAATTGGATCCCAGGGTTTTCCATATTGGCGCTACCTTTGCAGGAAATGGTCTCTTCAAACAAACCTGATCGGATTTCGCATACAGACGAATCTGAAACAGCATTTGAGAGACTCAAACAGTGCCTAACGCAGGCACCAGCACTAGGTATGCCAGACTATGGGAAACCCTTTGAACTATACGGAACAGAAAGTGCTGGGTGCGCAGCAGGTGTACTAACACAAAAACACGGTGATGCCAGCAGGCCAATTGCATACTACAGCGCCCAGCTAGATACGGTAGCGCGATCCCTCCCCACATGCTTGCGTAGCGTTGCGGCGATAGCATTGCTAGTGACAAAAAGCGAAGATGTCGTGCTAGGCCACAACCTCACAATCCATACACCGCATGCGGTATCTGCCTTATTGAATTCTGCCCAAACCAGACACGTCTCATCAGCAAGGTTTACAAGATGGGAATTGGCATTAATGGCCCCCGTAAACATCACCATAAGGAGATGCAGCGCATTAAATCCTGCAACATTTCTCCCAGGTGTGCCTGGTCAGACACAAAGGGTGGAAGGTGAGAGTGATGGGGAAGGAGGATTTAATGCAAAGGAAGATACACATGATTGTATGGAATATTTGACCCAAAATTTTACCGCAAGGCCTGACATCAATGACAATCCACTGAAAGATGCAGAACTCACGTTCTACACGGACGGTAGTTGTCACAGACAGTCAGACTCGGGAGACTTGTGTACTGGATACGCAGTCGTAGATGACCAAGACACCATAGAAGCGGAACCGCTAGGCCCACCTCACTCAGCCCAGGTTGCTGAACTGGTCGCCCTAACCAGAGCATGTGAATTGGCTAAGGGTAAGTCAGCCAATATCTACACCGATTCCAGATACGCGTTCGGGGTAGTCCATGATTTCGGAGCCCTATGGCGGCTCAGAAATTTCATGACGGCGGCTGGTACACCGATAGCGCATGCAGCTCATATAAAAAGGCTTCTAACAGCGATACAGGAACCCGACAGAGTGGCTGTTATCAAATGTAAAGCACATACATATAGCCAAGACCCAGTATCCCTTGGTAACAGCCGAGCAGACGAAGCCGCAAAGCTTGCAGCTGCTACCCCCACACGGACAAACACCACACAGTTGATGGTATTTAATACCATCAACACACAGAAGTTGTGTGAGATGCAGAATTTGTGTTCCACACAGGAAAGAGCAGTCTGGAAGGCAAAGGGATATGGCCAGGAGTCCTCAGGGCTCTGGACGGATGGACATGGTAAACCAGTGGCCCCCAGGGCATACCTTCCATGTCTGGCTGAAGCAGCTCACGGGCTGACTCATCTAGGCAAGGAGGGGATGTGCAAATTGGTAAGAGCATACTGGTGCGCCCCAGGATTCTCCTCTCATGCGAGTAAAAGAGCAATGTCATGCCTTACCTGTCTGAGAAAGAATATTGGAAAAGCAATACCTACAGAACCATCCCATATCCCACCTGCCGGCGGCCCTTTCCAAGTAATACAAATTGACTTCATTCAATTACCCCCATGTCGAAATTTGAAATATGTACTTGTCTGTATAGATGTTTTCTCGAATTGGGTCGAGGCTTTTCCAGCAGCTACAAATACCGCTATGTTTACAGCTAAGAAAATTGTGCAGGAATTTGTATGTAGATACGGTATCCCTAGAATCATTGAAAGTGATAGGGGTACCCATTTTACAGGTGATGTCTTTCAAGGAATGTGTAAGTTGATGGGAATTGATAGTAAGCTGCACACTCCGTACCGTCCACAGGCGAGTGCGAAGGTCGAAAGAGTGAACAGCACTATTAAAAATAAATTGAGTAAAGTAATGGCAGAGACAGGATTGACGTGGCCAGAAGCTTTACCCATTGTTTTGTATAGCATCAGAACCACTCCCAGGTCCCCTCTTAATCTGTCTCCTTTTGAAATCTTGTTTGGTCGACAACCGCATGTCATGATTAACCCTCAGGATGATTTGAAATGTAACAATGAAGTAACTGTAAAATACTTGATTAACATGAGTAAGCAGTTGAGGAGTCAAAATGATAATCTGAAGTTGGTGATTCCTGATTTACCAGATAGTAATTGTCATGACATTGAACCTGGGGATTATGTAATGATACGAAATTTTCTACGCTCAGGTTGTCTTATTGATAGATGGGAAGGACCATACCAGGTCTTATTGACTAGCACCACAGCATTGAAGGTTGCTGAGAGAGAGACTTGGGTCCATTCATCCCACTGCAAAAAGGTTGCTGATCCAGAGAAGTCCCGCGATAAGGAACAGACGGTAGAGGTTGTATCACTGGAGTGTCTGTTCCAGGAGGATTGAGGCGGCACCTGAGCCTTGAAGACCGAAAGCAGTTGTCGACTCCCTTCTCCCTTTTATTGTTTTTCTCCACTTCCCAGCCCCTCTCCCTTAAAATTTCTTTTTCCCCCTCCTCATTCTTCTCTATTTCCTCCTCAAAGATGGACTTGCCCCAAGAGACTGTGATCCGGATTTTGATGTTAACCATGATGTTGACCAGAGCAGTCTGTTCCGGCGAGAGTACCATAGAGGTCGAAAGAGGTTCTGGAATGGGTTCCGATTATGATGATGGAGGCGTAGTTTTCCAAGATCAACCAAACCAACAAGCAAAGGCGAGTATCAGAAAACGATCCGATAGAAGAAATTGTGATGGATTGTTAGCTGAAGAAAATTGTATCTGTAGGCTCTGTGATAATCTGGTTGAAGATGGATGCATAAAGAAATGCCAATCTAGTTTTAATATCCATATAGACCGGCATCCATTGAGTGACTATCACTCCTTAGTGGGTAACGTGTTAAACCAAACAGATTGTTGGGTATGCTCTCAAGTACCTCAGGGTCACAGCAAATCAGGGCTAGTACCATTTCCTTTAACGTTAGGGGAGGTACTTGAGCTAAGTGGTGGGAGACCGGTGGACCGGAGGTTTAACATCTCCAGCCCTCCTAGTTTGAAGCTCCACCAATACCATGTGGATAGGTCCCTCTTATGTTTTAACATCTCCAATCCCAGAAAACCGGGAAATTGGGAAGTGTCATGGAGCAACCTTACCATGACCTTTTCACACAGAGCAGATAGAATGCCTACAGATACAGAGCTCGTACGCCACATAGCCAGTAGAGGAAAATCTTTCCGGTATCGATATACCTTAGGGAATAGGATTACTAGAGTTGGAGAGGTATCACCAGGATACTGTGCTCATATCGTACAAACCGATACGTGCATTAGGCAGATGGAAGAATTAGGGTCAGGAGATTTCACCTGGAAGGTTTGTAACATGGTCATGTCCTTCTCCGTCCCTTATGTTCTCCCCGATGATGCATATTTCATATGCGGGAGAAAGGCGTACAAATGGCTTGCCCCAAACTCTGAAGGATTGTGTTATATTGGAAAAGTATTGCCTGAAGTGATGACTGTTACACATGACAAAATGAAGGACATACACCGTGGTGCCCAAGCTCCTTATACTCACACTCATTACGAGCACCGAGTTAAAAGACAACTGTCAGAAAGGTTAGAGCATCCGGCCTCTGATCTTATCCATGAATCCACCGGGATTCAGGTTCTGGTAGCGTTAGATTTCACTCGTACCGCTCGGGGAGTGATGAATTATAGATACATTTCCGCACTCGCCAATTTGTTAGATAATATCACTGAAATGTATGATGACACGTTTAGATACACTGGAAGAGAACTTCAAGCTTATAAAACAGAACTAGTTCAGCATAGGATGGTTCTTAATTATCTTACAGCAGTAACAGGCGGATATTGTGTTACATTGGCAACACAGTACGGCATAAAGTGTTGCACGTATATCACAAATAGCACCGAGGATCCGGTAGAGGTCATAGACCAAAAGATGGATGATATTCTCCAATTGAAGTGGGAATTTCGTCGAAAACACAATCTCACCCTTGCTGCTGTAGGTAATGAGCTGACTGGTTGGGTGTCATGGTTGAACCCGCGAAATTGGTTCTCCGGTTTAGGAGACTGGGCTCAAGGAGTCATAATGGATGTTGGAAAGTTTCTACTATGTATCTTGGGTGTCGTTATATCGATTGGATTGATATTTAGATGCGGGCAGGCTTTAATGAGGTGCAAACAAAGTACAAAAGTGATGAGCTTGAGGAGTAAGGAAACCGTAATTAACCTGGATTTGATTTATGACCCAATGATAGAAACCAGGATGTGATGAAAATGCGATTATACGGTCCGTTTCTTTCACCTGTTTTTCTGCTTTTCTCCAAGATACAAAGACCCCCTTGGACGAGGAAGCTGACGAGACGAGATGTATACAGACAACGGATTGACCAAAGAAGAAGATTAGACAACTTTAAATATGGACACTTGATGAACTTTGCCATGGATCCCCAGTTTCCCTAGTATTTTTAAACTCACGCTAGCCCAACATTTTTGTAAATCTGATGGCACTGACAAAGCTTGTTGCTCATGCCTAAGGAGCAAAACAGCGCAAAGAAGACGACTCTCAACAGATACCGAACACAACTTCGACGACAGATGTACATTTCCCTGACATAGAATATCATTGCATTTTTCGTAAGTGTTCTTTATCTTCATCTCTACAACCCTCAGGTAACGACACACATAGACGATAGGGAATACAGGCACAGATATCAGCAACCACATACCTCCCCCATTCATGTATCATCAACTAAAATGTGCATCCCCATTTTGTTACAACCACAGCCGAAATGAGCTCGGTAAAGTTTGACAGCCCATCCACAGACCTGTACCACAGGATAAGAAGGAATTCAAATGTATACTTCGCAATACCTCGAAGCTTGATTTACCACACGTACGGCACGATGATACATGACCCTCCAAACATGGATTCATACACACATGCTTCTGCTATCTCACTAGGTCATACCCTCTTCACACCTTCTCCTCTCTCCTCCCCTACCCAACCATGGAAATCAATTAACCCCTGACTTACATTTTTCTCCTTAAATGTTTTGTGGCAGTTATTATTGACTGCCAAAGGGTGGACTGTCAAAGTCAGAAAAATGTCTCAATGCACGTTGCCATATTTGCACCGCACACTGGTCCGTGCTGCGCGTGCATGCGCTCTCCCGTGGATTCGCATACCCGCAATAACGTGCACTCGCAGGCGCGGTATGCGTATTTACGGTAGAGTTTATGTAGTCGTAGCGTGCGACTCATTCGTTACAAATGTTCACAATTAATGTAGTTTATAGATCATGGTCCCTTTGATAGATTCTGAAAGTTTGGTTAAAATACAATGTCCCAGAGCTGAGGAATCCCTCTTTATATCGTACAAAGGGTCTAACAGGAATCATACAGCAGTGTTTGGTACCCATCGGAAGAGTATTTAATTAGCAATATTCCGGTGTTGGTTTGGAGCGTATTAATCGCTCGTGCGAATAGTTATGGACATAAGAAGTTTATGTCCATTTCTATTAATTACACATACTCAGGTATGCGGCGGGAAACCCAGTTTCCCACCCACCTGAGCTGTTGGAAATCGTCACAGCCCACCTGTATGAATCACCCTATGACCTTTTGTTATGATACAGGGCCGAATTCCTTCGGCCAATGGACAATGGGATTGCAGGACCAGGAGATTGCATTGTGTGTGGGGCATAAATAGGCAGGCCGACCACATCCAGCTCTCACTCTCTCATCAACGGTTATCTGCTGATAGCCGGGAGCTGGATATCGAGGCGCAGGCGATCATACCCTTTGTGCGTAAGTTTCTCTCCGTTATCATTGTCTTTCTGTGAGCCAATTTCTCTCATCTCATCTCTCTCTCTCTCTCTCTCTCTCTCTCTCTCTCTCTCTCTCTCTGGTCTGTTCTCTCATATCTCCCCTAGACTAGGCTAGTATTGTATTGTATTAGATAGTATTGTATTGTATTGCATTTAGGTCAGTGTAGTATTGTCTTTTTGTATTTATTGTTTAGTTCTGTGGTTAGGAAGTCTCTGTTATATTGTAGTGTATCATTTGTACTGTTATCCCCTTTTACAAGTATATTAGATATAATACAGTTAATAGGCCTTGGAACCTAAACCAGTATCTGTGTATTTTCTATAGTGTTAAGTGTTCACTTGAGCGTCGGTGACGCTCAAGCAGCTTTGTAGTTAGTCAGGTTACACAAGGTTGCACTTACACCCTGTACTCACATTAAGGTATTCAGTGTATTTCATTGGTATAAGGTTTTATCATAAAGGTATAGTGTTGTGAGCGTCTGCATCGCTGGTGACCTCCTCGTGGTCTCGAGCGTAAGCTACGCCATAGCGAATCATTACCCTAGACATAACCAATAACGTGTCCTGTGATCCCTGGGCCGTGAGCGAACGTGACGCTTGAGCGTCTCGCCTACGGCTGAGCGATCGTTACGCAACTAGCGTACCATTACGGTACTTCTTAAGTAAACAGCGTACAGTGTTCTTAGCTTCATAAAGGGTTGTTTATACGACAAAGGAATTTAGCATTGTCACCTATAAAAGCCCTTACCTAATTTTTCATACGGACAGGGCAGAATTGAGGACTCGTCCTCAATTTCTCCCTAAGGTGTTTTCGGCATTTCACTTAAACCAACCTATTGTGGTGCCTGCGGCTACTAGGGACTTGGAGGATTCCAAGTTGCTGGACGTAGTCAGGGCCCTGAAAATATATGTTTCCAGGACGGCTGGAGTCAGAAAATCTGACTCGCTGTTTATCCTGTATGCACCCAACAAGCTGGGTGCTCCTGCTTCTAAGCAGACTATTGCTCGTTGGATTTGTAGTACAATTCAGCTTGCACATTCTGTGGCAGGCCTGCCACAGCCAAAATCTGTAAAAGCCCATTCCACAAGGAAAGTGGGCTCATCTTGGGCGGCTGCCCGAGGGGTCTCGGCTTTACAACTTTGCCGAGCAGCTACTTGGTCAGGGGCAAACGTTTGCTAAATTCTACAAATTTGATACCCTGGCTGAGGAGGACCTGGAGTTCTCTCATTCGGTGCTGCAGAGTCATCCGCACTCTCCCGCCCGTTTGGGAGCTTTGGTATAATCCCCATGGTCCTTTCGGAGTCCCCAGCATCCACTAGGACGTCAGAGAAAATAAGAATTTACTTACCGATAATTCTATTTCTCATAGTCCGTAGTGGATGCTGGGGGCCCATCCCAAGTGCGGATTGTCTGCAATACTTGTACATAATTATTGTTACAAAAATCGGGTTATTATTGTTGTGAGCCATCTTTTCAGAGGCTCCTCTGTTATCATGCTGTTAACTGGGTTCAGATCACAAGTTGTACGGTGTGATTGGTGTGGCTGGTATGAGTCTTACCCGGGATTCAAAATCCTTCCTTATTGTGTACGCTCGTCCGGGCACAGTATCCTAACTGAGGCTTGGAGGAGGGTCATAGGGGAAGGAGCCAGTGCACACCAGGTAGTCCTAAAGCTTTTACTTTTGTGCCCAGTCTCCTGCGGAGCCGCTATTCCCGATGGTCCTTTCGGAGTCCCCAGCATCCACTACGGACTATGAGAAATAGAATTATCAGTAAGTAAATTCTTATTTTTTATTTTCACGCACCACATGATTTTCAGCTCTGAAGACCAATTTTTTTTATTGGATACCTCAAGTATTGGAATTAGGCATACCTGCAGTAATCCAAAGGTTTTTTTTTTTTGCAGAGAAAACCTCATGCTAAATTCAATTCCTCCCAATGTGTGTGCTTTGTCCTGTGGTGGACAATGGTGGTCATTCCGAGTTGATCGCACGTAGCAACTTTTGCTGCTCGTGCGATCAAGCTGACGCCGCCTATGGGGGAGTGTATTGTAGAATGGCAGGGCTGCGAACGCTTGTGCAGCCCTGCTATGCTGAAAAAAGTTTCTAGCAACACAAGACTAGCCCTAGACCTACTTACCATTTGCGATGGATCCAGCGATGCAGGTCCCGGATTTGACATCAGACATCCACCGTCAAAACGCCTGCATTCACTGAACCTCTCCCGGAAAACGGTCAGTTGACGCCCCGACACACCTTCCTCCTGTCAATCTTCTTGCGGTCGCCACTGTGACCGCTTTCCCCACTCCCAACGTCATTGCTGTCACCGTGCAATGATGTGCGTGCGCAGTTCAGACCCGATCACACTGCTGCGAAGTGCAGCATGCGATCGGGTCGGAATGACCCCCAATGTGTGAGTATTTTTTTATTTGTGTGTTTGTGAATTTTTTCCTGTGGGGGCCACTGTGTCTTGTTTAAGTATAAACTGTTTTGGTTAATAAATGTATAAATTATGAATATAGCTGGATTTGGTAGGAGGTACAGTGTCAGTTTTGAGGGAGAGGGGGGCAGAATGTCATGTGCACAGTGTCAGTTTCCGCAATCGAATCCGAATGGAACCTGCAGGAGAAGGATTGGATGATCTCTCTCTTGCGAGTAAAGGGCCCCATACACTAGAACGACATGTCTGAGGCTAAAGTCGGATGCGATTTCCCTTGAACCGCCCGGCAGCTTCTCGGCCGGCAGGATCGCATAGAATATATCGTATGCGGTCCTTGTGCATACAATGTATCGTATGCAATCTCAGCCATGCCTGCGGGAACCGACATATCACGAGTGCAGCACTAACGACCTAGGGGCTCTGATCCGATGCTCACGGGAACGCGCATCGGATCGGATGTAAAACACATCCGATTTGCCACTTTTCATCCGATTTATCTGCCCGAAAAGGTAGAAATTGGATGAAATCGGGCATAATTGTTCTAGTGTATGGGGCCCTTAAGCCTCCATAGGCTTAAAGCAGTTTGTTCCAGCTGAAGATGGTGTAAACTAGCATAGTACATAGGGGGTCACATCGTAGTCCCCATTAATAATGATGGGGACTGCGATCTGCAGCATTAATTAGTCTCCTGCAGGTGTTTTCTGTGAAAGTCAGACCGTATGGCACAGGCCACACACCACTGTGCTGACCACACGCACACAGAACTGGACACGCCCCCACATCACTGGTCACACCCCCTGAAGCAGCATACAATAGGCCCTAAATAAATTTCAGCTCCAGGCCCAATTGGACCTTAATCTGGCACTGCACGCGCACACACACACACACACACACACACACACACACACACACACACACACACACACACACACACACACACACACACACACATTGTATAGGGACCAGATGCATACTGACACACACACATACACACACGTTGTACAGGGGGAGCTGTCTGCCAGCCAGAGATATATACCTTCTAAATCTCCTGTCTGTCTGTCACAGGTCCGCTCCATCTCCCTCTCGTTCAGAGTTGACGCTGCACTGTGTTCCCAGGCATGGGGGAGGGCTGTGTGCTCAGGGCTGCCAGAGACATACAGTCTCCGTGAATGCTCCCCTGTCAGAGGAGCCTTTAGAATCCAGTGCGGAATGCTGCAGCGTGAGTGACAGTGGCTCTTTCACTGTCACTGATTGCAGCCAGCGTGCTCTTATCAGTCCCGCGCTCTATGCGCATGGGTTCAACCCCGCCAGCAAGACTCCTCTCTCCAGTCCGTCCTCTCTCCCTCTCCTCCGTCGATGCGTGATGCGTGTGACATCACGCATCGACGTGGCAGCCAGAATCCGAACGCGTCCCTGGAGCCGGCACCCGATAGGCTGTCAGGTATTGACAGCTGCTGTTTGTTGGCGTCTGCAGGCACAGCACGCGGTAACCTCAGATAATCTTGGCTCCGAAAACAGCCTCCCTAGCGCCCCGTCATTCCAGCGCCCGGGGCGCGTGACCCCCTAGCCCCCATCCCCCCCCCCCCCCCTAGTTACGGCCCTGGTGATACATTTTACATAGGTACTGTATGTATGCATTGTATCTAGGAGCAAGCTGAGTGCACTTGTGGGAACTATTCTCTGGAGAAAAGAATATCCAAATCCTTTTTTACAATTTTTGTCTGTGGATTGTAAGAATTCAATGCATCATTGACATACCCTGATGAAGTCAATTATTATCAAAATGTGTTGAGTGTTTGAGAAGGAGTGAACTCTATTAGTATACTGTCAAGATCTAACACTCCCATGGGGGTAGGACACCTGTTGCAGTCATCGTATCCTAGAGTAACAAAAATGAAAATCTCATTAGTGTGTCAAATTAAGACTATGGGGGTTATTCAGATTTGGTTGCAGATTTAGCAATTTTGGCAAAATCTGCGACCACTAAAATCACATGCTCGAGGATGCGCCGACCAACAATGCGATCGCAGTACAATTGCAATTGCATTGAAAAAACTCAAATAGAGGTTGACCCCTGCCTACACAGCATGTGCACTGCCACTTTGTTTACAATAGCAGGAAATGCAGGCGATGTCATCGGCCAGTCCCGAAAAGGCCATGATACCCCTGCGTTTCCTGGTCCACTACTCCCCAACAATACCCCAGTCACCCATTGCCTGTCAATCATAATGCAAAAGCATCCTTCTGGAATGCAATTTCATCATGATAGCTTGTGCACACGCACTGCATCTGCTGCGCGTATACAGTGTTTTGAAAATCAGTCATTTGTGATTTTTAGAAGGGTGGACTTACCCTGCACACACAATTCACCCATAGAATATACTTACCTCTCCAGAGTCCCGCGGCAGTGGGGGCACAAATCACTTGAAAAATGTCCGCCGTGGCCATTTCTGAGTGATTTGTGCATGCGCACTGGAGGTGTTCCCCGGGAACAAGGCGCGGGCACCATGTTCTCGGAGGCCTGCGCATGCGCAGTAGGTTCTGGCTTTCTAATAACTGCCAGAGAGGAAGGGGTCCATGAAGGAGGCTTCACCCGGGTCCCCTCCTCTCTTAAAATGCCCCTGATAGCACCCCATATATATTCTATATATAATTATACTGGAATACATTTTGTAAATCCAGTAAAAGTTGCCCTTCTGTGTTTTTTTAATGCATTGCTATAAGGATATCATTGTAGGTATTGACTGAGATACAGAGGTCCTTGGATATCCAGCTCTTAATTTTGTGTTTGGAGAAAGAATTGGACATACAAAGATTACAGATAAAAATCAGTTCCAAAAGAGTTAGGATGAACACATATTAATGATATTATGAAAAAACTAAGTATCCAAAAATAATTTACCACTGGTTCAGATGTTTTTGTGTTTATTCCATTTATTTAGTTTAGATCCCTGCTGCCATAAGGAGCGGTTACTTCCAGATTTGGACCTGGCTACACTGTTGCACAGGTGCACTGGTTCAGATGGGCATTGGGTACAAGTACAGTATATCCTACTGGAGAGAGATCCCAAGATCCCTTTCTTTCTAGACTGCTCCATAGAGGTAAGTAGGGTAGTGCCATTTACAGATAAAGTCCAAAATCTTTTGGTTCACTGAGCTTGCTAATTGCACTATTGCAACGTCTAATACATTGTTCTGCGATATCTCCTGCTTTTGTCTTTGTTAAATATATACTTTACTTGATAAATAGGCACCTCAGAATGTTTTGAAAGGTGATAATCTTTGTGCAGGGTACATTAAATTCACTACAGAATAGCATAAGCCAGTATGCAGATACACTGCATACAATATATTTATTTACAGCCAACACAAATGTGGCTAGGTTTTCAAGAGGGGCCTTCATGCACTAGTTCTTCAGTGTTCACACATAAATCTCCTTCCACCAACCAGAAGCTCAATCTCTCTTAGGCAATTGTCAGATTAATGGTTCAGAAACTCACAGTTTATCAATCAGCAGCTCAAACCTTCCCAAGCTAATCCACACCACAAAGCTCTCTCCAGTAATCAACACTCCTGGTTACCTGCCCTGAAGCAAGAGATGGACTTATTTACAGACACCAGAATGTTTTCCCATGTCTGTGTTGGGTGTTTGTTTTGCAGTTGGGAACATTGCTAAATGGTGTGGAATAAGAATACTTATATTCTGTATAGCATGCCCTAGGAAGTCTAATAGACTGTCCTAGGGTGTCATTTTTGGGATAAAGTGTTAAGAATTTTTTTTTTTTTAGTAATGATGAAGGGAAAATGCTTTAAATGTGCTGAGTTTGTAACATATTCCTATAAGGAAGTAGAGTATATATGACAGATAAATAGGATGGTTTGTGTTTAGAATATGCCAACTCTAAATGCTAAATTATCTTTTGTTCTGACTGTATTATTGCAGTTATCAGGCAATAGTTGTAATTTATTACTTTTTGTGCATCTAAATATATGATTTTTCTTTTGAATTATTATTATTGAATTATTATTCCTGGTCCAATCATTGTGCTTTTTTATTTTTACTTTATCCTTACAACTAGACCTATATTAAAAACATGATATGAATTGAGCAGTCAGAGATTGTCCTTCCTGCTGGCAGAGAAAGCCTCCTGTTGTGAACCTCTAAATAAAAAAAACCCTCTACAAATAAAAGGTTCTCTGATCGGTACACTGAATATAGCCTTTAGTGGTCAATTTAGTGCAGGACAATCTGTAAGGAGTTACAAGCTGGAAAGGAGTAAAGAGAAATACAGGACATGAAGAAATTTAGAGGGAAGTACAGTAATGGTACTCGGAAGAAGAGTAAAGAAGGTGTATGTGGAGCATTGGTGACAAGTGGCCACTGGATATACATCAGAGCAATCAGCGGCAAATGGTAAATACCAGGATGAGTATAGAATGAGCATATTCTTTTTACATAAATTGCATCAGCTAGCAATTAAATTAAAGTATATTGAGTATTAGTAAGGCTAGTAAGGAGTGAGCCATCATGCAGATTGGTGAGTGACAGCATGACATTAGGCTATTAGGGTGGGGGATAATTAATACACATACTGTACTTATCTCATAAAAGCAGGAAAATTTAATATTTATGTTTTTTGGAGATGTATACGTTTCTTTTTTTATTTTTTTAAGAAAAAAGAGAGATACAGTAAGCAGGGTCTATTTCAGTGGTTCTCAAACTGTGCTGTGGCACCCTGGGGTGCCTTGGAGTGCTTGCAGGTGTGCCTTGGATTGATGGTCCATGACCAATTCAAATTATTTATGGTCAATGTAATAGGAAAATCTAGTGTTGGTGGCTGCCAATCATAAAATATGTGGACAAACAGAAGCAAATCCTGTCCCTCACCATACAACTGAGCCAAAGGATGATAATTAATCACAATTTACTTCATTCAATATTTCTTTAAAAATTTCTCAATAAGAAACTTTTGGCCTAGGGGTGCCGTGCAAAACATTCTGATACTCTAGGGTGCCGTGATCTAATTTGGGAACCACTGGTCTATTCGTGAAGAAGTGAAAAAAGTGGAGAAGTGAGCCAGTGGAGAAGCTGCCCATGGCAACCAATCAGTGTTGAGGTAACATTTATAAAATGCATTCTATAAAATTATACGTAGCAGCTGATTGGTTGCCATGGGCAACTTCTCCACTGGCTCACTTCTCCACACTTTTCACTGCTTCTCTATCTCTTGGCAATTCTCTCTCAAGCTCTATTTTGAGCACACTTTCTTGGAATCTCCATATACAGGTATCTCAACAATATGTCTTTTTAAACCCTTGTTCTACAATGGAACTTGTACAACTCATCATAGCTTGGTGGTCACACACTTACACCACAGAGGGGAGCTACATAAAGCTCACAGAAATATCAGGTAACTTTTAAAATCAATACGATAAATATTCAAGTTAGGGGTCTATATACTAAGCCTTTGATGGAGATAAAGTGGACGGAGATAAAGTATCAGCTCCTAACTGCCATGTCACAGGCTGTGTTTGAAAAGTGACAGGAGCTGGTTGGGTAGTATTTTAACTCCATCCATTTTATCTCCGTCCAAGGCTTAGTAAATAGACCCCTAAGTTATCAATGAATGCATATAACTGTCAACATTTACAAAATAATTAGCAGCTTAGCAGCTCTTCCAACACAAATTTTTGATCCAAATTCATCCAGTGGAAGGCCCAGAACAGGCTCCCTGTGTCAAAGTTCTGTCTTACATACAATAACCAGAGGTCCTATCAGGACCTCAACCCTTTAATATGTCTCCAAGGACCCAATTTTATCCCTCTGTGACGTTTCATTCCAAATCCATCCAGTGGAAGGCCCAGAACAGGCTCGCTGGGTCAAAGTTCTGACTGCTGACCACTAACAGGAGGTCCAACCAAGACCCAAACCCCCTAGTATGTCTTCTGGGATCCAATATTTCCAAACTGTGAAGTTTTTGTCAAAATCCATCTATTGGAAGGCACAGAACAGGCTCCCTGGGTCAAAGTTCTGCCCAGCATCCACCAACGGGAGGTCCGACCGGAATCTCAACCCCCTAGTATGTCTTCTGGGATCCAATGTTACCACTCTGTGAATTTTTCATCCAAATCCATCAAGTGGAAGGCTCAGAACAGGGTCCCCGAGTCAAAGTTCTGCCCAGCGTACACCAATGAGGGATCTGACAAGGACCCTAACTCCCCTAAAACCTGGCCAGGGTCCAACTGGACCACCTCACATTGGTTTCATCCAAATCAGTGCAGGGGTGTCCGAATATATAACCGGACAGACAAACAAACAAACAAACAAACAAACAGACCAATTAATTTTATATATAAGATAAATCTCTGCTGATTATGAAGACTGCAGCAAACATGGAACCTTGGCCCTTCTCTGAGTTCCAGCCTTAAGCTAAAAGATCAAGACTTGCCTGAGGGACGATTGTCCTCTGTTATCACTTGCCAGCCCTTTCCTTGTTAAAAGCATATGCAGCCTTGTAAAGTAGTATTACTGTACTTCACAATTGAAAAAGACTACTTGTCTAAGATAGGGACTGATCACTAGCCTGCCCTCAATATTTTTCATCCTCCCGCAAGTACAAAGCCAATACTCTGATAAAGAAAGATCTCCACAGATTACTGCTCTTGCGTTTGACAGATGTGACTTGGAGGCTGAGAATTTTCAGCTCTTTACAGCACAATAGGTATCCTAAGCTAGATCATTATCGCTGGAACAAACGTTTAACATCAGAGATGCTGTTGGGGCTGCCATGGGCTCTGTTTATTAAAGCAAATAGCTCTGAGATGCCAAGAACATTTTTTAAGTCTGAATCAGCAACTTTTTGAGAAGATTTGCAGCCCCAGACAGCAAATTATTGAAAACCTGTTCTTATTTTAGCCATTTAAACAAGAAAAAGCTGTTGTATACAGGCAATACATCTCTTGCAAAGAGTAAATGTGTAAACCATGCAGAATTTATTATAGTGTTAACAATGCATTTATTTTACTGTGACTAAGTACATTTATCTCCGTAATTTGGCCACCTCTACCTCTGCAATGCAAAATAAAAATAAAAATGGTGGAGGAATATACACTGCTCAAAAAAAAAAAGGGAACACTAAAATAACACATCCTTGATCTGAATGAATGAAATATTCTTATTAAGTACTTTGTTCTTTACATAGTTGAATGTGCTGGCAACAAAATCACACAAAAATTATCAATGGAACTCAAATTTATTAACCCATGAAGGTCTGGATTTGGAGTCACACTCAAAATTAAAGTGGAAAAACACACTACAGGCTGATCCAACTTTGATGTAATGTCCTTAAAACAAGTCAAAATGAGGCTCGGTAGTGTGTGTGGCCTCCACGTGCCTGTATGACCTCCCTACAACCCACACAAGTGGCTCAGGTAGTGCAGCTCATCCAGGATGGCATATCAATGCGAGCTGTGGCAAGAAGGCTTGCTGTGTCTGTCAGCGTAGTGTCCAGAGCATGGAGGCACTACCAGGACACAGGCCAGTACATCAGGAGACGTGGAGGAGGCCGTAGGAGGACAACAGCCCAGCAGCAGGACTGCTACCTCCACCTTTGTGCAAGGAGGAACAGGAGGAGCACTGCCAGAGCCCTGCAAAATGACCTCCAGCAAGCCACAAATGTGCATGTGTCTACTCAAACGATCAGAAACAGACTTCATGAGGGTGGTATGAGGGCCCGACGTCCACAGGTGTGGGTTGTGCTTACAGCCCAACACCGTGCAGGACGTTTGGCATTTGCCAGAGAACACCAAGATTGGCAAATTCGCCACTAGCGCCCTGTGCTCTTCACAGATGAAAGCAGGTTCTCACTGAGCACATGTGACAGACGTGACAGAGTCTGGAGACGCCAAGGAGAATGTTCTGCTGCCTGCAACATCCTCCAGCATGACCGGTTTGACAGTGGGTCAGTAATGGTGTGGGGTAGCATTTCTTTGGGGGGCCGTACAGCCCTCCATGTACTCGCCAGAGGTAGCCTGACTGCCATTAGGTACCGAGATGAGATCCTCAGACCACTTGTGAGACCATATGCTGGTGCGGTTGGCCCTGGGTTCCTCCTAATGCAAGACAATGCTAGACCTCATGTGGCTGGAGTGTGTCAGCAGTTCCTGCAAGACGAAGGCATTGATGCTGTGGACTGGCCCGCCGGTTCCCCAGACCTGAATCCAATTGAGCACATCTGGGGCATCATGTCTGGCTCCATCCACCAACGCCACGTTGCACCACAGACTGTCCAGGAGTTGGCAGATGCTTTAGTCCAGGTCTGGGAGGAGATCCCTCAGGAGACCATCCGCCACCTCATCAGCAGGGACGTGCAGTCAGGGGAGGCAGGGGAGGCAGTGCCTCCCCTGTGATAAATTATTAAAAGAACAAAAAGAAGATACTTATGACACATGTTCTGTGTCATAAGTATGTTCTTTATTTTATTCTAATAATTTTAGGGGGTTAAATAGGTTTGGGAGGCACTGATAGCAGTGCCTCCCGTAGTTAATGGAAACGGGGATCGAGCGGGGGGGTGGGGCCAAGAAGTGGGCTGTAAAAGCCCATTGAAAAACATAGGCAAAGCGGCACCTATAGAAGTGCCTCGCTGACATCACTGTCAGCAAGGCAGAAATGATTGGACAGCGGATCCAGTGCTGGATCCGCTGGTCCAATCATCCATACGAGGCGGCGGGACAGTAATCTGCTCCCCTCCCTTCATCCCCCCGTAGTCCGTCACCTGCTGCTGCCTGCTGGCGATCATGTCAGGGACGGGACCCTGTGTAGAAGACAGCGGCGGCAGCGCTCCTGGAGCCGGCGTCTGAAGGCAAGTGGAGAAAGTTGAGTAGCGGCGGCTTGCGCTGTTCTCCTCCAGCCGCAGCAGCAGGTGTCTCTGTGTGTGCAGCGGAGCCGCGTCCGGAGTGCAGGGACAGCGAGAGGCGCCTGTGGTGAGTACAGCACATCCATCCATCCATCCATCCATCCCTCTCTCTCTCTCTCTCCCTCTCCCTCTCTCTCTCTCTCTCTCTCTCTCCCTCTCTCCCTCTCTCTCCCTCTCCCTCTCTCCCTCTCTCTCCCTCTCCCTCTCTCTCTCTCCCTCTCTCTCCCTCTCCCTCCCTCCCTCTCCCTCTCTCCCTCTCTCTCCCCCTCTCCCTCTCTATCCCTCTCTCCCTCTCCCTCTCTCTCCCTCTCTCTCTCCCTCTCTCTCTCTCTCTCTCTCTCTCTCCCTCTCTCTCCCTCCCTCTCTCTCTCTCCCTCCCTCTCCCTCTCTCTCCCTCTCCCTCTCCCTCCCTCTTCCTCTCCCTCTCTCTCCCTCTCCCCCTCTCCCTCTCTTTCCCTCCCTCTCCCTCTCTCTCCCTCTCCCTCTCTCTCCCTCCCTCTCCCTCCCTCCCTCTCTCCCTCTCCCCCTCTCTCTTCCTCTCCCTCTCTCTCTCCCTCTCTCTCTCTCCCTCCCTCTCCGTCTCTCCCTCCCTCCCTCTCTCTCCCTCTCTGTCTCCCTCTCTCTCTCCCTCTCCCTCTCTCTCTCCCTCTCCGTCTCTCTCTCTCTCCGGCCTGTGCATTGATATATATAAGCATAACTTTCAGTTTTTGCAGGTGCCGGCCCTAATGGATTCTACTGGACAAGTGGACGTGACCGGCGTGGGATGTAGGTAAGTAATCTCTCTCTCATTTTTACAGGTACCCCTATTGGATTCTACTGGACAAGTGGACGTGACCGGCGTGGGATGTAGGTAAGTATGTGTGAGTGTGTAAGTGTGTTTTTAATAAACTTTTACTTTCACGGTGTGTGTGTTGTGTTTTTATTTGGGTATTTTTGTTGTTGTAGAACTACAGGTACCAGCGGGCCCGTTATTTCCTCGCACGCTGGTACTTGAGGTTCCCCAAGTACCAGCAAGCGGGGGAGGCTTGCTGGGCCTTGTACTTCCACAACAAAAAACAATACTCTTTTGTTTTACACACATGGCTATCAGCCTGGCACCCACCGCCCAGGGGTGCTGGGGACAGCCTCGGGCTTCACCCCTGGCCCTTGGGTGCCTGGAGGGGGGGGGGAACCCTTGATTTAAGGGGTCCCCACTCCTCCAGGGAACCCCGGCCAGGGGTGACTAGTTGGGTGGGTAATGCCACGGCCGCAGGGACCTACATAAATGTGTCCCCCGGCTGTGGCATTATGTCCCTGGCTAGTGGAGCCCGGTGCTGGTTTTAAAAATACGGGGGACCCCTACATCTTTTGTCTCCCGTATTTTTGGAACCAGGACCGGACTAAGAGCCCGGTGCTGGTTGTCTAAATACGGGGAACCCCTGTCAATTTTTTTCCTGGTATTTAAACAACCAGGACCGGCTCAAAGAGCCCGAGGCTGGTTACACTTAGGAGGGGGGGACCTCACGCATTTTTTTTTTTCATTTTTTAACCCATTCAGACCCTTTTCCATTAAGTTAATGGAAGCCCTGGACAACAAAATTGCATTCATGTCCTCCTCCCACTCCCTTCCCAAACACTAATTTATTTATTTATTTATTTTCTATGCAAATGTACAATATATCACAAGTATGATGAGCAGGCAGGTAGCAGGCATTGGCGGCATTGGACTGAGATGCATATTAGTGGTGGAGGGCTGGGTCAGTTGATGATGGGTGAGTTTGTAAGCCATTGGCGGTGGCAGCAAGCAACGGCTCAGGGCAAGTAGCGGGCATTGGCTCGGCGGCGGTAGGGGCCATCGGCAGGATTCGGCGGACATTATGGCTATAGTGCCTCACCAGCCACTGACCTCACCGCACGCCACTGCTCATCAGGAGCATGCCCAGGCATTGTAGGGAGGTCATACAGGCACGTATAGGCTACACACACTACTGATCCTCATTTTGACTTGTTTTAAGGACATTACATCAAAGTTGGATCAGCCTGTAGTGTGTTTTTCCACTTTAATTTTGAGTGTGACTCCAAATCCAGACCTCCATGGGTTAATAAATTTGATTTCCATTGATAATTTTTGTGTGATTTTGTTGTCAGCACATTCAACTATGTAAAGAACAAAGTATTTAATAAGAACATTTCATTCATTTAGATCTAGGATGTGTTATTTTAGTGTTCCCTTTATTTTTTTGAGCAGTGTATATTGCAGTTTAGAAAGACCTTTAAGTAGGCTATAGATTATCAGTATTCTATAACTCGCAAGGCAGCTGCAGTGTGATGGAGACTTAAATACAGGCTTCTATAGTATAGGGTACTCATTATCATAGGCCTCAACAACAAGGCCACAAAGAAATCTCTTGGGTACCGATACTAGGGAAATGTGTAGGGTGGCTCAGGAAAAGTGGGCCCTATTTACATGCTGCACCACCACATAACTGAGGGGAGGGGTCATGCTATTTTGGGGAGCTTGGTAGATGCAGTAATCCAGTATTGTGTACCCATACCCCATCTCGGTGCCCCTTTTCGTCAAATGCTGACTTATAGGTAGAGATGCTCAAAACAATTTCTATGTAGTACATTAATCTGGTTCTAAATTTCTAATATTTGCAATAAATTCTAGAGCTTTGGATTGGACAAAAATTTGAGCGGAATGCTTTGTGGAACTTTGATATTGTTCAAGCTAAATTGGCTACATTGTATAGTATTTTAAAGTTTTTCTAGGAAATGGTGAACTTTAAACATCAAACTTACAGTAAACACTGTAATTGAACTAATGTCTACTAAATATCATTAAAATACTATAAATATAGACATTGTTGCTTGAACAAGCACCAGTGGATGTTTTATGTCAATGTTTTTAAGAGCAACATACTGTATATGTGGAAACAGATCACGTGTTCAAACACGAACTGAAAACTTGAAACTAAAATGGCTAATTTTATGTTCGCCACTTGCTTCTAGCCTATCTACAGTGCGCCCGGAAAGTATTCACAGCGCTTCACTTTTTCCACATTTTGTTATGTTGCAGCCTTATGGAATAAATAAATTTTTTCCCTCAAAATTCTACACACAATACCCCATAATGACAACGTGAAAAAGGTTTTTTGAGATTTCTGCAAATTTATTAAAAATGAAAAACTCTAAAAATAACTTGTCACAGAGCCGGATTAAGGGGGGAGCCCTGGGGGTACGTACCCCGGGCCCCCCTTTTTAAAAGGGCCCCCCGCAGCCCCACAACCCACCACAAATCGGATCTCTGATCCGATCTGCAGTACTGTGCCTAGAGCCGGAGCTAGCTGCTCAGCGAGGTCATCACTGCAGGGAGGCGCCGGTCTGGACGGAGAAGCGCTCTCCCCGCTCTTCCGCTTGCTGCACCTGTCAAACTAACAGGCCGCGGCAAACTAAGGCAGAGCTACGAGCCCTTCAGCCCATCTCCCCCGGTGCGGATATTAGTGTGTAGAATACTCTCCCCGCCCTGTTACAGTAAAGGCGCCTGTCAGTATAGACACTGAGGGGTGATCGGGAGCGCACGGTGGCTGCAGGTCTGTCCCCAGTATCCCCCTCCCTCCGGCTGGGAGGAGAGGAGCTACAGCTGCGGAAACCCCGCTCCGTCCGTCCACCTAACTGCTGCTGAGTGCTGAGAGGAGCAGGTAACGGTACACGGACACCGGAGACCCCGAGCTGACACACAGAGCTTTCCCCGGAGCCCCGTGCATTCGCTGGAAACATTCAGCATTAGCCCCTGGAAGAGACATTCAGCCAGATCTGTGAGTCTCTTGGGGGGGGGGGGGGGAACTGTATACCATAGGGAGCAGATAACTGTGCACCTTGGGGGGGGGGGGGGGTAACTGTATACCATAGGGAGCAGATAACTGTGCACCTTGGGGGGGAAGGGTAACTGTATATCATTTAGAGATGAGTCAAAAAGTAAGGCTGACTTATATATATAATATGTGTGTGTGTGTGTGTGTGTGTGTGTGTGTGTGTGTGTGTGTGTGTGTATATATATATATATATATAATGTGTGTGTGTGTGTGTGTGTGTGTGTGTGTATAATATATATATATATATATATATATATATATACACACGTGTGTGTGTGTGTGTGTGTGTGTGTGTGTGTGTGTGTGTATATATATATATATATATATATACACACACACACACACATATATGTATGTGTGTATATATGTATGTATATATACACAACTTGAAGAAAAGGACTGCGGCACTCGGGACGTTTTGAAAAATCACTGTATTAAGTGCAATACAACGTACATCGACGTTTCAGGGATTTTAACCCCTTCCTCAAGATGTGGTAGAGACACATCTTGAGGAATGGGTTAAAATCCCCGAAACGTCGATGTACGATGTATTGCACTTAATACAGTGATTTTTTCAAAACGTCCCCGAGTGCCGCAGTCCTTTTCTTCAAGTTGTGTGCATTTGATCCTGAGGGCACCGGGGCACTCTACATCCTTTAATACTAGAGAGTGCCGGGCTGTTGTTACCTGTATGTATATGTGTGTATATACATGTGTATATGTGCTTAAAATACACTGCATGTTCTTTGAGTTCATTGCCTACAGTGCCGTTCTTTTCTGGAATACTGTATGGACACTTTGAATGCAGCACGGAGGCTGGTTGTTACAGTTGATTTTGCGAGTGCCGACTGCTTTGCCTATATATATATATATATATATCTATGTGTGTGTGTGTGTGTGTGTGTGTGTGTGTGTGTATATATATATATATGTGTATACACATATGTGTGTGTGTGTGTGTGTGTGTGTGTGTGTATATATACTATATACACATATATGTATGTGTGTATAGATGTATGTATGTATGCATGTATATGTACATACATATATATATATATATATGGGCCCCCCTGTCTTAAGTACCCCGGGCCCCCTGAAGCCTTAATCCGGCTCTGCTTGTACATAAGTATTCACAGCCTTTGCCATGAAGCTCAAAATTGAGCTCAGGTGCATACTGTTTCCACTGATCATCCTTGAGATGTTCCTACAGCTTAATTGAAGTCCACCTGGGGTAAATTCAGTTGAATGGAAATGATTTGGAAAGGCACACACCTGTCTATATAAGGTCCCACACTTGGCAGTGCATGTCTGAGCACAAACCAAGCATGAAGTCAAATAAATTGTCTGTAGACCTCTGAGACAGGATTGTCTCGAGGAACAAATCTGGGGAAGGGTACAGAAATATATCTGCTGCTCTGAAGGTCCCATTGAGCACAGTGGCCTCCATCATCCATAAATGGAAGAAGTTCGGAACCACCAGGACTCTTCCTAGAGCTGGCCGTCCGTCTAAACTGAGTGATCGGGGGAGAGGGGCCCTAGTTAGGGAGGTGACCAAGAACCCGATGGTCCCTCTGTCAGAGCTACAGCAATCCTCTGTGGAGAGAGAACCTTCCAGAAGGACAACCATCTCTTCAGCAATCCACCAATCATGCCTTTATTGTAGAGTGGCCAGATGGAAGCAACTCCTTAGTAAAAAGCACATGGCAGCCCACCTGGAGTTTGCCAAAATGCACCTAAAGGACTCTCAGACCATGAGAAACAAAATTCTCTGGTCTGATGAGACAAAGATTTAACTATTTGGCATGAATGCCAGGCATCATGTTTGGAGGAAACCAGGCACCGCTCATCACCAGGCCAATACCATCCCTACATTGAAGCACGGTGGTGGCAGTATCATGCTGTGGAGATTGTTTTCAGTGGCAGGAACTGGGTGAATAGTCAGGATAGAGGGAAAGATGAATGCAGCAATGTACAGAGACATCCTGGATGAAAACCTGTTCCAGAGCGCTCTTGACCTCAGACTGGGGTGATGGTTCATCTTTCAGCAGGACACCGACCCTAAGCACACAGCCAAGATATTAAAGAAGCAGCTTCAGTACAACTCTGTGAATGTCCTTGAGTGGCCCAGTCAGAGCCCAGACTTGAATCAGATTGAACATCTCTGGATAGATCTGAAAATGGCTGTGCTCCGACGCTTCCCATCCAACCTGATGGAGCTTGAGAGGTACTGCAAAGAGGAATGGGCGAAACTGCCTAAAGATCGATGTACCAAGCTTGTGGCATCATATTCAAAAAGACTTGAGGCTTCTCATGAATATTCTGAACTATATTGGAGATTTCAAGGGAATACCCCAGTACCACCAGTGGGTTCACAATACCCAGTGGTCTGTATAATGCACTATGTAAGTGTTGTAGGAAACCACTAACACAAATCATATGGGAAATGTGCTTGAGCCAGAGTCTTTCTTTGAATGTGATGCTTATGTTGGAAATAGCCTCATGTTCATCTCCCATATGTCACATGAAACAAATGCATATAGTGTTAGACTAGAGCCACAGAGACATTTTTGGTTCCTCCAAATATCTCACTTACATAGCAAAAGATAATAGTCCAGCATTTAGGACCTAATTCAGTAAGGATAGCAAATTCTGCTAATTATCAGAATTTGCTATCTTTTGGAGCGCATGCTGGGGGCCGCCCATCGCTGGGCAAAGCCACCCAGAATGCTGACCGGAGCCTCCCCCACTTCAACAAGCAGAAATTGCTAAGCGTCCGCAATTTGTTAGCAGAAACTGTGGAAGCCTTCTGCCGGCGCAGGTTAGCAGCGGCCGCAGGAGACTCGCCACCATCTTCCTGATCGCGGCTGCTCTGTGTGATGTCACGCAGCTGACATGATCATGCCGCTGACACCCCCCCCCGTTCGTCCGCCTCCACTCCCGCAATGCTCCATCTCCTCCCTGGAAATGAAGTGTTGCCTGCCCCACCCCACAACACCGCATCAGTCTGATTGGCAGGCAGAGGCGATCGCATTTTCTGCAGCCCCCTGCAGAAAATGCAGACGCATGCACAAGACAGGCGCATGCGCAGGACGGGTGCTGCGCATGAGCCTGCATCTTTTTCTCAGAAATTGCGGTTGGATCGCTTATTGCGATCCAACCTGAATTAGGCCCTTAATCAAATCTTCTTGGTTGAATAAAACACTGGTATTAATAAAAACATTTATTCCCCAAATGTAGAATCCCATAGCCTGTAAAAAAAAAAATTATACTCACCTCTTCCTAGTGTAGATCGGTCTTCTTCAGTCCAAAGTAGGAATCCAGGGGTCTATCAGCAGTCACAGGGTGGAGTTGAAAAAAAAAATCCTCCCTAGTTGAAATAAGGTCTATAGGTTGTAATAAAATAGCATTTTATTGCCAGTTGTAATAAACCAAAAGAAGCCGTTACACAAATATATGACAAATCAATATTTCAATTTATTAAAACACCATAAATAGTGTGACAAATAATGATAATAAAAACACATAAACTCAACATAATGAGAATTATAGCCACACATGTTAATAATTCCTCACAAGATTGCAGGCCATCAGTTTAAATGGTCTCTTGTTTATGAAAAAGTCAGAAAAGGCAGGTATCAGAATTACTGGTGTAATGGATTACAGTCGCATTCAGAAATGGAACCACATTTGAAATTTGCCCATCCACGAATGTGTCCAGGGCTTGTGTATAGACGTTGGTTTGTTTTGAATTAGCAATAACTTGAAATTCCCAAGTAGATATACTGTATGTGCACACTGTACAGTATATATAAAATACTGTGCAAAAGTTTTAGGCAGGTGTTTAAAAAATGCTGCAAAGTAAGAATGCTTTCAAAAATAGAAGTGTTAATAGTTTATTTTTAACAATTAACAAAATGCAAAGTGAATGAACAGAAGAGAAATATCAATCAAATCAAAGGGGGTCATTCCGAGCTAATCGCAGCGTGCTTTCGTTCGCACAGCTGCGACCAGGTCACTACTGCGCACGCGCGGGGGCCGTAAAGCGCATGTTCATCGTTGCCCGGCGACGGCCATCACCGGGCAACGACGCTGACTTCGAAGAAAGCGGTCGCAGTGGTGACCTCAAGAAGATTGACTGCAGGAAGGCATTCCGGGGCGGCAAGTCACCGTTTGAGGCCGTTTTTGGGGAGTGGTAAGGAAAACGCAGGCGTGTCCAGGGGAACGGAGGGCGGATTTCTGACGTCAAAGCCGAGCCCATCATCGCTGGATCCGTCACACAGGGGAAGTAAGTCCAGGGCTGGTCTTGTTTTGCAGGAAACTTTTTTTAGCATAGCAGGGATGCACAAGCGTTCGCAGCCCTGCTATGCTAAAATACACTCCCCCATAGGTGGAGATTAGTTGATCGCACCAGCAGCAAAAAGTTGCTAGGTGCGATTAACTCGGAATGGGGGCCAATATTTGGTGTGACCACCCTTTGCCTTCAAAACTGCATCAATTCTTCTAGGTACACTTGCACTGCCACTGGTTTCTGCCAGTTCTGAGCTGATGACACTGCTGTACACCTTCCAATTTCAAAGGGAAGTAAGCATGATGTGTCTTTCATCTGATGCACTAAGTTTCCTTTGCTGACCACTGCATCTACGGTCCTTAATGTTGCTCATATCTTTGTGCTTCTTCAAAAGAACTTGAACAGCAAATCTTGAAACTCCAGTCTGCTTTGAAAGCTTTGCGTGGGAGAGACCTTGGTGATGCAGTACAACTACCTTGTGTCTTGTTGCTGTGCTCAATCTTGCCATGGTGTGTGACCTGTGACATGTATTCTACAACCTCAACCTTGTAGCAGAGCTTGGATGTTCCTGTTTGGTATGATTGGTTATTCATGCACCTGACTATGGGGGTAATTCAGACCTGATCGCTCGCTAGCGTTTTTTGCAGCGCTGCGATCATGTCAGAACTGCGCATGCATATGCACCGCAATGCGCAGGCGCGTCGCATGGGTACAAAGCGGATTGTTGCAGTGCGATGGGTTTTACGAAAAATCCATTTGCATAGCCGATCGTAAGGAGATTGACAGGAAGAAGGCATTTGTGGGTGGCAACTGACCGTTTTCAGGGAGTGGTTGGAAAAACGCAGGCGTGTCCAAGCGTTTGCAGGGCGGGTGTCTGACGTCAATTCCGTCCATGGACAGGCTGAAGTGATCGCAGCGGCTGAGTAAGTCCTGGGCAACTCAGAAACTGCACAAAGTTTGTTTTTACCGCTCGGCTGCACATGCGATCGCACACTTGCACAGCTAAAATACACTCCCCGGTGGGCGGAGATTATGCGAACGCAGGACTGCAAAAAAAAAAACTAGCGAGCAAGCGATCCTGAATGACCCCCTATAATCCTACAAAATCCCTGACTGTGTGCAAGTGTGCCTAGAAGAACTGATGTTGTTTTGAAGGCAAAGAGTGGACTCACCAAATATTGATTTGATTTACATTTCTCTTCTGTTCATTCACTCTATTTTGTTACTTGATAAAAATAAACTATTAATGCGTCTATTTTTTAATGCATTCTTACTTTGCAGCATTTTTTTCACACCTGCTTAAAACTTTTGCACAATATTGTAAATATATACCTGCACACACTTCAGCATCATTTTCCATAAACTGACTACTTCCATGATCCCAACCCAACTTATTCTAACAGTGACTGTAAGTGACCATTTTAATTGTACCTCCTGACCGTCCTGATTTCATCAGCGCAGTCCCTATTTTAAGGACCTCGTCCCACTGTTACAGTCGGGAATGCATTGTCCCGATCTGCCTGGGAGTTGGGAGGTGTGACCCATTCTTGCATCAGTAAAATGGTGCCACTGGTGTGTGTGGCATAGAAGCTGTGTTAGAATGGGGGCAAGAGAGGGATTAGCGCTTTTCAACTATAGGTAAGCCGCTGGGATGTGCACGTGCCCCACTCCATGATGTGGAAAGGCCCCTGACACAGACTCCCTGTCATGCGTATGTGTCTCTCCTTGGTGTGGCCACTTTCCCAGCCTCGATTAGCTTATACTCTAAAGTTGGGAGGTATGAGTTAACTTCACCCATTATGTCCTACTGGACAAAAATGATAGATGTTGTCATTTTCATCATTTTGCACAAATTAAGGATAGATTGTGTTTTGTTAACTATAGCTAGAATTGCATGATTACTGTAAATCGTTTTACAATTCAGGAGAATGGGAATTTGCTTCAGCCCCCAAACACCTTTTACCAGTTTAGTTTTTCTCTTATTTTAAGACCTGCTACCATTTATCTCACTCCGTTTGCATTGATGTCTCAGTCATACTGATATTTACTTCTGAAATGTGCTGCTGGGGTGCAAGGGGTGCCATTGCTATGAGGTTCAGAGTTTTAGGGGAGCCTGGACCCAGGTTATACAGATTAGTGATGAGCGCCTGAAATTTTTCGGGTTTTGTGTTTTGGTTTTGGGTTCGGTTCCGCGGCCGTGTTTTGGGTTCGACCGCGTTTTGGCAAAACCTCACCGAATTTTTTTTGTCGGATTCGGGTGTGTTTTGGATTCGGGTGTTTTTTTCAAAAAACCCTAAAAAACAGCTTAAATCATAGAATTTGGGGGTCATTTTGATCCCATATTATTATTAACCTCAAAAACCATAATTTCCACTAATTTTCAGTCTATTCTGAATACCTCACACCTCACAATATTATTTTTAGTCCTAAAATTTGCACCGAGGTCGCTGGATGACTAAGCTAAGCGACCCTAGTGGCCGACACAAACACCTGGCCCATCTAGGAGTGGCACTGCAGTGTCACGCAGGATGTCCCTTCCAAAAAACCCTCCCCAAACAGCACATGACGCAAAGAAAAAAAGAGGCGCAATGAGGTAGCTGTGTGAGTAAGATTAGCGACCCTAGTGGCCGACACAAACACCGGGCCCATTTAGGAGTGGCACTGCAGTGTCACGCAGGATGTCCCTTCCAAAAAACCCTCCCCAAACAGCACATGACGCAAAGAAAAAAAGAGGCGCAATGAGGTAGCTGACTGTGTGAGTAAGATAAGCGACCCTAGTGGCCGACACAAACACCGGGCCCATTTAGGAGTGGCACTGCAGTGTCACTCAGGATGGCCCTTCCAAAAAACCCTCCCCAAACAGCACATGACGCAAAGAAAAAAAGAGGCGCAATGAGGTAGCTGACTGTGTGAGTAAGATAAGCGACCCTAGTGGCCGACACAAACACCGGGCCCATTTAGGAGTGGCACTGCAGTGTCACGCAGGATGTCCCTTCCAAAAAACCCTCCCCAAACAGCACATGACGCAAAGAAAAAAAGAGGCGCAATGAGGTAGCTGTGTGAGTAAGATTAGCGACCGTAGTGGCCGACACAAACACCGGGCCCATTTAGGAGTGGCACTGCAGTGTCACGCAGGATGTCCCTTCCAAAAAACCCTCCCCAAACAGCACATGATGCAAAGAAAAAAAGAGGCGCAATGAGGTAGCTGTGTGAGTAAGATTAGCGACCCTAGTGGCCGACACAAACACCGGGCCCATCTAGGAGTGGCACTGCAGTGTCACGTAGGATTTCCCTTCCAAAAAACCCTCCCCAAACAGCACATGACGCAAAGAAAAAAAGAGGCGCAATGAGGTAGCTGTGTGAGTAAGATTAGCGACCCTAGTGGCCGACACAAACACCGGGCCCATTTAGGAGTGGCACTGCAGTGTCACGCAGGATGTCCCTTCCAAAAAACCCTCCCCAAACAGCACATGACGCAAAGAAAAAAAGAGGCGCAATGAGGTAGCTGTGTGAGTAAGATTAGCGACCGTAGTGGCCGACACAAACACCGGGCCCATTTAGGAGTGGCACTGCAGTGTCACGCAGGATGTCCCTTCCAAAAAACCCTCCCCAAACAGCACATGACGCAAAGAAAAAAAGAGGCGCAATGAGGTAGCTGTGTGAGTAAGATTAGCGACCCTAGTGGCCGACACAAACACCGGGCCCATCTAGGAGTGGCACTGCAGTGTCACGCAGGATAGCCCTTCCAAAAAACCCTCCCCAAACAGCACATGACGCAAAGAAAAATAAAAGAAAAAAGAGGTGCAAGATGGAATTGTCCTTGGGCCCTCCCACCCACCCTTATGTTGTATAAACAAAACAGGACATGCACACTTTAACCAACCCATCATTTCAGTGACAGGGTCTGCCACACGACTGTGACTGATATGACGGGTTGGTTTGGACCCCCCCCAAAAAAGAAGCAATTAATCTCTCCTTGCACAAACTGGCTCTACAGAGGCAAGATGTCCACCTCATCATCATCCTCCGATATATCACCGTGTACATCCCCCTCCTCACAGATTATCAATTCGTCCCCACTGGAATCCACCATCTCAGCTCCCTGTGTACTTTGTGGAGGCAATTGCTGCTGGTCAATGTCTCCGCGGAGGAATTGATTATAATTCATTTTAATGAACATCATCTTCTCCACATTTTCTGGATGTAACCTCGTACGCCGATTGCTGACAAGGTGAGCGGCGGCACTAAACACTCTTTCGGAGTACACACTTGTGGGAGGGCAACTTAGGTAGAATAAAGCCAGTTTGTGCAAGGGCCTCCAAATTGCCTCTTTTTCCTGCCAGTATAAGTATGGACTGTGTGACGTGCCTACTTGGATGCGGTCACTCATATAATCCTCCACCATTCTTTCAATGGTGAGAGAATCATATGCAGTGACAGTAGACGACATGTCCGTAATCGTTGTCAGGTCCTTCAGTCCGGACCAGATGTCAGCATCAGCAGTCGCTCCAGACTGCCCTGCATCACCGCCAGCGGGTGGGCTCGGAATTCTGAGCCTTTTCCTCGCACCCCCAGTTGCGGGAGAATGTGAAGGAGGAGATGTTGACAGGTCGCGTTCCGCTTGACTTGACAATTTTCTCACCAGCAGGTCTTTCAACCCCAGCAGACTTGTGTCTGCCGGAAAGAGAGATCCAAGATAGGCTTTAAATCTAGGATCGAGCACGGTGGCCAAAATGTAGTGCTCTGATTTCAACAGATTGACCACCCGTGAATCCTTGTTAAGCGAATTAAGGGCTCCATCCACAAGTCCCACATGCCTAGCGGAATCGCTCCGTGTTAGCTCCTCCTTCAATGTCTCCAGCTTCTTCTGCAAAAGCCTGATGAGGGGAATGACCTGACTCAGGCTGGCAGTGTCTGAACTGACTTCACGTGTGGCAAGTTCAAAGGGCAGCAGAACCTTGCACAACGTTGAAATCATTCTCCACTGCGCTTGAGACAGGTGCATTCCACCTCCTATATCGTGCTCAATTGTATAGGCTTGAATGGCCTTTTGCTGCTCCTCCAACCTCTGAAGCATATAGAGGGTTGAATTCCACCTCGTTACCACTTCTTGCTTCAGATGATGGCAGGGCAGGTTCAGTAGTTTTTGGTGGTGCTCCAGTCTTCTGTACGTGGTGCCTGTACGCCGAAAGTGTCCCGCAATTCTTCTGGCCACCGACAGCATCTCTTGCACGCCCCTGTCGTTTTTTAAATAATTCTGCACCACCAAATTCAAGGTATGTGCAAAACATGGGACGTGCTGGAATTTGCCCATATTTAATGCACACACAATATTGCTGGCGTTGTCCGATGCCACAAATCCACAGGAGAGTCCAATTGGGGTAAGCCATTCCGCGATGATCTTCCTCAGTTGCCGTAAGAGGTTTTCAGCTGTGTGCGTATTCTGGAAAGCGGTGATACAAAGCGTAGCCTGCCTAGGAAAGAGTTGGCGTTTGCGAGATGCTGCTACTGGTGCCGCCGCTGCTGTTCTTGCGGCGGGAGTCCATACATCTACCCAGTGGGCTGTCACAGTCATATAGTCCTGACCCTGCCCTGCTCCACTTGTCCACATGTCCGTGGTTAAGTGGACATTGGGTACAGCTGCATTTTTTAGGACACTGGTGACTCTTTTTCTGAGGTCTGTGTACATTTTCGGTATCGCCTGCCTAGAGAAATGGAACCTAGATGGTATTTGGTACCGGGGACACAGTACCTCCAACAAGTCTCTAGTTGGCTCTGCAGTAATGATGGATACCGGAACCACGTTTCTCACCACCCAGGATGCCAAGGCCTCAGTTATCCGCTTTGCAGTAGGATGACTGCTGTGATATTTCATCTTCCTCGCAAAGGACTGTTGGACAGTCAATTGCTTGGTGGAAGTAGTAAAAGTGGTCTTACGACTTCCCCTCTGGGATGACCATCGACTCCCAGCAGCAACAACAGCAGCGCCAGCAGCAGTAGGCGTTACACGCAAGGATGCATCGGAGGAATCCCAGGCAGGAGAGGAATCGTCAGAATTGCCAGTGACATGGCCTGCAGGACTATTGGCATTCCTGGGGAAGGAGGAAATTGACACTGAGGGAGTTGGTGGGGTGGTTTGCGTGAGCTTGGTTACAAGAGGAAGGGATTTACTGGTCAGTGGACTGCTTCCGCTGTCACCCAAAGTTTTTGAACTTGTCACTGACTTATTATGAATGCGCTGCAGGTGACGTATAAGGGAGGATGTTCCGAGGTGGTTAACGTCCTTACCCCTACTTATTACAGCTTGACAAAGGGAACACACGGCTTGACACCTGTTGTCCGCATTTCTGTTGAAATACCTCCACACCGAAGAGCTGATTTTTTTGGTATTTTCACCAGGCATGTCAACGGCCATATTCCTCCCACGGACAACAGGTGTCTCCCCGGGTGCCTGACTTAAACAAACCACCTCACCATCAGAATCCTCCTGGTCAATTTCCTCCCCAGCGCCAGCAACACCCATATCCTCCTCATCCTGGTGTACTTCAACACTGACATCTTCAATCTGACTATCAGGAACTGGACTGCGGGTGCTCCTTCCAGCACTTGCAGGGGGCGTGCAAATGGTGGAAGGCGCATGCTCTTCACGTCCAGTGTTGGGAAGGTCAGGCATCGCAACCGACACAATTGGACTCTCCTTGTGGATTTGGGATTTTGAAGAACGCACAGTTCTTTGCGGTGCTACTGCTTTTGCCAGCTTGAGTCTTTTCATTTTTCTAGCGAGAGGCTGAGTGCCTCCATCCTCATGTGAAGCTGAACCACTAGCCATGAACATAGGCCAGGGCCTCAGCCGTTCCTTGCCACTCCGTGTGGTAAATGGCATATTGGCAAGTTTACGCTTCTCCTCCGACAATTTTATTTTAGGTTTTGGAGTCCTTTTTTTACTGATATTTGGTGTTTTGGATTTGACATGCTCTGTACTATGACATTGGGCATCGGCCTTGGCAGACGACGTTGCTGGCATTTCATCGTCTCGGCCATGACTAGTGGCAGCAGCTTCAGCACGAGGTGGAAGTGGATCTTGATCTTTCCCTAATTTTGGAACCTCAACATTTTTGTTCTCCATATTTTAATAGGCACAACTAAAAGGCACCTCAGGTAAACAATGGAGATGGATGGATACTAGTATACAATTATGGACGGACTGCCGAGTGCCGACACAGAGGTAGCTACAGCCGTGGACTACCGTACTGTACTGTGTCTGCTGCTAATATAGACTGGTTGATAAAGAGATGTAGTAGTATGTATGTATAAAGAAGAAAGAAAAAAAAACCACGGGTAGGTGGTATACAATTATGGACGGACTGCCGAATGCCGACACAGAGGTAGCTACAGCCGTGGACTACCGTACTGTACTGTGTCTGCTGCTAATATAGACTGGTTGATAAAGAGATGTAGTAGTATGTATGTATAAAGAAGAAAGAAAAAAAAACCACGGGTAGGTGGTATACAATTATGGACAGACTGCCGAGTGCCGACACAGAGGTAGCTACAGCCGTGGACTACCGTACTGTACTGTGTCTGCTGCTAATATAGACTGGTTGATAAAGAGATGTAGTAGTATGTATGTATAAAGAAGAAAGAAAAAAAAACCTCGGGTAGGTGGTATACAATTATGGACGGACTGCCGAGTGCCGACACAGAGGTAGCTACAGCCGTGAACTACCGTACTGTACTGTGTCTGCTGCTAATATAGACTGGTTGATAAAGAGATGTAGTAGTATGTATGTATAAAGAAGAAAGAAAAAAAAAACACGGGTAGGTGGTATACAATTATGGACGGACTGCCGAGTGCCGACACAGAGGTAGCTACAGCCGTGAACTACCGTACTGTACTGTGTCTGCTGCTAATATAGACTGGTTGATAAAGAGATGTAGTAGTATGTATGTATAAAGAAGAAAGAAAAAAAAACCTCGGGTAGGTGGTATACAATTATGGACGGACTGCCGAGTGCCGACACAGAGGTAGCTACAGCCGTGAACTACCGTACTGTACTGTGTCTGCTGCTAATATAGACTGGTTGATAAAGAGATGTAGTAGTATGTATGTATAAAGAAGAAAGAAAAAAAAACCTTGGGTAGGTGGTATACAATTATGGACGGACTGCCGAGTGCCGACACAGAGGTAGCTACAGCCGTGAACTACCGTACTGTACTGTGTCTGCTGCTAATATAGACTGGTTGATAAAGAGATGTAGTAGTATGTATGTATAAAGAAGAAAGAAAAAAAAACCTCGGGTAGGTGGTATACAATTATGGACGGACTGCCGAGTGCCGACACAGAGGTAGCTACAGCCGTGAACTACCATACTGTACTGTGTCTGCTGCTAATATAGACTGGTTGATAAAGAGATGTAGTAGTATGTATGTATAAAGAAGAAAGAAAAAAAAACCACGGGTAGGTGGTATACAATTATGGACGGACTGCCGAGTGCCGACACAGAGGTAGCTACAGCCGTGGACTACCGTACTGTACTGTGTCTGCTGCTAATATAGACTGGTTGATAAAGAGATGTAGTAGTATGTATGTATAAAGAAGAAAGAAAAAAAAACCTCGGGTAGGTGGTATACAATTATGGACGGACTGCCGAGTGCCGACACAGAGGTAGCTACAGCCGTGAACTACCGTACTGTACTGTGTCTGCTGCTAATATAGACTGGTTGATAAAGAGATGTAGTAGTATGTATGTATAAAGAAGAAAGAAAAAAAAACCTCGGGTAGGTGGTATACAATTATGGACGGACTGCCGAGTGCCGACACAGAGGTAGCTACAGCCGTGAACTACCATACTGTACTGTGTCTGCTGCTAATATAGACTGGTTGATAAAGAGATGTAGTAGTATGTATGTATAAAGAAGAAAGAAAAAAAAACCACGGGTAGGTGGTATACAATTATGGACGGACTGCCGAGTGCCGACACAGAGGTAGCTACAGCCGTGGACTACCGTACTGTACTGTGTCTGCTGCTAATATAGACTGGTTGATAAAGAGATGTAGTAGTATGTATGTATAAAGAAGAAAGAAAAAAAAACCTCGGGTAGGTGGTATACAATTATGGACGGACTGCCGAGTGCCGACACAGAGGTAGCTACAGCCGTGAACTACCGTACTGTACTGTGTCTGCTGCTAATATAGACTGGTTGATAAAGAGATGTAGTAGTATGTATGTATAAAGAAGAAAGAAAAAAAATCCTCGGGTAGGTGGTATACAATTATGGACGGACTGCCGAGTGCCGACACAGAGGTAGCTACAGCCGTGAACTACCGTACTGTACTGTGTCTGCTGCTAATATAGACTGGTTGATAAAGAGATGTAGTAGTATGTATGTATAAAGAAGAAAGAAAAAAAAACCACGGGTAGGTGGTATACAATTATGGACGGACTGCCGAGTGCCGACACAGAGGTAGCTACAGCCGTGAACTACCGTACTGTACTGTGTCTGCTGCTAATATAGACTGGTTGATAAAGAGATGTAGTAGTATGTATGTATAAAGAAGAAAGAAAAAAAAACCACGGGTAGGTGGTATACAATTATGGACGGACTGCCGAGTGCCGACACAGAGGTAGCTACAGCCGTGAACTACCGTACTGTACTGTGTCTGCTGCTAATATAGACTGGTTGATAAAGAGATGTAGTAGTATGTATGTATAAAGAAGAAAGAAAAAAAAACCTCGGGTAGGTGGTATACAATTATGGACGGACTGCCGAGTGCCGACACAGAGGTAGCTACAGCCGTGAACTACCGTACTGTACTGTGTCTGCTGCTAATATAGACTGGTTGATAAAGAGATGTAGTAGTATGTATGTATAAAGAAGAAAGAAAAAAAAACCTCGGGTAGGTGGTATACAATTATGGACGGACTGCCGAGTGCCGACACAGAGGTAGCTACAGCCGTGAACTACCATACTGTACTGTGTCTGCTGCTAATATAGACTGGTTGATAAAGAGATGTAGTAGTATGTATGTATAAAGAAGAAAGAAAAAAAAACCACGGGTAGGTGGTATACAATTATGGACGGACTGCCGAGTGCCGACACAGAGGTAGCTACAGCCGTGGACTACCGTACTGTACTGTGTCTGCTGCTTATATAGACTGGTTGATAAAGAGATGTAGTAGTATGTATGTATAAAGAAGAAAGAAAAAAAAACCTCGGGTAGGTGGTATACAATTATGGACGGACTGCCGAGTGCCGACACAGAGGTAGCTACAGCCGTGAACTACCGTACTGTACTGTGTCTGCTGCTAATATAGACTGGTTGATAAAGAGATGTAGTAGTATGTATGTATAAAGAAGAAAGAAAAAAAACCACGGGTAGGTGGTATACAATTATGGACGGACTGCCGAGTGCCGACACAGAGGTAGCTACAGCTGTGAACTACCGTACTGTACTGTGTCTGCTGCTAATATAGACTGGTTGATAAAGAGATGTAGTAGTATGTATGTATAAAGAAGAAAGAAAAAAAAACCTCGGGTAGGTGGTATACAATTATGGACGGACTGCCGAGTGCCGACACAGAGGTAGCTACAGCCGTGAACTACCGTACTGTACTGTGTCTGCTGCTAATATAGACTGGTTGATAAAGAGATGTAGTAGTATGTATGTATAAAGAAGAAAGAAAAAAAAACCACGGGTAGGTGGTATACAATTATGGACGGACTGCCGAGTGCCGACACAGAGGTAGCTACAGCCGTGGACTACCGTACTGTACTGTGTCTGCTGCTAATATAGACTGGTTGATAAAGAGATGTAGTAGTATGTATGTATAAAGAAGAAAGAAAAAAAACCACGGGTAGGTGGTATACAATTATGGATGGACTGCCGAGTGCCGACACAGAGGTAGCTACAGCCGTGAACTACCGTACTGTGTCTGCTGCGACTGGATGATAAATAATGATATAAAAAATATATATATATCACTACTGCAGCCGGACAGGTATATATTATATAATGACGGACCTGCTGGACACTGACTGTCAGCAGAATGAGTTTTTTATAGAATAAAAAAAAAACACCACACAAGTGAAGTCACACGACGAGTGTTTAACTTTTTCAGGCAATCACAATATAGTATACTACTAACTATACTGGTGGTCAGTGTGGTCAGGTCACTGGTCAGTCACACTGGCAGTGGCACTCCTGCAGCAAAAGTGTGCACTGTTTAATTTTAATATAATATGTACTCCTGGCTCCTGCTATAACCTATAACTGGCACTGCAGTGCTCCCCAGTCTCCCCCACAATTATAAGCTGTGTGAGCTGAGCACAGTCAGATATATATACATAGATGATGCAGCACACTGGGCTGAGCAGTGCACACAGATATGGTATGTGACTGAGTCACTGTGTGTATCGTTTTTTTCAGGCAGAGAACGGATATATTAAATAAAACTGCACTGTCTGGTGGTCACTGTGGTCAGTCACTAGTAAACTCTGCACTCTCTACACTTCTACAGTACTCCTAAGCTCCAGTAAATCAGGTCAATCTCTCTCTCTCTCTCTTCTAATCTAAATGGAGAGGACGCCAGCCACGTCCTCTCCCTATCAATCTCAATGCACGTGTGAAAATGGCGGCGACGCGCGGCTCCTTATATAGAATCCGAGTCTCGCGAGAATCCGACAGCGTCATGATGACGTTCGGGCGCGCTCGGGTTAACCGAGCAAGGCGGGAGGATCCGAGTCTGCTCGGACCCGTGAAAAAAACCATGAAGTTCGGGCGGGTTCGTATTCAGAGAAACCGAACCCGCTCATCTCTAATACAGATGCATACCAATTTCCCAGATTTGCCTGCTAAGCAATTGGGTCTGATACATTGTCCAGCCTTAATTGTGTGACATTACATTTTGTGTGAGAGGACTGTGTAGTAGATGTTATAACGGTAAGGGGGCATTGTAACGTGGCATATTATGAACTGGGAACACTATGTCATAATGTGAATTGTGAATACTGTGTGGCATAATGTGTACTGGCAGTAATACAATGTGACATCATGTAAATTAGGGAACTACGATTGATCGTAAAATACAATAAAATGAGGGGTCTATTCATGAAGCAGTGAAAAGAGAGGAGAAGTGAGCCTGTGGAGAAGTTGCCCATGGCAACCAATCAGCTGCTCCGTACTATTGTATAGTATGCAAATGATAAATGTTACTTCAATGCTGATTGGTTGCCATGGGCAACTTCTCCACTGGTTCACTTCTCCACACTTTTCACTGCTTCATAAATAGACCCCTATGGCACTGCTATGGTTCAGGGCATAAAAATAACTGCAGCGGATTGATGACTCTCAAGAAGCATTGGGACAGGGGCCCCTTTAATATGTTGCTATGGGGCCCACAAAGTTCTGGTTACGCCCCTGATCTTGTCTCTCTACTTCTGCGAAACTGAACTTAATAAATTATCATTACTTCAGCTCTAAGTCTTGGGTATACCCAAGTAGCAGAGAACACATATTGCTTTCCATGGGAAAGGGGGTAGCTGTAGATGAAGGCCTAATAATTCATCAACTGCAAGAGTTTTGCAACACTGGACATGTTGAAAAATGTGATCGGTTGATGACCATAATTGGCCAGTGTGTTTGATCATCTACTGAGTATATTGTCTCAGTGACACCTGAAGTGATCTGGATGCTTGGATTGAGTGTGAACAGGCATATTCTGCTACAGATTTAGAATCAGAAGCAGCCATGTTTGTGTCATAGTCTATTTGTGGTTGCCTGGCTGCGACTTCATGCAAATGGTGCAACAAAGTCCTTTCATGGTGTACATTCTTGCATATGAATGTGCAATGACTATGGGGTCTATTTACTAAGCCCTGGATGGAGATATATTGCACGGTGATAAAGTACCAGCCAATCAGCTCCTAACTGCTATGTTACAAGTTGTATTTGAAAAATGACAGTTAGGAGCTGGTTGGCTGATACTGTACTTCATCTCAATCAACTTAATCTCCAACCAAGGCTTAGCAAATAGATCCTTAAGACTCCCACTGTCAGCATCCACAGGCGCAGAAATAGAAAATTGGTACGTCTTTAGATGCACCATCGAAACTTGTACCTGCCCCATTCACAGAGCCGGCCCTAACCAATATGATGCCCTAGGCAAGATTTTGGCTGGTGCCCCCAAGCACCACCGCTGGTTCCGCCTCTGACCTTGCACCTCTTTCCCAGCACCATCACCATCACCTTTCATCCATAGCAGTCCTTATTTTGGTGTTTGTACCACCTATATTTTAAAAAGGAACAGTTCGCACATTTGG
The DNA here is from genome assembly GCF_028390025.1 of Pseudophryne corroboree. NCBI lineage: Eukaryota > Metazoa > Chordata > Amphibia > Anura > Myobatrachidae > Pseudophryne > Pseudophryne corroboree. The sequence continues at coordinate 271,266,483 of NC_086454.1, forward strand.
CGTACAGCCCAAAAAGGGGTGTGTTTTTGCTGGCAAGGGGCATGGCCACACAATAGTAACCCCAATTCCAATGACGCCACACAATACTGCAACTTTATTCACATTTGATCATGCAATAGTGTCCATAATTCATATTACATCCCACAGTGGTATCACTTTACCTTATAAACGTTACTCCTCACAGTAGAGCCCCTTATTCACATTACATCACACTGAATTGCTCCTTATTCACATTACACCACACACTATTGCTCTTTATTCACATTAGATGACACAGTAGTGCCCTTTCTATACGCAATGCCACATAGTAGAGCACCTTATACACATAATGCCACACAGTAATGCCCCTTACACCTATGAGACACATTATTAATGTCCTTATAAACATGATGCACCTTACACATTATGACAACCTTTATTAATGCCCTTTTACACATAATGTTCGTTACACATATGCTGCACATTATTAATGCCCTTATAAACATAATGACACACATAGTGCCCCCTACACATTTGCTGCACATTATTAGTGCCCCTATACACATAATGACACACATACAGTAGTACCCTGATACACATATGCCGCACATTAATGCCCTTATACACATAATAACACACATAGTGCCCCTTACACATATGTTGCACATTAATGCATTTTTACATGACACACATAATGCTCCTTACACATATTCTGAACAATACTGCACAACCAACCCACTCACATGCACACAGCACTCACACTGCCACTAACACTGTGACCTCTACCTCTGCTTGGAAACAGATGTGTCCTCATAAATCTTGCCTCAATGCTAACGTCGGGCACATATTTTTTTTTTATGAAAATGCATCTTATTTGCATGCTATGTGGCTAGGATGCACAAGCAGCTTCTGCTGATTAAAATGATATGCAGCATGCCTATATACTGTGTGAGACTGTGGCTGTATCTGCATATGAAATGCTACACACAGAATATAGGCATGCTGCATATCATTTTAATCAGCAGAAGCTGCTGATGCCCCTAGGCATATCAAATGCCCTAGGCAATTGCCTAGTTTGCCTATGCCTATGGCCGGCTCTGCCCATTCATGTGCAGCTTCTCTGTCCGAATTTAGGGGTCTATTCATGAAGCAGTGAAAAGTGTGGAGAAGTTGCCCATGGCAACCAATCAGCTGCTCCGTACAATCGTATAGTATGCAAATTATAAATGATGATTCAATGCTGATTGATTGCCATGGGCAACTTCTCCACTGGCTCACTTCTCCACACTTTTCACTGCTTCATTAATAGACCCCTTAGCCTCCTATGTGAGAGCCTGAGCATCTGTTAACGTAGCCACTTTTCCCAACATGCCCGTGACACTTTCATAACACGCCCACAGGTCAAATCATCTCCATGCATGTGCTAAGCCACCTCACTGTTACCACTCAGAACCTCCCACTACATTTTGAAAACATTTCTTAGACTCCCATGTGCTTCAATTGCAACTCTGACTCTGTGAGTATGTGTTATGAGCTGCTGCGCTAGCCACAACGTCTCACACTGATACATCTGTGATACTTCTGTGATGTTACCACCAGGACACTGCGAGCCACCACGCTGCAACACCGGTTCATGATGCATGCTGGTGCCTCTCCCAGGGCCGGCTCTACCATTAGGCAGCTTTAGGCGGCTGCCTAGGGGCGCCGTCCTCTGGAGGGCGCCACTGAATTCATCTAACAAAAAACTGAAGGATATGAATGTGGCCTCCTCCTTTTACACTGCCCTGGCTGCTGCTGCAGGTCTAATCAGGTGCAGCTGCTGCTATCAGGCTGTACCACATAGTGTCTCAGCGTTTCCTCTCTGCTGACGCATGTAACATCAAGTCATGTGAAGGCACATAGGGGCGGATGTAACTGTGGATCCGGGAGGGGGTGCCCCTACAGTACGTCCGCTTCTCATAGCCCTGATGAACCTCCTCCAGGCCCCTGTATCCCGGCTCTCCAGCAGCAAGCAGCACCTGACTACATGTCGGTTCCCAGCAGCGTCGTTGTAATGCTGCTGCCGCCTGTAAGAGGAACCAATTACCAGGGAAAACAAGGAAACAAATTTTAGGTAAGTAACCCATGGGGGTTCTGCGGCGCCATAGACCTTACAGCCTGATGGGTGGTTTGCACTTGTAAACAGCGTAATAGGGATAACACAAACACAGGGGCACAATACAGTACATGTGGAGGTAGGGGGGGCAGTAATGAACTTACAGATGGGGGAATGGAACACAATAAGGAGCAAACAACTATATGTATGTTTGTGTATATATGTATGTATATACACGTATAATTAAATATCCCCACCAGACTCCATATGCAGAATTGCAGATGCATATCTCGGCACTCAGTGTACTATACAATCCCAAACATGCCGGCTAGTGTGTATACATAGGCAGAAAGATTGGTCGCCACTCAAGGATTTGAAAGTGAAAGTTTACTGCGAACAAAGTCACAAAATGTAGTGACTTTGTTTACAATATACTTTTTCACATTAAAAGTCCTTGAGTTTTGTCCCTTTTCTCTGTATGTGTATAATGATGCAATTCACCCCAGCCCACCTAGTGGCCACCTGCATCTCCCCTCCGACAGGTGGTGGTGGTGATGGGTGTTTTGCAGGTTAGGGGGCGCCAGGTTGAAGCTTTGCCTAGGGTGCAGATAGACCTTGCACCGGCCCTGGCCTCTCCCTGTCATCTACCACTGCAGCTGGATATGATTATTGTGATCATGTTATCGCAGGGCTCCAATCAGGCTCCGGGGAGAATATCAATCTCTATCAAAAAGGCGGCTGCTATAGACGAAGACCTATCTAGCCTGGTTCTAGAAGCTCATGCAAATCCTCAGGTGTGTCTAACAGTATGTGTCTCAGATATCTGGTGCGATGTAATAAAGTACCAGTTCAGCGGCCACGCAGGAAGCTGGCAGAACTCAGACATTTTGTTAAAGGGGCAATCATCTACAAGGCATGGTTTAGCTTTGTACATGATTGCCTCTTTAAAAAAATGTCCGAGTTCATCCGGCATCCCACACAGCCAATGAATTTGGACTTCATTACATCCTGGCCATTGAATCAAACAGCAGAATCATAGCTTATATAGGCAAATTATGATTAATAGTTACTTAATTTTGGTACAAAGCTGCTCCATAACTTCAAAAAATTAGGACAGAAAGTGCACTTGTGCAAAAAGATTTTGTTTTCATTTTCCAAACACTAGTGAAATGAATGACAGTTGCATATTTGCACAAGTTTTCCTAAACATTCATAATGAAATTGACAATGAACCATCACCTATTCTTTGGTTGAAAATCTGGATTTAGGGCAGAGCTAATGTTTGTCATGGGTTCTAGTCTATAGATAGACAGTTAAAAGATAGACAGTCATTAGGTAGACACCATATGGTCGACAATCAAAAGTCCGACAGGGTCAAGAGTCCGACAGGGTCAAAAGTCCGACAGGGTCAAAAGTCAGACAGTCAAAAGTCAGACAGGGTCATAAGTCAGACACAAACATTTTTTTGGGGGGGTTTTCTGTGTTTTTTTACAACTTTTGCCTCATTTGCTATCCCTGTCACAAACTATTACCTTTTAGTAAGGTTGTGGCGAGCAAAGCGAGACACTGAGCCTGAAGCATGGCAAGCGGACAAATTTCACCAAATTGGTGTTAAAAATGTTTAAAAACACACACACAAAAAAATATATATTTTTTTGTGTCTGATTTATGACTCGGTCTGACTTTTGACTGTCTGACTTTTGACCCTGTCGGACTTTTAACTGTCAACCATATGGTGTCTACCTAATGACTGTCTATGTTTTAACTGGGTTCACTACGGGTGGCCGGCGGTCGGGCTCCCGGCGACCAGCATCCCGGCGCCGGGAGCCCGACCGCCGGCTTACCGACAGCTTGGCGAGCGCAAATGAGCCCCTTGCGGGCTCGCTGCGCTCGCCACGCTACGGGCACGGTGGCGCGCTACGCGCGCCACACTATTTTATTCTCCCTCTATGGGGGTCGTGGACCCCCACGAGGGAAAATAATTGTCGGTATGCCGGCTGTCGGGCTCCCGGCGCCGGTATACTGAGCGCCGGGAGCCCGACCGCCGGCAAACAGAAGACCACCCGTTTTAACTGTCTATGTGCTATACCACACCCGTTTGTCATAGTTTTTTTATTTTTTTGTTGTTCCAGCATTTTGCTTTATTCTGATACATTGGAATCTGAAATATAGTTGTTTTTATGATCTAAAACAGCTGTAAAATAAATTCCAATGCAAAGATAATGATTTAATGCTTTGAATCCTCTTTCAAGATAAATTCTTTTGTATGCAAACTATTAAAATCCTTGAAAGGGTTAAGAGTTAATCTGCTTATAAGTATATTTTCCACCAGTTCCCTATTTTAATGGATGTTTAGCACAGATGCACAGTTACCACACTGATCGCAGCTGTTACCACCTCAGATGAGGAATTAATTTTCTTGAAAGAGTCTCCACCACTTGTTCCTGTGTATGCTAATTCAGAAATACAACTCAGTGGTGATCTGGATAATTCCTGTGTGTCAAACTGTGAATAATTTTAAAATAAAAAAAGGAAAAAGCTGCATTACGTACGCTTTGATAGCCAGTTACGGAAAGTCGTCAAAAGCTCTCCATTCTTTCCTGGCTGTAACAAGTCTTTTGAAACCAGTCAACGACTTATGACCTTCATCTTATTCCTGCCCCGATGTCTGGCCCTTAGCATGCTTTGAAATGGAATGAGATAAATCTGAAATGAATTGCATGAATGGAATAGGTTGATAATCCTGGTGAGCAGTTGGTGAGATGTGTTGCAAATAAATCTCTGTGCAGACTGCACTGTACTAATTCTTTCTGGGCCAGGCAACTGATTTTGTCGATTATTTGTTAAATACTATGGAAATTCTGCCTTCTTAAATGTTATTTGTTAAATCTTCCTCAACTGTAGCTAATGATGTTTTAATAGTGAATAGTATTTCACAGACATGCTGACTTTTTTAATTTTATATTTAATTTAATATATACTTATAGAATAATGCATACCATGCTGCAAATTATAAGGTTATCACAAGTCACGGGAAGTTCTGTTACCTTTCAAATCTACATAGCCTCGGGGTGGGTTCTGCTGTACTTATTAATTTGCAGTACAGGATTTCTTATTCCTTACTAGCGAATTGCACAAGTCTTAACAGTGGTGATGACATCAGAGGTCACAGCTGTGGGATACTTCAGCAGCCAAAGCTTCATGTGGGAGCAAGGCTGGAGTAGAGTTTGTGGGAGCCTCAGGTCAAATACATAGTGGAGGCTCCTACATACAAAAAATGGAATTATATATAATATGTGCTGATGGCATCAAACCAGAAACTGTCTACTGCCTGGGAAGGGGTCAACCACCAGAAAATAGAGTATCAGTGACCACCAGATTGCCCTATTAGTCCTCCAGACAATCCACTCATGGATGTTGCTACAGTATGTGTGGGACTATCCTTTTGTTAATTCAGAACTGTATGAGAGACATTAAAAACAAAGGAGGAGCTACATGATATCACTCAGTAAATATTTTTTCTTTCTTTTGAAAGCCCCCTAATCAATGTTTCCATATGTATCAAGCTCCAGAAAGTTAAACTTTCTGGAGCTTGTAAACATTAGGCAACGCTACTTATTGATGGCATTCTCACTGCACTTCTCACTGCAGAATTCTCCTAAGAGGAATCTAAAGGATTTTTTTTTGACACCCCACTTTCCATACAAAGTAGTACTCCCGCGTCATAAACCCAGTACTTCTAGTAATGTGAAGGACAGCTTTTATCAGAAAAGTTTGTGTTCATACTTGCAATTAATCATGTACGGCATTAATAGACGCATTAGTAAATGCTGGTATGTGTGCAATACATAAGTGACAGAATGTATTGCATCTAATATGCAATACATGATACATACCGCCCTTATGTGGTATTTATCAAAGCTTGGAGTGAGATAAAATTATTGATGTGTATACACAGGGAGATTTTTTCTTACTATTTTGACTACCTGTATATAGTCAAAATCGTATGAAAAGTTAGTGCAGATCGCAAGGTGAAAGTAATCTTGCGATCCCGATTCAATGCTGATGCGCGGTCCCGCGCGGTCGGCATTGCAAGCATAGATAGACTGTGCAGCCAAATCAATTTTGACTATGTTGTAGAAAAGATAGTCAAAACTGACACTTAGCCAAAATCGCACATAGTCATTATCGCAAGCACACTCATATATGTGCTTGCGATGCCCACCTTGCATGGGCGGGATGTACTAATGTACATCGCCGCCCATCGCCACGATGCTGATCGCATATGTACTAACATATGCGAACAGCATTGCGGAGGACAGCTCTTCCGATAAGAGCTGTCCTCCGCGATGCACAGCGGCAGCCTGACTTCCGGGATTCGGCCCCAGGAGTCAGTCTGCGCATGCAGGGTGACGGGGGCGGCCGCAGGGCATGCTGGGAGGGATCCGATCGGATCCCTCACACAGCGCCGCGGAGAGAAGCCCATAGGCTTCTATGGACTATCGCCAGCTAAAGCTGGCGAACCCCGCCGCAGCGCTGACCTGCCGGACGGGGCTTAGTACATCAGAAAAACGCGGTAAACAGGGGGTTTACCGCTTTTTCCGCTTAGTACGTCCGGCTCATTGTGAGAATTGGGCACAGCCCGAAACTCACCGTGTGTATGGGCCTTCTGAGAGATAAAGTACCAACCAATTAGCTGAGCTCCTAACTATCATTTTTCAAACTTAATCTGTAAAATGTAAGCTAGAAGCTGATTGGCTGGTACTTTATCTCTTATGTCACTAAACCTACCACAGATGACAAAAAATGTCTTTAAATAAATTCAGTTCATTCTATCTGAAAAATATGTTACAAATACAGTTATTCTCAGTCAATATGTCTTATACAAAGGAGCCGTAATTCTTTAAATGAATTCAAGTTTCATGACCAGATTCTTAGCATTTACAGTACTGATTGGTTTGGCTCATTTGTGAATGGAAGGATATTGGAATACGTGACTTCCCTCTATGAATGCAGGCAGTAAATGAAGTGTTGTGGAGGTAATAGATGTGAAATCGTGGTTCTTCTGTTCAGCAGATTAATAGTTTGAGGAAACACTCTAAATATCTCAACTGATTGGTAAAATATGTTTTGGCATATGGAATTACAGAACGACTGCTGAGAAAAAGAAAAAAATAGTGAAATTGAATACTGCATATCCACATCTCCACCAAGCCTCCCAACTGTCCCGACTTTCATGTGCCAGTTCCGTTTTTCACGGACTGTCCCACCTGCAGACCACAGTGTCCCGCGGTGGGGGACATAGTAGATTTCCATGTTTTTGTTGAATCCTTAATTACAAAAAGAGTATAAAATTGAAAAGAAGAAAATGTACAATAATTATTTAGTTGCAGTACATACTGTTGCCACATATTACATAGCAATGTATATAGAATAAGGGGTCTATTTACTAAGCCTTGGATGGAGATAACTTGGATGGAGATAAAGTACCAGCCAATCAGCTCCTAACTGTCATTTTTCAAACCCAGCCTGTGACATGGCAGTTAGGAGTTGATTGGCTGGTACTTTGGGGGTATTTCAGACCTGATCGCTCGCTAGCGTTTTTTGCAGCGCTGCGATCAGGTCAGAACTGCGCATGCGTATGCATCGCAATTCGCAGGTGCGTCGCTCGGGTACAAAGTGGACCGTTGCTGTGCAATGGGTTTTACGAAGAATCCTTTCGCACAGCCGATCGCAAGGAGATGACAGGAAGAAGGCATTTGTGGGTGTCAACAGACCATTTTCTGGGAGTGGTTGGAAAAACGCAGACGTGTCCAAGTATTTGCAGGGCGGGTGTCTGACATCAATTCCGGTCCCGGACAGGCTGAAGTGATCGCAGCGGCTGAGTAAGTCCTGGGCTACTCAGAAACTGCAAAAGATCTTTTTGTACCGCTCGGTTGCACATGCGTTGCACACTAGCACAGCTAAAATACACTCCCCCGTAGGCGGCGACTATCTGATTGCAGCACTGCAAAAAGCTGCTAGCGAGTGATCAGGTCTGAATTTCCCCCTTTATCTCCGTCCAAGGCTTAGTAAATAGACCCCTCAATGTGCTTTCTTAACAGTTCTGCCCATAGGAGGTTATGGTTAGAGATGAGCGGGTTCGGTTTCTCTGAATCCGAACCCGCCCGAACTTCATGTTTTTTTACACGGGTCCGAGCGACTCGGATCTTCCCGTCTTGCTCGGTTAACCCGAGCGCGCCCGAACGTCATCATCACGCTGTCGGATTCTCGCGAGGCTCGGATTCTATCGCGAGACTCTGAATCTATATAAGGAGCCGCGCGTTGCGGCCATTTTCACACGTGCATTGAGATTGATAGGGAGAGGACGTGGCTGGCGTCCTCTCCGTTTAGAAATTAAAATAGATAGGAGAGTGAGAGTGAGACACTTCATTTACTTACTGGAGCTTAGGAGGAGTTATACTAGTGACTGATGACCAGTGACCTGACCACCAGTGCAGTTTTATAATTTATTATTATTTAATAATCCGTTCTGTTCTTGTTCTCTGCCTGAAAAAAACGATACACAGTGACTCAGTCACACTCACATACCATATCTGTGCTCAGCCCAGTGTGCTGCATCATCTATGTATAATATCTGACTGTGCTCACACAGCTTAATTGTGGGGGAGACTGGGGAGCAGTTATAGGTTATAGCAGGAGCCAGGAGTACATATTAAACAGTGCACACTTTTGCTGCCAGAGTGCCACTGCCAGTGTGACTGACCACTGACCACTGTGACCAGTGACCTGACCACACTGACCACCAGTATAGTATATTGTGATTGAATGTCTGCCTGAAAAAGTACACTCGTCGTGTGACTTGTGTGGTGTTTTTTTATTCTATAAAAATTAAAAAACTCATTCTGCTGACAGACAGTGTCCAGCAGGTCCGTCATTATATAATATATACCTGTCCGGCTGCAGTAGTGATATATATATATTTTTTATATCATTATTTATCATCCAGTCTATACTAGCAGCAGACACAGTACGGTAGTTCACGGCTGTAGCTACCTCTGTGTCGGCACTCGGCAATCCATCCATAATTGTATACCACCTACCCGTGGTTTTTTTTTTCTTTCTTCTTTATACATACTACATCTCATTATCATCCAGTCTATATTAGCAGCAGACACAGTACAGTATGGTAGTCCACGGCTGTAGCTACCTCTGTGTCGGCACTCGGCAGTCCATCCATAATTGTATACCACCTACCCGTGGTTTTTTTTTCTTTCTTCTTTATACATACTACATCTCATTATCATCCAGTCTATATTAGCAGCAGACACAGTACAGTACGGTAGTCCACGGCTGTAGCTACCTCTGTGTCGGCACTCGGCAGTCCATCCATAATTGTATACCACCTACCCATGGTTTTTTTTTCTTCTTTATACATACTACATCTCATTATCATCCAGTCTATATTAGCAGCAGACACAGTACAGTACGGTAGTCCACGGCTGTAGCTACCTCTGTGTCGGCACTCGGCAGTCCATCCATAATTGTATACCACCTACCCGTGGTTATTTTTTTTTCTTTCTTCTTTATACATACTACATCTCATTATCAACCAGTCTATATTAGCAGCAGACACAGTACAGTACAGTAGTCCACGGCTGTAGCTACCTCTGTGTCGGCACTCGGCAGTCCATCCATAATTGTATACCACCTACCCGTGTTTTTTTTTTCTTTCTTCTTTATACATACTACATCTCATTATCAACCAGTCTATATTAGCAGCAGACACAGTACGGTAGTTCACGGCTGTAGCTACCTCTGTGTCGGCACTCGGCAGTCCATCCATAATTGTATACCACCTACCCGTGGTTTTTTTTTTCTTTCTTCTTTATACATACTACATCTCATTATCATCCAGTCTATATTAGCAGCAGACACAGTACAGTACGGTAGTCCACGGCTGTAGCTACCTCTGTGTCGGCACTCGGCAGTCCATCCATAATTGTATACCACCTACCCGTGGTTTTTTTTTCTTTCTTCTTTATACATACTACATCTCATTATCATCCAGTCTATATTAGCAGCAGACACAGTACAGTACGGTAGTCCACGGCTGTAGCTACCTCTGTGTCGGCACTCGGCAGTCCATCCATAATTGTATACCACCTACCCGTGGTTTTTTCTTTCTTTCTTCTTTATACATACTACATCTCATTATCAACCAGTCTATATTAGCAGCAGACACAGTACAGTACGGTAGTCCACGGCTGTAGCTACCTCTGTGTCGGCACTCGGCAGTCCATCCATAATTGTATACCACCTACCCGTGGTTTTTTTTTTCTTTCTTCTTTATACATACTACATCTCACTATCATCCAGTCTATATTAGCAGCAGACACAGTACGGTAGTTCACGGCTGTAGCTACCTCTGTGTCGGCACTCGGCAGTCCATCCATAATTGTATACCACCTACCCGTGGTTTTTTTTTTCTTTCTTCTTTATACATACTACATCTCATTATCATCCAGTCTATATTAGCAGCAGACACAGTACAGTACGGTAGTCCACGGCTGTAGCTACCTCTGTGTCGGCACTCGGCAGTCCATCCATAATTGTATACCACCTACCCGTGGTTTTTTTTTTCTTTCTTCTTTATACATACTACATCTCATTATCATCCAGTCTATATTAGCAGCAGACACAGTACAGTACGGTAGTCCACGGCTGTAGCTACCTCTGTGTCGGCACTCGGCAGTCCATCCATAATTGTATACCACCTACCCGTGGTTTTTTTTTCTTCTTTATACATACTACATCTCATTATCATCCAGTCTATATTAGCAGCAGACACAGTACAGTACGGTAGTCCACGGCTGTAGCTACCTCTGTGTCGGCACTCTGCAGTCCATCCATAATTGTATACCACCTACCCGTGTTTTTTTTTTTCTTTCTTCTTTATACATACTACATCTCATTATCAACCAGTCTATATTAGCAGCAGACACAGTACAGTACGGTAGTCCACGGCTGTAGCTACCTCTGTGTCGGCACTCGGCAGTCCATCCATAATTGTATACCACCTACCCGTGTTTTTTTTTTCTTTCTTCTTTATACATACTGCATCTCATTATCAACCAGTCTATATTAGCAGCAGACACAGTACGGTAGTTCACGGCTGTAGCTACCTCTGTGTCGGCACTCGGCAGTCCATCCATAATTGTATACCACCTACCCGTGGTTTTTTTTTTCTTTCTTCTTTATACATACTACATCTCATTATCATCCAGTCTATATTAGCAGCAGACACAGTACAGTACGGTAGTCCACGGCTGTAGCTACCTCTGTGTCGGCACTCGGCAGTCCATCCATAATTGTATACCACCTACCCGTGGTTTTTTTTTTCTTTCTTCTTTATACATACTACATCTCATTATCAACCAGTCTATATTAGCAGCAGACACAGTACAGTACGGTAGTCCACGGCTGTAGCTACCTCTGTGTCGGCACTCGGCAGTCCATCCATAATTGTATACCACCTACCCGTGGTTTTTTTTTTCTTTCTTCTTTATACATACTACATCTCACTATCATCCAGTCTATATTAGCAGCAGACACAGTACAGTACGGTAGTCCACGGCTGTAGCTACCTCTGTGTCGGCACTCGGCAGTCCATCCATAATTGTATACCACCTACCCGTGTTTTTTTTTTCTTTCTTCTTTATACATACTACATCTCATTATCATCCAGTCTATATTAGCAGCAGACACAGTACAGTACGGTAGTCCACGGCTGTAGCTACCTCTGTGTCAGCACTCGGCAGTCCATCCATAATTGTATACCACCTACCCGTGGTTTTTTTTTTCTTTCTTCTTTATACATACTACATCTCATTATCAACCAGTCTATATTAGCAGCAGACACAGTACAGTACGGTAGTCCACGGCTGTAGCTACCTCTGTGTCGGCACTCGGCAGTCCATCCATAATTGTATACCACCTACCCGTGTTTTTTTTTTCTTTCTTCTTTATACATACTACATCTCATTATCAACCAGTCTATATTAGCAGCAGACACAGTACGGTAGTTCACGGCTGTAGCTACCTCTGTGTCGGCACTCGGCAGTCCATCCATAATTGTATACCACCTACCCGTGGTTTTTTTTTTCTTTCTTCTTTATACATACTACATCTCATTATCATCCAGTCTATATTAGCAGCAGACACAGTACAGTACGGTAGTCCACGGCTGTAGCTACCTCTGTGTCGGCACTCGGCAGTCCATCCATAATTGTATACCACCTACCCGTGGTTTTTTTTTTCTTTCTTCTTTATACATACTACATCTCATTATCATCCTGTCTATATTAGCAGCAGACACAGTACAGTACGGTAGTCCACGGCTGTAGCTACCTCTGTGTCGGCACTCGGCAGTCCATCCATAATTGTATACCACCTACCCGTGGTTTTTTTTTCTTTCTTCTTTATACATACTACATCTCATTATCAACCAGTCTATATTAGCAGCAGACACAGTACAGTACGGTAGTCCACGGCTGTAGCTACCTCTGTGTCGGCACTCGGCAGTCCATCCATAATTGTATACCACCTACCCGTGGTTTTTTTTTTCTTTCTTCTTTATACATACTACATCTCATTATCATCCAATCTATATTAGCAGCAGACACAGTACAGTACGGTAGTCCACGGCTGTAGCTACCTCTGTGTCGGCACTCGGCAGTCCATCCATAATTGTATACCACCTACCCGTGGTTTTTTTTTCTTTCTTCTTTATACATACATACTACATCTCTTTATCAACCAGTCTATATTAGCAGCAGACACAGTACAGTACGGTAGTCCACGGCTGTAGCTACCTCTGTGTCGGCACTCGGCAGTCCATCCATAATTGTATACCACCTAGTCCTACCCGTGGTTTTTTTTTTCTTTCTTCTTTATACATACTACATCTCATTATCATCCAGTCTATATTAGCAGCAGACACAGTACAGTACGGTAGTCCACGGCTGTAGCTACCTCTGTGTCGGCACTCGGCAGTCCATCCATAATTGTATACCACCTACCCGTGGTTTTTTTTTTCTTTCTTCTTTATACATACTACATCTCATTATCAACCAGTCTATATTAGCAGCAGACACAGTACAGTACGTGAGTCCACGGCTGTAGCTACCTCTGTGTCGGCACTCGGCAGTCCATCCATAATTGTATACTAGTATCCATCCATCTCCATTGTTTACCTGAGGTGCCTTTTAGTTGTGCCTATTAAAATATGGAGAACAAAAATGTTGAGGTTCCAAAATTAGGGAAAGATCAAGATCCACTTCCACCTCGTGCTGAAGCTGCTGCCACTAGTCATGGCCGAGACGATGAAATGCCAGCAACGTCGTCTGCCAAGGCCGATGCCCAATGTCATAGTACAGAGCATGTCAAATCCAAAACACCAAATATCAGTAAAAAAAGGACTCCAAAACCTAAAATAAAATTGTCGGAGGAGAAGCGTAAACTTGCCAATATGCCATTTACCACACGGAGTGGCAAGGAACGGCTGAGGCCCTGGCCTATGTTCATGGCTAGTGGTTCAGCTTCACATGAGGATGGAAGCACTCAGCCTCTCGCTAGAAAACTGAAAAGACTCAAGCTGGCAAAAGCACCGCAAAGAACTGTGCGTTCTTCGAAATCCCAAATCCACAAGGAGAGTCCAATTGTGTCGGTTGCGATGCCTGACCTTCCCAACACTGGACGTGAAGAGCATGCGCCTTCCACCATTTGCACGCCCCCTGCAAGTGCTGGAAGGAGCACCCACAGTCCAGTTCCTGATAGTCAGATTGAAGATGTCAGTGTTGAAGTACACCAGGATGAGGAGGATATGGGTGTTGCTGGCGCTGGGGAGGAAATTGACCAGGAGGATTCTGATGGTGAGGTGGTTTGTTTAAGTCAGGCACCCGGGGAGACACCTGTTGTCCGTGGGAGGAATATGGCCACTGACATGCCTGGTGAAAATACCAAAAAAATCAGCTCTTCGGTGTGGAAGTATTTCAACAGAAATGCGGACAACAGGTGTCAAGCCGTGTGTTGCCTTTGTCAAGCTATAATAAGTAGGGGTAAGGACGTTAACCACCTCGGAACATCCTCCCTTATACGTCACCTGCAGCGCATTCATAATAAGTCAGTGACAAGTTCAAAAACTTTGGGCGACAGCGGAAGCAGTCCACTGACCAGTAAATCCCTTCCTCTTGTAACCAAGCTCACGCAAACCACCCCACCAACTCCCTCAGTGTCAATTTCCTCCTTCCCCAGGAATGCCAATAGTCCTGCAGGCCATGTCACTGGCAATTCTGACGAGTCCTCTCCTGCCTGGGATTCCTCCGATGCATCCTTGCGTGTAACGCCTACTGCTGCTGGCGCTGCTGTTGTTGCTGCTGGGAGTCGATGGTCATCCCAGAGGGGAAGTCGTAAGCACACTTGTACTACTTCCAGTAAGCAATTGACTGTTCAACAGTCCTTTGCGAGGAAGATGAAATATCACAGCAGTCATCCTGCTGCAAAGCGGATAACTGAGGCCTTGACAACTATGTTGGTGTTAGACGTGCGTCCGGTATCCGCCGTTAGTTCACAGGGAACTAGACAATTTATTGAGGCAGTGTGCCCCCGTTACCAAATACCATCTAGGTTCCACTTCTCTAGGCAGGCGATACCGAGAATATACACGGACGTCAGAAAAAGACTCACCAGTGTCCTAAAAAATGCAGTTGTACCCAATGTCCACTTAACCACGGACATGTGGACAAGTGGAGCAGGGCAGGGTCAGGACTATATGACTGTGACAGCCCACTGGGTAGATGTATGGACTCCCGCCGCAAGAACAGCAGCGGCGGCACCAGTAGCAGCATCTCGCAAATGCCAACTCTTTCCTAGGCAGGCTACGCTTTGTATCACCGGTTTCCAGAATACGCACACAGCTGAAAACCTCTTACGGCAACTGAGGAAGATCATCGCGGAATGGCTTACCCCAATTGGACTCTCCTGTGGATTTGTGGCATCGGACAACGCCAGCAATATTGTGTGTGCATTAAATATGGGCAAATTCCAGCACGTCCCATGTTTTGCACATACCTTGAATTTGGTGGTGCAGAATTTTTTAAAAAACGACAGGGGCGTGCAAGAGATGCTGTCGGTGGCCAGAAGAATTGCGGGACACTTTCGGCGTACAGGCACCACGTACAGAAGACTGGAGCACCACCAAAAACTACTGAACCTGCCCTGCCATCATCTGAAGCAAGAAGTGGTAACGAGGTGGAATTCAACCCTCTATATGCTTCAGAGGTTGGAGGAGCAGCAAAAGGCCATTCAAGCCTATACAATTGAGCACGATATAGGAGGTGGAATGCACCTGTCTCAAGCGCAGTGGAGAATGATTTCAACGTTGTGCAAGGTTCTGATGCCCTTTGAACTTGCCACACGTGAAGTCAGTTCAGACACTGCCAGCCTGAGTCAGGTCATTCCCCTCATCAGGCTTTTGCAGAAGAAGCTGGAGACATTGAAGGAGGAGCTAACACGGAGCGATTCCGCTAGGCATGTGGGACTTGTGGATGGAGCCCTTAATTCGCTTAACAAGGATTCACGGGTGGTCAATCTGTTGAAATCAGAGCACTACATTTTTGCCACCGTGCTCGATCCTAGATTAAAAGCCTACCTTGGATCTCTCTTTCCGGCAGACACAAGTCTGCTGGGGTTGAAAGACCTGCTGGTGAGAAAATTGTCAAGTCAAGCGGAACGCGACCTGTCAACATCTCCTCCTTCACATTCTCCCGCAACTGGGGGTGCGAGGAAAAGGCTCAGAATTCCGAGCCCACCCGCTGGCGGTGATGCAGGGCAGTCTGGAGCGACTGCTGATGCTGACATCTGGTCCGGACTGAAGGACCTGACAACGATTACGGACATGTCGTCTACTGTCACTGCATATGATTCTCTCACCATTGAAAGAATGGTGGAGGATTATATGAGTGACCGCATCCAAGTAGGCACGTCACACAGTCCGTACTTATACTGGCAGGAAAAAGAGGCAATTTGGAGGCCCTTGCACAAACTGGCTTTATTCTACCTAAGTTGCCCTCCCACAAGTGTGTACTCCGAAAGAGTGTTTAGTGCCGCCGCTCACCTTGTCAGCAATCGGCGTACGAGGTTACATCCAGAAAATGTGGAGAAGATGATGTTCATTAAAATGAATTATAATCAATTCCTCCGCGGAGACATTGACCAGCAGCAATTGCCTCCACAAAGTACACAGGGAGCTGAGATGGTGGATTCCAGTGGGGACGAATTGATAATCTGTGAGGAGGGGGATGTACACGGTGATATATCGGAGGATGATGATGAGGTGAACATCTTGCCTCTGTAGAGCCAGTTTGTGCAAGGAGAGATTAATTGCTTCTTTTTTGGTGGGGGTCCAAACCAACCCGTCATATCAGTCACAGTCGTGTGGCAGACCCTGTCACTGAAATGATGGGTTGGTTAAAGTGTGCATGTCCTGTTTATACAACATAAGGGTGGGTGGGAGGGCCCAAGGACAATTCCATCTTGCACCTCTTTTTTCTTTAATTTTTCTTTGCGTCATGTGCTGTTTGGGGAGGGTTTTTTGGAAGGGACATCCTGCGTGACACTGCAGTGCCACTCCTAGATGGGCCCGGTGTTTGTGTCGGCCACTAGGGTCGCTTATCTTACTCACACAGCTACCTCATTGCGCCTCTTTTTTTCTTTGCGTCATGTGCTGTTTGGGGAGGGTTTTTTGGAAGGGACATCCTGCGTGACACTGCAGTGACACTCCTAGATGGGCCCGGTGTTTGTGTCGGCCACTAGGGTCGCTTATCTTACTCACACAGCTACCTCATTGCGCCTCTTTTTTTCTTTGCGTCATGTGCTGTTTGGGGAGGGTTTTTTGGAAGGGACATCCTGCGTGACACTGCAGTGCCACTCCTAGATGGGCCAGGTGTTTGTGTCGGCCACTAGGGTCGCTTAGCTTAGTCATCCAGCGACCTCGGTGCAAATTTTAGGACTAAAAATAATATTGTGAGGTGTGAGGTATTCAGAATAGACTGAAAATGAGTGGAAATGATGGTTTTTGAGGTTAATAATACTTTGGGATCAAAATGACCCCCAAATTCTATGATTTAAGCTGTTTTTTAGGTTTTTTGGAAAAAAACACCCGAATCCAAAACACACCCGAATCTGACAAAAAAAATTCGGTTAGGTTTTGCCAAAACGCGGTCGAACCCAAAACACGGCCGCGGAACCGAACCCAAAACCAAAACACAAAACCCGAAAAATTTCCGGTGCTCATCTCTAGTTATGGTCAGCATTACTGTACCTTCCAGTCACTGCTGTCCATGGTAATAGCAACCAATGAACCTACAGTACCAGTATGATTTTGTTCTGTAGGAATAAACCCTCACAAACACAAACATGCAAACTTCACAAAGAGAGAAGGACCCTGGTTGGAATCAAACCTGTGACCACAGTGCTGTAAAGCAGCAATGCTAACTACTGTGCTACTGTACTATGGAAAACAAATTACTCCCTTTTCAATGCATTAATGAATGCAACAAATGAGATACTGCACATGGAGCACTCTTTTAATACACTACTAGTACTTACATGGGCGTAGTTATACTGTAGTGAGTAGTGGGTGCAGTGGTACCAGTTTTATGGGGCCCAGATGCTAAGGGAGCGCTTGACCCAAGTCATTTAGTTGTCTACCAAGTTCCCAGAATTACACGCTAACCAATTGGGTCTGGCTCTTTGCCTGGCAGGATAATATTGCATCCAAAATTATATGTGTAGGGCAGTAGAGAGCTTGGCTGGGCCCAGGTACTTTTCAGGGGGAGTGGCTTAACAACAAGAGGCGAGGCCATGCTTCCTTCATATACATTTTATTTTAAGCGCCTCCCTGGCCACACTGCAGCCCGGCTGGGCTGAGGAGAAGAGCTGCTGCTGCTGACAGGTGGTGGTGTTGGTGGGGGGACCTGGGACCCCATTGGGCCCCTCTTTCAGATCTGGGCCCAGGTATTTAGTATCCCCCCACTCTCTGCACCACTGAGCATGCTACATCTAACCTTGGACACTAAAGGAAATAAAATAGGTTTGATAATCTGTCCACAGATATGGACGTTTACATGTTTCTTACAGATAATTGGATGTTTACAGATAATTCTTGTTTTTTATTGTGAAAATTGTAATGTTTTATATGTACTGTATATACAAAAGAAGGGAGAGTAGCGGTGGATAAAACAAGAGCATAATACATGGGACATATGCGTCAATATATGTAAAAATAGTACCAATTATTATTATTATAATTAACATTCCAATTAACAATCTGTCGGGTAAAAGACTGCAGATAAAAAGGTTAACAATAACAATCAAGAAAATATGAAATGTTGTCATAGAGACTCTGCCTCATTCAAGCTAAATTGAGAAGGATTAGACAGAGAGTTCTGCGTTATAAGATGAGCGCCCTCTACCAAAGGTACACATTCATGCCAGGGCATCCACTGCGTAAATGGGGAGGATGTCAAGGATGGGTGCCGACTGTCGGGATCCCGGCGCACAGTATACCAGCGCCGTAATCCCGACAGCCAGCATACCGACAGTTTTTCTCCCTCGTGGGGGTCCATGACCCCCCTGGAGGGAGAATAAATAGCGTGGCGCACGTAGCGCGCTGCCGTGCCCGCAATGGGCTAATTTGCGCTCACCACGCTGTCGGTATTCCGGTGGTTGGGTCGCCAGGAGCCCGGCCGCCGGCATACCATACCACACCCGTCAAGGATGAATAGGACATAACCTTATGGAAAACCTTTACTACAAAGGATATTTCCAAGATTGGGCTGTGCATATATGTCCTAAGACATATCAGTGGTGAGGCTGAACCATGGTTCAACAAAGCTAAAGTCGGGGAGGGAGTTAAAAAGAGGCTTAGCACTTTATTAATCATATGAAAAACCTCAGCCCAAAAGGAATGCAAAAAAAGGACATGACCAAAAAATATCTAATATTTGTCCTACTTCGCTGCATTGATGCCAGCAATCAGTTTGGCATACAACTTAATATCACCATCTAGTAAAGCAATGGGGTGGTAATTGTGACAGTAGGCCGGGTCTTTTCCTGGTCTGGGTAAGGTCACAACTTGGACTTCTAATATTTCCTTTGATAGTACACCACGAGTTGTAACTTCATTGTATACAGAGGTCAGGATAGGAGTCAACTGCTCTTGAAAGAAAGGTACTGTATATAAATTGTTTATTAAACCGTCAGGACCTGGGGCTTTGCCTCGGGGAAGGGATTTGATTGATGTTATCAACCTCCAGGGATGACCAGGGGGTGTTTAGCACCTCTAATTGTTCGATTGTTAAAGAAGGAAAGCTTACGTCTGACCAAAAAGGAATGAATAGAGGATAAGGGAGGATGAGGCTTAGAGCAGTCTAAAGAGAGATTATATAGATGGGCGTTAAACTAGTTCGCAATCTCCGATGGGTTTGAAATCTTATCGCCGGCAGGGGAGAAGACGTACTTTGATCCTGTTCCTGGCCTGTAACGCTCAAAGTTTACGGGCTAGCATTTTGCCAGGTCTATTACCGACAAGGTAACATTTCTGGAGTAACCTATTGAGAGCAATTTGCATTCGAGCCATGAGAAGTTTTTGCAATTGACTCCTGATGGCAGAAAACTTATTATGGATAGTTTTAGAGGGGTTAAGTTTATTCCTATCCTCCAGACATCGTAATTTAGATTCCAAGTCTGTTTGGCATTGTTGGTTCTGTTTTTTAACCCGAGCACCAGCTTGTATAGCAGTGCCCCTAGCCACAGCCTTAAAGGCACACCAGAGGTTTAAAATGGATGTGTCAGAGGGTAAATTAGATGCCATACAAAGAGGAATACTATTGGCTATAGAGTTTTTCGCCACCTAATCTGTAAGCAAATGAGGTGAAAGGCACCATGAGTGGGGAGGAACTGGCAGTTGAGCGATGCCCCAGCACCACAGTACTGGAGCATGTAGCGATGCTTTAAGAGAGGAGGAGGCCCGAGTGAAGCTTCCTCCGTTCAGGCTCCCTCGTCTCTGCCGACTGCGCTGAGAGTCTGACCACTAGAGGGCTCATACTCTACTGCGCATGTGCAGAGCTCCGAGAAGATGGTGTGGGGGGCATTTTTCCAGTGATTTCTTTACTGCACATGTGCAGAATGCAGTGAAAATGGCCGAAGCAATATTTTTACAGTGATTTTACAGTGCTCTGACGTTGACGCAGGACTCCGGAGATCCGGAGGGCGAGTATTCAAATAATGGGAGCAGCATGTACGGTGTGGGCCCCCCTGGACTCTGGGGCCCGTGGTGCCACACACACTGCACCCATTATAAATATGCCAGTGAAAGAATGGTCCAACCAGGAGATAGGGAAGATGTCTACTGTTCCAGAGTATTGTAGTGTCCATTTATCACATAAAATATAATCTAAACATGAATAGGAATTATGGACAAGCGAAACATATGTATAGTCACGCCATGATAGGTTTCGCAAATGACAAATGTCATATAAATCAAATTCAGCTAGTAGGTTACAAAAAGCCGCAGACTGTACTGGGAGGTTAAAAAACAAACAAATAATAAATTTAATTGCCCCACAAAATGACATTCTGCCTACTGTTCAGTTAACGACAGATATGTGGACAGGTGATACTGGTCAAACTAAACATTACATGCCTGCGACAGCTGACTGGGTGAATGTATCACATTCAGCAGCAGCAGCAGCAATATCTAACAATACTGCACTCCCCGAACCTGCCTTGTGACGCCACTGCATTCACATCAGTCACTGCCCCAGTGGAGCTTACAATCTATATTCCCTACCAAATGTACACACATTCACACAAGGGTTAATTTTGTTGGGAGCCAATTAACCTACCAGTATATTTTTAGATTGTGGGAGGAAACTCACACAAATATGGGGAGAATATACAAACTTAAGACAGTTAGGTCCATGATGGAAATCAAATCAATGACCTCAGTGGTGTGAGGCAGTAATGCTAACCATTACACCATCCATGCTCAACCAATAAAGGGTTAAAGCTGCACTGCAGACAGTGATAAAAAAACACCACTGTGTGGAGCTCATGGCTGCACTGTAGGCCGTTATAGCACCAACACAAAAAACATTACCAGTGTGCACCAAGGGTTAATGTATTATATATTTTAGGTGCTCTGGGCTGCACTGCATGCACTGACAAAAATAAACACCAGTGTGCACTTGCACCAAGGGTTAATGCTCACTTAAGTACAGCACCAGTGTGACGCACATAGACAATACAATATAGATGTTTATGCACTATAAAAAATAAAAACAATGTTTTGTTAACTGCCTACAGAGGCATCGGAATGGGGGTGCAAGGGGGCATGATGCCCTCCCCAACATGTCAGAGGCAGAGGCGCTGGGGAGAGGGAGCGCATAACCCCAGATCACCGTGAAGCCTCTGACTTCAAAACTCTGGCGCCGCAGCCTGCTGCCCCGTGTCCTGTCCTAGAGACTCTCACAGAGGCATTACTGGGAGGAGGCGGGGATGTCCCAGCAGGCTCAGCATGGCCACGTCCTCTCCCAGTATTGCCTCTGTGAGAGCCGGCTAGGACAGGACATGAGGCAGCACACTGCGGCGCCAGAGTTTTGAAGTCAGAGTCTCTGCGGTGATCTGGGTGTTAAGCGCCCCCGAATAGGGTGGGGTTGGGGTGGTAATTGTGGGGTGGGGGGAGCACCAAAATTTATTTTTATCTATCCCCCCCAACCGCAACACATTCTTGCACCCCTGACTGACTACATATAAAACTAGAGCAGCAAGTATTAACAATTGTGTGAAATGGTCCCCGAATCTTCTCTAGAAAAAAACGCTCCTGCTTGGTATGTTATCAGTGTGAAGCAGAAGATGGCTAGTGCAATTTTACTAAGAATAGCCCTGCTGAGGAGAGTGAAGGAAAAGTCACCCCCTTGGCGGTGTCAGCACTCACTGTGCACTAACCTTCACCTGAGCCCGTCCCATGCACCTGCATCAGAGATATTTAAAAAAACAAACAAACATTTTTTTACTGACAGAGCATCTGTGAGGAAACCGGTCCCGTGTCACCTTAGTAATATCTGGAGACACATAGCACTGCTATAGGTGATTATGGCAGCTCAATGTCCAAGCGTGCACCTACCACTAGCAGGCTGCACACAGAGAAAATCCCTTTAGTACATATCGAGAAGATATACCGTATGTATAGGGATTATCTCAGCCTTTTTTGTTTAGCCACATTATTTCTTCTTCATACATGGAGCCAGTTGCGTCACTACAGGAGTGCAGGCCGCACCTTGGTGTGCTGACTCCTCCTCAGTTACTGGAGCTGGGTGCTGCACTGTAACATTACTTGCAGCACCCGGCTCCTGTCATAGCGTAGGAGCCGACACTGCACACAGACTGGTCTCCGGGGACAGCCCAGCAGCTCCGGACCCCTGGAGTGCCAAAAACTGGGGTTCAGGCCATGAGGCCACACCCCCTATATGTGAGGCCACGCCCCATACCCATGAGGTCACACCCCTTTTTGCTGACAGGCGGCTTTATCAAGCGCACTATGTATGTTCCAGCACCGGGTGTCACCACAGGTAGGGGTACCACTGAATGGAGCCCATTGATACATTGAGACCAGCATATATAGTGGCAGATGCTCAATTAGCTTAGTGATATCATTCAGGTGCTTGAAAGGGAGGGGTTTTTCTAAGCAGGAAAAAAAACACATTTTGTTTCCCCCAGCACCCTGAATGATAGCAGTAACCAGATTTAAATCCCATAACATATCTTAGAATTCAGAGATCTTGGTTACATATATCTGCGCAAATGTATGTATAAGCCCCCAAGCTGCATCAATGCCTCTCTTTATATATTGGGGGTCCCTAGCACTATATCTAGGTGCAGGGCATGACACCCCAAAAATCAGCATAAGCCAGACAGCCCAGGGTAGCATACCAGTGAAAAAACTATAATGTTAATAGATTGGTGTTAAAAAGCCGAAGCTATAGAAAAAGTGATAAATGAGATGTAATTAAAATAAGATATAGTGTTAAAGAAATTAGTAAGTGATGTGTTAATAAAGTGTAAGGGTATGCCACACTAAAGCCATCCAGCTCAGCCAATCCCGGAGCAAAACATCCCACACCTCCACAATCCTAATCTGGGTCTAGGATTATCCAACAAGGAGCCACATGATAATGGCTCTCTGCTACAATATATCTAAGCTAAGAGCTACCTACCTTGGAGCAACCCCATAATGCTCCATATGGCAAGTCAGGACCAGTCTGAGACTAGTCTGAGATTAGCTTGATTGCAGTTCTCAAGATGAGCAGGAGATCACAGAGCATCCCAATCCTCGAGCAAAGAGTTGAACAAGGAGGGACTATTTATGGTCCACATAGACAACCCAAACCAAAATGGAATCTAGTAAGGTAGGGGTGGCCATCTCCATTAACATTAAGTTCATGTACAGTGGTGCCCTGTAGTGGTTTGAGGTACAATGGTCAGAGTAAATTCATAACACTGCTCCAGGATACTGGCTAACCAACGGGAAGGCAATCACGATACCTCCAGTTGAGATCCCAGCGGTCACAAAGCCAACGGTGGAATCCCGACACGTGGTGAAATGCTGCTGCCGGAATACCGGCGACAGAGGCCTGTTCTCTCCCTGTGGGTGTCCACCACACCCATAGAGGGAGAATATAACCTGTGGCGAGCACAGCGAGCCACCATTTCCACAGTGTGGCAAGCGCATCAAGCCCGCAAGGGGCTTTCTAGCACTTGCTCCGCTGCCAGCATACTAGTGGAGGGATCCCACTGTCGGGATCATGACAGCCGGGATCCCGTCCATCGCTAATCAGTTTGTATTCCAACCAATGGTAGCCAATACATACTACAGAGAAAAACATGGGGGAATTTCAGACCTGATCGCTGGGCAGCGATTTTTGCAGCCCTGCGATCAGATAGTCACCGCCTACAGGGCGAGTCTATTTTAGCTGTGCAGGGGTGCGATCACATGTGTAGCAGAGCTGCACAAACTGAGTTTATGCAGTCTCTACGCAGCCCAGGACTTACTCAGCCGCTGCAATCACATCAGCCTGTTCAGGGCCGAATTTGATGTCAGGAACCCTCCCTTCAAATGCTTGGACATGCTTGCGTTTTTCCTGACACTCCCTGAAAATGGTGAGTTGCCTCCCACAAACGCCCTCTTCCTGTCAATCTCCTTGCAATCACCCATGCGAATGAATCCTTCGCACAAACCCGTCGCTGACCGGCAATCCCCGTTGCTGCAGTCCGTCACTCCTGTGCATTGCGGTAGATGCGCAATACAGACCTGATCGGCCGCTGTGCAAGAATGCACAGCAGCGATCTGGTCCGAATTACCCCCATAGAGACACAGTACCTTGTCCCTTGGGGTGCGGAAAGAGCCAGTTTGTAACATTTAAGATTTTGGGGTAATTAAGCTGGTGCACTTGTCACGCACTCACAGTGGATGATGCTTTTGTGTGTCCTAACCAATAGGCACAAGGTGGTATGTAGGTGGTATGTGCATTATCATAAATATTTGTTCAGCCACAAAATTGGATGTCCACATTCTATAATGAGAAAAAACAGGGTCTGAAGCAGCAGAGGTAGATGTTTATTTACTGAAGCTAAGTTGTGATGGACTATAGTAAGGGTCTTTGAATGGAAGTTCAGTGCTCTAAAGGGGCTTTGACTTTACCCATTATAACTCAGTGCTTCAAGTATGACTTTGACACAAGATAACAGAAGACTCACCCGCATATGCCAATTAATATAGATATTTTTGCCATTTATGGCAAAATAGACTAGTGAATAGTTCAATGGGTTACAAGGGACAAACATAATGTGTACTGGTTACTGACAGCCTGAGTACCTCGCAAGATCTAGGAGAGTTTTAATTTGTCGCTGGAGTAAAGTTGCTCTAGTATCTTGTGAACGGAGGTTAAACAGAGGTTTCCTCCACCGTGTGCAATTTAAAGCGTCAGTGAAATGCTGAACAGTATAGGCTATAATGGAAACAGTAATGATTAGACAAAAACTACTCAACAGTGAGAAAACAGATAATATGCTATATTCTAACCTTTCTGACATACTTGCATTAAAACTAATTATCGTCAGTGTGTTTGACAAAGGGCAAGATTATAGTACATTCAGAATTGTATTTCATTTTCCCTCTACTGGGCTAAAATAAATCTAAAAGATCTAATAACCTACTGTAAACTCTGTATAAGAGAAATTGACATTCTACACATTAGAAATTCAATACATGAAGTAAATTTGGCAAAAAGCTAAATTTAAATTGATTTAGGCATCTCGCCAAGTACTAAATAAAAACCTTAATTCTGTTGTTGACATATAGCCTCTGATGGGGATTTTTCTGCTTATAGTGCTACGTGCTTCCATCCAGTGTCTGAGAGTACTGATATATCCCTGCAGCAGTGTCAGAGATCACGGTTCCCCTCATCTGCATCCCAGGCAGAGCACTTTCAGCGGTTAAGGCCTGTGGTTCTCTTGTTCATTAAAGACACTGACATTACCACAGGGCCGGCAGTCATGCAACTCCGGGGAGATGCTACAATTTGTTTTATAGAACCTTAGAAGTTTGCTTGATGCCAGTTCATTTGTAACAGGATAATGAATTTGCCCTTCTAGATACAAGAGCCCTTAAAGAGACTGGAAACAATTTGTACTGTACCTTTCTAAACTGCATTTGTCAAGTTGTAATACTGCTGCAATGCCAGGTCACAGCATCGATTACTGATGTTGTTGCTGAGGGCATCATACTGTCTTGGATTGCCCGGTACTCACCTGCGGTTGTACATCTACCTTTGGTACATAGCTCTGGGCTGTTTTTCTGTTCAACATGCCTAATCCACTTCTTTTCGATGACCAATTAATAACGCTGACTCAGAACTTGGTCACATGAGGGCGCATTTGCTGCTGCAGACTTGAACGTATGCCCGCTTGTGGATGGACCTTATAATGTGTATCTTTGCTTGTTCCGGAGCAGAGTATTTGCATCTATAGTTCATTCCAAGTTATAAGCATCTCAGTGGCAACTTAACTTGTGGCTGAATGAGTGTAGCAGGCTGGTAATGGGGCATTCCCATGTCATAGGTAATGTTTATGTCGATGGTGTTGGGATATATGTGTACAGGTGGTGGTATGGCAGAGTGAGCATACACACCATCGAATGCCCTGATACTACGAACACCCCGATTCTTAGACAGTGAGATGGTTTATTGAAGTAGCAATGTGAAGGTATGTGCAATAGTAGGTTTGGTGGCCATCTTGGTTAGGGAATGAAGCCTACCTATAGGGACCAATATGGAGTTCTCTATGTGCTGTAGTTCTTACTTACTCCAACACGTGGGGCATATACAGTAGATAAAATTGCAGACTACGCATTGTTGTACATAGATTTTAGACTGATCTCTTACACCCAGTATAGGGCTGGTGTAAGTGTAGACTGACAGTAAGGACAGTAAGGATGACCATTTGAATTGGGATGGTTAGTTCATATAGGTGTGCAACTCAGCACACGGACAAATATATGCATTCAGTACCATTCATGCAGTGTGAGCACAATTGTGATATAATATATCATCATGAAATGTCATATACACAAGAGAGAATATTGTTTGGGCAATGATTAATAAAAGCATAAGGAAATGAAATACAAAATACAGATACAAACTAAATATAATACACACATCTGTTGCTTTCCCCTTAATAAGTAACAATCTTCTTCCCTGATGTAGCCCAACTGGCAGTGTCAATCAAGTAATGTGATTAGCTGTCCGCAACATCACATTCTATAGCTACAATTCTGTTCATTAAAGTGTTATCAGCTGGAGCAATCAATATGCAATCAGGCAATCAGAAATGGCCAGATAGTGCCGCTCACAGTTATCATTGTATATCAGACATATGAGTAGGCTTACCCTACTATCGCTTTAAACCGGGATACTCATTAATTATACAGGTTCTGGGGCTGGCTTAATTAAAGCGTGCATTTCACCCAGCCATAGAACCTGTGTAATTCATGAGCATCCCAGTTTAAAGGGATAGTAGCCTACATAAGAGTGTGTATTTTGGGTGTTCGTGCTCTATACATACAGTAGGGGTAAGTTAGCATCTAGATGAGCCACACAACTTGAGAAAACATGTGTATCACTGTGTACAGTAGGTGTTCTAACCAGACACTGGCTAAACACAGTGATCTATAATGAGGCTGTGTAAAGTAGAGATAAGAGGGTTCGGTTTTACTCGGATTTACTCGGTTCTCAAAACGGCATCTTATTGGCTCACGGATGTCTCGAGGTTTGAATAACTAATAAGATGCCGTTTTGAGAACCGAGTAAATCCGAGTAAAACCGAGTAAAACCCGAACCTGCTCATCTCTAGTGTAAAGCGCAACCCTTGCACTCTATTTTTTACATTTCAGTGAATTGTGAGTAGCGGTTAAAAAAGTATCTTAAGGTGCTGAAAAGAAAATTCTATTCACTACACTACTTCTATACACATATACAAATTATTCAGCCAACTGAATTTTTATTAAGAGACTGGTGGCTCTGCGAGTCCTAGCAGCTACATACAAAGAGGCAGTGTCAGACGCAGATCAGTTGATGATCAAACTTCTGAGTGGCACTACTGTATTGCGGCAGAATGTAAGCCACTGCATCTGCATATGGGTTGCAGTTGCAGGCTGAGACATGTCCTGAAAATGGACCATATGCATCTATGTTTTTGCCGCCGCTTACCATAACTGTTCCCTACAGGAACTGACTTTGCAAATAAATCCTTTCTGTGACCACCAGCATAAAACCAATGCTGCACATGTGCAGTGCAAATTAGGTGCATGCCCAGTTGGCCAATAATCTTTCATCTGTGTAAAAATTTGGTTGTGGCAATCTGTGCCCTTAATACATAACTGTAGAATCTGATTGTCACACACTGCCGGGGTGCTGCTGGACCTTTAGTCAGCTGAATGGTGGCAGCCAATCTTGACAAAGCACTTTAGAGGCGGGCTCTGTAAATGGCTCCTGGACACTTCCTCCTTGCCTGGATGTCTTCTAACTCGCAGTGGTCACCAGAACAACAGTTTCTGCTTCCTAGATACTGTGTCGGACTGGGCATAAAGGGCCCGCCGGGGAATGCAGTGGTAGGGGCCCATGTTTAGGGGTGTGGTCAGTCTCCAGAGGGGGTGTGGCCAGCCACTACATTGGTTTGCCTAACCATTAGTGAGTGCATGGGCTGGGCCCCTTGACAAATATATAAATACTGCTAGTGCGTGCATGATAATGTACCAGATAAATATTGGCAATGCACTGTAGAGAATACATCATAGTCCTGTGCAGTATAAGGTAACATATGTATAATGTATAATTAAAGAACACAGTCTGGAACCTGATCCCTAGAGGAGGAGGAGGGCCCCCAGGCAGTGGGGCCCACCGGTGGTTTCCCCTGTACCCCTGTGGGCCAGTCCGACCCTGCCTGGATATCTTCTGAGCGAGCCACAGTAGTGCCTGCATCTCCTCATTGAATCTTCCTACTGGATTTGCCAAAAGAGTGCCTTCAGTAGAGCATCACCTGGGCATAATCTCTCTGCACTGCGCCAGCAGTTTTGCAACATCATCTGTGCATAGTGGGCCTGATTCTTGTTTGTAAGTAAAGCAAATAAATCATGTAACTTTGTATCTGAAACAAATCATGTTTCCATGCAAGTGTAGCAATTACATTTTGTTTGTTTCTGTGCAGGGTAAATAGTAAATACTGGCTGCTTTTGGATGTAGCCCACAAAAGTTAGACAGCTTTATTTGTACACTGCAATTCAGTTTGAACACACCCCACCCAAATCTAAATCTCGCTCACATATTACATCTGCCCTACCTGCAGTGGAACATGGTTTTTCACAGTTGCTTGCTTTTTTTGCTTTACTTACAAGGATCACTTCCACAAAAATTAATCACACTGGTCATCAGTGAATCTATCTATCATCTCCTTTGGTGTTATCTGCACTAGTAACTGCCTACACTGTGGACTGCAGTGCTCCTGTGTTTCGTTATACTACGTCTGCTGCTTCTCCTGCAGTTATCCTCCCCATTTGAAGTGTTCTTACTTCCCTCACCAATCACCTCCTGTACTAGTGTCGAGGACAGCGACCTGAGAGCCTCTGCCTGAGAGCTGTCTGCCCTCTCCTTTTGACAGTTCTTGGGGAACACCAGGGGTTCATTAGACTCTTGTCTGTAGAAGAGCAGTGAAAAATCAGGTTAGATAGATAGGAACGAGAGTCCACTAAAAACCATAGTGTTGTATACTGATATAGAGCATATAAAAATGTGCAGTTTAATATTGCACATAGGCGAAGCAGTGTGGTTGCATTTACAGTCTGAACCATCTCGAACCTGGGGCCCTGTACACCTGCACCTTTCTTACCAATCCAGATCTCTTAGCATACCTTCCAACATGTCCCTCTCCAGGAGGAACAAAATGCTCTGCTCCTGGACCTTTCTCTTAATGTTTGATTGCCGGCACCTGATTTGGACAGGTTAATGGATAAGAAAGGTATTTCAGCACAGGTGATGGCAATCATGCAGTGAGAGGGAAGTCCAGGACCAGAGCATTCTGTCCCTCCTGGAGAGGCTCATATTGGGAGGTATGCTCTACGGGATGTCTGCCCTCTGCTTACCAGGCTGGGCTTTGCTCCCATAATAACAAGGATCCCATGCTATAGGACTCCTTGTTAGAGTTTTACCAGCCCTGTGTCCCGTACCTCTGTGGTGTAAGTCACTGCTTTCTCAGTGTACATCCCATGCTCTTTGGGGGTCATTCCGAGTTGATTGCTCGCTAGCTACATTTTGCAGCGATGCGATCAGATAGTCACCGCCTATGGGGGAGTGTATTTTCGCTTTGCAAGTGTGTGAATGCTTTTGCAGCTGAGCCATACGATGTGCCTGCGCATTGTGGTGCATACGCATATACAGTAGTGACCTGATCGCTGCGCTGCGAAAAACGGCAGCGTGCGATCAGGTCGAAATGACCCCCTTTGTCCCCTGTGTGAGATCATCCCATTTTACAGTTCTAATAATTAGGAGGGGGAATGCCTTTAAAAAATATGTTTATAATTATTTATTGTAGCAAGATCATATCAGGGATGTCACCTCCTACTAGTGTAAATTATATAACTATCTTTGCAGCTGGCAACTGATAGGACACCAGTCCAGTGCCTTTGTACAGGTACAGTAGCTGCAGCTAGCTTTAGTAAGAAGAACAACAATAAACAAAACATAAAATTATATCCTGGCCTGCCTGGCACTAACTAAACACAGATTTCCCTTTCTAAAGGTCGACATTGGATGAAGGGGCCATCCCCCAGCCGACCGCTTTTCGATGCGGAGGGTTTTGCCAGCTTTTTCTGCGGATACCCCATAGAAGCCTATGGGCTTCTTACCGCATCCCGTCGCCTCCGCCGCCCAGCGCTGCTCACGCCGTCCCCGCATACCTGACTGCAGGCAGCCAGTAGCGGATCTTTCCACGGGCAAGCAGGACTTTTGCCCGGGGCGCCGCCTTCCGGAGGGCGCTGGCGCCATCCGGAGGGCGTTGCACCGTGGCAAGATCCGCCACTGCTGCCCGCTGTGTCCCCCGTCCGCCTCCGCTGCCCGCTGCCGTCCCCGTCCGCCTCCTGTGAAGGGAACTAGACGCTATGCGTCTAGTTTCCCTTCGTGGAGAGTAACTTTGCTGAGCGGTGCGCGATGACGTCATCGCGCACCGCACAGCAAAGGTCCTCTCCACGAAGGGAACTAGACGCATAGCATCTAGTTTCCCTTCGTGGAGAGTACCTTTTGCTGTGCGGTGCGCGATGACGTCATCGCGCACCGCTCAGCATTCAAGCACTAGCAATTGATAAAGCTAAATATTTATCGTATATAATACCCTTTATGAGGTCTAAGAACACTGTACGCTAACTACGTATGAAGTACCGTAAGGGTACGCACGTTGCGTAACGATCGCTTAGCCGTGGTCGAGACGCTCAAGCGTTACGTTCGCTCACGGCCAAGAGATCACTGGCAGGCACGCTATTGGCTGCCGACTACCGTAATGATTCGCTATAGCGATGCGACCGCTCGAGACCACGAAGAGATCACCAGCGGCGCATACGCTCACAATGTAAAACCTTTATATCTAAACCATAAACAGTGTATTATGCAGTAAACCCTTTGTGTAGTGATATGGTGTAAATGCAACACAGTATAACCTTACTAGCTTAAAAGCAGTTTGAGTGTCACCGACGCTCTGAGAATACTTAACTCTATAAGAAATACACAGATACCTGGGCTTAGGGTCCAACGCCTAATATATATATATTTTGAATGATATACTTGCAAAAGAATTAATACAAATACAAATCATACACTGCAATATAACATAGACTAACTAACCAGGTAACTACACAGTAAATACAATACAATTAAGTTTAAGAGAAAAATGAGAGAAAGAGAAGAGAGAGAGAGATATGGCCCATAATAACAAGAGAGAAACAGTATGATTACGGAGAAAACTTACGCACAAAGGAAACGATCGCATGCGCCTCTGGACATCCAGCTCCCGATTTTCAGCAATGATAACCGTTGAAGAGTGAGAGCTGGATGTGATCGGCCTTTCTATTTATGCCCCACACACAATGCAATTCAATGGTCCCTACAATCTCATTGTTCATTGGACACAGGAATTCGGCTTCGCATTATAACAAAAGGTCATAGGTTGATTCATACAGGTGGGCTGTGACTATTTCCAACAGCTCAGGTGGGAGGGAAACTGGGTTTCCCGCCGCATGGGTAATAAAGTGCAAATAAAGTAAATGTTCATAAACTTCTTATGTCCATAACTATTCGCACGAGCGATTGATCTGCTTCAAACCAACACCGGAATATTTCTAATTAAATATTCTTCCGATGGATACTAAACACCACTGTATTACTCCTGTCTGACCCTTCGTATCAAACAAAGAGGGATTTCTCTGTTCATGAACATTCTATATTAACCAAACTTTCAGAATCTATCAAAGGGACCATGATCTACAAAATACATTATATAGTGAAATTATGTAATGATTGAGTCGCACGCTACGATCACATAAACTCTACCGTAAATACGCATACCGTGCGCCTGCGGGTGCCCGCGACTGTGAGTATGCGCACGTACGGGAGAGCGTATGCATGCGCAGCACGGACCTGTGTGAGGTGCAAATATGGTAGTGTGCATAGAGATATTTTTCTGACTTTGACAGTCCACCCTTTGGCAGTCAACAATAACTGCCACTTCCTGAAAACATTTCAAAAAGAGAAAAATATATGTTAGGGGTTAATACATTTACATGGTTGGGTAAGGGAGGAGAGGAGATGGTGGAAAAGGGTATGACCTAGTGAGATAGCAGAAGCATGTGTGTATGAATCCGTGCTTGGGGGTCATGTATCATCGTGCCGTACGTGTTTTAAATCAAGCTTCGAGGTATTGCGAAGTATACATTTGAATTCCTTCTTATCCCGTGGTACGGGTCTGTGGATGGGCTGTCAAACTTTACCGAGCTCTTTTCGGCTTTGGTTGTAACAAAATGGGGGAGCACATTTTAGTTGATGATACATGAATGGGGGAGATATGTGATTGCTGATATCTGTGCCTGTATTCCCTATCGACTATGTGTGTCATTACCTGAGGGTTGTAGAAATGAAGAAAAGACATAATTACGGTAAATGCGGTGGTATTCTATGTCAGGTAAATGTACATTCGTCGATTGAGGTCTTGTTTGGTGTCTGTTGAATGCAGTCTTCTTTGTGCTTTTGCTCATAAGGTGCGAGCAAAGCTGTCAATGTCCATAGATTTACAAAAGTGTTGGGCTAGCGTAATTTTAAAATTTCTAGGGAAACTGGGGATCCATGGCATAGTTCATCAAAAAACTGTGTATCAGGTTGTCAAAACTTCTTCTTTAATCCCTCTGTTGTCTGTTTATCGGCTCATCAAATTCCTCGTCCAAGTGGGTCTTGTTACCTTGGAGAAAACGGAAAAACAGGTGAAAGAAACGGACCGTAGAAATCGCATTTTCATCACATCATTGTTTCTACATTTGGGTCATAAATCAAGTCCATTGGAATTACAGTTTCCTCACTCCTTAAACTCATTACCCTAGTACGATGATTGCACTTCATTAAAGCCTGACCGCATCTAAATATCAATCCAATCGATATGACAACACCTAAGATACATAGGAGAAACTTCCCAACATCCATTATTACTCCTTGAGCCCAGTCTCCTAAACCAGAGAACCAATTTCGCGGGTTCAACCATGACACCCAACCAGTCAGCTCATTACCTACAGCAGCAAGAGTGAGATTGTGTCTCCTGCGAAATTCCCACTTCAATTGGAGAATATCGTCCATCTTTTGGTCTATGACCTCGACCGGGTCCTCGGTGCTATTCGTAATATATGTGCAACATTTCACGCCGTATTGTGTTGCCAGTGTGACACAATATCCGCCTGTCACTGCTGTGAGGTAATTGAGAACCATTCTATGCTGTACCAGTTCTGTTTTGTAAGCTTGAAGTTCCCTTCCAGTATACCTAAATGTGTCATCATACATTTCAGTGATATTATCTAACAAATTTGCGAGCGCCGATATGTATTTATAATTCAGCACTCCTCTAGCGGTGCGGGTGAAATCTAACGCTATTAAGAATTGAATCCCGGTGGATTCACTTATCAGATCAGAGGCCGGATGCTCTGTCTTCTCTATCAGGTGCCTTTTAACAACGTGCTCGTAATGGGTGTGAGTATAAGGAGCTTGGGCACCACGGTGTATGTCTTTCATTTTGTCATGTGATACAGTCATTACTTCAGGCAGTACTTTTCCAATATAACACAATCCTTCAGAGTTTGGGGCAAGCCACTTGTACGCCTTTCTCCCGC
Source organism: Pseudophryne corroboree (assembly GCF_028390025.1). Lineage (NCBI taxonomy): Eukaryota > Metazoa > Chordata > Amphibia > Anura > Myobatrachidae > Pseudophryne > Pseudophryne corroboree. The sequence continues at coordinate 271,300,643 of NC_086454.1, forward strand.
ATATGAAATATGCATCATCGGGGAGAACATATGGGACGGAGTAGGACATAACCATATTACACACCTTCCATGTGAAATCTCCTAACCCTAATTCTTCCATCTGCTTAGTACACGTATCAGGTTGTATGATATGTGCACAGTATCCTGGTGATACCTCTCCAACTCTAGTAATCCTATTTCCTAAGGTATACCTATACCGGAAAGATTTTCCTCTACTGGCTATGTGGCGTACAAGCTCTGTATCTGTAGGCATTCTATCTGCTCTATGCGAAAAGGTCATGGTTTGGTTACTCCATGACACTTCCCAATTTCCCGGCTTTCGGGGATTGGAGATGTTGAAACATAATAGGGACCTATCCACATGGTATTGGTGGAGCTTCAAACTAGGAGGACTGGAGATATTAAACCTTCTGTCCACCGGTCTCCCACCACTTAACTCAAGTACCTCCCCTAACGTTAAAGGAAATGGTACTAGCCCTGATTTGCTATGACCTTGAGGTACTTGAGAGCATACCCAACAATCTGTTTTATTTAACACACTACCCACTAAAGAGTGATAGTCACTCAAGGGATGCCGGTCCATATGGATATTAAAACTGGATTGGCATTTCTTTATGCACCCATCCTCAATGACATTGTTACAGAGCCGACAGATACAGTTTTCTTCAGCTAACAATCCTTCACAATTCCTTCTATGGTCAATGCTATCGGATCGTTTTCTGATACTCGCCTTTGCTTGTTGATTATGTTGTTCTTGGAAAACTACGCCTCCATTTCTGTCATCAGAACCCATTCCAGAACCCCTCTCGACCTCCATGGTACTCTCGCCGGAACAGACTGCTCTGGTCAACATCATGGTCAACAGGAAAATCCGGATCACAGTCTCTTGAGGCAAGTCCATCTTAGGAGGAGACGAAGAAGAATGAGAAGGGGGGAAAAATAATTTGAGGGAGAGGGGATGGGAAGTGAAGAAAAACAATAAAAGGGAACAGGGGATCGACAACTGCTTTTGATCTTGTGGTTCTCGATGCTCAGGTGCCGCCTTAGTCCTCCTGGAACAGACACTCTAGTGATACAACCTCTACCGTCTGTTCCTTATCACAGGACTTTTCTGGATCAACGACCTTCTTACAGTGGGACGAATGAACCCAAGTCTCTCTCTCAGCAACCTTCAATGCTGTAGTGCTAGTCAATAAGACCTGGTATGGTCCTTCCCATCTGTCAATAAGGCAACCTGAGCGTAGAAAATTCCGTATCATTACATAATCCCCAGGTTCAATGTCATGACAATTACTATCTGGTAAATCAGGAATCACTAACTTCAGATTATCATTTTGATTCCTTAACTGTTTACTCATGTTAATCAAGTATTTTACAGTCACTTCATTGTTACACTTCAAATCATCCTGAGGGTTAATCATGACATGCGGTTGTCGACCAAACAAGATTTCAAAGGGAGACAGATTAAGAGGGGACCTGGGAGTGGTTCTGATGCTGTACAGTACAAAGGGTAAAGCTTCTGGCCATGTCAATCCTGTCTCTGCCATCACTTTACTCAGTTTATTTTTAATAGTGCTGTTCACTCTTTCCACTTTCGCACTCGCCTGTGGACGGTATGGAGTGTGCAGCTTGCTATCAATTCCCATCAATTTACACATTCCTTGAAAGACATCACCTGTAAAATGGGTAATCCTATCACTTTCGATAATTCTGGGGATACCATATTTACATACAAATTCCTGCACAATTTTCTTAGCAGTAAACATAGCGGTATTTGTGGCCGCCGGAAATGCTTCGACCCAATTTGAGAAAACATCTATACAAACAAGTGCATATTTCAAATTTCGACAAGGGGGTAATTGAATGAAGTCAATCTGTATTACCTGGAAAGGGCCGCCGGCAGGTGGGATATGGGATGGTTCTGTAGGTATTGCCTTTCCAATATTCTTTCTCAAACAGGTAAGGCATGACATTGCTCTTTTACTTGCATGAGAGGAGAATCCTGGGGCGCACCAATATGCTCTTACCAACTTGCACATCCCTTCCTTGCCTAGATGAGTCAGCCCGTGAGCTGCTTCAGCCAAACACGGAAGATATGCTCTGGGGGCCACTGGTTTACCATGTCCATCCGTCCAGAGTCCTGAGGACTCCTGGCCATATCCCTTTGCCTTCCAGACTGCCTTTTCCTGTGTGGAACACAAATTTTGCATTTCACACAACTTCTGTGTGTTGACGGTATTAAATACCATCAATTGTGTGGTGTCTGTCTGTCTGGGGGTACCAGCTGCTAATTTAGCCGCTTCGTCTGCTCGGCTGTTACCAAGCGATACTGGGTCTTGGCTATATGTATGTGCTTTACATTTGATAACAGCCACTCTGTCGGGTTCCTGTATCGCTGTTAGAAGCCTTTTTATGTGAGCTGCATGCGCTACTGGTGTACCAGCTGCCGTCATGAAATTTCTGAGGCGCCATAGGGCTCCGAAATCATGGACTACCCCGAATGCGTATCTAGAATCGGTGTAGATATTGGCTGATTTGCCCTTAGCCAATTCACATGCTCTGGTTAGGGCGACCAGTTCAGCAACCTGGGCTGAGTGAGGTGGGCCTAGCGGTTCCGCTTCTATGGTGCCTTGGTCATCTACGACTGCGTATCCAGTACACAAGTCTCCCGAGTCTGACTGTCTATGACAACTACCGTCCGTGTAGAACGTAAGTTCTACATCTTCCAGTGGGTTGTCACTGATGTCAGGCCTTGCGGTAAAATTTTGGGTCAAATATTCCATACAATCATGAGTGTCTTCCTTTGTATTAAATCCTCCTTCCCCACCACTCTCATCCTCCACCCTTTGTGCCTGCCCAGGCACACCTGGGAGATATGTTGCAGGATTTAATGCACTGCATCTCCTTATGGTGATGTTTACGGGGGCCATTAGTGCCAATTCCCATCTTGTAAACCGCGCTGATGAGACGTGCCTGGTTTGGGCAGAATTTAACAAGGCTGACACTGCATGTGGTGTATGAATTGTGAGGTTGTGACCTAGCACGACGTCTTCGCTTTTCGTTACTAGCAATGCTATCGCAGCAACGCTTCGCAAGCATGTGGGGAGGGATCGCGCTACCGTATCTAGCTGAGCGCTGTAATATGCTACCGGCCTGCTGGCATCACCGTGCTTTTGGGTTAGTACGCCTGCCGCGCAACCAGCACTTTCTGTTCCGTATAGTTCAAAGGGTTTCCCATAGTCCGGCATACCTAATGCTGGTGCCTGCGTTAGGCACTGTTTAAGTCTCTCAAATGCTGCCTCAGACTCGTCTGTATGCGAAATCCGATCAGGTTTGTTTGAGGAGACCATCTCCTGCAAAGGTAACGCTAGGATGGAAAACCCTGGGATCCAGTTACGGCAATACCCACACATTCTTAAAAATGTTCTGATCTGTTGCTGGGTTTGTGGCAGAGTCATGTCTCTAATTGCTTGAATTCTATCAGCGGTCAGGTGTCTCAGTCCTTGTGTTAAACAGTGTCCCAAATATTTTACCTTAGTTTGGCATAATTGCAACTTGTCTTTGGAAACCTTGTGTCCTGTGTCTGAAAGATGAAACAGGAGCTGTTTCGTATCCTTCAGGGATGCTTCCAATGAATCAGAACACAGTAGTAGATCATCCACATACTGTATTAATACTGATCCACTCACTGGTTGGAAAGACTGTAAACAGTCATGCAAAGCCTGAGAAAATATACTTGGACTATCTATGAATCCCTGTGGTAATTGAGTCCATGTGTATTGGACTCCTCTGTATGTAAATGCAAACAAATATTGACTGTCAGGGTGCAGAGGTACCGAAAAGAAAGCGGAGCAGAGGTCAATAACAGTGAAAAATTTCGCAGTGGGAGGGATTTGCATTAGGATGACAGCTGGATTTGGCACTACGGGGAACTGACTCTCAACTATTTTGTTAATCCCCCTTAGATCCTGCACTAGCCTGTAACCCCTCCCCCCACTCTTTTTCACAGGGAAGATGGGACTATTAGCAGTGCTGGACGTTCTTACCAGAATGCCCTGTTGTAGCAAGCGCTCTATTACGGGATAAACTCCTAACTCCACCTCTGGCTTCAGAGGGTACTGTGGGATTTTTGGAGCTATCCTACCATCTTTTACTTGTACAACTACCGGCGCTACGTTTGCCATTAATCCAGTGTCCTGTCCATCTTTTGTCCAAAGTGACTCTGGTATCTGAGATGTCATTTCTTCTACTTGGGAGGGAGTCCTATTTGTCATAATGGTATGTGACATTAATTTTGACGGGGAGTCTAACATGTCTCGTACTTCCTGAGCGTGATTCTCAGGTATGTCCAAGAATACACCTTCAGGAGTACAATAAATGACGCACCCCATTTTACACAGTAAGTCTCTTCCCAGGAGATTGGTCGGTGCCGATGCAGCCAGCAAAAAGGAATGCTTGGTATGTAAAGGCCCTATTGTAATCTCTGCTGGTTTGCTAACAGGGTAATGCTGGACTACTCCTGTTACTCCCACGGCTGAAATTGTCCTACCAGTGGTCCTCATGCCCACTGTCGAATTTATCACTGATTTGGCCGCCCCTGTGTCTACAAGAAAGTTTAATGATTTACCAGCTACATTGATTGCAATTTCTGGTTCACTTCCAAGACTTGCAATCAATTTTACTGGCTGCAGATTACAGGTATGGCCACACCCCTATTGGGTATGGTGACCTCCCTGAATCCCGCTGGCAGCAACTACTTGTGAGGGAGTTAGCTGGGAACTACCAGAGGTTTGCCAATCTCTGTTTGGGGGGTATCTTTTTGTTTCTCCTGCATGTGGCTCATAACTCCGTTTCTGCGGACCCTGCTCCCAATGTCGTGTGTCGTGTCGTTGTCTAGGGGGTTGATAAGATTTTTGTACATTTCTCGATCTACAGTCTCGTGCAAAGTGTCCCTGTCTGTGACAAAAATAACATGTTACCACATTTGACTTACCCACAGGGTTTGGTGATGTTAACACAGGCTGTTTTGTGGTCAGGGCCTGTATACTTACTGCCATTAACTTATCACTTTGTTGTTCCCTGTGTCTGGTGATGTTCCTATCGTGATCAATAGCAGCCTCTCTCAAAGTAGCCACAGACAGACCTCGCCAACATGGTTGTGTGGTCTGTACCCTAGTCTTTAATGATTCTTTTAAACCATCCATCAGTACCGATACTGCTACTTCTCGATGGTTTATGTTTGTTTTAATGTCCTCTATGCCTGTGTATTTTGCCATTTCTGATAATGCTCTGTGAAAATACTCTGCAGCTGTCTCTGACTCCTTCTGTTTAATGGAGAATATCTTGTTCCATCTGACTACCGCTGGGAAATACTCTTTTAACTGTAAGTTTATTCTTTTTACATTATCTTTGTTGTACACATCTGTAAGAGGTACATCCTGATCTAATCCGCAATCAGCTAAAAATTGAGTTGCGTCAACATTGGAGGGTAAACATGCTCTCAGCAATATCTGCCAGTCTTTATTGTTGGGCTCTACAGTGTTACCTAAGTCTCTGATGTATTTTTGACTGGCAACTAAGTCTTTTCTAGGGTCAGGGAATTCAGACACTATGGTCCTTAATTCCATTCTGGAAAATGGGCTATACATGGCAATGTTCCTCACAGGGGTGACTCCTGATGTGTCAGTTTTCCCATTTGGAACAGCTATTACCCTAACAGGAGTAACTCTAACAACATCACTCTGTGTGGGTTCTACAGCCTGTGGTGAAATGGCTTCAGCATAGTGTATGGTGCCGTACTTACCTGTAGATACGACCTCACCTATCCCTCCGCTAGGGGCCCTTGTTACTAATCTCGTGGGTGGAGCTGTGCCTACTGTGGTCTCTGCTATGGTGGCTGCTAGAGAGAGCGCTGAAATTGTTGCCGATTCGTCTTCTTGATCACACTCCTGAGGAAAGTTCAAAACAGGGTACAACTTGCACGGGTTAATACTTGCATTGGTTAATTGGTTAACATTATCTTTAACATTTACACAGTTGCTAAGTGTTTGTGTGTTACACCTTAGTGCGTCATTCTCCGCAACCAATTTCTCTCCTGATATGTATGGTGGCGGTGGGGCCGTGGCTATCAGTTTTCTGATTGAGCCAGATCCCGCCGCCTGAGCCAATCCTCTCTGTATGTCACCCTCCTGTTGCCACAACTGCAAATAATCATAATGCTTGATTCGTCTCTTTGCTGATTTAATGAGACATATCCTTCTCCTTAAATTCGTTAACACTTCTGAGCTGAAGCTACCTACTCTTGGGAATTTCTCCCCGTCATGTACTGTCATTCTCTCCCATTCATCACATAAAGCTTCTGTGTGACTTCCGTATTTCTCACACATTACATACCTTGCCGACCCAATTGGTCGGTTCACTGAATCAACCCGAACCGAGGTTGATCGCCCCCTACCTGAACAAGTGGCCCCCATAGTTCGAAGGTGTTGCTTTATTCAACCAACCCTTACGCAAACCAAATGTCCAAAATAGGCTGACGGTGGCGGTTTACCGAGTACCCCACTCACTCGCCCACGCCGACCAATACGACCTGATCACACCGATATGGTGCTGGCGTACTCGACCTAGGGCCCCTGCGACCTGAACCTCTATTTACTGGAACCTGTGAGGGTGATCCGAAGAACACTTACTCTTTCCAGTAACTATTGGTTGCTGGATAGTTCCTGAGTGAGCAGCGAACTTCCCTTAAAATAAAAAAAATTACACAAATCACGTTAGAATGTACAAATAGCGTTTATGACCTTCGTACACAAATAGTACCGGTCAGGTTTACTAATGTACACAATTACGTGCGGTACAGTCGTTCAGCACATAAGCAACTAATCTTATGTACGGAGCGACCAGTGGAATCGAAAATTGCGGCTGCGAATTCCTTCAGCAAGAGCTTGTATGGCCTATATGGGTGTTGCACCAACCCTTTCTTGGTGTTGTGCCTGTGGACTGTATAGCGGACTTCCTTGTCTGCTGTACCTGAACCTGTTGGTCTGCTATGACCTCCTGGTCTGTTACAGTATGACCTCTTGGTCTGCTACACTCTAATGCTCAAATTGTATGTTTTAACCAGGGATGCCTCCCTAGCCACCATGTACATCACTTACACGCATGTACCTCACGAGAACTCGACTTTTCTTGTGGTTCAACCTGTAAAATTGTATACAACACACTCACTCACCACATGTACACTTTTGTTTCTATTTCTATTTCTGCGCAGAAATTTCTCTTTAGACCAGATGTGTTACAAATTAGGAGAAGGATCTATTAATTTAAATTTCGAATTTAAAAAAAATAGATTTGCGCGATTTATCGCCTGGCGTTATTTACCGCGTGGCGCTACTTATCGCGTTGAGAGGAGAGAAAAAAAACTTGTGATTTGAGTTACGTGGGTGTACCCGTACACTCCGTTGCGTAATATACGCTGCGTGCGTCGGCCCTTGGATTGCGTACGCAAGTCTCAGTCTTTTGTTAGAGACACGTGTACGCAAAGCAAAGATCCACCGTAACACAATTTATACGTTTATCAATGTAGATGATCCTTTATCATCTACCACGCACCACACTGACTTCGCCTTGTCTCTCAGGCAAAACTGTGTGTTTGTCTATATTTTAACTATATTACCTTTACTCTTAAACTATGAAATAGTGACAAATCTCTTTAAGCACGTTTATCAACTATAAAACTGGCAAACAGAAGAGTGATATACGAAAATACACAAATGAAAAAGAAATGCAGATATATATGTGCGTGCGTGTGTACGCAAGACAGAAAAAAATAAACAGTTTTAAAAAAACACTATTGTTTTGTTCTTACCTCCGGTTCCCGGATTCCTTCAGCACCCTTTACTAAGAGAAGCAGACGCTTATCCAAACAGCACTACGAGGAATATGATCTCCCGCCCTTTGCTGCTGGATAATGTCTGCTGAAATTACCTAGTGTAGATATGTGAAGGACAGGACGAGCCCGCAATTGATAAAGCTAAATATTTATCGTATATAATACCCTTTATGAGGTCTAAGAACACTGTACGCTAACTACGTATGAAGTACCGTAAGGGTACGCACGTTGCGTAACGATCGCTTAGCCATGGTCGAGACGCTCAAGCGTTACGTTCGCTCACGGCCAAGAGATCACTGGCAGGCACGCTATTGGCTGCCGACTACCGTAATGATTCGCTATAGCGATGCGACTGCTCGAGACCACGAAGAGATCACCAGCGGCGCATACGCTCACAATGTAAAACCTTTATATCTAAACCATAAACAGTGTATTATGCAGTAAACCCTTTGTGTAGTGATATGGTGTAAATGCAACACAGTATAACCTTACTAGCTTAAAAGCAGTTTGAGCGTCACCGACGCTCTGAGAATACTTAACTCTATAAGAAATACACAGATACCTGGGCTTAGGGTCCAACGCCTAATATATATATATTTTGAATGATATACTTGCAAAAGAATTAATACAAATACAAATCATACACTACAATATAACATAGACTAACTAACCAGGTAACTACACAGTAAATACAATACAATTAAGTTTAAGAGAAAAATGAGAGAAAGAGAAGAGAGAGAGAGATATGGCCCATAATAACAAGAGAGAAACAGTATGATTACGGAGAAAACTTACGCACAAAGGAAACGATCGCATGCGCCTCTGGACATCCAGCTCCCGATTTTCAGCAATGATAACCGTTGAAGAGTGAGAGCTGGATGTGATCGGCCTTTCTATTTATGCCCCACACACAATGCAATTCAATGGTCCCTACAATCTCATTGTTCATTGGACACAGGAATTCGGCTTCGCATTATAACAAAAGGTCATAGGTTGATTCATACAGGTGGGCTGTGACTATTTCCAACAGCTCAGGTGGGAGGGAAACTGGGTTTCCCGCCGCATGGGTAATAAAGTGCAAATAAAGTAAATGTTCATAAACTTCTTATGTCCATAACTATTCGCACGAGCGATTGATCTGCTTCAAACCAACACCGGAATATTTCTAATTAAATATTCTTCCGATGGATACTAAACACCACTGTATTACTCCTGTCTGACCCTTCGTATCAAACAAAGAGGGATTTCTCTGTTCATGAACATTCTATATTAACCAAACTTTCAGAATCTATCAAAGGGACCATGATCTACAAAATACATTATATAGTGAAATTATGTAATGATTGAGTCGCACGCTACGATCACATAAACTCTACCGTAAATACGCATACCGTGCGCCTGCGGGTGCCCGCGACTGTGAGTATGCGCACGTACGGGAGAGCGTACGCATGCGCAGCACGGACCTGTGTGAGGTGCAAATATGGTAGTGTGCATAGAGATATTTTTCTGACTTTGACACAATGTACAGGGGGCGTAATTGACCATGCCCCTGTATTAGGCCACGCCCCTTTTCATGCCCGGGCCGCAGAGCGCCCTTGAACCGGCCCTGCAGGCAGCCACCCCATCGCAGTCCCGAATCCAAGCCTCCTCCTCACCCAGGAACACAGCCAACTGTACTTCCATCTGCAGGGAGGAGGAGGAGCCCAGGACTTACTACAGATGTCACCTCACGGGGCTAGGAGGTGTCGGAGACCCCAGGAGACTCCCACACCCCCTCTTCACCGGAACCACCAGGAATCGCAGGGGTCCTCTGACATCACATCGTTGCAATGACCGGCGATGGTGCACGATCAGTATTAGTAAATCCGCCCTTTAAAACCACTTAACTGACGATTTTTCCCTTCAAAAGCGAAAAAGCGTTAACAACATTGTTTTTTTAACTTTATTTTATTTAATGAAGTTGAAAAAGTATTTTTTTAAATATTTAAAGATTATATTATGCACATCTGCATAACGGATCTCCTCCTCAAAAACGGGGGGACAGGATGGGACGGCACAGTGCATGAAATCTGACCATGCCAGTATTGTTTTATTTTTAAAGTTCTGATGTGTAAAATGTTTTACATTATGAACTGGGAAGCTGATATAATTTTAAAGTAGAGATGTGCACTTGAAATTTTTCGGGTTTTGGTTTTGGGTTCGGTTCCGCGGCCGTGTTTTGGGTTCGACCGCGTTTTGGCAAAACCTCACCGAATTTTTTTTGTCGGATTCGGGTGTGTTTTGGATTCGGGTGTTTTTTTTAAAAAACACTAAAAAACAGCTTAAATCATAGAATTTGGGGGTCATTTTGATCCCAAAGTATTATTAACCTCAAAAACCATAATTTGCACTCATTTTCAGTCTATTCTGAATACCTCACACCTCACAATATTATTTTTAGTCCTAAAATTTGCACCTAGGTCGCTGGATGACTAAGCTAAGCGACCCTAGTGGCCGACACAAACACCGTGCCCATCTAGGAGTGGCACTGCAGTGTCACGCAGGATGGCCCTTCCAAAAAACACTCCCCAAACAGCACATGACGCAAAGAAAAAAAGAGGCGCAATGAGGTAGCTGTGTGAGTAAGATAAGCGACCCTAGTGGCCGACACAAACACCGGGCCCATCTAGGAGTGTCACTGCAGTGTCACGCAGGATGGCCCTTCCAAAAAACCCTCCCCAAACAGCACATGACGCAAAGAAAAAAAGAGGCGCAATGAGGTAGCTGTGTGAGTAAGATAAGCGACCCTAGTGGCCGACACAAACACCGTGCCCATCTAGGAGTGGCACTGCAGTGTCACGCAGGATGGCCCTTCCAAAAAACCCTCCCCAAACAGCACATGACGCAAAGAAAAAAAGAGGCGCAATGAGGTAGCTGTGTGAGTAAGATAAGCGACCCTAGTGGCCGACACAAACACCGGACCCATCTAGGAGTGGCACTGCAGTGTCACGCAGGATGGCCCTTCCAAAAAACCCTCCCCAAACAGCACATGACGCAAAGAAAAAAAGAGGCGCAATGAGGTAGCTGTGTGAGTAAGATAAGCGACCCTAGTGGCCGACACAAACACCGTGCCCATCTAGGAGTGGCACTGCAGTGTCACGCAGGATGGCCCTTCAAAAAAACCCTCCCCAAACAGCACATGACGCAAAGAAAAAAAGAGGCGCAATGAGGTAGCTGTGTGAGTAAGATAAGCGACCCTAGTGGCCGACACAAACACCGTGCCCATCTAGGAGTGGCACTGCAGTGTCACGCAGGATGGCCCTTCCAAAAAACACTCCCCAAGCAGCACATGACGCAAAGAAAAAAAGAGGCGCAATGAGGTAGCTGTGTGAGTAAGATAAGCGACCCTAGTGGCCGACACAAACACCGGGCCCATCTAGGAGTGGCACTGCAGTGTCACGCAGGATGGCCCTTCCAAAAAACATTCCACAAACAGCACATGACGCAAAGAAAAATTAAAGAAAAAAGAGGTGCAAGATGGAATTGTCCTTGGGCCCTCCCCCCCACCCTTATGTTGTATAAACAGGACATGCACACTTTAACCAACCAATCATTTCAGTGACAGGGTCTGCCACACGACTGTGACTGAAATGACGGGTTGGTTTGGACCCCCACCAAAAAAGAAGCAATTAATCTCTCCTTGCACAAACTGGCTCTACAGAGGCAAGATGTCCACCTCATCATCATCCTCCGATATATCACCGTGTACATCCCCCTCCTCACAGATTATCAATTCGTCCCCACTGGAATCCACCATCTCAGCTCCCTGTGTACTTTGTGGAGGCAATTGCTGCTGGTCAATGTCTCCACGGAGGAATTGATTATAATTCATTTTAATGAACATCATCTTCTCCACATTTTCTGGATGTAACCTCGTACGCCGATTGCTGACAAGGTGAGCGGCGGCACTAAACACTCTTTCGGAGTACACACTTGTGGGAGGGCAACTTAGGTAGAATAAAGCCAGTTTGTGCAAGGGCCTCCAAATTGCCTCTTTTTCCTGCCAGTATAAGTACGGACTGTGTGACGTGCCTACTTGGATGCGGTCACTCATATAATCCTCCACCATTCTTTCAATGGTGAGAGAATCATATGCAGTGACAGTAGACGACATGTCCGTAATCGTTGTCAGATCCTTCAGTCCGGATCAGATGTCAGCATCAGCAGTCGCTCCAGACTGCCCTGCATCACCGCCAGTGGGTGGGCTCGGAATTCTGAGCCTTTTCCTCGCACCCCCAGTTGTGGGAGAATGTGAAGGAGGAGATGTTGACAGGTCGCGTTCCGCTTGACTTGACAATTTTCTCACCAGCAGGTCTTTGAACCCCAGCAGACTTGTGTCTGCCGGAAAGAGAGATCCAAGGTAGGCTTTAAATCTAGGATCGAGCACGGTGGCCAAAATGTAGTGCTCTGATTTCAACAGATTGACCACCCGTGAATCCTTGTTAAGCGAATTAAGGGCTCCATCCACAAGTCCCACATGCCTAGCGGAATCGCTCCGTGTTAGCTCCTCCTTCAATGTCTCCAGCTTCTTCTGCAAAAGCCTGATGAGGGGAATGACCTGACTCAGGCTGGCAGTGTCTGAACTGACTTCACGTGTGGCAAGTTCAAAGGGCATCAGAACCTTGCACAACGTTGAAATCATTCTCCACTGCGCTTGAGACAGGTGCATTCCACCTCCTATATCGTGCTCAATTGTATAGGCTTGAATGGCCTTTTGCTGCTCCTCCAACCTCTGAAGCATATAGAGGGTTGAATTCCACCTCGTTACCACTTCTTGCTTCAGATGATGGCAGGGCAGGTTCAGTAGTTTTTGGTGGTGCTCCAGTCTTCTGTACGTGGTGCCTGTACGCCGAAAGTGTCCCGCAATTCTTCTGGCCACCGACAGCATCTCTTGCACGCCCCTGTCGTTTTTTAAAAAATTCTGCACCACCAAATTCAAGGTATGTGCAAAACATGGGACGTGCTGGAATTTGCCCATATTTAATGCACACACAATATTGCTGGCGTTGTCCGATGCCACAAATCCACAGGAGAGTCCAATTGGGGTAAGCCATTCCGCGATGATCTTCCTCAGTTGCCGTAAGAGGTTTTCAGCTGTGTGCGTATTCTGGAAAGCGGTGATACAAAGCGTAGCCTGCCTAGGAAAGAGTTGGCGTTTGCGAGATGCTGCTACTGGTGCCGCCGCTGCTGTTCTTGCGGCGGGAGTCCATACATCTACCCAGTGGGCTGTCACAGTCATATAGTCCTGACCCTGCCCTGCTCCACTTGTCCACATGTCCGTGGTTAAGTGGACATTGGGTACAACTGCATTTTTTAGGACACTGGTGAGTCTTTTTCTGACGTCCGTGTACATTCTCGGTATCGCCTGCCTAGAGAAGTGGAACCTAGATGGTATTTGGTAACGGGGGCACACTGCCTCAATAAATTGTCTAGTTCCCTGTGAACTAACGGCGGATACCGGACGCACGTCTAACACCAACATAGTTGTCAAGGCCTCAGTTATCCGCTTTGCAGCAGGATGACTGCTGTGATATTTCATCTTCCTCGCAAAGGACTGTTGGACAGTCAATTGCTTACTGGAAGTAGTACAAGAGGGCTTCCGACTTCCCCTCTGGGATGACGATCGACTCCCAGCAGCAACAACAGCAGCGCCAGCAGCAGTAGGCATTACACTCAAGGATGCATCGGAGGAATCCCAGGCAGGAGAGGACTCATCAGAATTGCCAGTGACATGGCCTGCAGGACTATTGGCATTCCTGGGTAAGGAGGAAATTGACACTGAGGGAGTTGGTGGGGTGGTTTGCGTGAGCTTGGTTACAAGAGGAAGGGATTTACTGGTCAGTGGACTGCTTCCGCTGTCACCCAAAGTTTTTGAACTTGTCACTGACTTATTATGAATGCGCTGCAGGTGACGTATAAGGGAGGATGTTCCGAGGTGGTTAACGTCCTTACCCCTACTTATTACAGCTTGACAAAGGCAACACACGGCTTGACAAATGTTGTCCGCATTTCTGGTGAAATACTTCCACACCGAAGAGCTGATTTTTTTTGTATTTTGACCAGGCATGTCAATGGCCATATTCCTCCCACGGACAACAGGTGTCTCCCCGGGTGCCTGACTTAAACAAACCACCTCACCATCAGAATCCTCCTGGTCAATTTCCTCCCCAGCGCCAGCAACACCCATATCCTCCTCATCCTGGTGTACTTCAACACTGACATCTTCAATCTGACTATCAGGAACTGGACTGCGGGTGCTCCTTCCAGCACTTTCAGGGGGCGTGCAAATGGTGGAAGGCGCATGCTCTTCACGTCCAGTGTTGGGAAGGTCAGGCATCGCAACCGACACAATTGGACTCTCCTTGTGGATTTGGGATTTCGAAGAACGCACAGTTCTTTGCGGTGCTTTTGCCAGCTTGAGTCTTTTCAGTTTTCTAGCGAGAGGCTGAGTGCTTCCATCCTCATGTGAAGCTGAACCACTAGCCATGAACATAGGCCAGGGCCTCAGCCGTTCCTTGCCACTCCGTGTGGTAAATGGCATATTGGCAAGTTTACGCTTCTCCTCCGACAATTTTATTTTAGGTTTTGGAGTCCTTTTTTTACTGATATTTGGTGTTTTGGATTTGACATGCTCTGTACTATGACATTGGGCATCGGCCTTGGCAGACGACGTTGCTGGCATTTCATCGTCTCGGCCATGACTAGTGGCAGCAGCTTCAGCACGAGGTGGAAGTGGATCTTGATCTTTCCCTAATTTTGGAACCTCAATATTTTTGTTCTCCATATTTTAATAGGCACAACTAAAAGGCACCTCAGGTAAACAATGGAGATGGATGGATACTAGTATACTTATGGATGGACTGCCGAGTGCAGACACAGAGGTAGCTACAGCCGTGGACTACCGTACTGTGTCTGCTGCTAATATAGACTGGATGATAATGAGATGAAATCAATATATATATATGTATGTATATATAATATCACTAGTACTGCAGCCGGACAGGTAGATAATATATTTATTAGGTAATGATGACTGATGACGGACCTGCTGGACACTGTCAGCTCAGCAGCACCGCAGACTGCTACAGTAAGCTACTATACTATAGTAGTATGTACAAAGAAGAAAGAAAAAAAAAAAACCACGGGTAGGTGGTATACAATTATGGATGGACTGCCGAGTGCCGACACAGAGGTAGCTACAGCCGTGGACTAACGTACTGTGTCTGCTGCTAATATAGACTGGATGATTGATAATGAGATGAAATTAATATATATATATATGTATGTATATATAATATCACTAGTACTGCAGCCGGACAGGTAGATAATATATTTATTAGGTAATGATGACTGATGACGGACCTGCTGGACACTGTCAGCTCAGCAGCACCGCAGACTGCTACAGTAAGCTACTATACTATAGTAGTATGTACAAAGAAGAAAGAAAGAAAAAAAAACCACGGGTAGGTGGTATACAATTATGGATGGACTGCCGAGTGCCGACACAGAGGTAGCTACAGCCGTGGACTAACGTACTGTGTCTGCTGCTAATATAGACTGGATGATTGATAATGAGATGAAATCAATATATATATGTATGTATATATAATATCACTAGTACTGCAGCCGGACAGGTAGATAATATATTTATTAGGTAATGATGACTGATGACGGACCTGCTGGACACTGTCAGCTCAGCAGCACCGCAGACTGCTACAGTAAGCTACTATACTCTATAGTAGTATGTACAAAGAAGAAAGAAAAAAAAAAAAAACACGGGTAGGTGGTATACAATTATGGATGGACTGCCGAGTGCCGACACAGAGGTAGCTACAGCCGTGGACTAACGTACTGTGTCTGCTGCTAATATAGAGTCTAGACTGGATGATAAATTATTGATAATGAGATGAAATCAATATAATATCACTAGTACTGCAGCCGGACAGGTACTATATATATTTATTATGTAATGACTGATGACGGGCCTGCTGGACACTGTCAGGTCAGCACAGCACCGCAGACTGCTACAGTAAGCTACTATAGTAGTATGTATAAAGAAGAATGAAAAAAAAAAAAAACCACGGGTAGGTGGTATACAATATTATATATATATATATATATATATATTATATACAATTATATATATATATATATATATATATATTAAACTGGTGGTGATTGATTATTAAACTGGTGGTCACTTCAGGTCACGTTGCAACTTGCAACTAGTACTCCGAGGCCTAAGCAGACAATCACAAAATATATTATTATACTGGTGGTCAGTGTGGTCACAACAATGGCAGTGTGGCACTGACTCTGGCAGCAAAAGTGTGCACTGTACGTTATATGTACTCCTGAGTCCTGCTCTCAGACTCTAACTGCTCCCCACTGTCAGTGTCTCCCCCACAAGTCAGATAATACACTTACAGTCACACTATCTATTATCTAATCTAGTATAAATATCACTTCAGCAAGTAGTATAGTAGTATACAGTATAGTAGTACTCCTCCTAATAATGCTCCCCAAAATACTGTGTCTCTCTCTTCTCTAAACGGAGAGGACGCCAGCCACGTCCTCTCCCTATGACTCTCAATGCACGTGTGAAAATGGCGGCGACGCGCGGCTCCTTATATAGAATCCGAGTCTCGCGATAGAATCCGAGCCTCGCGAGAATCCGACAGCGTGATGATGACGTTCGGGCGCGCTCGGGTTAGCCGAGCAAGGCGGGAAGATCCGAGCCTGCTCGGACCCGTGTAAAAAACCTGAAGTTCGGGCGGGTTCGGATTCAGAGGAACCGAACCCGCTCATCTCTATTTTAAAGTCTTTTTAGAGTATGTGAATTTATTATTATTTTACACCAGCTTGTATTATCTAGATCACAGCTTCTCAAACTCGGTCCTCAGGACCCCACACGGTGCATGTTTTGCAGGTCTCCTCACAGAATCGCAAGTGAAATCATTTGCTCCACCTGTGGACCTTTTAAAATGTGTCAGTGAATAATGAATACACCTGTACACTTGCTGGGTTACCTGCAAAACATGCACTGTGTGGGGTCCTGAGGACCGAGTTTGAGAACCACTGATCTAGATCAAAGGGTGGTTGTCAGTGCAGCATCATATATAATTCATATGTTCTTTTTGTGAGGTGGGCAATACTCTCATAGCTGCTGCAGACTTCTACCTTGCAGATCTCCAGTTATTTATTTGGCACCCTATAATTCTCTGAATATTTGATGCAGAGAGAAGCACTTTTGTTTGGCTTTCCGGGTAGGTAACTTGGGGTCTGGCAACTCATAAGCGGGCATGTAGTCATGGTCAAGCGACTGCATCCAAAGACACAGTTGCAATGGCACCTGCGGATATTCCAAGTAACCATAGGGATGTTCTAATGAATACGTGGAAAATCAGAGGGGTATGGTATAATAGAGCTACAGGTTTCAGATAGACAGTCAATAAGTCAATCCCAAATGATCGACACGCAAAAGGTCGATAGGGTCAAAAGGTCTACGTGCAAATGGTTAACACAGAAAAGTAGACACAACTTCTTTGTTTGTTCTTTTCGGTTTTTGGGTGTCATTTTGTATGTTTCATCATATATGACCCCAATTAGTGTACTGTGTACCCTTGCAAGGCTTTTCCCGCTCACCACACTTGGCGCATGTTACTATTCCCAATCATTGTCCATATGGAAAGTAATTGAAGCAAAGGTTAATTTAAAAAAAACTTGTCGACCATTTGTGTTTCAAACATTGTCATGTCGTCATTTTGAACCTATCAACCTCGTACTTATCGACCTTAGGCACAGTCGACCTTTTACCTGTCCGTCTTTTGACCATGTCAGCCTACTGAATGTCAACCATATGGGGTCATCCTATTGACTGCCTAACTAGACACTGTCTATCCAGTGTCTGGAACCCCAATCAGAGGTGGTAGAGGCTAAGACAGAAGAGGAATGTAAACATGCTTGGGATAGGCATAAGGATATCCATACAAAGATCTAAAGAACAAATAGGGTTGAAGTTACCAAAGGGATCAAAGAGAAAATGGCAGACTAGATGGGACAAGAGGTTATCTTATTCTATGTTTGTATGGATATGCATTCATTGGTGACACTTTTTATGCAAAGCAGTGGATTACAATTATTGCCGGTGGGCGTATCTGCACAAAATCAGCTGCAGCATTAGCATTAACTTGCAGTTGCACTGCATACAAAGAAACAGTGGCACCGTAATTAGCGTCTACCTCTAAACCAAGTTCTGCGACTCACAACAGGCCTGCCAGCCTGCTCCCCAGGTAGTGAGAGATAGACTAGCAAGCTAACACCTTATATTAGCCTCTCACAGGAGATCTAAAAATGAAGGCTGCGTTTTAACTGGATGATTACCATACAGAAGTTACAAACTTGGGGCTTATATACTTCAATAACTTCCCCAGTGCTTGTGTCACATTACGCATATATATAACATTCATCAATATCAAGTTGATGAATGATGTATTTAACACATATGTAAAACTTCATCTTGGTATTTATATGGTTAAACATAAATTCAGGCAGTATATTTCCAGTCAACCGTAAATGTTACCACTAAAAATTATTAGTTAACCATGCTGAATTGATCAGTTGATGTTTTCAAAACGCCCATCACTTAATTAATTAATTAAGCACAGGCAACTGCAATAGTAAATTAAGTTGGAAGTTCAGGAACAGATCTTTAAGGACTTTAAAACCGTATTGTGCTAAATGTTATGTGCCTGTTTCTGAGGCGGATGATATTGTATAGTGTTCACTCTAGGCTGTTTTAGCAGGGCGCCGCGTTTTTTAGCAGGCAAAACCCGCCCTGCCCCTTTTGCGGCACCCTGCTAGAACAGCCGCCCGCTTCCTGTCCTCCCAGCGTGTAAAGATGCCGTGCGCATGCGCGCGGCATCCATTCACGCATTGGGAGAGGGCTGGGGGAAGCCCAGCACCGACGGAGGTGCTGGGCACGCCCCCAACAGTGACGTCGCCGGCCACAGACACTCTCTATAGTAGCGTTTGTGGGCCGCACCGCCCCCTAAAATGACGTAGGCGTAGCCACGCCCCCTAATTTGAGTGGCCGCGCCCCCACTTTGGACGCGCGCGGCTTCGTCGCGCGCGTGCACATGTGCCTCCGGAGTCCGGCGCCCTGCCCCTTTTCACTCCTAGAGTGAACACTATTGTAGCCGTAACTGCGCTTTCTTGCGCAGCATGACTGCGTCTTTATACTAAAGCCGCAGCAGGTTTCTGCGTATTTATATCCTGAATTACTTTTTCTTATTTAAAAAAACCTCACAAAAACAATGTTTGTGCTGCTAATTATTATCATGTGTAGTACAGTGAGTGTTAACTAAATTCTGTTATTAACAGTTACCTAAGCAGAAAAGAGGCTCCTGCAGGCTGTCCAATGGATTTAATAACTGTAAATAAATTCTATCAAAATGAAAATAATCAAAACCTTGGGAAATCAGAAATGTGTGCCGAACACTAGCAGAGACAAGGTTGTTCCTCTAGAGAACACTGTCTGTCTCAGTACTGCGTAGAACTTATTGAAGAAGTGGATGTAGGCAAGCTATGGCCCATTAGTTATTGCAGAACTGCAAGTCTAGCATTCCACGTCAGTCTCATGGTACACAGTAGTGGAGGGCAACTATACATCACCATGTGTTGTGCAGACACAGGTCAGATCACACTGATGGAGTTCACCAATAGGGACTCTGAATTTTGGGGGTCTATGGCTGTGGCCATTATTTCAATGAGATCTTGACCATTGGGGGCTTTAGCTGAACACGACAGCAGTGTTGCCCTGCGAATTCAAGAGTGCTGTGTGTTGCTATCAATGCACAATGCTCCCTTCAAGTAAGATCTAGGGGTAAATTTACTAAAGATTCTTAAAATGAAAAGAGGTGATGTTGCCCATACATTATCAACCAATCAGATTCTGTTGATCATATTCTAGAATGCAAGAGAAATTATGATAGAATCTAATTAGTTGCTATGGGCAACATCACCTCTTTTAATTTTTAGAAGCTTTAGTAAATTTACCTCCTAGAATGGAAAAAGCTCCTTATTAGAACTAGAAAGGTCAGAGTTAGAATTGCGGGTGAGACAGTCACAGCAATGCATGCATGGCCTAAATGCATACTGTACATCTAACGTTAAGCTGAGTTGTAAGAATCTCAGGGGCAGATGTATTAACCTGGAGAAGGCATAAGGAAGTGATAAACCAGTGATATGTGCAAGGTGATAAAGGCACCAGCCAATCAGATCCTAACTGTTAATTTACATATTGGAGCTGATTGGCTGGTGCCTTTATCACCTTACACATATCATTGATTTATCACTTCCTTATGCCTTCTCCAGGTTAATACATCTGCCCCTCAGTGACAGCACCACCCATATTAATATGCTTATTCGATTAGCAGTCACCATTATTAGCGAGCACGTGCACAGTCCTAAACCTGGTGTAATACCCCCACATATGTATATATATATATAAATATATATATATATATATATATATAATACAGAGTTCCTCCACAGACAGTGGAAGAATGATAGCACTCTCCAGACTTGTGTAATTAGTATAAACACAAATGTAATCAAGGAATTGGTTCCATCAAACTTCAAATCTCAAAATTGGAAAGGGCTCCCCAACGTTTCGGTCCCATGATAGGACCTTTCTCAAGGTAGTTTGCCAGTCAACATAGAGTCCAGTGCGACAGCGGCATTATCAGCAACACACAATTGGAACCAGAAAGTCTGTAAAGGGCCTCCCAGGTCCCCTATATATACCTGAGTGAACTGCAATTAGTGAATGCAGCTCGGCCGCAATCCGATGCGTCACTTCCGGTCTAGACCGGAAGTATCAACGCGGCCGGACCCGTCCCGGTAGAAACACACAAATGTACACCGTGGGCACTTGGGGGAGGATCACCAAGCTCCTAACCGTGGCCAGAGAAGTGCAACGATGACAGTATTATAGCCGCCCATACCGCGGCGTATGGGTTGCTAAGGCAACGTCCTATTGCCGCAACCTCACTGCCTTAGCAACCCATACGCCGCGGTATGGGCGGCTATAATACTGTCATCGTTGCACTTCTCTGGCCACGGTTAGGAGCTTGGTGATCCTCCCCAAAGAGCCCACGGTGTACATTTGTGTGTTTCTACCGGGACGGGTCCAGCCGCTTTGATACTTCCGGTTGAGAAGAAGTCTGTTGAGACGAAACGCGTTGGGCTTATACTGACCACCCACTATTTACAAGCTAAGTTTTGAATTCCTATCCTTTTAAGTGTATTTATATTTTTCATTTATGGACAAAAGTTTTTTATTCTTGTTTTTTAAAAACCATTCTTGGAAACTGTTTTTACTCTCATATATATTAAAAATATTTTTATAAATGTTAGAATTTTTTTGGCTTCTAATTTTAAGCTTTTAAAACATAGTTTTTAGCCACACTCGTCGCCAGTACCCCTATCCCCCCAGTTTTATATATATATATATATATATATATATATATATTAGAGATGAGCGGGTTTGGTTCTCCGAGATCCGAACCCCCCCCAAACTTCACCCATTTTACACGGTTCCGAGGCAGCCTCGGATATTCCCGCCTTGCTCGGTTAACCCGAACACGCCCGAACGTCATCATCCCGTTGTCGGATTCTCGCGAGATTCGTATTCTATATAAAGAGCCTCGCATCGCCGCCATTTTCACTCGTGCATTGGAGATTGAACGGAGAAGACGTGGCTGCATTCTCTCTCTGAAAAGCTCCGTAATCTGTGCTCAGTGTGCTGCAAATATCTGTGCTCAGTGTGCTGAAAATATCTACGTTCTCTGCCTGAAAACGCTCCATATCTGTGCTCATTGTGCTGCAAATATCTGTGCTCAGTGTAATGCAAATATCTGTGCTATGTGTGCTTTATTGTGGGGACTGGGGACCACCAGTATATAACTATACTTATAGTAGTACAGAATAGTGATGTGCATCGGAAATTTTTCGGGTTTTGTGTTTTGGTTTTGGATTCTGTTCCGCGGCCGTGTTTTGGATTCGGACGCATTTTGGCAAAACCTCCCTGAAAATTTTTTGTCGCATTCGGGTGTGTTTTGGATTCGGGTGTTTTTTTACAAAAAACCCTCAAAAACAGCTTAAATCATAGAATTTGGGGGTCATTTTGATCCCATAGTATTATTAACCTCAATAACCATAATTTCCACTCATTTTCAGTCTATTCTGAACACCTCCCACCTCACAATATTATTTTTAGTCCTAAAATTTGCACCGAGGTCGCTGGATGGCTAAACTAAGCGACACAAGTGGCCGACACAAACACCTGGCCCATCTAGGAGTGGCACTGCAGTGTCAGACAGGATGGCACTTCAAAAAAATAGTCCCCAAACAGCACATGATGCAAAGCAAAAAAGAGGCGCACCAAGGTAGCTGTGTGATTAAGCTAAGCGACCCAAGTGGCCGACACAAACACCTGGCCCATCTAGGAGTGGCACTGCAGTGTCAGACAGGATGGCACTTCAAAAAAATAGTCCCCAAACAGCACATGATGCAAAGAAAAAAAGAGGCGCAATGAGGTAGCTGTGTGATTAAGCTAAGCGACCCAAGTGGCCGACACAAATACCTGGCCCATCTAGGAGTGGCACTGCAGTGTCAGACAGGATGGCACTTCAAAACAATAGTCCCCAAACAGCACATGATTCAAAGAAAAAAAGAGGCGCAATGAGGTAGCTGTGGGACTAAGCTAAGCGACATAAGTGGCCGACACAAACACCTGGCCCATCTAGGAGTGGCACTGCAGTGTCAGACAGGATGGCACTTCAAAAAAATAGTCCCCAAACAGCACATGATGCAAAGAAAAATGAAAGAAAAAAGAGGTGCAAGATGGAATTGTCCTTGGGCCCTCCCACCCACCCTTATGTTGTATAAACAGGACATGCACACTTTAACGAACTCAGGCTGGCAGTGTCTGAACTGACTTCACGTGTGGCAAGTTCAAAGGGTTGCAGAACCTTGCACAACGTTGAAATCATTCTCCACTGCGCTTGAGTCAGGTGCATTCCCCCTCCTTTGCCTATATCGTGGGCAGATGTATAGGCTTGAATGGCCTTTTGCTGCTCCTCCATCCTCTGAAGCATATAGAGGGTTGAATTCCACCTCGTTACCACCTCTTGCTTCAGATGATGGCAGGGCAGGTTCAGGAATGTTTGGTGGTGCTCCAGTCTTCGGCACGCGGTGGCTGAATGCCGAAAGTGGCCCGCAATTCTTCGGGCCACCGACAGCATCTCTTGCACGCCCCTGTCGTTTTTTTAAATAATTCTGCACCACCAAATTCAATGTATGTGCAAAACATGGGACGTGCTGGAATTTGCCCAGATGTAATGCACGCACAATATTGGTGGCGTTGTCCGATGTCACAAATCCCCAGGAGAGTCCAATTGGGGTAAGCCATTCTGCGATGATGTTCCTCAGTTTCCGTAAGAGGTTGTCAGCTGTGTGCCTCTTATGGAAAGCGGTGATACAAAGCGTAGCCTGCCTAGGAACGAGTTGGCGTTTGCGAGATGCTGCTACTGGTGCCGCCGCTGCTGTTCTTGCTGCGGGAGGCAATACATCTACCCAGTGGGCTGTCACAGTCATATAGTCCTGAGTCTGCCCTGCTCCACATGTCCGTTGTTAAGTGGACATTGGGTACAACTGCATTTTTTAGGACACTGGTGACTCTTTTTCTGACGTCTGTGTACATTTTCGGTATCGCCTGCCTAGAGAAATGGAACCTAGATGGTATTTGGTACCGGGGACACAGTACCTCAATCAAGTCTCTAGTTACCTCTGAATTAACGATGGATACCGGACCACGTTTCTCACCACCCAGGCTGACAAGACCTGAGTTATCCGCTTTGCAGCAGGATGACTGCTGTGATATTTCATCTTCCTCGCAAAGGACAGTCAATTGCTTACTGGAAGTAGTACAAGTGGTCTTCCGACTTCCCCTCTGGGATGACGATCGACTCCCAGCAGCAACAACAGCAGCGCCAGCAGCAGTAGGCGTTACACTCAAGGATGCATCAGAGGAATCCCAGGCAGGAGAGGACTCGTCAGACTTGCCAGTGACATGGCCTGCAGGACTATTGGCTTTCCTGTGTAAGGTGGAAATTGACACTGAGGGAGTTGGTGGTGTGGTTTGCAGGAGCTTGGTTACAAGAGGAAGGGATTTAGTGGTCAGTGGACTGCTTCCGCTGTCATCCAAAGTTTTTGAACTTGTCACTGACTTATGATGAATGCGCTGCAGGTAACGTATAAGGGAGGATGTTCCTAGGTGGTTAACGTCCTTACCCCTACTTATTACAGCTTGACAAAGGCAACACACGGCTTGACACCTGTTGTCCGCATTTGTGTTGAAATAATTCCACACCGAAGAACTGATTTTTTTTGTATTTTGACCAGGCATGTCAATGACCATATTCGTCCCACGGACAACAGGTGTCTCCCCGGGTGCCTGACTTAAACAAACCACCTCACCATCAGAATCCTCCTTGTCAATTTCCTCCCCAGCGCCAGCAACACCCATATCCTCATCCTGGTGTACTTCAACAGTGACATCTTCAATTTGACTATCAGGAACTGGACTGCGGGTGCTCCTTCCAGCACTTGCAGGGGGCGTGCAAATGGTGGAAGGCGCAAGCTCTTCCCGTCCAGTGTTGGGAAGGTCAGGCATCGCAACCGACACAATTGGACTCTCCTTGGGGATTTGTGATTTAGAAGAATGCACAGTTCTTTGCTGTGCTTTTGCCAGCTTAAGTCTTTTCATTTTTCTAGCGAGAGGATGAGTGCTTCCATCCTCATGTGACTCTGAACCACTAGCCATGAACATAGGCCAGGGCCTCAGCCGTTCCTTGCCACTCCGTGTCGTAAATGGCATATTGGCAAGTTTACGCTTCTCATCAGACGCTTTCAATTTTGATTTTTGGGTCATTTTACTGAACTTTTGTTTTTTGGATTTTACATGCTCTCTACTATGACATTGGGCATCGGCCTTGGCAGACGACGTTGATGGCATTTCATCGTCTCGGCCATGACTAGTGGCAGCAGCTTCAGCACGAGGTGGAAGTGGATCTTGATCTTTCCCTATTTTAACCTCCACATTTTTGTTCTCTATTTTTTAATGTGTGGAATTATATGCCAGTATCAATAGCAATGGCCTACTACTATATAAACTGCGCACAACTGAAATGCACCACAGGTATGGATGGATAGTATACTTGACGACACAGAGGTAGGTACAGCAGTGGCCTTCTGTACCGTACTCCTATATATTATATACTGGTGGTGAGCAAAATTATGCACTGTACTCCTACTATATACTACAATGCAGCACAGATATGGAGTGTTTTTCAGGCAGACAAGTTAACGTATACTGGTGGTCACTGGTCAGCAAAACTCTACACTGTACTCCTCCTATATAATATTATACTGGTGGTCCCCAGTCCCCACAATAAAGCAGTGTGAGCACAGATATATGCAGCACACTGAGCACAGATATGGAGTGTTTTTCAGGCAGACAACGTATACTGGTGGTCACTGTCAGCAAAACTCTGCACTGTACTCCTCCTATATAATACAGCTGCTCCCCAGTCCCCACAATTAAGCAGTATGAGCACAGATATATGCAGCACACTGAGCACAGATAAGGAGCATTTTTTTCAGGCAGAGAACGGATAAAACTGGTGGTCACTGATCAGCAAAACTCTGCACTGTACTCCTCCTATATTAATATACAGCTGCTCCCCAGTCCCCACAATTAAGATATAAGCAAGCACAAATATTTGCATCAACAATGAATTAACGGAGAGGACGCCAGCCACGTCCTCTCCCTAACATTTCCAAAGCACAAGTGAAAATGGCGGCGACGCGCGGCTGCTTATATAGAATCCGAATCTCGCGAGAATCCGACAGCTGGATGATGACGTTCGGGCACGCTCGGGTTAACCGAGCCATATGGGAGAATCCGAGTATGCCTCGGACCCGTGTAAAATGGGTGAAGTTCGGGGGGGTTCAGTTTCCGAGGAACCGAACCCGCTCATCACTAGTACAGAACAGTAGGCCATTGCTGTATCTTGCAGCTCTGTGTCACTGCAAGTATCCATTCCATATCTGTGCAGCATTTTTGTGAGCAGTATATATAGTATTTCAGTGCAGCATTTTGGTGACCAACAGTATATAGTTGTGTACAGTCTGCCATTGCTGTATCTTGCAGCTCTGTGTCACTGCAACTATCCAATCCGTATCTGCGCAGCATTTTTGTGAGCAGTACATATAGTATTACAGTGCAGCATTTTGGTGACCCAACAGTATATAGTTGTGTACAGTAGGCCATTGCTGTATCTTGTAGCTCTGTGTCACTGCAAGTATCCATTCCATATCTGTGCTACATTTTTGTGAGCAGTATATATAGTATTACAGTGCAGCATTTTGGTGACCCAACAGTATATAGTTGTGTACAGTAGGCCATTGCTGTTTCTTGCAGCTCTGTGTCACTGCAAGTATCAATTCCATATCTGTGCTACATTTTTGTAAGCAGTATTTATAGTATTACAGTGCAGCATTTTGGTGACCCAACAGTATATAGTTGTGTACAGTAGGCCATTGCTGTATCTTGCAGCTCTGTGTCACTGCAAGTATCCATTCCCTATATGTGCTGCATTGTTGTGAGTAGTATATATAGTATTACAGTGCAGCATTTTGGTGACCCAACAGTATATAGTTGTGTACAGTAGGCCATTGCTGTATCTTGCAGCTTTGTGTCACTGCAAGTATCCATTCCATATCTGTGCAGCATTTTTGTGAGCAGTATATATAGTATTACAGTGCAGCATTTTAGTGACCCAACAGTATATAGTTGTGTACAGTAGGCCATTGCTGTATCTTGCAGCTCTGTGTCACTGCAAGTATTTATTCCATATCTGTGCTGCATTTTTGTGAGTAGTATATATAGTATTACAGTGCAGCATTTTGGTGACCCAACAGTATATAGTTGTGTACAGTAGGACATTGCTGTATCTTGCAGCTCTGTGTCACTGCAAGTATCCATTCCATATCTGTGCTGCATTATTGTGAGCAGTATATAGTAGGACAGTGCAGCATTTTGGTGACCAGCAGTATATATATATAGTACAGTACAGTAGGCCATTGCTCTAATCTTGCAGCTCTGTGTCACTTCTAGTATCCTGATCAGTGCTCAATATCTGCTCCATTGTTGTGACCAGTATGTATACTGTACTGTGCGACTTGTGTTATACACCTGGTGATTATACATCCTATAATCTGTACTGAGCGATGTGTGAGATACACCTGGGGATTATACACCCTATACAGGTTGAGTATCCCATATCCAAATATTTCGAAATACGGAATATTCCGAAATACGGAATTTTTTGAGTGAGGCCGAGATAGTGAAACCTTTGTTTTCTAATGACTCAATGTACACAAACTTTGTTTAATGCACAAAGTTATTAAAGATATTGGTTAAAATTAGTGATGAGCGGATTCGGTTTCTCGGAAACCGAACCCCCCCGAACTTCACCTTGTTTACACGGGTCCGAGGCAGGTTCGAACCTTCCCGCCTTGCTCGGCTAACCCGAGCGCGCCCGAACGTCATGATCCCGCTGTCGGATTCTCGCGAGATTCGGATTCTATATAAGCAGCCGCGCGTCGCCGCCATTTTCACTTGTGCATTGGAGATGATAGGGAGAGGACGTGGCTGGCGTCCTCTCCGTTTATTGTAGAAGACAGAACTTGATTCATTGGTTGTTTATTGCTTAATTGTGGGGAGGATTGGGGAGCAGCTGTTAGGAGTACAGTGCAGAGTTTTGCTGATAAGTGACCACCAGTTTTTATCCGTTCTCTGCCTGAAAAAAACGCTCCATACCATATCTGTGCTCAGTGTGCTGCATAATATATCTGTGCTGAGTGCTCACACTGCTTAATTGTGGGGACTGGGGAGCAGCTATAGCAGGAGTACAGTGCAGAGTTTTGCTGACAGTGACCACCAGTATACGTTGTCTGCCTGAAAAAACACTCCATATCTGTGCTCAGTGTGCTGCTTTATTGTGGGGACTGGGGACAACCAGTATAATTAATATTATATAGGAGGAGTACAGTGCAGAGTGCACTGCTGTACCTACCTCTGTGTCGTCATCCATTAAGTATACTATCCATCTACATTCTATACCTGTGGTGCATTTTAGTTTTGCAGTTTGCTGACAGTGTCCACCAGTATACTATATATAGCAGTACGGTAGGCCACTGCTGTACCTACCTCTGTGTCGTCACTCGTCATCCATTAAGTATACTATCCATCTACATTCTATACCTGTGGTGCATTTTAGTTTTGCAGTTTGCTGACAGTGTCCACCAGTATACTATATATAGCAGTACGGTAGGCCACTGCTGTACCTACCTCTGTATCGTCACTCGTCATCCATTAAGTATACTATCCATATACATTCTATACCTGTGGTGCATTTTAGTTTTGCAGTTTGCTGACAGTGTCCACCAGTATACTATATATAGCAGTACAGTAGGCCACTGCCGTGTACCTACCTCTGTGTCGTCACTCGTCATCCATTAAGTATACTATCCATCTACATTCTATACCTGTGGTGCATTTTAGTTTTGCAGTTTGCTGACAGTGTCCACCAGTACACTATATATAGCAGTACGGTAGGCCACTGCTGTACCTACCTCTGTGTCGTCACTCGTCATCCATTAAGTATACTATCCATCTACATTCTATACCTGTGGTGCATTTTAGTTTTGCAGTTTGCTGACAGTGTCCACCAGTATACTATATATAGCAGTACGGTAGGCCACTGCTGTGTACCTACCTCTGTGTCGTCACTCGTCATCCATTAAGTATACTATCCATCTACATTCTATACCTGTGGTGCATTTTAGTTTTGCAGTTTGCTGACAGTGTCCACCAGTATACTATATATAGCAGTACGGTAGGCCACTGCTGTACCTACCTCTGTGTCGTCACTCGTCATCCATTAAGTATACTATCCATCTACATTCTATACCTGTGGTGCATTTTAGTTTTGCAGTTTGCTGACAGTGTCCACCAGTATACTATATATAGCAGTACGGTAGGCCACTGCTGTACCTACCTCTGTGTCGTCACTCGTCATCCATTAAGTATACTATCCATCTACATTCTATACCTGTGGTGCATTTTAGTTTTGCAGTTTGCTGACAGTGTCCACCAATATACTATATAAAGCAGTACGGTAGGCCACTGCTGTACCTACCTCTGTGTCGTCACTCGTCATCCATTAAGTATACTATCCATCTACATTCTATACCTGTGGTGCATTTTAGTTTTGCAGTTTGCTGACAGTGTCCACCAGTATACTATATATAGCAGTACGGTAGGCCACTGCTGTGTACCTACCTCTGTGTCGTCACTCGTCATCCATTAAGTATACTATCCATCTACATTCTATACCTGTGGTGCATTTTAGTTTTGCAGTTTGCTGACAGTGTCCACCAGTATACTATATATAGCAGTACGGTAGGCCACTGCTGTGTACCTACCTCTGTGTCGTCACTCGTCATCCATTAAGTATACTATCCATCTACATTCTATACCTGTGGTGCATTTTAGTTTTGCAGTTTGCTGACAGTGTCCACCAGTATACTATATATAGCAGTACGGTAGGCCACTGCTGTACCTACCTCTGTCGTCACTCGTCATCCATTAAGTATACTATCCATCTACATTCTATACCTGTGGTGCATTTTAGTTTTGCAGTTTGCTGACAGTGTCCACCAATATACTATATAAAGCAGTACGGTAGGCCACTGCTGTACCTACCTCTGTGTCGTCACTCGTCATCCTATAAGTATACTATCCATCTACATTCTATACCTGTGGTGCATTTTAGTTTTGCAGTTTGCTGACAGTGTCCACCAGTATACTATATATAGCAGAACGGTAGGCCACTGCTGTGTACCTACCTCTGTGTCGTCACTCGTCATCCATTAAGTATACTATTATCCATCTACATTCTATACCTGTGGTGCATTTTAGTTTTGCAGTTTGCTGACAGTGTCCACCAGTATACTATATATAGCAGTACGGTAGGCCACTGCTGTGTACCTACCTCTGTGTCGTCACTCGTCATCCATTAAGTATACTATCCATCTACATTCTATACCTGTGGTGCATTTTAGTTTTGCAGTTTGCTGACAGTGTCCACCAGTACACTATATATAGCAGTACGGTAGGCCACTGCTGTGTACCTACCTCTGTGTCGTCACTCGTCATCCATTAAGTATACTATCCATCTACATTCTATACCTGTGGTGCATTTTAGTTTTGCAGTTTGCTGACAGTGTCCACCAATATACTATATAAAGCAGTACGGTAGGCCACTGCTGTACCTACCTCTGTGTCGTCACTCGTCATCCATTAAGTATACTATCCATCTACATTCTATACCTGTGGTGCATTTTAGTTTTGCAGTTTGCTGACAGTTCCACCAGTATACTATATATAGCAGTACGGTAGGCCACTGCTGTGTACCTACCTCTGTGTCGTCACTCGTCATCCATTAAGTATACTATCCATCTACATTCTATACCTGTGGTGCATTTTAGTTTTGCAGTTTGCTGACAGTGCCCACCAGTATAATATATATAGCAGTACGGTAGGCCACTGCTGTGTACCTACCTCTGTGTCGTCACTCGTCATCCATTAAGTATACTATCCATCTACATTCTATACCTGTGGTGCATTTTAGTTTTGCAGTTTGCTGACAGTGTCCACCAGTATACTATATATAGCAGTACGGTAGGCCACTGCTGTACCTACCTCTGTGTCGTCACTCGTCATCCATTAAGTATACTATCCATCTACATTCTATACCTGTGGTGCATTTTAGTTTTGCAGTTTGCTGACAGTGTCCACCAATATACTATATAAAGCAGTACGGTAGGCCACTGCTGTACCTACCTCTGTGTCGTCACTCGTCATCCATTAAGTATACTATCCATCTACATTCTATACCTGTGGTGCATTTTAGTTTTGCAGTTTGCTGACAGTGTCCACCAGTATACTATATATAGCAGTACGGTAGGCCACTGCTGTGTACCTACCTCTGTGTCGTCACTCGTCATCCATTAAGTATACTATCCATCTACATTCTATACCTGTGGTGCATTTTAGTTTTGCAGTTTGCTGACAGTGTCCACCAGTATACTATATATAGCAGTACGGTAGGCCACTGCTGTGTACCTACCTCTGTGTCGTCACTCGTCATCCATTAAGTATACTATCCATCTACATTCTATACCTGTGGTGCATTTTAGTTTTGCAGTTTGCTGACAGTTTCCACCAGTATACTATATATAGCAGTACAGTAGGCCACTGCTGTGTACCTACCTCTGTGTCATCACTCGTCATCCATTAAGTATACTATCCATCTACATTCTATACCTGTAGTGCATTTTAGTTTTGCAGTTTGCTGACAGTGTCCACCAGTATACTATATATAGCAGTACGGTAGGCCACTGCTGTACCTACCTCTGTGTCGTCACTCGTCATCCATTAAGTATACTATCCATCTACATTCTATACCTGTGGTGCATTTTAGTTTTGCAGTTTGCTGACAGTGTCCACCAGTATACTATATATAGCAGTACGATAGGCCACTGCTGTACCTACCTCTGTGTCGTCACTCGTCATCCATTAAGTATACTATCCATCTACATTCTATACCTGTGGTGCATTTTAGTTTTGCAGTTTGCTGACAGTGTCCACCAGTATACTATATATAGCAGTACGGTAGGCCACTGCTGTGTACCTACCTCTGTGTCGTCACTCATCATCCATTAAGTATACTATCCATCTACATTCTATACCTGTGGTGCATTTTAGTTTTGCAGTTTGCTGACAGTGTCCACCAGTATACTATATATAGCAGTACAGTAGGCCACTGCTGTACCTACCTCTGTGTCGTCACTCGTCATCCATTAAGTATACTATCCATCTACATTCTATACCTGTGGTGCATTTTAGTTTTGCAGTTTGCTGACAGTGTCCACCAGTATACTATATATAGCAGTACGGTAGGCCACTGCTGTACCTACCTCTGTGTCATCACTCATCATCCATTAAGTATACTATCCATCTACATTCTATACCTGTGGTGCATTTTAGTTTTGCAGTTTGCTGACAGTGTCCACCAGTATACTATATATAGCAGTACGGTAGGCCACTGCTGTACCTACCTCTGTGTCGTCACTCGTCATCCATTAAGTATACTATCCATCTACATTCTATACCTGTGGTGCATTTTAGTTTTGCAGTTTGCTGACAGTGTCCACCAGTATACTATATATAGCAGTACGGTAGGCCACTGCTGTGTACCTACCTCTGTGTCGTCACTCGTCATCCATTAAGTATACTATCCATCTACATTCTATACCTGTGGTGCATTTTAGTTTTGCAGTTTGCTGACAGTGTCCACCAGTATACTATATATAGCAGTACGGTAGGCCACTGCTGTACCTACCTCTGTGTCGTCACTCGTCATCCATTAAGTATATTATCCATCTACATTCTATACCTGTGGTGCATTTTAGTTTTGCAGTTTGCTGACAGTGTCCACCAGTATACTATATATAGCAGTACGGTAGGCCACTGCTGTGTACCTACCTCTGTGTCGTCACTCGTCATCCATTAAGTATACTATCCATCTACATTCTATACCTGTGGTGCATTTTAGTTTTGCAGTTTGCTGACAGTGTCCACCAGTATACTATATATAGCAGTACGGTAGGCCACTGCTGTGTACCTACCTCTGTGTCGTCACTCGTCATCCATTAAGTATACTATCCATCTACATTCTTTACCTGTGGTGCATTTTAGTTTTGCAGTTTGCTGACAGTGTCCACCAGTATACTATATATAGCAGTACGGTAGGCCACTGCTGTACCTACCTCTGTGTCGTCACTCGTCATCCATTAAGTATACTATCCATCTACATTCTATACCTGTGTTGCATTTTAGTTTTGCGCAGTAAATATAGTAGTAGGCCATTGCTATTGATACTGGCATATAATTCCACACATTAAAAAATGGAGAACAAAAATGTGGTGGTTAAAGGGAAAGATCAAGATCCACTTCCACCTCGTGCTGAAGCTGCTGCCACTA
This sequence comes from Pseudophryne corroboree, assembly GCF_028390025.1. NCBI lineage: Eukaryota > Metazoa > Chordata > Amphibia > Anura > Myobatrachidae > Pseudophryne > Pseudophryne corroboree. The sequence continues at coordinate 271,333,810 of NC_086454.1, forward strand.
GTCATGGCCGAGACGATGAAATGCCATCAACGTCATCTGCCAAGGCCGATGCCCAATGTCATAGTAGAGAGCATGTAAAATCCAAAACACAAAAGTTCAGTAAAATGACCCAAAAATCAAAATTAAAAGCGTCTGAGGAGAAGCGTAAACTTGCCAATATGCCATTTACGACACGGAGTGGCAAGAAACGGCTGAGGCCCTGGCCTATGTTCATGGCTAGTGGTTCAGCTTCACATGAGGATGGAAGCACTCATCCTCTCGCTAGAAAAAAGAAAAGACTTAAGCTGGCAAAAGCACAGCAAAGAACTGTGCGTTCTTCAAAATCACAAATCCCCAAGGAGAGTCCAATTGTGTCGGTTGCGATGCCTGACCTTCCCAGCACTGGAAGGGAAGAGCTTGCGCCTTCCACCATTTGCATGCCCCCTGCAAGTGCTGGAAGGAGCACCCGCAGTCCAGTTCCTGATAGTCAAATTGAAGATGTCACTGTTGAAGTACACCAGGATGAGGATATGGGTGTTGCTGGCGCTGGGGAGGAAATTGACAAGGAGGATTCTGATGGTGAGGTGGTTTGTTTAAGTCAGGCACCCGGGGAGACACCTGTTGTCCGTGGGAGGAATATGGCCATTGACATGCCTGGTCAAAATACAAAAAAAAATCAGCTCTTCGGTGTGGAATTATTTCAACACAAATGCGGACAACAGGTGTCAAGCCGTGTGTTGCCTTTGTCAAGCTGTAATAAGTAGGGGTAAGGACGTTAACCACCTCGGAACATCCTCCCTTATACGTCACCTGCAGCGCATTCATCATAAGTCAGTGACAAGTTCAAAAACTTTGGGTGACCACGGAAGCAGTCCACTGACCACTAAATCCCTTCCTCTTGTAACCAAGCTCATGGAAACCACACCACCAACTCCCTCAGTGTCAATTTCCTCCTTACACAGGAAAGCCAATAGTCCTGCAGGCCATGTCACTGGCAAGTCTGACGAGTCCTCTCCTGCCTGGGATTCCTCAGATGCATCCTTGAGTGTAACGCCTACTGCTGCTGGCGCTGCTGTTGTTGCTGCTGGGAGTCGATCATTATCCCAGAGGGGAAGTCGGAAGACCACTTGTACTACTTCCAGTAAGCAATTGACTGTCCAACAGTCCTTTGCGAGGAAGATGAAATATCACAGCAGTCATCCTGCTGCAAAGCGGATAACTCAGGTCTTGTCAGCCTGGGTGGTGAGAAACGTGGTTCCGGTGTCCACCGTTAATTCACAGGCAACTAGAGACTTGATTGAGGTACTGTGTCCCCGGTACCAAATACCATCTAGGTTCCATTTCTCTAGGCAGGCGATACCGAAAATGTACACAGACGTCAGAAAAAGAGTCACCAGTGTCCTAAAAAATGCAGTTGTACCCAATGTCCACTTAACCACGGACATGTGGACAAGTGGAGCAGGGCAGACTCAGGACTATATGACTGTGACAGCCCACTGGGTAGATGTATTGCCTCCCGCAGCAAGAACAGCAGCGGCGGTACCAGTAGCAGCATCTCGCAAACGCCAACTCATTCCTAGGCAGGCTACGCTTTGTATCACCGCTTTCCATAAGAGGCACACAGCTGACAACCTCTTACGGAAACTGAGGAACATCATCGCAGAATGGCTTACCCCAATTGGACTCTCCTGGGGATTTGTGACATTGGACAACGCCACCAATATTGTGCGTGCATTACATCTGGGCAAATTCCAGCACGTCCCATGTTTTACACATACATTGAATTTGGTGGTGCAGAATTATTTAAAAAACGACAGGGGCGTGCAAGAGATGCTGTCGGTGGCCCGAAGAATTGCGGGACACTTTCGGCATTCAGCCACCCCGTGCCGAAGACTGGAGCACCAGCAAACAGTCCTGAACCTGCCCTGCCATCATCTGAAGCAAGAGGTGGTAACGAGGTGGAATTCAACCCTCTATATGCTTCAGAGGATGGAGGTACAGCAAAAGGCCATTCAAGCCTATACATCTGCCTACGATATAGGCAAAGGAGGGGGAATGCACCTGACTCAAGCGCAGTGGAGAATGATTTCAATGTTGTGCAAGGTTCTGCAACCCTTTGAACTTGCCACACGTGAAGTCAGTTCAGACACTGCCAGCCTGAGTCAGGTCATTCCCCTCATCAGGCTTTTGCAGAAGAAGCTGGAGACATTGAAGGAGGAGCTAAAACAGAGCGATTCCGCTAGGCATGTGGGACTTGTGGATGGAGCCCTTAATTCGCTTAACCAGGATTCACGGGTGGTCAATCTGTTGAAATCAGAGCACTACATTTTGGCCACCGTGCTCGATCCTAGATTTAAAACCTATGTTGTATCTCTCTTTCCGGCAGACACAAGTCTGCAGAGGTTCAAAGACCTGCTGGTGAGAAAATTGTCAAGTCAAGCGGAACGTGACCCGTCAACAGCTCCTCCTTCACATTCTCCCGCAACTGGGGGTGCGAGGAAAAGGCTAAGAATTCCGAGCCCACCCGCTGGCGGTGATGCAGGGCAGTCTGGAGCGAGTGCTGACATCTGGTCCGGACTGAAGGACCTGGCAACGATTACTGACATGTCGTCTACTGTCACTGCATATGATTCTGTCACCGTTGAAAAAATGGTGGAGGAGTATATGAGTGACCGCATCCAAGTAGGCACGTCAGACAGTCCGTACGTATACTGGCAGGAAAAAGAGGCAATTTGGAGGCCCTTGCACAAACTGGCTTTATTCTACCTAAGTTGCCCTCCCTCCAGTGTGTACTCCGAAAGAGTGTTTAGTGCAGCCGCTCACCTTGTCAGCAATCGGCGTACGAGGTTACTTCCAGAAAATGTGGAGAAGATGATGTTCATCAAAATGAATTATAATCAATTCCTCCGTGGAGACATTCACCAGCAATTGCCTCCAGAAAGTACACAGGGTTCTGAGATGGTGGATTCCAGTGGGGACGAATAAATAATCTGTGAGGAGGGGGATGTACACAGTGAAAGGGGTGAGGAATCGGAGGATGATGATGAGGTGGACATCTTGCCTCTGTAGAGCCAGTTTGTGCAAGGAGAGATTGATTGCTTCTTTTTTGGTGGGGGCCCAAACCAACCAGTCATTTCAGTCACAGTCGTGTGGCAGACCCTGTCGCTGAAATGATGGGTTCGTTAAAGTGTGCATGTCCTGTTTATACAACATAAGGGTGGGTGGGAGGGCCCAAGGACAATTCCATCTTGCACCTCTTTTTTCTTTGATTTTTTTTTTGCATCATGTGCTGTTTGGGGACAATTTTATTGAAGTGCCATTCTGCCTGACACTGCAGTGCCACTCCTAGATGGGCCAGGTGTTTGTGTCGGCCCCTTGTGTCGCTTAGCTTAGTCACACAGCGACCTTGGTGCGCCTCTTTTTTTTCTTTGCATCATGTGCTGTTTGGGGACTATTTTTTTGAAGTGCCATCCTGTCTGACACTGCAGTGCCACTCCTAGATGGGCCAGGTGTTTGTGTCGGCCACTTGGGTCGCTTAGCTTAATCACACAGCTACCTCATTGCGCCTCTTTTTTTCTTTGCATCATGTGCTGTTTGGGGACTATTTTTTTGAAGTGCCATCCTGTCTGACACTGCAGTGCCACTCCTAGATGGGCCAGGTTTTTGTGTCGGCCACTTGGGTCGCTTAGCTTAATCACACAGCTACCTCATTGCGCCTCTTTTTTTCTTTCATTATGTGCTGTTTGGGGACTATTTTTTTGAAGTGCCATCCTGTCTGACACTGCAGTGCCACTCCTAGATGGGCCAGGTGTTTGTGTCGGCCACTTGTGTCGCTTAGCTTAGTCACACAGCTACCTCATTCGCCTCTTTTTTTCTTTGCATCATGTGCTGTTTGGGGACTATTTTTTTGAAGTGCCATCCTGTCTGACACTGCAGTGCCACTCCTAGATGGGCCAGGTGTTTGTGTCGGCCACTTGGGTCGCTTAGCTTAATCACACAGCTACCTCATTGCGCCTCTTTTTTTCTTTCATTATGTGCTGTTTGGGGACTATTTTTTTGAAGTGCCATCCTGTCTGACACTGCAGTGCCACTCCTAGATGGGCCAGGTGTTTGTGTCGGCCACTTGTGTCGCTTAGCTTAGTCACACAGCTACCTCATTCGCCTCTTTTTTTCTTTGCATCATGTGCTGTTTGGGGACTATTTTTTTTGAAGTGCCGTCCTGTCTGACACTGCAGTGCCACTTCTAGATGGGCCAGGTGTTTGTGTCGGCCACTTGTGTTGCTTAGCTTAGTCACACAGCGACCTTGGTGCGCCTCTTTTTTTCTTTGCATCATGTGCTGTTTGGGGACAATTTTTTTGAAGTGCCATCCTGCCTGACACTGCAGTGCCACTCCTAGATGGGCCAGGTGTTTGTGTCGGCCACTTGTGTCGCTTAGCTTAGCCATCCAGCGACCTCGGTGCAAATTTTAGGACTAAAAATAATTTTGTGAGGTGGGAGGTGTTCAGAATAGACTGAAAATTAGTGGAAATTATGGTTATTGAGGTTAATAATACTATGGGATCAAAATGACCCCCAAATTCTACGATTTAAGCTGTTTTTGAGGGTTTTTTGTAAAAAAACACCCGAATCCAAAACACACCCGAATCCGACAAAAAATTTCCAGGGAGGTTTTGCCAAAACGCGCCCGAATCCAAAACACGGCCGCGGAACCGAATCCAAAACCAAAACACAAAACCCGAAAAATTTCCGGTGCACATCACTAATTCAAACAACAAAGAGTTCTAAATATAATTGTTACATGTCTCTGTCACCTTTAGCATAGAATAAATATAATGGAGCTGGATCCTTTACCGTGTATGGTCATTGTGTCTGAGGGGTAAAGCAGGTCTGTTTCTCTGATCTTAACCGAACCAGGTTTATTTAAATCCCACATGTAGTTTAAGTTCCGGCACCGGATTTGTGGGCATTACACTGGTGTCAGAGACCATCTTAAATCAGATTGATATTTGCTTATGCACAACTCAGCATAGCTGGGTGGGATACATCAATCATCACGCATCCCACCACTCACCGTATGCATATTGAAATTTACTAATGCCATTGTTACGATTTACCTGTCTATAATGCAATCCTATATGGCGCCACCGCAGGCCGGCCACGGTACAGGTATACTGGGGGAGGGGTGGGAACCCAAACCCACCCCCCTCCAGTATCCCGTGCAAATTGTAATCCCCCCCCCTCCCTCAGTGCCACTGGAGACGAGGAGACTGAAGTGCAGCCCTATACTTAAACACAGGTGAGAACCAGAACTAGAATGCATAATCAGAATGTAACACAATAATCACTGTTGCAGACATTGGCATTTCTATAATGGGTGCAGTGTGTGCGGAGCACATGGGCCCCTGGGTCCCGGGGGGGCCCACACCGCACACACTGCACCCATTTCTCCTATACTTACCTTTCCGGAGTCCATTGCTGACTGTGTGTGGGCCCCCTCCTCTCCCGTAGCCGTCGTGCCGCTGTTAGCGCACTGACCACTAGATACTCTGGCACAGCGTGGCGGCCATTTTTCAGAGTCCTGCGCATGCACTGTAGACTCTGGCACTGTGCCAGAGTCTACAGCACTCAGAGCGCTAGCAACGGCGTGACGGCTACGGGACAGGAGGGGGCCTACGCACGGGGTCTGCACACGGGTCCCCTCCTCTCTAGAGACGCCCCTGGTTGCAGATGAGGAATGTCCACAGAATTGAATGAATACAAGCACTTTATTAAGACAGCGGAGTCACAGTGGTAATCCAAGGTGTCACAGATACAGAGTTTAAATGGCAGACCAGTATGAGATTTGCAGAGAAGTATGAAGCAATTGAACAAGAATCCACAGATACAAGGATTGCAGGGCTAGTACAGCTGTCCAATTATTTAACAGGAATGCAAGAGCACAAGCAATAAGTAACATAGCTGTGAGTCCTTTTTGGAACCTGGTCAAACACAACTAGTCATAGAGACAGGGTCACTTAGCTGAGAAAGTCCCCTGGATGCCTGGCAAGGCAGAACAAGGCAAGGCTTCAACTGGGCTGACTGAAAAGACTTCTAGATGAGATCGCAGACACATGAAGCGGGAGCTCAGGTAACACAGGTATTACAGGTAGACAAGGAAATGTAGATAATAGAACTGGCAGGTCTGTGCAGGGCTGGTTGCCTTTTATCCTATCTGCGCATGTGGCCAATGATGCATGTGCCATGGGGGGTGCTGGGGGGGATCCGATTGGATCTCTCTGAGTGGGGAAGTGCAATTAGAAGCCCCTAGGCTTCTATAGGGCAACATGATTTGAACATGGCATTGCCCACCACATCCAAGCCCCGGAATCTAATGCATTCCGTGGCTTGGTGTATATGAGGTAAGCAGCCAAACCTCCCGAAACTGCATTTTTGGAGATTCGGCAGCAGTTTTAATTTTGTTGCACTTAGGTTAGGCCCAATCAGGCACAAGTGGATATGCAACCGAGATGAAGGATCTGTACTGAATACTAACTGCTACTGGTGGTTTTTAGCTGACGTTGTGAGGGTCTTCACCTTACTAAAGCTACCAAAGTGGGAATTTCGCTGGATAATCACAATTTATTTTATACAATAAAACTAGAAAGCATTCCCAGTAGGCAAGTCTCTTCATTCCAATGCATATTAGCCACCATAAAGATGTGTTTTCTAGACATGCAGCCATTTTGTCAACAATCAATAGAACAACAGCGAAAATGCCGGCAATATTATAATGAGACAGTTGCTTTACCTTCATGTTTAAAGTTATAATACAATGCTTGTTTGAAAATTAGTTTTCTCCACTTAGTGTTTGTTAGGAAGAATTGAGTGTGCTTAGATGCATTATGAATTATTATGTCAGATATTTCCTTGTATCAGGATTATGGGTGTTTCAGGAAATGTATTTCATTGTTAATTCATTTGTTTGTTTTTTATGATTACAGTAAAGTATTTCAAATATTCATTCAATACCTACATGGTTAAAATGCCTTAACTAGCATTACAACCATCTTGTGTTATGTTGAAAGTAGAGTGCACTACTGTGCAGAATTAATTTTGCTATTCCACCAGGAATGCTTCATTCCCTGTACCAAGATGACCACCATAGCTACTACTGAGCATGTGCTGAGCCAGTGGGAGACAGTAGTCTACCACTTAGTTCCAGTGAGACCTACAATTACCTGCTGTTTTAGCCACTGTTCCAGCATGCTGCATGGCTACCAGGCATAAGCAAATGCAGTGGGGGTTTCCAGTTGCCCAGAAACCCCTTCCTCTTGGCCAGTAGCTCAAATTATGACCACAATTACTATAGCTGCCGCCACAACATGCATTTTGAGGGACAGAGCAGAGGTGTTGCACATGCCCAGTGTATCAGCTCTTCTACCAAGGTTGCTGTTTGTGTGTATCTGAGTGCTCAATCAGCGTATTGGATCAGAGAGTAGCTGCCAGGAAGAAGAGACAGGCACCTTACCATGAGGTAAGAGACTGAGGGGTATATTCAATTTAAGTTGAAAGCTGCCATCTGTCGAAAAGATGTCAGTTTTCGACTTTTTTAGGTCGGAAGGGGTTCCGACCTATTCAATCTAACCCCAAATTTCGAGGAAAAGTCGAGGAATTCAACTTGTCGAAAAGCACGTGGATCGGTGGAATAGCTGCCGATCCGCATGCTTGTGTTGAAAACGGGGCACAAAACCGACAGGTTTTGGCCCCCTTTTCGACCATCTTAATTCGACTTTAAAAAAAGTCGAAGTGAGATGGGAGAGCATCGCCGGAAACGGGGAGAGCAGCACCGGAGACGGAAGCAGCGCCGGAGGATGTGTCACAGCCGCCGCTCACAACAGCATCCACCCGGCTGCAGCAAGCGAGATCTCGCTTGCTGGAGCCGGGTGGATACTGCCGTGAGCGGCGGCTGTGATGCGGGGACGGGGAGAGGCAGAGACGGGGGAGAGCCGCGGGCAGACGGGGAAGAGCAGCGCTACAGCAGCGGCTATAGAGCCGCTGTTGTAGCGCTGCTCTCCCCCGTCTGCGCGCGGCTGTCCCCCATCTCCCCTCCCGCATCTCAATTCAACTTTTTTAAAAGTCGAATTGAGATAGCATTGAATAGCCCAGGTCGGATCCATTCCGACAAATGAATGTCGGAATGGATCCGACTTCAATTGACTATACCGCTGAGTGCTTAGAAAGTGTAGTTCTGTCTCCTACTGGTTCTGTTATGTTTGTGTATTTGTTATTATGGAATTTTTAACCTTTTGCTGACCACTTTTTTATTTCTATGAGTTTAATATGTTTGATACAGCCTATACTATACACTCTCTATAGTGTTAATTATTAAAACAGTACTCCATACACTATCCAATGTATAAAAAGACCAATGGGTACATATACTGTATGTCCAGGGTCGATACGAGGTTCTTCTACCACTCCCACTGACTCCTGCACAATGTTCCAAAGTCCCGATAATAAGCCGATTTGCAAATTTGCAATTTTGAAACTGAAGCTGAATAAGGCCCAATTAAGCGAAATGGTCACTTTTTTATGTACTGTATCTACAGGTATGTGAATTTATGTACTGCATGACTAATATGTCTTTTTGTCAATTGTATTACCTTGTGTGGTGCTACAGAATCTTTGTGGCGATTTCTACATAATAAAATTATTAATAATAATAATAATAATAATAATATATTAATAATAATATTGTCTATCAGAAATAGATCTATTTTGTATACTAGCCACCTGAACAGTTTTACTTTTTATATTGTCCTCCAAAAAGGGTGTATTATTTATACTAGATGCCAGAATGTCCTGTTTTTGTATACTTACAAAGAGACTATGCTCAATTTGAATACTATCCACCATGAACTGTGCCTTGGTCATGTGATTTATTTACATAAAAATGTGTGTGGAGAAGATTTCCTCTTACAGTCCTGTTAATTTGCAGAAAAATCTGTGCCCTTGAAATTTTTCATAAATGTTTTATACTGTATATATTTTTTTTTCATGTAGCCACAGCTGTGATATATAAACTTGTACCCACTATAAGGGAATGAAACTCTTTTGTATTAAATACTTTTTCTGAAAAGAAGGGATTCGTGATGTCTTCGTTTTTTTGTCTGAGATAAAGGTTTTGTTAAACTCTTTATTGATATTTTAGTTTGTGCCAATACGGTACGCAGAAATTAGCCGTACACCTGCATGGCACCAGATGAGTTAAACTCAGACCTTCTGTCTGTAGGCTTTTGAAAATTCAATGCATTACTCAACTTTTAATCAACACTGAGTTTGCTGCCTTATGCATTTGATTGCTTCAATATCTACCCAGCTTCAGCATCAATATAAGCTAATAGAAAAGGTCACCAGGACATTCTAGCAGCTAGCGCTGCACTCTTAATCACCATCACTCTGTGTTTCAGTTACACAGCAGTGAAAGTTTTTAGATACAGGCGTCCACATTGATATAGTGTCATGTTTAAGCATTTCATTGGTATAAATATTTTGTCATTGAATGTACTTTCAGAACTTAAAAATGACCGTGTCCACCATTCATTGGCGTTGAGCATGCTTAATTTCTTTTTGGAGTAAAAGAAACAAGTAGCCGTAAAAACTCCTCTTGCAAAAATAATCCTGTCAGTTTTAAGATGAACTTCTATACAGATGAGAATGTTCATTTTTTTTGCACCAAAGACACAAACACCAAGTTTAGTCTCATGGAAATTATATCAGGGCACCTTCCTCAATATCCATAGATTTTCCCTGATAACTACCTTCACTTATCGTCAACCTTCACAAAGATAAGTAGTTTAGGGGCAATGCATTGGCATATATATAATGGGTGCAATGTGTGTGGTGCACACGGGCCACTGGGTCCAGGGAAGGCCCAAACCACACACACGGCACCCATGTTTTAACCTTTCTGGAGTCCAGCATCGGACACAGCATCAGCCGCAAAAATCCCAGTCAAAATGGCCACCTCACATGTGCACTAGTGAAATTTGTTTCTGGAACATGGCAGGCGCCATGTTTCCAGAGACCTGAGCATGCACAGTAGATTCCGGTACAATGCGGAGCCTACTGTCCGTGGAGAGGGGGGAGCCCACCCAGAGTCTGCACATGGGACCGCCTCTGTTAAAATGCCCCTGAGCAAATGATCTATTGTTTGGGCAGCTCCCCTAATGAGCAGTTGTCACGGCAACTACAAAAAAACTTTTTTTACCAACTGATTGTACAGGCAAAAGATTAAACTGCTGACTTCTGCCATTAGGCGGCACTTGCACGCAAAATGAGTCTGTAGTTCTCTCAAGATTTTCTTTACAGTTTAAGTCTTTCCATTGGAATGTACTGTTAATGTTGGCAGAGTAAAGCGGATTGCCTGGTGCAGTGCCGTCAGTCCACACACTTAATGAACTTAAACAGTAATGCAGGTTTATTCGGTAAACACACAGGTGACTTGGATGTATTATTGCAATTAACCCCTGCCTTACCAGCTGCATTTCTCCAGGTAAATTATTTTGTTAACACCTTGTGGACTCCTGTGCAGATATCAGATGACCCAGGCAGGGGGCCACGACTTGCACATCGGGGGCAGCGAAGCCCCAATCCCCTTGCGGGGTTCCTTGGTGAACACCCTCCAGTGTGTTAGACTCCGTGCCCCTGTTCTGGGTCACGCCAACCACCTGGTGTCTGCTTCTAAAATACAGGTGTTTCCTAACATTATCACTGGAAATTTAGTGGTGAATAGCAAGATGCGTCCTGCTCTGGTCCAGGCACATCCACTCCAGTCCAGGCAAATCCACTCTGGTCCCGATGGCTCTGTCTATGTCATCTTGGTTTGGTCCTGCTCCTGGGTCTATTGTGACCTTCCACAAATTTTCCCGCTTAAGCTGCATCTCCAAGGCAAACTTCCATGTAGCATAGTTCTCTGTACCTTTCAGCTTAGCAAGGTGCATACTGTGTCCTGTGTTATACCTCTTCTCTGCACTTGTATAAAATGTCACTTTAAACTTTATCTGTGTTATTACTCAAAACACTCAGGGGTTAATCTTCAGGCATGCGGGTCAGGGCCCATAACCTGTTGGCAGAGTAAAGTGGATTGCCTGGTGCAGTGACGTCAGTCCACACACTTTATGAACTTAAACAGTAATGCAGGTTTATTCAGTAAACACAGAGGTGACTTGGATGTATTATTGATATAGGTAATTGGCCCCCTTATATCATACAAGGTAACACAGCAGTGGCAGTGTTACTTATCAGTTTGTTTGTGTGGCTGTGGTATCTCAGCAGAAGTTGTCTCTTGTGGTAAGGGATGGAGGACTGCATAGCCATGCAGTCTGACTCCCGCTGTAAAGAAGGTGTGCCACCTGGTTCTGTGACAGCTCCGGAGGGGCGGTACATGCAGGAACACTGTAAATTTCTCTCTCTGTTCACATACTGAGCTCCGCTCGCGGTCTCAGCTCTACACACACTGTCACTAAGATGGAGGATCAGAGCATACACCAGGCTCCGCCTCCGAGAGACTCTGGCACTAGGGGACAAACACTAGGGGATGCACCCATAGGCTTCTATGGTAGAAGGAGACAGACACAGAGCGCATCATCTACTAACAGTTAACACTATATCATGCTGGTGTTACCTATCGGAGACAAGCAGCTAAGCATTTTGGAGCTTGTTAAATTGGAGAAGACCGCCGTTCCCATACAGGAGTGCACGGATAATAGTTTTCTGTGGTACCTGTTTTTGATAAAGCAAACATTTGTGATATATCCTGCTTTAAACACACACAGGAATTAATGTAAGTTATTCATCTGGATACAGCCATTTCCATATGAATATGCTGGGAAAACAGTTTAATAAATAGGCATCTGCATTTTGTTATGTGATGTGATAATCTGAAATAAAAGTAACATTGGAATTTTCCCACCTTATTTACAAAGCTCCCGAGTGCTGAGGATTGTCCTGTGATATCAGTGCCATCAGTGATAATAATAACAACCACAAAAAACGATTTGGCAGAAGATGTTAGCTATTTTATTTAAATAAACTATAACCATTTCATTGCTTTAAGTAGTTAAGAGATAATATGGTGGCAAAGAATCAGCCCAAACCCAAAATCTATAAACACTCTAACCATCTTAAAAAAACCTACTAGACTAAAATACAACAAAAGGTATTCACTCAAACCTTCTAACATGACTTTCTACCCGGTAGGGTGATGATGCTGCCCCTGTCAGGGTGGTGCAGCAGACATAAACAGTGAATGAAGATGAGTGCACCCAAAAACTTCCAACCATGCACAAACCAATATCTACACGAATAACAGGTAACCAGCAGTTCTTTCCCACCAAAAAATGTTCATACAACTAATGCACCAAAGAAACAACAGAAAAAAAAATTCTCAAGGAACAGAGACATACCTTCATTAGTCAAATGCCCCCCATTTGGACTAAATAGGGAAGAATATCTAAACCTAATTCTAGGATGATGAACAACAGCACCGCAATTAGCTAAAACAGATTTTGCCACAACTGAGTTCATTTTCTTTACTGGCCTCATCAACAGCCTGACAATCCAACACAGTATTAGGTACTGCTTGGAAGCAGTATTAGGTACCGCTTGGTGGTATCAGATCCCTATAGGATGAGGTAGTCTTAAATTCTAGCCAAGAGAGCCAAGTAGCAATATAGTCCGACTGCTTCTCCATAGCAAAGTAATATACGTCTTCCATGGTCCCGCCAAATGTGAACCAGGGTACCTTTGTCACCACCACATTGCCAACATAATTAACTTTGGATTATTAAGAAATTGAAGAAGGTTTTTTTTAGATGAGATACCCAATTTGTTGTTTAGCAGTGACCAGAGAGCCAGAGTGGGACCAACTGTCAAATGTGAGTATCGGCTTATGGTCTTAAGCCAGGGTACGGCTTGTAGACATAGACCCAAGGACCACCCCTCCAAGTCCACCTATTCTTTTGAGCTAGAATCCGGTCTCGGCCAGTCCAAGATCCTATGAAGGATCGTTGCTCGGTAGTAGGCTGAGATCATAGGTAACTGTTGGCCTCCCTGGGCTCGCCTATTAAACAAATTGCAGTGGTTAAATCTAGGCTTCCTGCCTCCCCAGATAAAATGACTAATTGCCTTGTGTGCTTCGGCCAAGAACTGGGGGGGGGGGGAGCTTGAATGGGATGGTCTGGGATAAATATAACAACCTGGGCAATATGTTAATTTTAACAATATTTATTCGGCCTAACCAGGAGAATTTCTGTGTAATCCATTGTGCCATTTCCTGACGTAACTTCTGTAACACAGGAACATGGTTATTGTCACTGTTGCAGAAAGAGAAGATGGGATCAGGATGCCTAGGTATTTGAAGTGAGCAGGATGCCAAGTAAAAGGAAACATATTCTTTAAAAATAAGGCTAATGAACTAGAAAGTTAAATATTTAGGGCCATTGATTTAGCATAATTGATCTTAAAGTTAGATAACATCCTGAAACGTAAGAATTCCTTCATCAGGTTGGGCAATTATATCACAGGGTTTGTGATAATAGCCAAGAGGTCATCTGCAAAGAGTGCTATGCGATGTTCAGTATCGCCCACTGTGAGTCCAGTAATATCATGGTTCTATCTAATGGCCCTAGCTAGTGCCTCCATGCAAATTACGAATATCAGTGGTGATAGCGGACAGTCCTGTCGGGTCCCATTTGAGATGGTAACTGGGTCAGAGAGCAAACCATTAATTCTAACCTGTGGCGAAGGGGCCGATATAATGCAAGAATCTTTTGTAGGAAGGAGTTGCCAAGACCCAGATGTCACAGTACTGCTTCCATAAAGGACCAATCAACCCGGTCAAAGGCTTTTTTAGCGTCCGTTGACAGGAGCATCATGGGAGCCTTGACAGATTGAGAATGAGCTACCAGGTCAATCACCCTTATAGTATTGTCCCTAGCCACTCTCCCCTGAACGAAGCCAACTTGATCAGGATGAATAATCTGCGGGATTAAGGAATTTAGATGGTTAGCCATACATTTTACATACAACTTTCTTTATATCAACATTTAATAGGGAGATTGGATGATAACTAGAGGGCAGAGACGGATCTTTGCCATCTTTCAGTATGACTGTGATGTGTGCTGCCAGGGATTAGTTAGAAAAAGGGGATTCCAAAGAAACAGTGTTGCATGCGTGGAGTAGCAATGGAAGAAGCCTATCTTGAAACATTTTCTAATACGTTATAGGGAAGCCGTCGGGGCCTGGACTTTTACCCAAAGGAGAGGTCTTTAGAGCAGATAAGAGCTTGCCCTCTGTAAAGGGCTCCTCCAAAGCTAAAGTAACATCTTCAGGGAGTTCAGGGAAATCCATCTCTTCCAGAAAGTCTTTTACTGCAGTCTCATGTACCGACCGTTCACTGAGACAACGCTGAGATGTTAAATTATATAAATCCATATAATAAGAATGGAAAATTTTAGCTATCATTTTATCAGTTAAATGAGACTTACCAGTAGAATCTTTGATCTCTTTAATATAAGTTAATGATCTCTGAGCTCTCAATGCCCATGCCAGTAATTTCCCAGGTTTGTTACCCCATCTGTGGTACTTGTGGCGACAGCAACAGAACGCTCTACGGGTACCCTCATTTAATAAGCTGTTACGAGAGAGATGCGACTCTTGACGCTCGGCTAGGGTATCAGAAGTCAGTGTAGACTTATGGGACATCTCTAAATCGGACATCAAACATCATTTGATTTTAGCAAGCAAAGCAGGTCGGCACTCCATCTTTTGCTTTTTGAGGTGGGAGCCCAGTTGGATGCATTTGCCTCTGACTACACATTTGTGTGCCTCCCATGTCACCGGAAATACATCATCAGTCACGGTAAAATAAATATAATCATCTATTGTTTTCTCTATCTGAGCCGGCAATCCGTGTCACAGAGAAATTGTTTGTTAAAGCGCCAGTTTCATTGACGTGGGAGAGGGTGGCTCAGAGACAAAACAAGAGTGATAGGGGCATGATCAGAACCAACAATTTGTCCTATCATGGCATCTACTAAGAGGTCAAGGTGCTTGTGGCCTACACAGAAATAATAGTCAATTCGATTCTAGGAATTGTGTGGGTGCGAGTAAAATGTATAATCCCTATCCCTGGGGTGAAGTAAACGCCAGATTTCAATAAGCTGAAAATCATGTAGCAGTGACCTGAATCGCTTAATTGCTTTCAAAGAGGCCCTGGGGGACCCAGTAGATGTGTCCAGAAGGAGCTCTGGAGCCCAATTAAAGTCGCAACCAACTACCAACACGCCATTCATGTTTTGCTCTATCAATTCAAGGACCTCCCGCGTAAATCGTACTTGACCCTGGTTGTGGAGATAAAGGTTGATAAACGTATAGGCCTGATTCGCAATGGTGGCCTTTACTAGCAACCCTCGACCATCAGCTGTAATTCCAATATGTCAGTCAATCTAAGATGTTTGGCAAACAGTATAGCTACACCCTTGGATTTGGCCTCCGAGAAATTGTTAAAATAACCCTGAGGGAAATTGCAGGAGTGGAGACTCAGAGAGGAACCTCTTTTAAAATGCGTTTGCTGGAGAAACACCACCTCTGCTCCATCAATATGTAATGTATGCAGAAGTCTAGATCTCTTTTCAGGGATGTTAAGCCCTTCTACGTTAAAAGACACCAATTTAAACAAGCCATGAGAGGAAGTGATGAAAAGCTTCTGAAAATCAGTATCACACTGCCACCATATTGGATTGAATACCACAAAATGTACCAGACCCATATGTCTGGGGAGGAGGGAGGGAGGAAAGAACAGGAAGACACAAAAGGGAAAATATGATTACAAACTCACAAATATTGGCACGGGTTGGAACCACATAAAAATACAACACACATCACCATAGTGTGGTCCATCATATAGGTGAATTATAAAAAAGAAAAGTAAAATCAATGAGGAGAACAAAAGGTACTCTGCATAATTAGCCAGGAGATACAGTATACGGCCCCTAGTCTACAAATTCACAGCAGAGAATAGGGGGACTGAGGGGAATACTAGATGCATCAAATGTCAGATAACATAAACATAAACTATAACAAGAATTGTTAAGATGAAAAGCACAAACATCAGAGAACAGAGCCATATGACAACATATTCCCTGAAAGTGCCTAGCTCTGAAAACCAGCTAACATAACAAGCAACGTAAAGCTAGGTGCAAACACTATCAACATGAAATAGATAGAGCCTAACGGAGACATTCAGTGCCCAGACAGTCCTCAAGGTCAAGTGGACAGTAAGACATGTCTAAACACTAAAATGCCCAGCAGAAGACTATAATCAGTAAGGATTACTAAAACAATCACAGGAATAACAAAGACTAGAATTCACGTGTCTTTGGAGGCTGCATCTGATACTTCAGAACGTTGTTGTCTTCTAGTAGCGGAGGAGGTGGCAGAGACGCTGTCGAAAGCTTCAGCTTGGTTACATCGCCTAGAGTGTCGGACTGTGTGCCACGGTTCTGTACAAGGTTGAGACGCGGTAGATAGTTCTAGAGGGTCTGACCAACTTTTTGCTTGTAATTTTTAATTTGTTCATCGATGGAATAAATTCTTATTTTTTATGGACATAGTGTTCACCATTTAATTCTCTTTTGAGCTTCTGCATATTTATTGCAATGTTTCAAATTATGGTGGGACATTATCAATAGAGGATAATTATCAGACCCCGGTGTGAACTGAGAAATCACTAGGACACTCGGCAAGTTCCAACACTTCTATAACAGTGTTTTTAAACAACGCAAAGATACCCTGATAGGAGTCGACCCTCAAATTTCCGTGTGAGTTGGGGTACTCCCTACACTTTATGGATCGTGTGTTAAAGATACCTTTACAGGAGTGTTAAAAACATCTTGTGTGAGTCCTTGGTACACCTGTCGTCTACAACTATTGGAGGGCAAGATACGCTCATATGAATAAGGCTGTTTGGAAATATTCTTAATATTCTCAATATTTAAAAGATACCTTTATGTGCACATATCCACCCATTAGAGTGTGAGTGGGGTACGCAAGATTCTATTAGATCACCACCAGTCACAAAGTGTTTAGAATTTGTGTTACCCATAAACAATACTACACATTACATTTCTTCGCAATTTCTGCAATACATTTAATTCCAGATACGATCGGGGGAGGTTGTGAATCCTGCGAGAGTGGTTTAAGAACAACGTAAAGATACCTTGATAGGAGTGTCTTCTCCAGTTTTCGTGTGAGTTGGGGTACGCCTTATACCATATGGATCATATGTGAAAAGATACCTTTATAGGAGTGTTAAAGACTCATTTCGTGTAAGTCTCTGGTACGCCTGTCTAAGACTATTGGCTGGAAAGACATGTTCGCATGAATAGAGCATTCGAGATCACTTTTTTTAAAAAGATACCTTTTTGTGCACATTTTCACTGAATACAGTATGAGTGGTGTACGCAAGATTCTACCAGATCACCACTAGTCACAAAGTGTTTTTGAATATATGTGTTACTTATAAACAGTACTACACATTGTATTTTTTTCGCAATTTTGCGAGATATTTAATTTCAGATACCATCAGGGGATAACGTGAATCCTTCATTTCAACCAATAGATCACCAACAACTACGATAAGGAACGTATTGTATTATATCTGTCAGTGTTAAATTTATAACACTGTTAGCGCCCTGGACACATTTTGGTGTTTATCCTTTGTTTTGACTTCTGTTTTTAAATGTGGTGACATTTATTTTAAAACTAATAGTGTACGGGCAGCTTTGCGCTGCAGAGAAATTTTCCACATCCATTTGTCTGTTTTATTATTACCTCCATAGACTGTTTTGTACAAGCTGAGCATCTATGGACAAGAGATACATCGCATATTCCCCTCAACGTGGCATAGTCAGACCATTATAGATCAAGGCATGAGCACCATGATTAGATGGGCTGATACAAGTTGTAGCACTAAGTCAAAATATAGCAGGCTATGGCACAGAGGTGGTGGACTGAGATACTGATACTAATGTCCTACCTGGGGTCAACAAATGTAGAATAGCAGGAACAGCAGTGAGGGAGAATCCAAGCAACTGAGAGAGGGAGAACAATAAATCCTCCGTGCATGGAAGAACAAAGAGCAGGTGACAGGTGAGACAGGTCGTCCTGTCACTTACGGAATCCCACCCTGCAATCAGTATAAGAGCAGGGAGGCAGTCGAGGAATATGGTCACCACCCCTCCACACCAGACTGGTGGCCTTCTGCAAGTTCAATGCTGGGTCACAGAGCTTCTAATGAAGGGCACTCCATAGGGAGGAGGTCGGCGAGCACTCCAAGATCCTGCTTCAACTTAGTATAGGTCACGTTGCACCCCAGGGGCCCAGTGGTGGTTGGTTCCTTACCGCCCACTTTAAAAGTCCTAAACACAGGTCCCTGCTCTTGAGAGAGAAGCAGACCACAGACCCCAGTGACAGAAACCCCACCCAAAGGCCCCACAAATTTCGGAGCAGGCTAAGTGTCAGTGATTGGTGTGGGCACGCAGAGGGGAATAGGCCAGTCACATAAAGTAAATGGTTCCCCTTAAATAGACAGGCAGGTACAGCAGCTCCCCAATCCAGTGATAGCAAGAACCCACCTCTATAAATACATATGGTCCACAGCAGGTGATCCGGGAGCCGGCTCATCAGCGCTGCACATCAGTGGTAGGGGAGGGAGACCTCAGGTAGCAGCAGCCGGAGATGCATGGATCGGGAGAGGGTGAGTCACTGCTCTGTAGACTCCACGTGAGCTCCCGTCCAGTGCAGCGCCTGCGCGGCTGGTCTGGTGGCTCCGTCCCTGTTGCTCGAAATTATGCCGCACCACCGTCGCAGCAAGACCGTTCACTATCTCCGTCCGGGGGCAGCAAGGGACAGCAGCAGGAGACAGTAGGAGGAATCAATGTGGCGATGCAGAGGTAGGAGAGCACCTCTGGGTAACTTCCAGAATCTAGTCCCTGGCTTCAGGAGAAAGTAAGGGCCTCAACCCGCAGGGAAGCAGTAGCCCCCCCCTCTTCCCCCGGCTCCGATACTCCATATAACTGGTCATGGAGACTTGCAGGAAGTCAGCTGGGTGAGATCAGGGCCAATTCAGGACTATTGATGGGTCAGAAAAATGGTTGTAGAGGATGCCAGCGTGGTGCTCTCCACAGGCACGTCCATTCAGTTTGCCCGCTATGCCATGCCCCCTGCTCGATGGATTTTTATGCATGCTCCCTTTCCTTGTTACTCATTCCTGGCCAGGTAATGCATTTATTCAGTTGTTTCATTTGAAAGAAGACCTTGTGAAATTTCTCAGCAGAAATAATAGTAGGTAGACAATAAATACACATTTCCTGTACTCCCTGGCTGCTGGTACTTTTCCTTTTGTGCAGCCTTCTCCAGAGTGACAGTACAAGATATTGCGGATGACGCCCAGGGACAGGTCAAAAAAACAGCGGGAGTGTTGTGTGAAATATCCTTAATGTGCTTTCCAACTTTATGATGAGTCTTAGCGGCTCCTTCTCATGAACCTGCTGAGATTCGTCTTAAGGTGGGGAAACACATTTGTTTGTTTTTTACTTCAGGTGCCCTTTCCTTATTTTCTGTCCCCTGGACCACCTTTAGTAGATGTTGTAGCACTATCACAACTGGCAGCAGCCACAGCACTAGTACTTGGTGGCTGCTCCTGCTCTTCTATCGACTGATCTTGATCACACACAAGTTTAAAAAAAAATGTAAATCTTTTCTTGCAAATGACACAGTGGAGTCACAGTACTATATGTATGAACACATGGGGTAATCCAGAGTTGATCACAGCAGCAAATTTGTTAGCAGTTGGGCAAAACCATGTGCACTGCAGAGGGGCAGATTTAACATTTGCAGAGAGAGTTAGATTTGGGTGGGTTATTTTGTTTCTGTGCAGGATAAATACTGGCTGCATTATTTTTACTCTGCAATTTAGATTTCAGTTTGAACACACCCCACTTAAATCTAACTCTCTCTGCACATGTTATATCTGCCCCCCCTGCAGTGCACATGGTTTTGCCCAACTGCTAACAAATATGCTGCTGCGATCAACTCTGAATTACCCCCACAGTGCGGCATGGCACCTATTGAGCTTTACTGAACACACAAGTTGTACAAAAAAATAAAAACTTGTTTTATTTTTTCACACTGTGGAGTCACAGTGCATATATGTTGAGTGCAGTTTGGCATGGCACCTATTGAGCTTTATTGAACACACAAGTTGTAAAAAAATATTTTTATCAAATGACAGCTCACAGTGTTGAGTCACAGTGCTTATATGTATAAACGGAGTGAGGCACGGCCTGGCCCTGAACACGCACAAGTTTTTTTTTCATAATTTTTTTGAGTTTTTTATGTTTATTTTTTTAAACACTGTTGCAAATCACTACACATGTATTATTAAGTGGCATGCATGACTCTGAATACACACAATTTGTTTTTTACATTTTTTTTACACAATGCTGTGAATCACAAAGCTTATTAGAGTAATGGTGGCATGCAACAGTGGCAAAACAAAACACCAGTGTGCAGTCAAGAATACCTCCTAACTTTCCCAATTTTGGTGTGACAGTCCCGTTTTTCACAGTCTGTCCTGCTGTCCCACCTGCGGGACGCGTTGGGGACAGTTAGGAGATACCCCCCTGTAATTCGCTGTTCTGAGCAGAGCAGCAATGAATACATGCAGTGACCATGCGCACAGCATCTATTCCCCGGCAGAGAGGGACAGGGGGCATGGCCAGCAGAGTGCTGTTCATGCCACCATAGTAACAAAAACAAGGGTGTGGTTTGAGATCATGGCACTTGCTGCGAGGCCACGCCCCCTAGCCCTGAGGTCATGCCCCCTAATTTCGGGATCGTGCCAAAGGTACGCAAAGATGTCCCTCCCCGGCGCACATACAAGTTGGGAGGTATGCATCAAGAATTAATGCTGCCTCTGTATTAGGAGCTCTGGGCAGCACTAGAAGCACTGACAAAATAAAAGCACACCATTGTGCACTAATAAAGAGGTAATAAAAAATTGCATTAAAAAATAATGTTGCCCTTAGGATGAACATAGAAGGATCTCTGGGTTGTCGGCAGTGCACCAGTTTTGCTATAATCCTTAATGCCCTGACAGTTTAGTGAATGTGCTCTCTGTCCTGCATCCTGTGTGAAATGTAGAGATGTGTGCCGGTACAAATCCCAGGTTTTGTGTTTTGGATTTGGATCTCCTTCGTGTGTTGGGTCTGAATTGGTTTTGCCAAAACCGCCCTTGCGGGTATTGGTTCTGGATCTGTATTTAAATAACAAAACATAAAAACAGCTAAAATCACAGAATTCGGGCCTGTTTTTGTTCCTACAGTATTATTAACCTCAATAACATTCATTTCCACTCAGTTCCAGTCAATTTTGACCACTTCACAGCTCACCAGTTTAGGCCAAAGGTTGCACCGAGGTAGTGACGGCAGTGGGCAGCAAACAAGTGGCAGTTAACAGTATATATTTCTCTGACGTCCTAGTGGATGCTGGGAACTCCGTAAGGACCATGGGGAATAGCGGCTCCGCAGGAGACAGGGCACATCTAAAGAAAGCTTTAGGATCACCTGGTGTGCACTGGCTCCTCCCCCTATGACCCTCCTCCAAGCCTCAGTTAGATTTTCTGTGCCCGACGAGAAGGGTGCACACTAGGGGCTCTCCTGAGCTCTTTGTGAAAGTTTTAGTTTAGGTTTATTATTTTCAGTGAGACCTGCTGGCAACAGGCTCACTGCATCGAGGGACTAAGGGGAGAAGAAGCGAACTCACCTGCGTGCAGAGTGGATTGGGCTTCTTAGGCTACTGGACATTAGCTCCAGAGGGACGATCACAGGTTCAGCCTGGATGGGTCACCGGAGCCGCGCCGCCGGCCCCCTTACAGAGCCAGAAGAGCGAAGAGGTCCGGAAAAATCGGCGGCAGAAGACTTTCCTGTCTTCAGATAAAGGTAGGCGCACAGCACCGCAGCTGTGCGCCATTGCTCTCAGCACACTTCACACTCCGGTCACTGAGGGTGCAGGGCGCTGGGGGGGCAGCGCCCTGAGACGCAATAAATCGATAGAAAACCTTTTATGGCTAAAATAAATGCATCACATATAACTCCTGGGCTATATGGATGCATTTAACCCCTGCCAAAACATACAAGAAAACGGATGATAAGGACGCCGAGAAAGGGGCGGAGCCTATCTCCTCAGCACACTGGCGCCATTTTCCCTCACAGCTCAGTTGGACGGAAGCTCCCTGGCTCTCCCCTGCAGTCACTACACTACAGAAAGGGGTTAAAAAAGAGAGGGGGGCACAAATTAGGCGCAGTAAAAACAATACAGCAGCTATAAAGGGAAAAACACTTATATAAGGTTATCCCTGTATATATATAGCGCTCTGGTGTGTGCTGGCAAACTCTCCCTCTGTCTCCCCAAAGGGCTAGTGGGGTCCTGTCCTCTATCAGAGCATTCCCTGTGTGTGTGCTGTGTGTCGGTACGTTTGTGTCGACATGTATGAGGAGAAAAACGATGTGGAGACGGAGTAGAGTGTCTGTAATAGGGTTGTCACCCCCTAGGGGGTCGACACCTGAGTGGATGTACTGTTGAAATTGCGTGACAGTGTCAGCTTTGTATAAAAGACAGTGGTTGACATGAGACAGCCGGCTACTCAGCTTGTGCATGTCCAGACGTCTCATACAGTGGGCTCTAAAGCGCCCGTTACCTCAGATACAGACGCCGACACGGATACTGACTCCTGTGTCGACGGTGAAGAGACAACCGTGATTTCCAATAGGGCCACTCATTGCATGATTGATGCAATGGAAAATGTTTACACCTTTCTGATAATATGAATACCACCAAAAAAAAGGGGTATTATGTTTGGTGAGGAAAAACTTCCTGTAGTTTTCCTGAATCTGAAAAATAAAATGAGGTGTGTGATGATACGTGGGTTTCCCCCCGATAACAATTGATAATTCTAAAAAGTTATTGGCAGTATACCTTTTCCCGCCAGAGGTTAGGGTGCGTTGGGAAACACCCCCTACAGGGGATAAGGCGCTCACACGCTTGTAAGAACAAGGGCTCTACCATCTCTTGAGATGGCCGCCCTTAAGGATCCTGCTGATAAAAAGCAGGAGGGTATCCTAAAATGTATTTACACACATACTAGTGTTATACTGCGACCAGCAATCGCCTCAGCCTGGATGTGCAGTGCTGGGTTGGCGTGGTCGGATTCCCTGACTGGAAATATTGATATCCTAGATAAGGACAGTATATTATTGCCTATAGAGCAATTAAAAGATGCATTTCTATATATGCATGATGCACAGCGGAATATTTGCCGACTGGCATCAAGTATAAGTGCGTTGTATTCTACCAGTAAAGTGGTCAGGGATTCCAAACGGCATTTGGAAGTATTGCCTTAAAAAAGGGGATGTACCCTAGGTCGCCTCTCAAAATAAGACGCCGTATTATCAGTAGAGATGAGCGGGTTCGGTTTCTCTGAATCCGAACCCGCCAGAACTTCATGTTTTTTTTCACGGGTCCGAGCGACTCGGATCTTCCCGCCTTGCTCGGTTAACCCGAGCGCGCCCGAACGTCATCATGACGCTGTCGGATTCTCGCGAGGCTCGGATTCTATCGCGAGACTCGGATTCTATATAAGGAGCCGCGCGTCGCCGCCATTTTCACACGTGCATTGAGATTGATAGGGAGAGGACGTGGCTGGCGTCCTCTCCGTTTAGACACTTGATTTACTAATTTTGGGGAGCATTAGGAGTACTCAGTAGTGTACAGTGCAGAGTTTTGCTGATAGTGACCAGTGACCACCACTTTTATTTATAATCCGTTCTCTGCCTGAAAAAAGCGATACACAGCACACAGTGACTCAGTCACATACCATATCTGTGTGCACTGCTCAGGCTCAGGCCAGTGTGCTGCATCATCTATTATCTATATATAATATTATATATATCTGTCTGACTGCTCAGCTCACACAGCTTATAATTGTGGGGGAGACTGGGGAGCACTACTGCAGTGCCAGTTATAGGTTATAGCAGGAGCCAGGAGTACATAATATATTATATAGTGAGTGACCACCAGACACACAGTGCAGTTTATTTAATATATCCGTTCTCTGCCTGAAAAAAGCGATACACACAGTGACTCAGTCAGTCACATACCATATCTGTTAGAGATGAGCGGGTTCGGTTTCTTTGAATCCGAACCCGCACGAACTTCACTTTTTTTTTCACGGGTCCGAGCGACTCGGATCTTCCCGCCTTGCTCGGTTAACCCGAGCGCGCCCGAACGTCATCATGACGCTGTCGGATTCTCGCGAGACTCGGATTCTATATAAGGAGCCGCGCGTTGCCGCCATTTTCACACGTGCATTGAGATTGATAGGGAGAGGACGTGGCTGGCGTCCTCTCCATTTAGATTAGATTTAGAAGAGAGAGAGAGAGAGAGAGAGATTGCTGTGATACTGTAGATTAGAAGAGAGTGCAGACAGAGTTTAGTGACTGACGACCACAGTGACCAGTGACCACCAGAGACAGTGCAGTTGTTTGTTTTATTTAATATATCCGTTCTCTGCCTGAAAAAAACGATACACAGTCACACAGTGACTCAGTCTGTGTGCACTGCTCAGCCCAGTGTGCTGCACATCAATGTATTGTATATAAAGCTTATAATTGTGGGGGAGACTGGGGAGCACTGCAGGTTGTTATAGCAGGAGCCAGGAGTACATGATAAATAATATTATATTAAAATTAAACAGTGCACACTTTTGCTGCAGGAGTGCCACTGCCAGTGTGACTAGTGGTGACCAGTGCCTGACCACCAGTATATTAGTAGTATTGTATACTATCTCTTTATCAACCAGTCTATATTAGCAGCAGACACAGTACAGTGCGGTAGTTCACGGCTGTGGCTACCTCTGTGTCGGCACTCGGCAGGCAGTCCGTCCATCCATAATTGTATTATAATATATACCACCTAACCGTGGTTTTTTTTTCATTCTTTATACCGTCGTCATACTAGTTGTTACGAGTATACTACTATCTCTTTATCAACCAGTGTACAGTGCGGTAGTTCACGGCTGTGGCTACCTCTGTGTCGGCACTCGGCAGGCAGTCCGTCCAACCATAATTGTATTATATACCACCTAACCGTGGTTTTTTTTTCATTCTTTATACCGTCGTCATACTAGTTGTTACGAGTATACTACTATCTCTTTATCAACCAGTGTACAGTGCGGTAGTTCACGGCTGTGGCTACCTCTGTGTCGGCACTCGGCAGGCAGTCCGTCCATCCATAATTGTATTATAATATATACCACCTAACCGTGGTTTTTTTTTCATTCTTTATACCGTCGTCATACTAGTTGTTACGAGTATACTACTATCTCTTTATCAACCAGTGTACAGTGCGGTAGTTCACGGCTGTGGCTACCTCTGTGTCGGCACTCGGCAGGCAGTCCGTCCAACCATAATTGTATTATAATATATACCACCTAACCGTGGTTTTTTTTTCATTCTTTATACCGTCGTCATACTAGTTGTTACGAGTATACTACTATCTCTTTATCAACCAGTGTACAGTGCGGTAGTTCACGGCTGTGGCTACCTCTGTGTCGGCACTCGGCAGGCAGTCCGTCCAACCATAATTGTATTATATACCACCTAACCGTGGTTTTTTTTTCATTCTTTATACCGTCGTCATACTAGTTGTTACGAGTATACTACTATCTCTTTATCAACCAGTGTACAGTGCGGTAGTTCACGGCTGTGGCTACCTCTGTGTCGGCACTCGGCAGGCAGTCCGTCCAACCATAATTGTATTATAATATATACCACCTAACCGTGGTTTTTTTTTCATTCTTTATACCGTCGTCATACTAGTTGTTACGAGTATACTACTATCTCTTTATCAACCAGTGTACAGTGCGGTAGTTCACGGCTGTGGCTACCTCTGTGTCGGCACTCGGCAGGCAGTCCGTCCATCCATAATTGTATTATATACCACCTAACCGTGGTTTTTTTATACCACCTAACCGTGGCAGTCCGTCCATAATTGTATACTAGTATCCAATCCATCCATCTCCATTGTTTACCTGAGGTGCCTTTTAGTTCTGCCTATAAAATATGGAGAACAAAAAAGTTGAGGTTCCAAAATTAGGGAAAGATCAAGATCCACTTCCACCTCGTGCTGAAGCTGCTGCCACTAGTCATGGCCGAGACGATGAAATGCCAGCAACGTCGTCTGCCAAGGCCGATGCCCAATGTCATAGTACAGAGCATGTCAAATCCAAAACACCAAATATCAGAAAAAAAAGGACTCCAAAACCTAAAATAAAATTGTCGGAGGAGAAGCGTAAACTTGCCAATATGCCATTTACCACACGGAGTGGCAAGGAACGGCTGAGGCCCTGGCCTATGTTCATGGCTAGTGGTTCAGCTTCACATGAGGATGGAAGCACTCAGCCTCTCGCTAGAAAACTGAAAAGACTCAAGCTGGCAAAAGCACCGCAAAGAACTGTGCGTTCTTTGAAATCCCAAATCCACAAGGAGAGTCCAATTGTGTCGGTTGCGATGCCTGACCTTCCCAACACTGGACGTGAAGAGCATGCGCCTTCCACCATTTGCACGCCCCCTGCAAGTGCTGGAAGGAGCACCCGCAGTCCAGTTCCTGATAGTCAGATTGAAGATGTCAGTGTTGAAGTACACCAGGATGAGGAGGATATGGGTGTTGCTGGCGCTGGGGAGGAAATTGACCAGGAGGATTCTGATGGTGAGGTGGTTTGTTTAAGTCAGGCACCCGGGGAGACACCTGTTGTCCGTGGGAGGAATATGGCCGTTGACATGCCAGGTGAAAATACCAAAAAAATCAGCTCTTCGGTGTGGAGGTATTTCACCAGAAATGCAGACAACAGGTGTCAAGCCGTGTGTTCCCTTTGTCAAGCTGTAATAAGTAGGGGTAAGGACGTTAACCACCTCGGAACATCCTCCCTTATACGTCACCTGCAGCGCATTCATAATAAGTCAGTGACAAGTTCAAAAACTTTGGGTGACAGCGGAAGCAGTCCACTGACCAGTAAATCCCTTCCTCTTGTAACCAAGCTCACGCAAACCACCCCACCAACTCCCTCAGTGTCAATTTCCTCCTTCCCCAGGAATGCCAATAGTCCTGCAGGCCATGTCACTGGCAAGTCTGACGAGTCCTCTCCTGCCTGGGATTCCTCCGATGCATCCTTGCGTGTAACGCCTACTGCTGCTGGCGCTGCTGTTGTTGCCGCTGGGAGTCGATGGTCATCCCAGAGGGGAAGTCGTAAGCCCACTTGTACTACTTCCAGTAAGCAATTGACTGTTCAACAGTCCTTTGCGAGGAAGATGAAATATCACAGCAGTCATCCTACTGCAAAGCGGATAACTGAGGCCTTGGCATCCTGGGTGGTGAGAAACGTGGTTCCGGTATCCATCATTACTGCAGAGCCAACTAGAGACTTGTTGGAGGTACTGTGTCCCCGGTACCAAATACCATCTAGGTTCCATTTCTCTAGGCAGGCGATACCGAAAATGTACACAGACCTCAGAAAAAGAGTCACCAGTGTCCTAAAAAATGCAGCTGTACCCAATGTCCACTTAACCACGGACATGTGGACAAGTGGAGCAGGGCAGGGTCAGGACTATATGACTGTGACAGCCCACTGGGTAGATGTATGGACTCCCGCCGCAAGAACAGCAGCGGCGGCACCAGTAGCAGCATCTCGCAAACGCCAACTCTTTCCTAGGCAGGCTACGCTTTGTATCACCGCTTTCCAGAATACGCACACAGCTGAAAACCTCTTACGGCAACTGAGGAAGATCATCGCGGAATGGCTTACCCCAATTGGACTCTCCTGTGGATTTGTGGCATCGGACAACGCCAGCAATATTGTGTGTGCATTAAATCTGGGCCAATTCCAGCACGTCCCATGTTTTGCACATACCTTGAATTTGGTGGTGCAGAATTTTTTAAAAAACGACAGGGGCGTGCAAGAGATGCTGTCGGTGGCCAGAAGAATTGCGGGACACTTTCGGCGTACAGGCACCACGTACAGAAAACTGGAGCACCACCAAAAACTACTGAACCTGCCCTGCCATCATCTGAAGCAAGAAGTGGTAACGAGGTGGAATTCAACCCTCTATATGCTTCAGAGGTTGGAGGAGCAGCAAAAGGCCATTCAAGCCTATACAATTGAGCACGATATAGTAGGTGGAATGCACCTGTCTCAAGTGCAGTGGAGAATGATTTCAACGTTGTGCAAGGTTCTGATGCCCTTTGAACTTGCCACACGTGAAGTCAGTTCAGACACTGCCAGCCTGAGTCAGGTCATTCCCCTCATCAGGCTTTTGCAGAAGAAGCTGGAGGCATTGAAGGAGGAGCTAACACGGAGCGATTCCGCTAGGCATGTGGGACTTGTGGATGCAGCCCTTAATTCGCTTAACAAGGATTCACGGGTGGTCAATCTGTTGAAATCAGAGCACTACATTTTGGCCACCGTGCTCGATCCTAGATTTAAAGCCTACCTTGGATCTCTCTTTCCGGCAGACACAGGTCTGCTGGGGTTGAAAGACCTGCTGGTGACAAAATTGTCAAGTCAAGCGGAACGCGACCTGTCAACATCTCCTCCTTCACATTCTCCCGCAACTGGGGGTGCGAGGAAAAGGCTCAGAATTCCGAGCCCACCCGCTGGCGGTGATGCAGGGCAGTCTGGAGCGACTGCTGATGCTGACATCTGGTCCGGACTGAAGGACCTGACAACGATTACGGACATGTCGTCTACTGTCACTGCATATGATTCTCTCAACATTGATAGAATGGTGGAGGATTATATGAGTGACCGCATCCAAGTAGGCACGTCACACAGTCCGTACTTATACTGGCAGGAAAAAGAGGCAATTTGGAGGCCCTTGCACAAACTGGCTTTATTCTACCTAAGTTGCCCTCCCACAAGTGTGTACTCCGAAAGAGTGTTTAGTGCCGCCGCTCACCTTGTCAGCAATCGGCGTACGAGGTTACATCCAGAAAATGTGGAGAAGATGATGTTCATTAAAATGAATTATAATCAATTCCTCCGCGGAGACATTGACCAGCAGCAATTGCCTCCACAAAGTACACAGGGAGCTGAGATGGTGGATTCCAGTGGGGACGAATTGATAATCTGTGAGGAGGGGGATGTACACGGTGATATATCGGAGGGTGAAGATGAGGTGGACATCTTGCCTCTGTAGAGCCAGTTTGTGCAAGGAGAGATTAATTGCTTCTTTTTTGGGGGGGGTCCAAACCAACCCGTCATATCAGTCACAGTCGTGTGGCAGACCCTGTCACTGAAATGATGGGTTGGTTAAAGTGTGCATGTCCTGTTTTGTTTATACAACATAAGGGTGGGTGGGAGGGCCCAAGGATAATTCCATCTTGCACCTCTTTTTTCTTTTCTTTTTCTTTGCATCATGTGCTGATTGGGGAGGGTTTTTTGGAAGGGACATCCTGCGTGACACTGCAGTGCCACTCCTAGATGGGCCCGGTGTTTGTGTCGGCCACTAGGGTCGCTAATCTTACTCACACAGCTACCTCATTGCGCCTCTTTTTTTCTTTGCGTCATGTGCTGTTTGGGGAGGGTTTTTTGGAAGGGACATCCTGCGTGACACTGCAGTGCCACTCCTAGATGTGCCCGGTGTTTGTGTCGGCCACTAGGGTCGCTAATCTTACTCACACAGTCAGCTACCTCATTGCGCCTCTTTTTTTCTTTGCGTCATGTGCTGTTTGGGGAGGGTTTTTTGGAAGGGCCATCCTGCGTGACACTGCAGTGCCACTCCTAGATGGGCCCGGTGTTTGTGTCGGCCACTAGGGTCGCTAATCTTACTCACACAGCTACCTCATTGCGCCTCTTTTTTTCTTTGCGTCATGTGCTGTTTGGGGAGGGTTTTTTGGAAGGGACATCCTGCGTGACACTGCAGTGCCACTCCTAGATGGGCCCGGTGTTTGTGTCGGCCACTAGGGTCGCTTATCTTACTCACACAGCGACCTCGGTGCAAATTTTAGGACTAAAAATAATATTGTGAGGTGTGAGGTATTCAGAATAGACTGAAAATGAGTGTAAATTATGGTTTTTGAGGTTAATAATACTTTGGGATCAAAATGACCCCCAAATTCTATGATTTAAGCTGTTTTTTAGTGTTTTTGGAAAAAAACACCCGAATCCAAAACACACCCGAATCCGACAAAAATAATTCGGTGAGGTTTTGCCAAAACGCGTTCGAACCCAAAACACGGCCGCGGAACCGAACCCAAAACCAAAACACAAAACCCGAAAAATTTCAGGCGCTCATCTCTAATATCTGTGTGCACTGCTCAGGCTCAGGCCAGTGTGCTGCATCATCTATATATATTATATATCTGTCTGACTGCTCAGCTCACACAGCTTATAATTGTGGGGGAGACTGGGGAGCACTACTGCAGTGCCAGTTATAGGTTATAGCAGGAGCCAGGAGTACATAATATTATATTAAAATTAAACAGTGCACACTTTTGCTGCAGGAGTGCCACTGCCAGTGTGACTAGTGACCAGTGACCTGACCACCAGTATATAATATTAGTAGTATACTATCTCTTTATCAACCAGTCTATATTAGCAGCAGACACAGTACAGTGCGGTAGTTCACGGCTGTGGCTACCTCTGTGTCGGCACTCGGCAGCCCGTCCATAATTGTATATACCACCTAACCGTGGGTTTTTTTTCTTTCTTTATACATACATACTAGTTACGAGTATACTATCTCTTTATCAACCAGTCTATATATTAGCAGCAGACACAGTACAGTGCGGTAGTTCACGGCTGTGGCTACCTCTGTGTCGGCACTCGGCAGCCCGTCCATAATTGTATATACCACCTAACCGTGGTTTTTTTTTCTTTCTTTATACATACATACTAGTTACGAGTATACTATCTCTTTATCAACCAGTCTATATATTAGCAGCAGACACAGTACAGTGCGGTAGTTCACGGCTGTGGCTACCTCTGTGTCGGCACTCGGCAGCCCGTCCATAATTGTATATACCACCTAACCGTGGTTTTTTTTTCTTTCTTTATACATACATACTAGTTACGAGTATACTATCTCTTTATCAACCAGTCTATATTAGCAGCAGACACAGTACAGTGCGGTAGTTCACGGCTGTGGCTACCTCTGTGTCGGCACTCGGCAGCCCGTCCATAATTGTATATACCACCTAACCGTGGTTTTTTTTTCTTTCTTTATACATACATACTAGTTACGAGTATACTATCTCTTTATCAACCAGTCTATATATTAGCAGCAGACACAGTACAGTGCGGTAGTTCACGGCTGTGGCTACCTCTGTGTCGGCACTCGGCAGCCCGTCCATAATTGTATATACCACCTAACCGTGGTTTTTTTTTCTTTCTTTATACATACATACTAGTTACGAGTATACTATCTCTTTATCAACCAGTCTATATATTAGCAGCAGACACAGTACAGTGCGGTAGTTCACGGCTGTGGCTACCTCTGTGTCGGCACTCGGCAGCCCGTCCATAATTGTATATACCACCTAACCGTGGTTTTTTTTCTTTCTTTATACATACATACTAGTTACGAGTATACTATCTCTTTATCAACCAGTCTATATTAGCAGCAGACACAGTACAGTGCGGTAGTTCACGGCTGTGGCTACCTCTGTGTCAGCACTCGGCAGCCCGTCCATAATTGTATATACCACCTAACCGTGGTTTTTTTTTCTTTCTTTATACATACATACTAGTTACGAGTATACTATCTCTTTATCAACCAGTCTATATATTAGCAGCAGACACAGTACAGTGCGGTAGTTCACGGCTGTGGCTACCTCTGTGTCGGCACTCGGCAGCCCGTCCATAATTGTATATACCACCTAACCGTGGTTTTTTTTTCTTTCTTTATACATACATACTAGTTACGAGTATACTATCTCTTTATCAACCAGTCTATATATTAGCAGCAGACACAGTACAGTGCGGTAGTTCACGGCTGTGGCTACCTCTGTGTCGGCACTCGGCAGCCCGTCCATAATTGTATATACCACCTAACCGTGGTTTTTTTTTCTTTCTTTATACATACATACTAGTTACGAGTATACTATCTCTTTATCAACCAGTCTATATATTAGCAGCAGACACAGTACAGTGCGGTAGTTCACGGCTGTGGCTACCTCTGTGTCGGCACTCGGCAGCCCGTCCATAATTGTATACTAGTATCCAATCCATCCATCTCCATTGTTTACCTGAGGTGCCTTTTAGTTGTGCCTATTAAAATATGGAGAACAAAAATGTTGAGGTTCCAAAATTAGGGAAAGATCAAGATCCACTTCCACCTCGTGCTGAAGCTGCTGCCACTAGTCATGGCCGAGACGATGAAATGCCAGCAACGTCGTCTGCCAAGGCCGATGCCCAATGGCATAGTACAGAGCATGTCAAAACCAAAACACCAAATATCAGTAAAAAAAGGACTCCAAAACCTAAAATAAAATTGTCGGAGGAGAAGCGTAAACTTGCCAATATGCCATTTACCACACGGAGTGGCAAGGAACGGCTGAGGCCCTGGCCTATGTTCATGGCTAGTGGTTCAGCTTCACATGAGGATGGAAGCACTCAGCCTCTCGCTAGAAAACTGAAAAGACTCAAGCTGGCAAAAGCACCGCAAAGAACTGTGCGTTCTTTGAAATCCCAAATCCACAAGGAGAGTCCAATTGTGTCGGTTGCGATGCCTGACCTTCCCAACACTGGACGTGAAGAGCATGCGCCTTCCACCATTTGCACGCCCCCTGCAAGTGCTGGAAGGAGCACCCGCAGTCCAGTTCCTGATAGTCAGATTGAAGATGTCAGTGTTGAAGTACACCAGGATGAGGAGGATATGGGTGTTGCTGGCGCTGGGGAGGAAATTGACCAGGAGGATTCTGATGGTGAGGTGGTTTGTTTAAGTCAGGCACCCGGGGAGACACCTGTTGTCCGTGGGAGGAATATGGCCGTTGACATGCCAGGTGAAAATACCAAAAAAATCAGCTCTTCGGTGTGGAGGTATTTCACCAGAAATGCGGACAACAGGTGTCAAGCCGTGTGTTCCCTTTGTCAAGCTGTAATAAGTAGGGGTAAGGACGTTAACCACCTCGGAACATCCTCCCTTATACGTCACCTGCAGCGCATTCATAATAAGTCAGTGACAAGTTCAAAAACTTTGGGTGACAGCGGAAGCAGTCCACTGACCAGTAAATCCCTTCCTCTTGTAACCAAGCTCACGCAAACCACCCCACCAACTCCCTCAGTGTCAATTTCCTCCTTCCCCAGGAATGCCAATAGTCCTGCAGGCCATGTCACTGGCAATTCTGACGAGTCCTCTCCTGCCTGGGATTCCTCCGATGCATCCTTGCGTGTAACGCCTACTGCTGCTGGCGCTGCTGTTGTTGCCGCTGGGAGTCGATGGTCATCCCAGAGGGGAAGTCGTAAGCCCACTTGTACTACTTCCAGTAAGCAATTGACTGTTCAACAGTCCTTTGCGAGGAAGATGAAATATCACAGCAGTCATCCTACTGCAAAGCGGATAACTGAGGCCTTGGCATCCTGGGTGGTGAGAAACGTGGTTCCGGTATCCATCATTACTGCAGAGCCAACTAGAGACTTGTTGGAGGTACTGTGTCCCCGGTACCAAATACCATCTAGGTTCCATTTCTCTAGGCAGGCGATACCGAAAATGTACACAGACCTCAGAAAAAGAGTCACCAGTGTCCTAAAAAATGCAGCTGTACCCAATGTCCACTTAACCACGGACATGTGGACAAGTGGAGCAGGGCAGGGTCAGGACTATATGACTGTGACAGCCCACTGGGTAGATGTATGGACTCCCGCCGCAAGAACAGCAGCGGCGGCACCAGTAGCAGCATCTCGCAAACGCCAACTCTTTCCTAGGCAGGCTACGCTTTGTATCACCGCTTTCCAGAATACGCACACAGCTGAAAACCTCTTACGGCAACTGAGGAAGATCATCGCGGAATGGCTTACCCCAATTGGACTCTCCTGTGGATTTGTGGCATCGGAGAACGCCAGCAATATTGTGTGTGCATTAAATCTGGGCCAATTCCAGCACGTCCCATGTTTTGCACATACCTTGAATTTGGTGGTGCAGAATTTTTTAAAAAACGACAGGGGCGTGCAAGAGATGCTGTCGGTGGCCAGAAGAATTGCGGGACACTTTCGGCGTACAGGCACCACGTACAGAAAACTGGAGCACCACCAAAAACTACTGAACCTGCCCTGCCATCATCTGAAGCAAGAAGTGGTAACGAGGTGGAATTCAACCCTCTATATGCTTCAGAGGTTGGAGGAGCAGCAAAAGGCCATTCAAGCCTATACAATTGAGCACGATATAGTAGGTGGAATGCACCTGTCTCAAGTGCAGTGGAGAATGATTTCAACGTTGTGCAAGGTTCTGATGCCCTTTGAACTTGCCACACGTGAAGTCAGTTCAGACACTGCCAGCCTGAGTCAGGTCATTCCCCTCATCAGGCTTTTGCAGAAGAAGCTGGAGGCATTGAAGAAGGAGCTAAAAGGGAGCGATTCCGCTAGGCATGTGGGACTTGTGGATGCAGCCCTTAATTCGCTTAACAAGGATTCACGGGTGGTCAATCTGTTGAAATCAGAGCACTACATTTTGGCCACCGTGCTCGATCCTAGATTTAAAGCCTACCTTGGATCTCTCTTTCCGGCAGACACAGGTCTGCTGGGGTTGAAAGACCTGCTGGTGACAAAATTGTCAAGTCAAGCGGAACGCGACCTGTCAACATCTCCTCCTTCACATTCTCCCGCAACTGGGGGTGCGAGGAAAAGGCTCAGAATTCCGAGCCCACCCGCTGGCGGTGATGCAGGGCAGTCTGGAGCGACTGCTGATGCTGACATCTGGTCCGGACTGAAGGACCTGACAACGATTACGGACATGTCGTCTACTGTCACTGCATATGATTCTCTCAACATTGATAGAATGGTGGAGGATTATATGAGTGACCGCATCCAAGTAGGCACGTCACACAGTCCGTACTTATACTGGCAGGAAAAAGAGGCAATTTGGAGGCCCTTGCACAAACTGGCTTTATTCTACCTAAGTTGCCCTCCCACAAGTGTGTACTCCGAAAGAGTGTTTAGTGCCGCCGCTCACCTTGTCAGCAATCGGCGTACGAGGTTACATCCAGAAAATGTGGAGAAGATGATGTTCATTAAAATGAATTATAATCAATTCCTCCGCGGAGACATTGACCAGCAGCAATTGCCTCCACAAAGTACACAGGGAGCTGAGATGGTGGATTCCAGTGGGGACGAATTGATAATCAGTGAGGAGGGGGATGTACACGGTGATATATCGGAGGGTGAAGATGAGGTGGACATCTTGCCTCTGTAGAGCCAGTTTGTGCAAGGAGAGATTAATTGCTTCTTTTTTGGGGGGGGTCCAAACCAACCCGTCATATCAGTCACAGTCGTGTGGCAGACCCTGTCACTGAAATGATGGGTTGGTTAAAGTGTGCATGTCCTGTTTTGTTTATACAACATAAGGGTGGGTGGGAGGGCCCAAGGACAATTCCATCTTGCACCTCTTTTTTCTTTTCTTTTTCTTTGCATCATGTGCTGATTGGGGAGGTTTTTTTTGGAAGGGACATCCTGCGTGACACTGCAGTGCCACTCCTAGATGGGCCCGGTGTTTGTGTCGGCCACTAGGGTCGCTAATCTTACTCACACAGTCAGCTACCTCATTGCGCCTCTTTTTTTCTTTGCGTCATGTGCTGTTTGGGGAGGGTTTTTTGGAAGGGACATCCTGCGTGACACTGCAGTGCCACTCCTAGATGGGCCCGGTGTTTGTGTCGGCCACTAGGGTCGCTAATCTTACTCACACAGCTACCTCATTGCGCCTCTTTTTTTCTTTGCGTCATGTGCTGTTTGGGGAGGGTTTTTTGGAAGGGACATCCTGCGTGACACTGCAGTGCCACTCCTAGATGGGCCCGGTGTTTGTGTCGGCCACTAGGGTCGCTAATCTTACTCACACAGCTACCTCATTGTGCCTCTTTTTTTCTTTGCGTCATGTGCTGTTTGGGGAGGGTTTTTTGGAAGGGCCATCCTGCGTGACACTGCAGTGCCACTCCTAGATGGGCCCGGTGTTTGTGTCGGCCACTAGGGTCGCTAATCTTACTCACACAGCTACCTCATTGCGCCTCTTTTTTTCTTTGCGTCATGTGCTGTTTGGGGAGGGTTTTTTGGAAGGGCCATCCTGCGTGACACTGCAGTGCCACTCCTAGATGGGCCCGGTGTTTGTGTCGGCCACTAGGGTCGCTAATCTTACTCACACAGCTACCTCATTGCGCCTCTTTTTTTCTTTGCGTCATGTGCTGTTTGGGGAGGGTTTTTTGAAAGGGACATCCTGCGTGACACTGCAGTGCCACTCCTAGATGGGCCCGGTGTTTGTGTCGGCCACTAGGGTCGCTAATCTTACTCACACAGCTACCTCATTGCGCCTCTTTTTTTCTTTGCGTCATGTGCTGTTTGGGGAGGGTTTTTTGGAAGGGCCATCCTGCGTGACACTGCAGTGCCACTCCTAGATGGGCCCGGTGTTTGTGTCGGCCACTAGGGTCGCTAATCTTACTCACACAGCTACCTCATTGCGCCTCTTTTTTTCTTTGCGTCATGTGCTGTTTGGGGAGGGTTTTTTGGAAGGGACATCCTGCGTGACACTGCAGTGCCACTCCTAGATGGGCCCGGTGTTTGTGTCGGCCACTAGGGTCGCTTATCTTACTCACACAGCGACCTCGGTGCAAATTTTAGGACTAAAAATAATATTGTGAGGTGTGAGGTATTCAGAATAGACTGAAAATGAGTGTAAATTATGGTTATTGAGGTTAATAATACTATGGGATCAAAATGACCTCCAAATTCTATGATTTAAGCTGTTTTTGAGGGTTTTTTGTAAAAAAACACCCGAATCCAAAACACACCCGAATCCGACAAAAAAAATTCGGTGAGGTTTTGCCAAAACGCGTTCGAACCCAAAACACGGCCGCGGAACCGAACCCAAAACCAAAACACAAAACCCGAAAAATTTCAGGCGCTCATCTCTAATTATCAGGCGCAGTCCTGGTTGGCAAGCGGACAAAAGGGTTCCTCTTTTCTGCTCGTGACAGAGGGAGAGGAAAATGGCTGCAGAGATCAGCCAGTTCCCAGGAACAGAAACCCTTTTCCGCCTCTGCCAAGCCCTCAGTATGACGCTAGGGCTTTACAAGTTCAGGCACGGTGGGGGCCCGTTCTCAGTGAATTTCAGTGCGCAGTGGGCTCACTCGCAAGTAGACCCCTGGATCCTTCAGGTAATATTTCAGGGGTACAAATTGGAATTCGAGACGTATTCCCCTCGCCGTTTCCAAAAGTCTGTTTTACCGACGTCTCCCGCTGACAGGGAGGCAGTTTTGGAAGCCATTCACAAGCTGTATTCCCAGCAGGTGATAATTAAGGTACCCCTCCTACAAC
Organism: Pseudophryne corroboree; assembly: GCF_028390025.1. Taxonomy (NCBI): domain Eukaryota; kingdom Metazoa; phylum Chordata; class Amphibia; order Anura; family Myobatrachidae; genus Pseudophryne; species Pseudophryne corroboree. The sequence goes on from NC_086454.1 coordinate 271,371,459, forward strand.
AGGGAACGGGGTATTATTCCACACTATTGTGGTACCGAAGCCAGACGGCTCGGTGAGACCGATTTTAAAATCTAAAATCAAAAATCTTTGAACACTTACATACAGAGGTTCAAATTCAAAATTGAGTCACTCAGAGCAGTGATTGCAAACCTGGAAGAAGGGGACTACATGATGTCTCGGGACATCAAGGATGCTTACCTTCATGTCAAAATTTACCCTTCTCACCAAGGGTATCTCAGGTTATGGTACAGAACTGTCACTATCAGTTCAGACGCTGCCGTAGGGATGGTCCACGGCACCCCGGGTCTTTACTGAAGTAATGACCGTAATGATGATATTCCTTCGAAGGAAGGGAATTTTAGTTATCCTTTACTTGGACGATTCCCTTATAAGGGTGAGATCCAGGGAACAGTTGGAGATCGGTGTAGCACTACCTCAGGTAGTGTTGCGGCAGCACGATTGGATTCTCAATATTCCAAAATCGCAGCTGGTTCCGACGACTTGTCTTCTGTTCCTAGGGATGATCCTGGACACAGTCCAGAAAGAAGGTGTTTCTCCCGGAGGAGAAAGCCAGGGAGTTATCCGAGCTAGTCAGGAACCTCCTAAAACCGAACCAAGTCTCAGTGCATCAATGCACAAGGGTTCTGGGTAAAAATGGTGGCTTTCTACGAAGCAATCCCATTCGGCAGATTCCACGCAAGACTTTCCAGTGGAACCTACTGGACAAATGGTCCGGGTCGCATCTTCAGATGCTTCAGCGGATGACCCTGTCACCAGGGACAAGGGTATCCCTCCTGTGGTGGTTGCAGAGTGCTCATCTTCTAGAGGGCCGCAGATTCGGCATGCGGGACTGGGTCCTGGTGGCCACGGATGCCAGCCTGCGAGGCTGGGGAGCAGTCACACAGGGAAGGAATATCCAGGGCTTATGGTCAAGCCTGGAGACATCACTTCACATAAATGTCCTGAAGCTAAGGGCCATTTACAATGCTCTAAGCTTAGCAAGACCTCTGCTTCAAGGTCAGCCGGTGTTGATCCAGTCGGACAACATTACGGCAGTCACCCACGTAAACAGACAGGGTGCCACAAGAAGCAGGAGGGCAATGGCAGAAGCTGCAAGGATTCTTCGCGGGGCGAAAAACCATGTGATAGCACTGTCAGCAGTTTTCATTCCGGGAGTGGACAACTGGGAAGCAGTTTTCCTCAGCACGACCTCCACACGGGAGAGTAAGGACTTCACTCAGAAGTCTTCCACATGATTATAAACCGTTGGGAAAAACTCGACAGGTATTGCGCCACGTCAAGGGACCCTCAGGCAATAGCTGTAGATGCTCTGGTAACACCGTGGGTGTACCAATCAGTGTATGGGTTCCCTTCTCTGCCTCTCATACCCAAGGTACTGAGATTGATAAGATGGAGAGGAGTAAGCACTATATTAGTGGCTCCGGATTGGCCAAGAAGGAATTGGTAACCGGAACTTCAAGAGATGCTCACGGAGGATCCGTAGCCTCTACCTCTAAGAAGGGACCTGCTCCAGCAAGGACCTTGTCTGTTACAAGACTTACCGCGGCTGCGTTGACGGCATGGCGGTTGAACGCCGGATCCTGAAGGAAAAAGGCATTCCGGATGAAGTCATCCCTATCCTGATCAAAGCCAGGAAGGATGTAACCGCAAAACATTATCACCGCATTTGGCGAAAATATGTTGCGTGGTGCGAGGCCAGTAAGGCTCGACGGAGGAAATTCAACTGGGTCGATTCCTACATTTCCTGCAAACAGGAGTATCTATGGGCCTGAAATTGGGGTCCATTAAGGTTCAAATTTCGGCTCTGTCAATTTCCTTCCAAAAAAGAACTAGCTTCAGTCCCTGAAGTTCAGACATTTGTTAAAGGGGTACTGCATATACAGCCTCCTTTTGTGCCTTTAGTGGCACTTTTGGGATCTCCAGGTGGTTTTTGGGTTCCAAAAGTCACATTGGTTTGACACACTTAAATCTGTGGAGTTAAAATATCTCACAGAAAAAGTGGTCATGCTGTTGGCTCTGGCCTGGGCCAGGCGCGTGTCAGAATTGGTGGCTTTATCCTGTAAAAGCCCTTATCTGATTTTCCATTCGGACAGGGCGGAATTGAGGACTCGTCCTCAGTTTCTCCCTAAGGTGGTTTCAGCGTTCACCTGAACCAAACCTATTGTGGTGCCTGCGGCTACTAGGGACTTGGAGGACTCCAAGTTGCTAGACGTTGTCAGGACCCGGAAAATATATGTTTCCAGGACGGCTGGAGTCAGGAAATCTGACTCGCTGTTTATCCTCTATGCACCCAACTAGCTGGGTGCTCCTGCTTCTAAGCAGACTATTGCTCGTTGGATTTGTAGTACAATTCAGCTTGCACATTCTGTGGCAGGCCTGCCACAGCCAATAATCTGTAAATGCCCACTCCACAAGGAAGGTGGGCTCATCTTGGGCAGCTGCCCGAGGGGTCTCGGCTTTACAACGTTGCCGAGCAGTTACTTGGTCAGGAGCAAATACGTTTGTAAAATTCTACAAATTTGATACCCTGGCTGAGGAGGACCGGGAGTTCTCTCATTGGGGGCTGCAGAGTCATCCGCACTCTCCCGCCCGTTTGGGAGCTTTGGTATAATCCCCATGGTCCTTACGGAGTTCCCAGCATCCACTAGGACGTCAGAGAAAATAAGAATTTACTTACCGATAATTCTATTTCTCGTAGTCCGTAGTGGATGCTGGGCGCCCATCCCAAGTGCGGATTGTCTGCAATACTGGTACATAATTATTGTTACCAAAAAAATTCGGGTTATTGTTGTAGTGAGCCATCTTTTCGAGAGGCATCTCTATTATCATGCTGTTAACTGGGTTCAGATCACAAGTTGTACAGTGTGATTGGTGTGGCTGGTATGAGTCTTACCCGGGATTCAAAATCCTTCCTTATTGTGTACGCTCGTCCGGGCACAGTTTCCTAACTGAGGCTTGGAGGAGGGTCATAGGGGGAGGAGCCAGTGCACACCAGGTGATCCTAAAGCTTTCTTTAGATGTGCCCTGTCTCCTGCGGAGCCGCTATTCCCCATGGTCCTTACGGAGTTCCCAGCATCCACTACGGACTACGAGAAATAGAATTATCGGTAAGTAAATTCTTATTTTTTAAATGCTGTAATCATCTATAAATGTTTTTTAAAATTAAGATCAAGTTCTACTGTTCATGAAAGATATCTTTGACATAGAGAAGGTAAGCTAATCATCCGTCAAAATTATTTTCAAATTAGGATCAAGTTCTTAATTTCCTAAAAGACATCTTCGACATGGAGAAGGTTCGCTAATCTAGCTGTTAAAATAATTTTCAAATTAGATCAAGTTCTTCTGTTCCTGAAAGATATCTTTGACCTGGAGATGGTTCGCTATTCAAGCATGGAGAGTTTGACAGAAGACATCATGCAGTGTTTGACTTGTTTGTACCATTGCACAGAGATGTTTTGGGCGTATATTAAAACAGGCTAACTGAAGCCAATTTGTGTCCAATACTATGTGAACCAAATTCAACCAACCATCTAAAACATGATCATCTGAGTGACATCTACAGAGCACCTGTCGCTAACACACTGTGGGGTATATTTACTAAGATTCGTAATGTTCAGAATTTGTTTGAAGTTGAAACGCGACTGACATCGGTAGTGTGAATTTGAAACTTTTTGTTTTTTTTACGGCTCATTTACTAAGCGTTCGTAATTTATGTTTTCGTATTTTCCGGTGTCGATGTCATTCGTATTTTTTTTTATGTGTTCGCGGCCGACTCTTGTTTTCCCGGCCGTATTTTGTGGGTTTTTTTTACGAATTTGTATCTTTAAATTCCACGGCAGTGTTTTTGACCCTTCCCGGCCGCGTTATTTTCTTACTTTAGTTTTCGTCACTCGTCCGTGATTGGTTGTGTTTGTCATGGAGGAGTGTCTGTGCTCATTAGTATAAAAACGCCCCCAACCAGCCGCACCTCATGGGTTTAGCTAGTGGAGAGGTGAGAGGAAGTTGGTGTTTTGGAGTTGGTGATTTGTTGGTCGGTTTTGGTGGTTTCTTGCGATTGTTGAGTGCTGTATTGTGTGTGTAAGTAGTCTTGTGGTAATTGTTGTGTGGTCTCTTAAAAGTTTGTGTCATTTTTAGTGTTTGTGCATTTTACTTTCAGTCTATTGTCATTGTTTGTGAGTGTGTGAGTGTGTGTGTGTGTGTGTGTGTGTGTGTGTGTGTGTGTGTGTGTGTGTGTGTGTGTGTGTGGTTGGTGTGCAGTGGTAGTGGAGGAGTGTGTTTTGTGTTTTTTTTTATTAGTGTTATTTGTTGTTTGTCATTATTATGTCCCAGTCAGAGGTGAGTGAGAGGGAGGAGTTGAGTGAGAGGGAGGAGGTGAGTGAGGTGGAGGAGGTGAGTGAGGTGAGTGAGGGGGAGGAGGTTAGTGAGGTGGAGGAGGGTGAGGTTGCTGCTGTGGCCTCGAGTGATAGTGACAGTGATGGTGGTATTGCTCCGCAGCCACGCACCACTACCAAGACGGGCAGAAATGTTAAATTTAGCTTTGCGGAAAATATGGCTTTGGTGCATGAGTTGATGCGCCATCATCGCCAGCTGTTTGGGCGTGATGCGGGCAAGATGCCTTCGCGCAGGAAAACTGTTCTGTGGGGGAAGGTAGTAGCGGCAGTAAACAGTGAGGGTGTGGTGAAGAGGACCGAGGACACGTGTCGGAAGAGATTCTACGACATCAAGCGCCGTGTCAAGGCCAAGATGGCAAAGGAGGCTAAGTCAGCCAAGCAAACAGGGGGTGGCCATCCCTTTATAGCGTCTTATCGGGAGTGGGAGGAACCTGTGCGGACCCTTATTCCGCATGAAGTTGTTGGTGCGACTAATGTGCGGGATTCAGATCGTCCTAGGCCTGATGGTGAGTGTATTTTTACTAATCTGTTATATCTGCATATGTGTTTATGTCTAATTAGTATTTTTAAAATGATATAGTATTGTTAATATATTTTTATGTTCTAAATTGATTATATTTTTCTGTGTGTTTTTAATATATTTTGTGTTTGTATAGTGAGGTGTTAGGTAGTATTGGGTTTTTTTTTTGTGAATTTTGTTTAATGTCTGCTGTTTTTTACTTGTCTTTGTCGCCAATATGTTAGTTTTGATGGCTGAGTATTGTATGTTTTTTTTAAATGTTAAAATATTTTTTTTTTGTTTTCATTAAAAAATACTAGGGATGAGCGGGTTCGGTTCCTCGGAATCCGAACCCGCAAAAACTTCATGTTTTTTTACACAAGTCCGAGCGACTCGGATCTTCCCGCCTTGCTCGGTTAACCCGAGCGCGCCCGAACGTCATCATCCCGCTGTCGGATTCTCGCGAGGCTCGGATTCTATCGCGAGACTCGGATTCTATATAAGGAGCCGCGCGTCGCCGCCATTTTCACACGTGCATTGAGATTCATAGGGAGAGGACGTGGCTGGCGTCCTCTCCGTTTATAGAGAAGAGAGTGAGACAGTAGAGAGAGACACAGTAGTAATTTTGGGGAGCATTAGGAGGAGTACTAGTTACTTGCTGAAGTGATAGATAGTGTGACTGTATATTATCTGACTTGTGGGGGAGACACTGACAGTGGGGAGCAGTTAGAGTCTGAGAGCAGGACTCAGGAGTACATATAACGTACAGTGCACACTTTTGCTGCCAGAGTGCCACACTGCCATTGTGACCACACTGACCACCAGTATAATATATATTGTGATTGTCTGCTTAGGAGTACTACTTGCAAGTTGCTGATAGTGTGACCAGTGACCTGACCACCAGTCACCACCAGTTTAATATATATATATATATATATATATATATATATATAAAATTGTATATAATATATATATAATATTGTATACCACCTACCCGTGGTTTTTTTTTTTCTTTCTTCTTTATACATACTACTATAGTAGCTTACTGTAGCAGTCTGCGGTGCTGCTGAGCTGACTGTGTCCAGCAGGTCCGTCATCAGTCATTACATAATAAATATATATACCTGTCCGGCTGCAGTACTAGTGATATTATATATATATATATTGATTTCATCTCATTATCATCCAGTCTATATTAGCAGCAGACACAGTACGGTAGTCCACGGCTGTAGCTACCTCTGTGTCGGCAGTCGCTCGTCCATCCATAATTGTATACCACCTATCCGTGGTTTTTTTCTTTTTCTTTCTTCTTTATACATACTACTATAGTAGCTTACTGTAGCAGTCTGTGGTGCTGCTGAGCTGACAGTGTCCAGCAGGTCCGTCATCAGTCATTACATAATAAATATATATACCTGTCCGGCTGCAGTACTAGTGATATTATATATATATATATTGATTTCATCTCATTATCATCCAGTCTATATTAGCAGCAGACACAGTACGGTAGTCCACGGCTGTAGCTACCTCTGTGTCGGCAGTCGCTCGTCCATCCATAATTGTATACCACCTACCCGTGTTTTTTTTTTTTTTTCTTTCTTCTTTATACATACTACTATAGTAGCTTACTGTAGCAGTCTGCGGTGCTGCTGAGCTGACAGTGTCCAGCAGGTCCGTCATCAGTCATTACATAATAAATATATATACCTGTCCGGCTGCAGTACTAGTGATATTATATATATATATATTGATTTCATCTCATTATCATCCAGTCTATATTAGCAGCAGACACAGTACGGTAGTCCACGGCTGTAGCTACCTCTGTGTCGGCAGTCGCTCGTCCATCCATAATTGTATACCACCTACCCGTGTTTTTTTTTTTCTTTCTTCTTTATACATACTACTATAGTAGCTTACTGTAGCAGTCTGCGGTGCTGTTGAGCTGACAGTGTCCAGCAGGTCCGTCATCAGTCATTACAAAATAAATATATATACCTGTCCGGCTGCAGTACTAGTGATATACTGATATTATATATATATATATTGATTTTATCTCATTATCATCCAGTCTATATTAGCAGCAGACACAGTACGGTAGTCCACGGCTGTAGCTACCTCTGTGTCGGCAGTCGCTCGTCCATCCATAATTGTATACCACCTACCCGTGGTTTTTTTTTTTTCTTTCTTCTTTATACATACTACTATAGTAGCTTACTGTAGCAGTCTGCGGTGCTGCTGAGCTGACTGTGTCCAGCAGGTCCGTCATCAGTCATTACATAATAAATATATCTACCTGTCCGGCTGCAGTACTAGTGTGATATAATATATATTGATTTCATCTCATTATCATCCAGTCTATATTAGCAGCAGACACAGTACGGTAGTCCACGGCTGTAGCTACCTCTGTGTCGGCAGTCGCTCGTCCATCCATAATTGTATACCACCTACCCGTGTTTTTTTTTTTTTCTTTCTTCTTTATACATACTACTATAGTAGCTTACTGTAGCAGTCTGCGGTGCTGCTGAGCTGACAGTGTCCAGCAGGTCCGTCATCAGTCATTACATAATAAATATATCTACCTGTCCGGCTGCAGTACTAGTGTGATATAATATATATTGATTTCATCTCATTATCATCCAGTCTATATTAGCAGCAGACACAGTACGGTAGTCCACGGCTGTAGCTACCTCTGTGTCGGCAGTCGCTCGTCCATCCATAAGTATACTAGTATCCATCCTTCTCCATTGTTTACCTGAGGTGCCTTTTAGTTGTGCCTATTAAAATATGGAGAACAAAAATGTTGTGGTTCCAAAATTAGGGAAAGATCAAGATCCACTTCCACCTCGTGCTGAAGCTGCTGCCACTAGTCATGGCCGAGACGATGAAATGCCAGCAACGTCGTCTGCCAAGGCCGATGCCCAATGTCATAGTACAGAGCATGTAAAATCCAAAACACCAAATATCAGTAAAAAAAGGACTCCAAAATCTAAAATCAAATTGTCGGAGGAGAAGCGTAAACTTGCCAATATGCCATTTACCACACGGAGTGGCAAGGAACGGCTGAGGCCCTGGCCTATGTTCATGGCTAGTGGTTCAGCTTCACATGAGGATGGAATCACTCAGCCTCTCGCTAGAAAAATGAAAAGACTCAAGCTGGCAAAAGCACCGCAAAGAACTGTGCGTTCTTCGAAATCCCAAATCCACAAGGAGAGTCCAATTGTGTCGGTTGCGATGCCTGACCTTCCCAACACTGGACGTGAAGAGCATGCGCCTTCCACCATTTGCACGCCCCCTGCAAGTGCTGGAAGGAGCACCCGCAGTCCAGTTCCTGATAGTCAGATTGAAGATGTCAGTGTTGAAGTACACCAGGATGAGGAGGATATGGGTGTTGCTGGCGCTGGGGAGGAAATTGACAAGGAGGATTCTGATGGTGAGGTGGTTTGTTTAAGTCAGGCACCCGGGGAGACACCTGTTGTCCGTGGGAGGAATATGGCCGTTGACATGCCAGGTGAAAATACCCAAAAAATCAGCTCTTCGGTGTGGAAGTATTTCAACAGAAATGCGGACAACATTTGTCAAGCCGTGTGTTGCCTTTGTCAAGCTGTAATAAGTAGGGGTAAGGACGTTAACCACCTCGGAACATCCTCCCTTATACGTCACCTGCAGCGCATTCATAATAAGTCAGTGACAAGTTCAAAAACTTTGGGCGACAGCGGAAGCAGTCCACTGACCAGTAAATCCCTTCCTCTTGTAACCAAGCTCGCGCAAACCACCCCACCAACTCCCTCAGTGTCAATTTCCTCCTTCCCCAGGAATGCCAATAGTCCTGCAGGCCATGTCACTGGCAATTCTGACGATTCCTCTCCTGCCTGGGATTCCTCCGATGCATCCTTGCATGTAACGCCTACTGCTGCTGGCGCTGCTGTTGTTGCTGCTGGGAGTCGATGGTCATCCCAGAGGGGAAATCGTAAGACCACTTTTACTACTTCCACCAAGCAATTGACTGTCCAACAGTCCTTTGCGAGGAAGATGAAATATCACAGCAGTCATCCTGCTGCAAAGCGGATAACTGAGGCCTTGGCATCCTGGGTGGTGAGAAACGTGGTTCCGGTATCCATCATTACTGCAGAGCCAACTAGAGACTTGTTGGAGGTACTGTGTCCCCGGTACCAAATACCATCTAGGTTCCATTTCTCTAGGCAGGCGATACCGAAAATGTACACAGACCTCAGAAAAAGAGTCACCAGTGTCCTAAAAAATGCAGCTGTACCCAATGTCCACTTAACCACGGACATGTGGACAAGTGGAGCAGGGCAGGGTCAGGACTATATGACTGTGACAGCCCACTGGGTAGATGTATGGACTCCCGCCGCAAGAACAGCAGCGGCGGCACCAGTAGCAGCATCTCGCAAACGCCAACTCTTTCCTAGGCAGGCTACGCTTTGTATCACCGCTTTCCAGAATACGCACACAGCTGAAAACCTCTTACGGCAACTGAGGAAGATCATCGCGGAATAGCTTACCCCAATTGGACTCTCCTGTGGATTTGTGGCATCGGACAACGCCAGCAATATTGTGTGTGCATTAAATCTGGGCCAATTCCAGCACGTCCCATGTTTTGCACATACCTTGAATTTGGTGGTGCAGAATTTTTAAAAAAACGACAGGGGCGTGCAAGAGATGCTGTCGGTGGCCAGAAGAATTGCGGGACACTTTCGGCGTACAGGCACCACGTACAGAAGACTGGAGCAACACCAAAAATGCCTGAACCTGCCCTGCCATCATCTGAAGCAAGAAGTGGTAACGAGGTGGAATTCAACCCTATATATGCTTCAGAGGTTGGAGGAGCAGCAAAAGGCCATTCAAGCCTATACAATTCAGCACGATATAGGAGGTGGAATGCACCTGTCTCAAGCGCAGTGGAGAATGATTTCAACGTTGTGCAAGGTTCTGCTGCCCTTTGAACTTGCCACACGTGAAGTCAGTTCAGACACTGCCAGCCTGAGTCAGGTCATTCCCCTCATCAGGCTTTTGCAGAAGAAGCTGGAGACATTGAAGGAGGAGCTAACACGGAGCGATTCCGCTAGGCATGTGGGACTTGTGGATGGAGCCCTTAATTCGCTTAACAAGGATTCACTGGTGGTCAATCTGTTGAAATCAGAGCACTACATTTTGGCCACCGTGCTCGATCCTAGATTTAAAACCTACCTTGGATCTCTCTTTCCGGCAGACACAAGTCTGCTGGGGTTCAAAGACCTGCTGGTGAGAAAATTGTCAAGTCAAGCGGAACGCGACCTGTCAACATCTCCTCCTTCACATTCTCCCGCAACTGGGGGTGCGAGGAAAAGGCTCAGAATTCCGAGCCCACCCGCTGGCGGTGATGCAGGGCAGTCTGGAGCGACTGCTGATGCTGACATCTGGTCCGGACTGAAGGACCTGTCAACGATTACGGACATGTCGTCTACTGTCACTGCATATGATTCTCTCCCCATTGAAAGAATGGTGGAGGATTATATGAGTGACCGCATCCAAGTAGGCACGTCACACAGTCCTTATACTGGCAGGAAAAAGAGGCAATTTGGAGGCCCTTGCACAAACTGGCTTTATTCTACCTAAGTTGCCCTCTCACAAGTGTGTACTCCGAAAGAGTGTTTAGTGCCGCCGCTCACCTTGTCAGCAATCGGCGTACGAGGTTACTTCCAGAAAATGTGGAGAAGATGATGTTCATTAAAATTAATTATAATCAATTCCTCCGTGGAGACATTGACCAGCAGCAATTGCCTCCACAAAGTACACAGGGAGCTGAGATGGTGGATTCCAGTGGGGACGAATTGATAATCTGCGAGGAGGGGGATGTACACGGTGATATATCGGAGGATGATGATGAGGTGGACATCTTGCCTCTGTAGAGCCAGTTTGTGCAAGGAGAGATTAATTGCTTCTTTTTCGTTGGGGTGGGTGGGAGGGCCCAAGGACAATTCCATCTTGCACCTCTTTTTTCTTTAATTTTTCTTTGCGTCATGTGCTGTTTGGGGAGTGTTTTTTGGAAGGGCCATCCTGCGTGACACTGCAGTGCCACTCCTAGATGGGCCAGGTGTTTGTGTCGGCCACTAGGGTCGCTTATCTTACTCACACAGCTACCTCATTGCGCCTCTTTTTTTCTTTGCGTCATGTGCTGTTTGGGGAGTGTTTTTTGGAAGGGCCATCCTGCGTGACACTGCAGTGCCACTCCTAGATGGGCCCGGTGTTTGTGTCGGCCACTAGGGTCGCTTATCTTACTCACACAGCTACCTCATTGCGCCTCTTTTTTTCTTTGCGTCATGTGCTGTTTGGGGAGTGTTTTTTGGAAGGGCCATCCTGCGTGACACTTCAGTGCCACTCCTAGATGGGCCCGGTGTTTGTGTCGGCCACTAGGGTCGCTTATCTTACTCACACAGCTACCTCGGTACAAATTTTAGGACTAAAAATAATATTGTGAGGTGTGAGGTATTCAGAATAGACTGAAAATGAGTGGAAATTATGGTTTTTGAGGTTAATAATACTTTGGGATCAAAATGACCCCCAAATTCTATGATTTAAGCTGTTTTTTAGGTTTTTTTGAAAAAAACACCCGAATCCAAAACACACCCGAATCCGACAAAAAAAATTCGGTGAGGTTTTGCCAAAACGCGGTCGAACCCAAAACACGTGGCTGGCGTCCTCTCACTTTGTTTCAGGGGGCTGCAGTGCAAATATCTTTATTCTGGGGTCCAGCAGTATTATAGGAGTACAGTGCAGAGTTTTGCTGAACAGTGACCACCAGTATTATACGTTGTCTGCCTGAAAAACGCTCCATATCTGTGCTCAGTGTGCTGCATATATCTGTGCTCACACTGCTTTATTGTGGGGACTGGGGACCAGCAGTATTATATAGGAGGAGTACAGTGCAGAGTTTTGCTGACCAGTGACCACCAGTATACGTTGTCTGCCTGAAAAATGCTCCATATCTGTGCTCAGTGTGCTGCATATATCTGTGCTCTCACTGCTTTATTGTGGGGACTGGGGACCAGCAGTATTATATAGGAGGAGTACAGTGCAGAGTTTTGCTGACCAGTGACCACCAGTATTATACGTTCTCTGCCTGAATAACGCTCCATATCTGTGCTGCATTGTAGTATATATAGTAGGAGTACAGTGCATAATTTTGCTGACCACCAGTATATAATATATAGGAGTATGGTACAGAAGACCACTGCTCTACCTACCTCTGTGTCGTCAAGTATACTATCCATCCATACCTGTGGTGCATTTCAGTTTTGCACAGTTTGCTGACCACCAGTCTATAATATATAGCAGTACGGTACAGTAGGCCACTGCTCTACCTACCTCTGTGTCGTCAAGTATACTATCCATCCATACCTGTGGTGCACATCAGTTTTGCACAGTTTGCTGACCACCAGTATATAATATATAGCAGTACGGTACAGTAGGCCACTGCTCTACCTACCTCTGTGTCGTCAAGTATACTATCCATCCATACCTGTGGTGCATTTCAGTTGTGCGCAGTATATATAGTAGTAGGCCATTGCTATTGATACTGGCATATAATTCCACACATTAAAAAATGGAGAACAAAAATGTGGAGGGTAAAATAGGGAAAGATCAAGATCCACTTCCACCTCGTGCTGAAGCTGCTGCCACTAGTCATGGCCGAGACGATGAAATGCCATCAACGTCGTCTGCCAAGGCCGATGCCCAATGTCATAGTAGAGAGCATGTAAAATCCAAAAAACAAAAGTTCAGTAAAATGACCCAAAAATCAAAATTAACAACGTCTGAGGAGAAGCGTAAACTTGCCAATATGCCATTTACGACACAGAGTGGCAAGGAACGGCTGAGGCCCTGGCCTATGTTCATGGCTAGTGGTTCAGCTTCACATGAGGTTGGAAGCACTCATCCTCTCGCTAGAAAACTGCAGTGCCACTCCTAGATGGGCCAGGTGTTTGTGTCGGCCACTTGGGTCGCTTAGCTTAGTCAGACAGCTACGTCATTGCGCCTCTTTTTTTCTTTGCATCATGTGCTGTTTGGGGACTATTTTTTTGAAGTGCCATCCTGCCTGACACTGCAGTGCCACTCCTAGATGGGCCAGGTGTTTGTGTCGGCCACTAGTGTCGCTTAGCTTAGTTATCCAGCGACCTTGGTGCACCTCTTTATTTCTTTGCATCATGTGCTGTTTGGGGACTATTTTTTAAATCTGCCATCCTGTCTGATACTGCAGTGCCACTCCTAGGTGGGCCAGGTGTTTGTGCCGCCCACTTGGGTCGCTTAGCTTAGTTATCCAGCGACCTCGGTGCAAATTTTTGGACTAAAAATAATATTGTGAGGTGTGAGGTGTTCAGAAGAGACTGGAAATGAGTGGAAATTATGGTTATTGAGGTTAATAATACTATGGGATCAAAATTACCCCCAAATTCTATGATTTAATTTTTTTTAAGGGTTTTCTAAAAAAAAAAACACCCGAATCCAAAACACACCCGAATCCGACAAAAACATTTCAGGGAGGTTTTGCCAAAACGCGTCCGAATCCGAAACACGGCCGCGGAACCGAATCCAAAACCAAAACACAAAACCCGAAAAATTTCTCGTGCACATCTCTAGTTATTATCCAAATTAATTTTACAGGCTTTGCCCTGTGTGTGTGGTTTAGGGGTACCACCAATATTGTGCATGTATTACATCTGGGCAAATTCCAGCACGTCCCATCCTGTCTGCCATTGCAGTGCCACTCCTAGATGGGCCAGGTGTTTGTGCCGCACACTTGTGTCGCTTAGCTTAGCCATCCAGCTACCTCATTGCACCTTTTTTTAATCTTTGCATGATGTGCTGTTTGGGGCCTGTTTTTTAAAACTGCCATCCTGTCTGCCACTGCAGTGCCACTCCTAGATGGGCCAGGTATTTTTAGCTGTTTTTGCGTTTAAAAAAAAAAAAATCATCCAGATCCAAAACCAAAACACGAAAGGGTCGTTTTGGCAAAACCAATCCAGATCCAAAACACGAGCATAGAACCAGAATCAAAACCAAAACACAAAACACGAAAGTGCCCTCCGTACACCTCTAATAAAAATAAGTATTTTTATTCAGCACGCAAGATGGTACAAATAGCAGCAGATGGTAATAGATGGTAGTAGACTTAATATTCAGTATCACAGGTTATGCAGTAACATAGGCATAGGGCTAGAGGCAATGCTGTAACAGATGTAACATCGATGGCAAGATGTACGATAAGGTGCAGTGTGAACCACTGATGAAGTCCCAATATAAATAAGCACACAAAAACAGACTCAGTTGCAGTGTAAACCACTGATGAAGTCCCAATATAAATGAGCACACAATGTTACTGACCACGGGAGATAGAAAGGCTACCGATGGAACTGTATATTGATGGCGGAGCACTGTTAGGGTATTTTAACCTGTTCAGGTCTGGTAAATTAACTCTCTTCAGTAATCAGTCAGAATTCTGTTCCTTTAGCAACCGGTTGGAGGTCAGTGAATGAAAAGATGACACAGGATTATGTGTAACCTAAACAGACCATAGCTGACCTGCTTTAGGGGCCGTTACAGGTTTATTTTTATAGCTTAAACACAAAGGAATCATGCTTGCCAATACATTTAGCCAATCAAAATAATACCATGTATGTCTCAGAACCTGAAATACATCAATTGTCATACAAGGTTCTAATTAGCAATTAGAACATTCTTGAATATAGTTTATTGCTTTGTGATTATCAGTCTCTCGGACATATGCTGAAAACATTCTTCCCGATCTTCCTGACTAGCCTTGGACACATCGGATACATCTGGCGTTGCATGTCCTTGAACAATTCATGCTTTAAACAAGATATTCGGAGTATATAGTTTTCTGAACATCTGTACAATATATTTAAGGATACATGAACACATTTTGTGATTAACAGTAAATATCTTAATCAATGCGAAAAAGCGTGAATCAATATATTTGCTATACTGCGGAAGCTCCTACACCATCATTTCCCCTCTTTTTGATTCCACTTTTTCTCCCTATTCTACCTAGACTAGGCCTGAACTACCCCCTTTCAGTAAACCAGTTCCCTGGACTTATAGCCCAAACCTTGGGGATTACCCCTAACAACAACCAAAGGATAAGCAACTTCATTCTTCTGGCTGGAGAGTCACTGTCAACTTCTTCGAGTGGGAGGCGTGTAATCAGGTATCATGACCTTTTACCTTAATTGAGGTAGGCATGGTTAGCAGCACTTGATATGGACCATCGTATCTTGGTTCAAAGGTCTTTCTCACATGTCTCTTTAAATAGACCCAATCTCCTGGATTTAGCTTATGCGTAGCTGATCCTTCTGGGTCTGGAATGGAAGAAAACAATCGGCAATGGAGGTTAGTCAATGTTTTACAGACCTCCTGTACATAACCTGTTAAATCACCATGATTATGTTGTAACTGTTGTGGATAATAACCTGTTCTTGGAGCTGACCCAAACAATATTTTATATGGAGTCAGCTTACTAGGTCTCATAGGTGTGGTCCTAATATTGAACAAGACTATAGGTAGGCATTCTTGCCAAGTTCTTTTGGTTTCTGTCATAATTTTCTGTAGTTTTAGCTTAAGGTCAAAGTTCAGATGTTCCCCCTCCCACTCGCCTGGGGACGGTAAGGCACGTGGAAGGCCTGCTGTACCCCCAAATCTTTCATTATATGCTGCATGACTTCTCCTGTGAAATGTGTACCTCTATCTGATTCTATAACCTCAGGTACCCCAAATCTACATACTACTTCTGCTATCAGTTTCTTTGCAGTGGTTTTTGCTGTGGCTTTGCTTACTGGCCAGGCTTCGGCCCAGTGACTAAACATGTCCGTTGCTACTAGTACATATTCATATGGACCGCTTCGTGGCAACTGTATATAGTTGATTTGTAGTCTTTGAAATGGGTAAGAGGCTTTGGGTATAGTTCCTAAAGGTGTCTTGGTTCTTTGTCCTGGATTGCTGATTCCACAGATCCAGCATCCTGCTACAAAGTTTGTTGCAGCTTTATTGAAGCCTGGAGCTATCCAATGCTCTTGTACTCTATTCACCATGGCTTCCTTTGAATGATGTACTTGTCCATGAGCTACTTGTAACATAGGTGGAAATAGAGCTGCTGGTAGACAGTACTTCAATTCTCTTGACTTCCAAAGTCCATGTTCATCTTCTTCTGCCCCCGATCGTGTCCATTTTTCCTTTTCTCCTTGTGATGCTTGTTGTTGAATTTTGATCAACTCCTCTTCACTGGGCATTTGCTTCACATCTTGAGCTACTAAGACTTGCTCAGGTTCTTTTGATTGTAAGGCAATTCTCTTGGCTTCTGCATCTGCAAATGCATTTCCGTTAGCTTCCATGGTTTGGCTCTTAGTATGTGCTTGTACCTTGATTATGCCAATCCTTTTAGGTAGTTCCAATGCTCTGAAAAGTTCCATAATCAAACTGGCATGTTTGATGGGTTTTCCATTTGCACCTTTGAAGTCCCTACTTTTCCAAATAACAGCGTAATCGTGGGACACCCCCCAAGCATAGCGTGAATCTGTGTAGATGTTAGCTGTCATGTTTTCAGCATGTACGCAGGCTTTGGTCATTGCTATGAGTTCTGCTTCTTGTGCTGACATGCTTGGTGGCAATGGTCCAGAATTTATGACTTCAGTTTCAGTTGTTACTGCATATCCTGTCCTTGGGGATCCATTATCATAATATCTTGATCCATCGACGAACAGGTTCATGTCTGCATTGTCCAGTGGTGTATCTTGGACATTAGGAAGAGGTAAAGTCTCTAATTCCATGAGGGCTAGGCAATCATGTGGAGATGATTGTGTTGTATTTTCTGCGTCTGTAGCAGCATTTTCCTCCTCATCTGACGATTCACCATCATTACCATTTCCCCCTCTCCTCCCCTCTTTTGAATCGTTGATGGGAAGGAGTGTAGCTGGGTTTAGTACTGTGCATCTTGTGATGGTGACATGGGAGGCGCTTAATAGTGCTACTTCATATTTGGTAAGTCTGGCTGCAGAAAGATACTTGATTTTTGCTTGACTTAGTATTTCTGTTACAGCGTGCGGTACTTGTATACACAGTGGATGATCAAGCACAACGTCTGTCACCTTTTCCTTAAGTATTGCTGCTGCTGCCATTGCTCGGACACAGGATGGTGCTCCTCTGATAATTGGATTCAGCTGGGCTGAATAGTATGCCACTGGTCTTTGTTTTGTTTTGTATTTCTGGGTGAGCACCCCTAAAGAATGCCCTCTGTTTTCATGGCAGAATAGGTTAAAAGGCTTTTTGTAATCAGGCAATCCCAATGCTGGGGATGTTATTATGGCTTGCTTTAGTTTTCTTACTGCTTCTTCAATAGTGTCCCTGTTTTCTGCTGACGCCTCCTTTTTTGTTAATTCATATAGGGGTTGCATCAGTAATGAGGCTGAGGGTATCCATTCTCTGCAGTATCCAATAAGGCTCAGGAAAGCTCTGATTTCTTTTAACGTTCTTGGGTTTTTTTCTTGAGTTATTGCTTTTGTTCTTTCATCAGTATGGTGCCTTGTTCTTTGGGATATGCAGTGTCCTAAAAAGACAACTTTTTTCTGTACTAGCTGTAGTTTGTCTTTTGACACTCTGCAATCTTCTTCTGCCAAAAAGATGAGTAGTGATACTGTTTCCTTTTGCACTTCTCTTCTGTCTCTGCAGCAATAAGCAGATCATCGACATATTGAACTAACTGGGTGTCTGTAAAGTGCGGTCTCCATTTCTGCAGGATTAATGCCATTGCCTCTGAGAAATCTGATGGACTGGTTGCTCCCCCCCTGGGGTAATCGTGTCCAACAGTATTGTTTCCTTTGGACCAGAGTTTTTCTGGTACTGCCTTTGACCAGTCAGGTACATCAGCCAGATCTTGTTTTGGTGCTGGGTTGGAATCTTGTCTTATATGATATATCTGTATGGCTGCTTCCATCTGTTGATGAACCTTCTCTGGTAATTTTACTGGAACATTTAATTCCTTTTGGTGTGTACTGTATGCAGGCTTGAATCAACTTTAGAACATCTGCTCCTAATAAGTTTACTGGGCAAGTACTAGAGGTGAGGAATTGGACCGGAATGGGAGTTTCTAGTCTTTAATGGTTAATACCATAGGCTTACTTTCCTTTAATTTCACTGTAGTTCCTTCTAAACCAGTTGCTAGAAGTGTCTTAGTGGTCATTAATTCACTTGGTACCTCCTGTTGCTTTAAAATTGTTCGGCTTGCTCCAGAGTCTATAATGCATTGATATTGGTGACCTGTTGGCAGTACAATGGTCACTTGATCATTTTCTTGTTCAGATGGTGTTTTGGCAGGGAGGTACCTCGGGAAGCCACTTTTTCATGCTTTAGGTTTTTCTTGCTGTTTTTCACACCATTCTTTGTATTTCCTGCAATTTTTTTTTTTTTTTTTGAAATGTCCTTCTTGCTTGCAGAAATAACACTTTCTGTCATCTTGCTTGGTTCCTTCTTTTGAGTTCCTTCCGGTGGCCCCTTATGATGGGCTTCTGGTCTTTCTCTTGCTTTGTACAACATGTACTGTTACCTTCGGTATTGCATTCTTTTCTTTGGCTTTTCTTATTTTTTTCATTCTCCCTTTCCTCCATTCCTTCTAGCACCTGAATTATTGCGTCAAGTTCCATATAAGAGGTTTCTGGCCTGACCTGGAACAACTGAGTTCTGTAGACTTCTGACAACCCATTTAGGAATTTAGTTTTTAACAGTCTTTTATGTTGAGGGTTATCCGTTGCATAACCTTCATCAGTGTGTCGTATAGTGACTTTATCATAGTAAGTTCTGATGGACTCAGTCTTTTCCTGTTTCAAATCTGGGGCTGCTGGTGCTCTGAGCTTCTGTGCATGACACCATCTCTTAAGTCTTGTCATGCACATCTGTCCACTCTCAAACGTTGTTCTATTTTCCTCTGTCGGAGCGTCCGCTATGGCTGGGCAATCATCTACTGCATCTGCTTTTAACATGGTGCTTACTGTTTGGGCAGTTCCTGGTCCCAGTATAGCCTCACACAACTGGTGGTAGTCGACCCATGCCGGTGTCCATATGGTTTGAATTCTTTCCATATAGGCATAAAATGCTGCTGGATTTTTTTCTAGGATCTGGGGACTTGGCAACTATACTTGCGAGGTCGTTGCCATACCATGGTTTGTAGTGTTGACTCTGTACGATATATGGTTCGTTCGTCATGGCTACATCATCTGGGTTGCGTATTCTCTGTACTTGTACTGGATACAGAGAAACAGGCAATGATGACCGTCTTTCAGCATTTCTAGTTGCATAGATATCTTGGCATGGTGGTTCATGGGGTGAAATCCAGTTTCCACAATTTGGGCTGTGTTCATATCCTTCTGGAACGCAAAACTGACATACCGGACACAATCTTTCTGGAAAATATGTCACTTTATTCTGTACATTATGTACCTGGGCATGAAAAGCTGTAGAGGCTGTGTCTTGACCCCTTGCTTCTCCTCTCCGCCTGATTTGCACCCTTTCGTCTATAGTTCCTGATTGTGGACTATTGTTTACTGGACTCATAGCTTGATTCCAGGTGTCCACCACTCGTTTAAACATGAGGGGAGCTTTAGGTGGCCAGTTTCTTTGGTTTGATCGTGTTGGGGTTTCTTGTGATAAAGTATCAGGACACTGGGGCATACTCTGTACACATAGCTCAGGTAAATCATTCGGATTTTCAACCACAGATCCTTTCAAAATAGGGCTGATTATTCGCCACTCTTTTCCTGGCTCATCTCTTTTCAATTTTTCTGTTAGTGAGCTTGTAGATGATTCCATTCTGTTCATACTATGGGTACCTTGGTGTGCATGCATGTCTGAGTATAGGGGAGGGGTATAGTGTGCAGGTGCTGTTGCTGAAATTACAGGCAGTGAGTTTAACGCTGGTTGTGGTGCTATTGGGTACTCTGGTACAATGGGGAAATCATTTTCCTCATCTCTTCTTCTATTTTCTGCTTCTAATTCGGATACTTGATCTCTACAATTATGCTTAATTATCCAACTCTTGTTACAGGAGGCAAATTTTTCCCATTTCTCTAAGTCTAGTGTCCCTTCTGACGGAAAACCTGCTCTTTTGAAAATTTTTACTTATTCCTTTCAGAGCTTTCCTCCCCTCCCTGTTACTAACAATATCCACGGGTTTGTCGGGCCCTGACATCTTTACAGACCGTGCTCCCATGCCTGGGTGTGTGTGCGCGGAACCCCTCCTGATGTGGTATTTTAGTAACCCCTTATGAGGGAATTAAAATCTCCTTTCAGAGCCTTCCTCCCCTCCCTGTTACTAACAATATCCACGGGTTTGTCGGGCCCTGACATCTTTATAGACCGCGCTCCCATGCCTGGGTGTGTGTGCGCGGAACCCCTCCTGATGTGGTATTTTAGTAACCCCTTATGAGGGAAATAAAATCTCCTTGTGAGATGCTGACTCTGAAGAATCTCTTCTATCCTTGTACCTAAAGAGCTCCTTAAATCCATCTGTGGACAAATGACTGGGGTTGTAGTGTTGCCCCTTCCTCCCTGTATTGGTGGAAAATCTATTAGTACTGCTCCCCAAGTGAGACCTGCATAATAGATTATTTCTTCTGGATCACTGAGATGCGTCCCTAATTTTATTGTTAAGTCACTCCAAGGGTCTATCCCCCTGCCTATATAGACTCCTGCTTGTGTCTTGCATAGGGACATACAATATATACAGTACAATGTGTGCAGGAGAATCTAGTTGCTGACACTGGTTCCATTATTTAGCAGACACCCGACTCCCCCCACCTTTTCAAAAGCATATTGACAGAGTACATACAACAGTGCAAGGATCCCAAAACAAGGATGACAATAAGTGCTATATCTGACACTCTCGACCACCTCTTATATCTGGTTTTTCTGTCTTCTGGATACCCTCTTACTGCTATGTCTGTTATCTGTGTGCACGGCAGCTGTTTGAGGCTGTACGGGCAAATGGGTCTTAGACCTGGGATTATGTGGTTCCTAGGCCAATAGGTTATGATGTTTAGACCAATCATTCTCAATGTAATGTTCCAACAATTCCCTTTTTTTAAATGACAACCTATTGTACAATAAAATTCATCATCATTTTCCACATAACCAAATGAGACTTCAGTGCTTGTAATTGCCACCAATCTCGGTGCTACGGACCCTTTGCATTTTCTTAACACAACAACACAGGTACAAGATTTGCATACACCTCTTTGGTTATTTATCAATTCAAACTGTTTATCAGCATTAGAATACACCTTGGCCATACGCCACCTTTTAAAAATGTAAAAGTTTCCTGGATATTTGATTAATTCCCCCTGTACACTTGTGACAAATTAGCTGAAGATATTTACCCACAATTTAACAATATGACATACATGTATGGTACCTTAAAAAAAAATTTCTTCTGACTGACACTGGGCTCTTTAAGATATTCTCTGATCTACCCAACTGGACTTCCCCAGATCCATTCAAGAAGCGCTGAGTCTAGTGAGCAGGTAGAAATCTACACATTAAATCTCACTTACCGTTTTTTTTATCAGCGGTTCCTGAAAGATCAGAGGATTTGTTGCCAGTGGAGGAGATGCTGGAAAATCCCCGGACGATGCTCCCAAAAATGTTAGGGTATTTTAACCTGTTCAGATCTGGTAAATTAACTCTCTTCAGTAATCAGTCAGAATTCTGTTCCTTTAGCAACTGGTTGGAGGTCAGTGAATGAAAAGATGACACAGGATTATGTGTAACCTAAACAGACCATAGCTGACCTGCTTTAGGGGCCGTTACAGGTTTATTTTTATATCTTAAACACAAAAGAATCATGCTTGCCAATACATTTAGCTAATCAGAATACACCATGTATGTCTCAGAACCTGAAATACATCAATTGTCATACAAGGTTCTAATTAGCAATTAGAACATTCTTGAATATAGTTTATTGCTTTGTGATTATCAGTCTCTCGGACATATGCTGAAAACATTCTTCCCGATCTTCCTGACTAGCCTTGGACACATCGGATACATCTGGCGTTGCATGTCCTTGAACAATTCATGCTTTAAACAAGATATTCGGAGTATATAGTTTTCTGAATATCTGTACAATATATTTAAGGATACATGAACACATTTTGTGATTAACAGTAAATATCTTAATCAATGCGAAAAAGCGTGAATCAATATATTTGCTATACTGCGGAAGCTCCTACACCATCAGCACCAATGCAGCTAGAAATCGATGGCGGAACACCTATGGAGCAAGATATCGATGGTGGAACACCGATGGAGCTGGAGATCGATGGTGGAACACCGATAGAGCTGGAGATCGATGGCAGAACACAGATGAGCCAGACAGAGCTGCAAGCTGGATGGAACTCAGGTCTCAGGGCAGAATGGAATCTCCTGGAGCAAGGTATCCTGGAAGCAGCTGAGAGCAAACAACCATATACGGTATGACAATCATAGCACTGGCGATTAGGCAGTCCTTACCCAGCATTCTTATAGCAGCCAGTGTGCATGGATTGGCTGGGACAATCAGCTGGACAGCAGGATGCTCAGGATAGGCTCAGAGGGATCAGGTGACCAGGCCAAACATGGCAGCACCCATGTGTGGTTTAGGAGGGAAACAATGTTTGTATCACATGAGGCTGCGGTTTAGCAGCAATGGCAGCGGCATGGAAGCCGCAGATAAATGAGACTGTGAATCAGACATGATGGGCTAATGATGCTGTATAGCAACCGGACCTGGAGTGCAGTGACAGCTTGGTCAGGCACTTGAGAGGTAAGAATATGTGTTTTATTACCCGGGCCGTGACACCACCTCTCACATAATGCTCCAATAATGACCCTGTTTTGCTATTAAAAGTTTCAATTTATGATTTATTTTTACAAAAAGTGCACTTTAGAAAAGAATTGATTTGGACCGAGCGCTTGTGTATGCTGTTGTGATGTACTGAATGAATAAATAAGAAATAAATTTAAATAACAAACAGAAGTAAATAAAAATAAAAATAAAAATAAAAATAAAAATAAAAACAAAAATAAAAACAAAATAAAAACAAGGGGAAGGGTGGGATGGAAGGTAGGGGGAAGTGCAATGTTTACAGCTCCTCTTGTGTATTTTTTGGAGCTTATGGACACTTTAGATGAAAAAAGGGGCTCAGTCTGTTCGTTTGTAGCAGAAAAAACTTTCCCTGACTTACCCTACTATCCACTATGGATGTGGTTCTGGTGTTGCTCTGGCAGGGCAGGGGATGGCTTCTCCTGCCTGTGCTGTTCAAACCGGCTCCACTCTTTCTGGCCACACTATAGCCGCTGCGTCGTTCGCAAACCGGAAGTTCGGGTTTTTACTTCCGGTGTTCGGGCGCTTGCGGCGGCGGGCTCCGTGTCCTGTGTTTAAGGCTTCTTCTTGTACTCCAACGCGTTTCGAATCCGCAGCAGGATTCTTTTTCAAGGAGATGATGCCAGAGCAACACCAGAACCACATCCATAGTGGATAGTAGGGTAAGTCAGGGAAAGTTTTTTCTGCTACAAACGAACAGACTGAGCCCCTTTTTTCATCTAAAGTGTCCATAAGCTCCAAAAAATACACAAGAGGAGCTGTAAACATTGCACTTCCCCCTACCTTCCATCCCACCCTTCCCCTTGTTTTTATTTTGTTTTTATTTTTGTTTTTATTTTTATTTTTATTTTTATTTTTATTTTTATTTACTTCTGTTTGTTATTTAAATTTATTTCTTATTTATTCATTCAGTACATCACAACAGCATACACAAGCGCTCGGTCCAAATCAATTCCACATATGTTAAACACTAACCTGAGCAGCTTTAATTCACAAGCGCAGCACACTATACTTATCCATTTTTCATGCACTTTAGAAAAGAAGTTTAATGTTTGTCCTGGATAATTGCTTGAAGTTATTTTTATGTACATAATGTTAGTGAAGGCTCTTTACTGGCTGGTTTTTGTAACTTACATTACATTGTTTCTAAACTACTTACCCTCTATTTCACAAAACAGCAATGTATTGGAAAATATCTGGGGTGAGGGGGGGGGGGGTGCAGTTTGACTGCACACTGGGAGCCATTTTCTAAAAACTTCCCTGAGTATATGCGCTAGTGCAATTTCTCCTAGGAGCGAAGGGTCCCACTGAGTTAACATGCTCCTGGTTACTATAACTCCAAGGTGGAGGAGAAATTGGAACAAGTAAGGAAAGGAAGAGTACATAAGGGATGAGGACAGTGGCGACTCCTGGTCCAAATTTCAAATAGGGGAGCCACACCAACTGCCAGTGAGTCAGTTTGGGTTACAGTTGGTGTGAATCCCCTATATGAAATTCAGACTGTGCTGCAGCCCCACCTGGATGAGGGCCCTGCTCATGAGAGCTTATAATTTATAGGGAGGGAGCGCAGACATGAGTAACACACAGGGGTGAGTGTTCTAAGGCAATAAGGGGTGTGTTAGGTTGCTTATCTTATTATTCTTACCTTTTACGAAATGTTCTAAACAAGAAAATAGTCGGCTGACATTATTGTGCAGAGCTGCTACGGTACACGTTTAATTCTGAAACTTGGAAAACTATTACACATTGGATTGCATTATGTAAAGATCTCTGTCAAGATTAAAGAATGCATTCATCAATTCATAACAAGACCGATCAATATACATTGATATGGTCACCGTATTCTAATTACATTTTACATGCCTTTCAATCTTGAGCTAATTCTGTTAAAATACCTTGTCAGTGACTTAACATTGCCCTATACAATGCTCTTTTCTCTAACGTCCTAGTAGATGCTGGGGACTCCGTAAGGACCATGGGGAATAGACGGGCTCCGCAGGAGACAGGGCACTTTAAGAAAGAATTAGGATACTGGTGTGCACTGGCTCCTCCCTCTATGTCCCTCCTCCAGACCTCAGTTTGAATCTGTGCCCGGACGAGCTGGGTGCTACTTAGTGAGCTCTCCTGAGCTTGCTAAAAAGAAAGTATTTTGTTAGGTTTTTTTATTTTCAGAGAGATCTGCTGGCAACAGACTCTCTGCTACGTGGGACTGAGGGGAGAGAAGCAGCCCTACTCACTGAAGATAGGTCCTGCTTCTTAGGCTACTGGACACCATTAGCTCCAGAGGGATCGGAAACACAGGAACGCACCCTTGGTCGTCCGATCCCGGAGCCGCGCCGCCGTCCCCCTCGCAGAGCCAGAAGACAGAAGCCGGCGTGAGAAGCAAGAAGACTTCAAAATCGGCGGCAGAAGACTCCAGTCTTCATATGAGGTAGCGCACAGCACTGCAGCTGTGCGCCATTGCTCCCACACTAAACCCACACACTCCGGTCACTGTAGGGTGCAGGGCGCAGGGAGGGGCGCCCTGGGCAGCAATTGGGAACCTCTTGGCAAAAAGCAGCATATATACAGTTGGGCACTGTATATATGCATGAGCCCCCGCCATTATTTTACACACAAAAAGCGGGACAGAAGCCCGCCGCTGAGGGGGCGGGGCTTCTTCCTCAGCACTCACCAGCGCCATTTTCTCTCCACAGCTCCGCTGAGAGGAAGCTCCCCAGGCTCTCCCCTGCAGAATCACGGTAGAAAGAGGGTAAAAAGAGAGAGGGGGGCACATAAATTTGGCGCAAAAACAGTGTATACAGCAGCTACTGGGTTAACACTAAGTTACTGTGTGATTCCTGGGTCATATAGCGCTGGGGTGTATGCTGGCATACTCTCTCTCTCTGTCTCTCCAAAAGGCCTTGTGGGGGAACTGTCTTCAAATAGAGCATCCCCTGTGTGTGTGGTGTGTCGGTACGCTTGTGTCGGCATGTTTGACGAGGAAGGCTATGTGGAAACAGAGCGGGTACAAATGAATGTGGGGTCGCCGCCGACACCCGATTGGATGGATATGTGGAAGGTTTTAAATGATAATGTTAATTCCTTGCATAAAAGGTTGGATAAAGCTGAAGCCTTGGGACAGTCAGGGTCTCAACCCATGCCTGATCCTACATCGCAGAGGCCGTCAGGGTCTCAGAAGCGCCCACTATCCCAAATTGTTGACACAGATATCGACATGGATTCTGACTCCAGTGTCGATGGCGATGATGCAAAGTTGCAGCCTAAAATGGCTAAAGCCATCCGTTACATGATTATAGCAATGAAAGATGTGTTGCACATCACAGAGGAAACCCCAGTCCCTGACAAGAGGGTTTATATGTATGGGGAGAAAAGGCAAGAGGTGACCTTTCCCCCTTCACATGAGTTAAATGAGTTATGTGAAAAAGCTTGGGAATCTCCAGATAGAAAACTGCAGATTTCCAAACGGATGCTTATGGCGTATCCTTTCCCGCCAACGGACAGGTTGCGCTGGGAATCCTCCCCTAAGGTAGACAAAGCTTTAACACGCTTATCCAAGAGGGTAGCCCTGCCGTCACAGGATACGGCCACCCTTAAAGATGCTGCGGATAGAAAGCAGGAGGGTATCCTGAAATCCATTTATTCACATTCAGGTACCTTACTACGGCCGGCGATTGCGTCGGCCTGGATGTGTAGTGCTGCAGCAGCATGGACAGGTACCTTATCTGAGGAACTTGATACCTTGGACAAGGATACTATATTACTAACCCTGGGGCATATAAAAGACGCTGTCCTATATATGAGAGATGCTCAAAGAGACATTAGCCTACTGGGCTCTAGAATAAATGCAATGTCGATTTCTGCCAGAAGGGTCCTGTGGACTCGGCAATGGACAGGCGATGCCGACTCAAAAAGGCACATGGAGGTTTTACCTTACAAGGGTGAGGAATTGTTTGGGGACGGTCTCTCGGACCTTGTCTCCACAGCTACGGCTGGAAAGTCAAATTTTTTGCCATATGTTCCCTCACAACCTAAGAAAGCACCGTATTACCAAATCCAGTCCTTTCGATCACAAAAAGGCAAGAAAGTCCGAGGTGCGTCCTTTCTTGCCAGAGGCAGGGGTAGAGGAAAGAAGCTGCACAATACAGCTAGTTCCCAGGAACAGAAGTCCTCCCCGGCTTCTACTAAATCCGCCGCATGACGCTGGGGCACCACAGGCGGAGCCAGGCACGGTGGGGGCTCATCTCCGAAATTTCAGCCACAAGTGGGTTCACTCACAGGTGGATCCCTGGGCTATAGAGATTGTGTCTCAGGGATACAAGCTGGAATTCGAAGAGATGCCCCCTCACCGTTACCTCAAATCGGCCCTGCCAGCTTCCCTCTTAGAGAGGGAAATAGTGTTAGCTGCAATTCACAAATTGTATCTCCAGCAGGTGGTGGTAAAGGTTCCCCTCCTTCAACAGGGAAGGGGTTACTATTCGACAATGTTTGTGGTACCGAAACCGGACGGTTCGGTCAGACCCATATTGAATTTAAAATCCCTGAACATATACCTGAAAAGGTTCAAGTTCAAGATGGAATCGCTCAGAGCAGTCATCGCAAGCCTGGAGGAGGGGGATTTTATGGTGTCTCTGGACATAAAGGATGCTTACCTTCATGTACCTATTTATCCACATCATCAGGAGTACCTCAGATTTGTGGTACAGGATTGTTATTACCAATTCCAGACGTTGCCGTTTGGTCTCTCCACGGCACCGAGAATATTTACCAAGGTAATGGCGGAAATGATGGTGCTCCTGCGAAAGCAAGGAGTCACAATTATCCCATACTTGGACAATCTCCTCATAAAGGCGAGGTCCAGAGAACAGTTGCTGATCAGCGTAGCACGCTCTCGGGAAGTGTTACAACAGCACGGCTGGATTCTGAATATTCCAAAGTCGCAGCTGATTCCTACGACGCATCTGCCCTTCCTGGGCATGATTCTGGACACAGACCAGAAGAAGGTTTTTCTCCCGACGGAGAAGGCTCAGGAACTCATGACACTGGTCAGAGACCTCCTAAAACCAAAAAAAGTGTCGGTGCATCACTGCACACGAGTCCTGGGAAAGATGGTGGCGTCATACGAGGCCATTCCCTTCGGCAGGTTCCATGCGAGGACCTTTCAATGGGATCTGTTGGACAAGTGGTCCGGATCGCATCTACAGATGCATCGGCTGATCACCCTATCCCCCAGGGCCATGGTGTCTCTTCTGTGGTGGCTGCAGAGTGCTCACCTTCTCGAGGGCCGCAGATTCGGCATTCAGGACTGGGTCCTGGTGACCACGGATGCAAGCCTCCGAGGGTGGGGGGCAGTCACACAGGGAAGAAATTTCCAGGGTCTGTGGTCAAGTCAGGAGACTTGCCTTCACATCAATATCCTGGAACTAAGGGCCATATACAACGCCCTAAGTCAAGCGGAGACCCTGTTTCGCAACCAATTGGTACTGATTCAATCAGACAACATCACCGCAGTGGCTCATGTAAACCGCCAAGGCGGCACAAGGAGCAGGGTGGCGATGGCGGAAGCCACCAGAATTCTTCGGTGGGCGGAGAATCACGTATGAGCACTGTCAGCAGTGTTCATTCCGGGAGTGGACAACTGGGAAGCAGACTTCCTCAGCAGGCACGACCTCCACCCGGGAGAGTGGGGACTTCATCAAGAAGTCTTCGCGCAGATTGCAGGTCGATGGGAACTGCCACAGGTGGACATGATGGCATCCCGCCTCAACAAAAAGCTACAGAGGTACTGCGCCAGGTCAAGAGACCCTCAGGCGATAGCTGTAGATGCACTAGTGACACCGTGGGTGTTCCAGTCGGTTTATGTGTTTCCTCCTCTTGCTCTCATACCCAAGGTGCTGAGAATCATAAGAAAAAGAGGAGTGAGAACAATACTCATTGTTCCGGATTGGCCAAGAAGGACTTGGTATCCAGAGCTGCAAGAAATGCTCACAGAGGACCCATGGCCTCTGCCTCTAAGACAGGATCTGTTGCAACAGGGGCCCTGTCTGTTCCAAGACTTACCGTGGCTGCGTTTGACGGCATGGCGGTTGAACGCCGGATCCTAGCAGAAAAAGGCATTCCGGATGAGGTTATTCCTACGCTGATAAAGGCTAGGAAGGACGTGACGGCTAAACAATATCACCGTATATGGCGAAAATATGTTGCTTGGTGTGAGGCCAGGAATGCCCCTACAGAGGAATTCCAGCTGGGCCGTTTCCTTCACTTCCTACAGTCGGGAGTGACTTTGGGCCTAAAATTGGGTTCCATTAAGGTCCAGATTTCGGCCCTATCCATTTTCTTTCAAAAAGAACTGGCTTCTCTTCCTGAAGTTCAGACGTTTGTAAAGGGAGTGCTGCATATTCAGCCCCCTTTTGTGCCTCCAGTGGCACCTTGGGATCTTAACGTGGTGTTGAGTTTCCTGAAATCACACTGGTTTGAGCCACTTAAAACCGTGGAGTTAAAATTTCTCACGTGGAAGGTGGTCATGCTGTTAGCCTTGGCTTCAGCTAGGCGTGTGTCAGAATTAGCGGCTTTGTCACATAAGAGCCCCTATCTGGTTTTCCATGTAGACAGGGCAGAATTGCGGACCCGTCCACAATTTCTGCCAAAAGTGGTGTCATCTTTTCATATGAACCAACCTATTGTGGTGCCTGTGGCTACTCGTGACTTGGAGGATTCCGAGTTGCTAGATGTTGTCAGGGCTTTGAAGGTTTATGTGGCCAGAACGGCGAGAGTCAGGAAAACTGAGTCACTGTTTATCCTGTATGCACCCAACAAGCTGGGTGCTCCTGCTTCAAAGCAAACTATTGCTCGCTGGATCTGTAACACGATTCAGCAGGCTCATTCTGTGGCTGGATTGCCGCTACCAAAATCAGTAAAAGCCCATTCCACAAGGAAGGTGGGCTCTTCTTGGGCGGCTGCCCGAGGGATCTCGGCATTACAGCTTTGCTGAGCAGCAACTTGGTCGGGTTCAAACACTTTTGCAAAGTTCTACAAGTTTGATACCCTGGCTGAGGAGGACCTTGTGTTTGCTCATTCGGTGCTGCAGAGTCATCCGCACTCTCCCGCCCGTTTGGGAGCTTTGGTATAATCCCCATTGTCCTTACGGAGTCCCCAGCATCCACTAGGACGTTAGAGAAAATAAGATTTTACTTACCGGTAAATCTATTTCTCATAGTTCGTAGTGGATGCTGGGCGCCCGTCCCAAGTGCGGACTTCTTCTGCAATACTTGTATATAGTTATTGCTTACATAAGGGTTATGTTATGGTTGCATCAGGGTTTATCTGATGCTCTGTTGTTGTTCATACTGTTAACTGGGTACGTTTATCACGAGTTATACGGTGTGATTGGTGTGGCTGGTATGAGTCTTACCCTGGATTCCAAAATCCTTTCCTTGTACTGTCAGCTCTTCCGGGCACAGTTTCTTTAACTGAGGTCTGGAGGAGGGACATAGAGGGAGGAGCCAGTGCACACCAGTATCCTAATTCTTTCTTAAAGTGCCCTGTCTCCTGCGGAGCCCGTCTATTCCCCATGGTCCTTACGGAGTCCCCAGCATCCACTACGGACTACGAGAAATAGATTTACCGGTAAGTAAAATCTTATTTTTACTTTATTTGCCAACCAGTCTGCCATAAGAAGTGTATACTGTAGTACAGCCGTGGCCAACGCGTGGCTCTTGAGCCGCATGCGGCTCTTTCTTTATTCAAATGTGGCTCCCAACACTCAGGGGCAGATGTATTAACCTGTAGAAGGCACAAGGAATTGATAAACCAGTGATATGTGCAAGGTGATAAAGGCCCCAGCCAATCAGCTCCAATATGTAAATTAAGAGTTAGGATCTGACTGGCTGCTGCGTTTATCACCTTGCACATATCACTGGTTTATGACTTCCTTATGAAATCTCCAGGTTAATACATCTGCCTCTCAGTCACCTGACCACAACAGTTCCTGGAAACCGGTGCACTCCAGCCAGACACACAGCAGCACTATGGCAACTGAAAACTGAGGGAGCCAGGTACTGGGCTGTAGTGACATATGAGGGTGGGCTGGAGTGACACAAGGGGGAGCTGGCTGGAGTGACACAGAAGGATCCTGGTAGGAGAGACATAATGGGGGAGGTGACTGGAATGATAAAAGAGGGTGCTGGCAGGAGTGACACAGGAGGGTGCTGGCAGGAGTGACACATGTGGAGCTGGCTGGAGTGACACAGGAGGGTACTAGCAGGAGCGACACATTCACACATGGGCTGGCTGGAGTGACACAGGAGGGTGCTGACTGAAGTGACACATGGAAGAGCTGAAGTGTATTATGTGAATATGGCTGTTTCAATATATGTTATGTGGATCTGGATTTTTTTATTATTTTATGTGGAAGTGTCTTTTTCAATGTATTTTATGTTGGATCTGGCTTCAAAATGTATTTT
Source organism: Pseudophryne corroboree (assembly GCF_028390025.1). Classification (NCBI taxonomy): domain Eukaryota; kingdom Metazoa; phylum Chordata; class Amphibia; order Anura; family Myobatrachidae; genus Pseudophryne; species Pseudophryne corroboree. The sequence goes on from NC_086454.1 coordinate 271,402,749, forward strand.
ATGTGGATCTGGCATTTTCATTGTATTTTATACCAGGGGTGTGGCACAAGGCCACACCACATTTTTGCACACGCGCCTTCGGCTTGATGTCGGCTCTTTGACATACCTAACAAGATTTTTTGGCTCTTTGTCTCTGATTGGTTGGCCACCCCTGCTGTAGTACCTAACTATGAAATAATGTATGCTTCATGTTTCTATTGTTTTTACCTACATTTATTAATACAATAGTGTTGATATGTGTGTACTATTTTGTGCTGTACACAGTTAGCAAAGAGTAGACACCATCGGAAAGAAGTGTTCTAGACACACCAGGCGGACTTAACCAGGAGCGTGGACTTATTTTAGTGCGCAGGCATTGTACAGCCAGACTCACAGTTTCACAGACAGGCAGAGCATGCAGCGGACCATCTGGTCATGTATGTAGCAAGATCGTACTGGTTATCACAGGAACTCACATGGAGCCGAGTACTACACAGCCATGTAGTACAGTGGCGCTCAAACACAGTGGGAAGATGGTGCAGCATTGAATCACTCGCGACACCATCAGCCGGTGGAGTAACCCATGAGCTCTGTCAGAAAGTCCAGGAGATCATGGTTGGAAGATGGAGACCCTGGCCGTCCCACAAACCAGCGGTGGCACGCCTCCGTTTTGTAAAAAACAGCAGCCATTGCAGCGCCAAAATGGCTGCAGACTGCCAATCACTTCGTGTCTGCAGCCGTACTGCATCCGTACTGCAACCGATGGTACAGGATCTGTACTGCACATGAGTCTACTGCTCTCGGTGTGCTGTCAGAAAGGAGGGGACCCACATGGAACTTTCCAATATTGAATTTGCATTGGGAAGGAGAAATAATATATTTTTTATTTATTTATTGTAACGCTTATCAACAGGGATCTTTACATATCTGGAGATGTGGTCTACTTAGACTAGGTCCATACTTGCTTACTTTCTTGGACTCCCAGGAAATTTTGGGGAGTTCCATGGACTCCCAGGAGCATAGGTCTCTCTCCCAGGTAAAATGGGTGGGGTTGGTGGTGGGCAATGATGCATTACCAAGAGAATCATGTGATCTTGGTTGCACACCCTCCTGGCGGTAAGAAGCATCCCCCCACAGCGATCAGTTCCATCTCCCATCTGGTGAATCTCATGCCCATCATGATGTAGAGGGATATTTAAAAGTTGGAAAGTATGAATAGGCTGCATCTCCAGGCTGCATGCCAGAGTTATGTTGGCATGCCCTTATTATTCATTAGTTGTCCTTGTATACCGCCAATCAGGGACGTGCAGTCAGGGGAGGCAGGGGAGGCAGTGCCTCCCCTATCATTAATGAGTAAAATAATACAAAGAAGATACTTATGACACATATTCTGTGTCATAAGTATCTCCTTTATTATTTTACTCATCATTATAAAGTTTGTAGTGTGTTTGGGAGGCACCGATCGTGGTGCCTCGCGCAGTGAATGGGGAAAGATATGGGAGCGGGGGGCGGGCACGGGCAGGGCCTAGCAATGGGCAGGAAAAGCCCATTTAAATAACTTGGGAAAGCGGCACCATTAGAGGTGCTGCTTTCATACAGGGATGTGCTTTCAACCTATGAAAGCACGCCCCTGTGAGTGAGGCCACAGTGATTGGTGCGGGCGGCGGGATGCGACGGAGATGCAGGTGACTGTGGCGGCGGAGGGATGCGGCAGTCAGGGCCATTCAGCAGAGTTTGGCAGCGGAGCGGAAACCCATTTAAAAAATGGCTTGCCGCGTCATCACCCCGCCCCCTCCCGCTGACTTATATAAGTCAGCACGAGGCAGCAGCAGTCAGTCCGGCGGCGGAGGAGGAGCAGAGAAGAGCTCCTGAAGAGAGAAGACGCCGTGGAAATCCTGGATGGGCGGCGGCCCTGCAAAAGAGCTTAGCAGCCGTCGCCCACCAGGTGAAGACGCTGGTAGTCCTGGGAAGGCGGCGGCCATGCAAAAGAGCTTAAAGGCCACCGCCTCCCAGGTGAAGATGCCGGAGGAAGATGCCGGAAGCCCTGGGGAGGTGGCGCCCCCCCCCCAGGTGAAGACGCTGAAAGTCCTGTGAAGGCGGCGGCCACGCAAAAGAGCTTAAAGGCCGCCGCCCCCAGGTGAAGACCCTGTGTAATAAAACTTTTTTAAAGACCGTGTAGTGTGTTTTTTTTTCATATTTTCTTTACAGGTGGACTACAGGTGCCAGCGGGCCCTTTATGTCCAGGCATGCTGGCACTTGTGGTTCTCCAAGTGCCAGCATGCTGGGGCAGGCTTGCTGGGACCTGTAGGCCACCTGTAAAGAACAATATTAGCATACAATGAACCCCACACCCACCGCCACCAGGGGTGCGGAACATAGCACTGGGCTATCAGCTCAGTGCTGGTTGGTGCTCGGGAAGGGGGACCCCATTTTTATTTTTTGGGGGCCCCACTTTCCGAGCAATTCCAGCCCTGGGCTGACTGGCTTGGGGGTGATCAATGTTATGGCAGGGAGACCCCACACTGAGTGGCTTCCTTGCTATGGCAGTACCCCCCCTGGCTGGTTTTAGTGGTGTGTGTGGGAACTGCACTTTTTTTTCCCTAGGGGGGGCGTTTAGCTGCCAGTGCCTCCCCAGCCGGTGAGCTCACCACACGTCACTGCCGCCAATCTGCCTATCCAGCCATAGTGGGCAACTTACACAAATCTCTAAATTTCGCATTGTGTTACTGCGCATGTGTACTGAAACAAAGCACTGGAGCATTAAACTTACACCCAACTCCAAGTCAGGCCCTACAATTATGTACAAGACATTATACAGAAGGCAACACATGAGATTTTGATAGATTTTTTTGAGGGCTGATAAAACTTCTCTACATTAACTTTTAGATATGGTTTAAATGGAAACTTCTCAGTGCTGAAACATATTTTGCTGGCCGCAAATCACTGCATTGTTAAATCCCTAATGAGCCTGTCACTAAATAGAAGATATAATATTGCTATGCAATAAATGAATGCCCCACCTCCAAGAAATAAAGAACCGCTTCATCGTTTTAAGATGGGTGTTTGGTTTAACGTTTTTTAATTGGGTTATTCAACCCAATGTTCTCTTTTTTTTTGTTAATGTCAGTTCTGCTAATGTAGCTATTAAGGAAAACTTACAGCAGATTCAAACTGAGCTTTTTCATTTCTTTTCACCATGGGATATAACAATATATGTTGGTATACATAAGCAATTACTACCTACAGAACCTGCCCTGCAGGTTTTATACACACAAAAAAACCTCAGTTTAATTAAACAGCTCTCCCTTGGTTTTGAACAATCTGTGCTTATTGCCCATTCAAACAAGCATATAATCAATTAAGTATTTTATTATCCAATTGATTTTCAGAATCTTTTTTAACAGGTTTCTCAGCTCCTATGTACATGCAGAACAGTTATGAAAACTGAATAAATGGGTTTCTTTCATCACTAAAAGGGAGCAATAAATAATAAAACAGTTTGAACAAGGTTTCGGCAGGAAATCTAAACAGGAATAAGAAAATACCTGCTGTGTTTTGCAGGATGTAGAGTACCAACATGCTCCGGTATCATGACCTCAAATATATCACATTGTTACAGTCACCTTCATGATACACCTTTTTTTCTTCTTATCTATTGAAAATAAAGTTGTATATTGTTTAATTTTATTTTCAACTGGTATATTAAATACAGTTGTATTAATTTAACTCCCTTAAGGGTCTATTTATCATCCCTTCATTTCTACAAAAGTAGGTGAAAATTGAAATTTTAATTTTTACTGACTTTCGTAGAAATTTAGTTTTGAGATCATTCGTTATAAAAGTAACCCAGGAGATATCACGGATTTCTCCTGCTTATCTTTCAGCCCTAATCTGGCTGGCTGACCCCTTACAATAGTATGGAGACCTAAATTAATCAAGTTACAAAAATATTAAACTTTTGAAACTTGATAGTGGGAACCTTGACCATCTTTAGATGGCATTTGTTCCCACACTCCCGCTCCTTTGCTATGGTAAGCAGGGCTAAATAAAGGGGTCAGGCCGCCTCTAGGCACATTAATGGTTGCCATTCACCCCCCTCCCCACACCCACTTCATCACATCATTGCCCCCTTCATTTTGGGTGCCAGTCTGGATGTCTCAAGACAATCAAAGCAGTCCCATCCGGGTGTAGTATGGTATGCCGGCGGCCGGGCTCCCGGCGACCAGTTTACCGGCGCCAGGAGCCTGACCGCTGGCATACCGACAGCGTGGCGAGCACAATGAGCCCCTTGCGGGCTCGCTGTGCTCACCACGCTGCGGGCACGGTGGCGTGCTACAAGCGCCACGCTATTTTATTCTCCCTCCAGGGGGGTCGTGGACCACCACGAGGGAGAAAAAGTGTCGGTACGTCGGCTGTCGGGATTCCAGCGCCGATATACTGTTCGCCGGGATCCCGACAGTCGGCATACTGAAGACCACCCGTCCCATCCTCACCTTACTACCAACTCCTGGACCACAATTTGCTGCCCATTGTCCATTGTCATACCCAGTGGCGTCACAAGGGGGGTGCGGCCCGCACCCGGCTGTGACACCTGGAGGGGGGTGACACCAAATGTCAGCTCCTCCGCAGTGTCAGGAGCCAGGTTCTGCAGTGAGAAAGTCTCCTACAGCACCCGGCTCATGTCATAGAAGAGGAGCCGACAGCGCAAGGAGACTGTCTCTGGGGGAAGCCCAGCAACTCCGGAGGGTTATAGTATTTGTTGAGCTGTGTTTCACTAAATGCTACCAATTTACACTGATAAAAGTGCCAGAACAATAAATGTATTATTATTTATTAACAATTTCTTTAATAGCGCAGCATATTCCGTTGCGCTTTACAATTAGAACAACAGTAATAGAACAAAACTGGGTAAAAACAGATAGACACAGAGGTAGGAAGGCCCTGCCCGCAAGCTTACAATCTATAAGGAAATAGGCATTGAATTTGATACACAAGTATAGATGACACCAATTGCATAATGATCCACCAGATTGCTAGGTTCTAACTTCTAAATGGGTTGTATGATATGATCACCCAGCAATGTTGGCCAAGAGTCAGTAACGTGTGAGAGTAAAGAAAGACAAGATATGTGAGGTTATGTGTACTGTACAGACAGGATGTAATAAATTGTTTATCTAACAATCATTCAACACTGTTATTTTATATATACGAGTAGCTTTAATTATTGGTTATACATATAATTTTAATGGAGACTTAACAAGTGATTATTCATATTGAATAACAATTTACATTAGAGCTGTTCCTTTTTTATAATTTATAATATTGGATGTTGTTGACATTCTAGCATATGTTGTAGCAGGTTGGTATTGGGAGACCGGTGGCCGGGATCCCAGAGATCAGTATACCGACCCCGGGATCCCGGCCGCAGAATGCCACTTGGGTGAGCACACGAAGCCACTTGTGGGCTTGGTGGCTCACTGCGCTCGCCACAGTTTCAATTCCCACACTATGGGTTCAGTGCACACCCAGGAGTGGGAATATTCCTTGTTAGTTGGCATGCCGACTGTCGGTCTTTCCCCCTGCTCAGGATTCCGGCATCGGTATAGTGACCAGCGGTCGGTCACATAACCGCTTCCCATTGTAGCACTTTGACACGTGCATTTCAAAACTTATATGAAAACTAGTGATGTGCACCGGAAATTTTTTGGGTTTTGGTTTTGGATTCGGTTCCGCGGCCGTGTTTTGGATTCGGACGCGGTTTGGCAAAACCTCCCTGAAAATTTTTTGTCGGATTCGGGTGTGTTTTGGATTCGGATATTTTTTTTTACAAAAAACCCTCAAAAACAGCTTAAATCATAGAATTTGGGGGTCATTTTGATCCCATAGTATTATTAACCTCAATAACCTTAATTTCAACTCATTTTCAGTCTATTCTGAACACCTCACACCTCACAATATTATTTTTAGTCCTAAAATTTGCACCGAGGTCGCTGGATGGCTAAGCTAAGCGACACAAGTGACCGACACAAACACCTGGCCCATCTAGGAGTGGCACTGCAGTGTCAGACAGGATGGCACTTAAAAAATAGTCCCCAAACAGCACATGATGCAAAGAAAAAAAGAGGTGCAATGAGGTAGCTGTGTGACTAAGCTTAGCGACCCGAGTGGCCGACACAAACACCTGGCCAATCTAGGAGTGGCACTGCTGTCTCAGGCAGGATGGCACTTCAAAAAAATAGTCCCCAAACAGCACATGATGCAAAGAAAAAAAGGCGCACCAAGGTCGCTGTGTGACTAAGCTAAGCGACACAAGTGGCCGACACAAACACCTGGCCCATCTAGGAATGGCACTGCAGTGTCAGGCAGGATGGCACTCCAATTTTTTTTACCCCAAACAGCAAATGATGCAAAGAAAAAAAGAGGCGCACCAAGGTCGCTGTGTGACTAAGCTAAGCGACACAAGTGGCCGACACAAACACCTGGCCCATCTAGGAGTGGCACTGCAGTGTCAGGCAGGATGGCACTTCAAAAAAACTGTCCCCAAACAGCACATGATGCAAAGAAAAAAAGAGGCGAACCAAGGTCGCTGTGTGACTGAGCTAAGCGACACAAGTGGCCGACACAAACACCTGGCCCATCTAGGAGTGGCACTGCAGTGTCAGACAGGATAGCACTTAAAAAATAGTCCCCAAACAGCACATGATGCAAAGAAAAAAAGAGGTGCAATGAGGTAGCTGTGTGACTATGCTTAGCGACCCGAGTGGCCGACACAAACACCTGGCCAATCTAGGAGTGGCACTGCTGTCTCAGGCAGGATGGCACTTCAAAAAAATAGTCCCCAAACAGCACATGATGCAAAGAAAAAAATGCGCACCAAGGTCGCTGTGTGACTAAGCTAAGCGACACAAGTGGCCGACACAAACACCTGGCCCATCTAGGAATGGCACTGCAGTGTCAGGCAGGATGGCACTTCAAATTTTTTTACCCCAAACAGCAAATGATGCAAAGAAAAAAAGAGGCGCACCAAGGTCGCTGTGTGACTAAGCTAAGCGACACAAGTGGCCGACACAAACACCTGGCCCATCTAGGAGTGGCACTGCAGTGTCAGGCAGGATGGCACTTCAAAAAAACTGTCCTCAAACAGCACATGATGCAAAGAAAAAAAGAGGCGCACCAAGGTCGCTGTGTGACTAAGCTAAGCGACACAAGTGGCCGACACAAACACCTGGCCCATCTAGGAGTGGCACTGCAGTGTCAGGCAGGATGGCACTTCAAAAAAATTGTCCCCAAACAGCACATGATGCAAAGAAAAATTAAAGAAAAAAGAATTGCAAGATGGAATTGTCCTTGGGCCCTCCCACCCACCCTTATGTTGTATAAACAGGACATGCACACTTTAACGAACCCATCATTTCAGCGACAGGGTGTGCCACACGACTGTGACTGAAATGACTGGTTGGTTTGGGCCCCCACCAAAAAAGAAGCAATCAATCTCTCCTTGCACAAACTGGCTCTACAGAGGCAAGATGTCCACCTCATCATCATCCTCTGATTCCTCACCCCTTTCACTGTGTACATCCCCCTCCTCACAGATTATTAATTCGTCCCCACTGGAATCCACCATCTCAGGTCCCTGTGTACTTTCTGGAGGCAATTGCTGGTGAATGTCTCCACGGAGGAATTGATTATAATTCATTTTGATGAACATCATCTTCTCCACTTTTTTTGGAAGTAACCTCATACGCCGATTGCTGACAAAGTGAGAGGCTGCACTAAACACTTTCGGAGTACACACTGGAGGGTGGGCAACTTAGGTAAAATACAGCCAGTTTGTGCAAGGGCCTCCAAATTGCCTCTTTTTCCTGCCAGTATACGTACGGACTGTCTGACGTGCCTACTTGGATGCGGTCACTCATATAATCCTCCACCATTCTTTCAATGGTGACAGAATCATATGCAGTGACAGTAGACAACATGTCAGTAATCATTGGCAGGTCCTTCAGTCCAGACCAGATGTCAGCACTCGCTCCAGACTGCCCTGCATCACCGCCAGCGGGTGGGCTCGGAATTCTTAGCCTTTTCCTCGCACCCCCAGTTGTGGGAGAATGTGAAGTAGGAGCTGTTGACGGGTCACGTTCCGCTTGACTTGACAATTATCTCACCAGCAGGTCTTTGAACCTCTGCAGACTTGTGTCTGCCGGAAAGAGAGATACAACGTAGGTTTTAAATCTAGGATCGAGCACGGTGGCCAAAATGTAGTGCTCTGATTTCAACAGATTGACCACCCGTGAATCCTGGTTAAGCGAATGAAGGGCTCCATCCACAAGTCCCACATGCCTAGCGGAATCGCTCTGTTATAGCTCCTTCAATGTCTCCAGCTTCTTCTGCAAAAGCCTGATGAGGGGAATGACCTGACTCAGTCTGGCAGTGTCTGAACTGACTTCACGTGTGGCAAGTTCAAAGGGTTGCAGAACCTTGCACAACGTTGAAATCATTCTCCACTGAGCTTGAGTCAGGTGCATTCCCCCTCCTTTGCCTATATCGTGGACAGATGTATAGGCTTGAATGGCCTTTTGCAGCTCCTCCATCCTCTGAAGCATATAGAGGGTTAAATTCCACCTCGTTACCACCTCTTGCTTCAGATGATGGCCGGGCAGGTTCATGAGTGTTTGGTGGTGCTCCAGTCTTCGGCACGCGGTGGCTGAATGCCGAAAGTGGCCCGCAATTCTTCGGGCCACTGACAGCATCTCTTGCACGCCCCTGTCGTTTTTTAAATAATTCTGCACCACCAAATTCAATGTATGTGCAAAACATGGGACGTGCTGGAATTTGCCCAGATGTAATGCACACGCAATATTGCTGGCCTTGTCCGATGTCACAAATCCCCAGGAGAGTCCAATTGGGGTAAGCCATTCTGCGATGATGTTCCTCAGTTTCCGTAAGAGGTTGTCAGCTGTGTGCCTCTTATGGAAAGCGGTGATACAAAGCGTAGCCTGCCTAGGAACGAGTTGGCGTTTGCGAGATGCTGCTACAGGTGCCGCCGCTGCTATTCTTGCTGCGGGAGGCAATACATATACCCAGTGGGCTGTCACAGTCATATAGTCCTGAGTCTGCCCTGGTCCACTTGTCCACATGTCCGTGGTTAAGTGGACATTGGGTACAATTGCATTTTTTTAGGACACTGGTGACTCTTTTTCTGACGTCTGTGTACATTTTCGGAATCGCCTGCCTAGAGAAATGGAACCTAGATGGTATTTGGTACCGGGGACACAGTACCTCAATCAAGTCTCTAGTTGCCTCTGAATTAACGGTGGACACCGGAACCACGTTTCTCACCACCCAGGCTGACAAGACCTGAGTTATCCGCTTTGTAGCAGGATGACTGCTGTGATATTTCATCTTCCTCGCAAAGGACTGTTGGACAGTCAATTGCTTACTGGAAGTGGTGCAAGTGGTCTTCCGACTTCCCCTCTGGGATGACGATCGACTCCCAGCAGCAACAACAGCAGCACCAGCAGCAGTAGGCGTTACACTCAAGGGTGCATCGGAGGAATCCCAGGCAGGAGAGGACTCGTCAGACTTGCCAGTGACAAGGCCTGCAGGACTATTGGCTTTCCTGTGTAAGGTGGATATTGACACTGAGGGAGTTGGTGGTGTGGTTTGCAGGAGCTTGGTTACAAGTGGAAGGGATTTAGTGGTCAGTGGACTGCTTCCGCTGTCATCCAAAGTTTTTGAACTTGTCACTGACTTCTGATGAATGCGGACCAGGTGATGTATAAGGGAGGATGTTCCTAGGTGGTTAACGTCCTTACCCCTATTTATTACAGCTTGGCAAAGGCTACACACGGCTTGACACCTGTTGTCCGCATTTGTGTTTAAATAATTCCACACCGAAGAGGTGATTTTTTTTTGTATTTTGACCAGGCATGTCAATGGCCATATTCGTCCCACGGACAACAGGTGTCTCCCCGGGTGCCTGACTTAAACAAACCACCTCACCATTAGAATCCTCCTTGTCAATTTCCTCCTCAGCGCCAGCAACACCCATATCCTCATCCTGGTGTACTTCAACAGTGACATCTTCAATTTGACTATCAGGAACTGGACTGTGGGTGCTCCTTCCAGCACTTGCAGGGGGTGTGCAAATGGTGGAAGGCGCAAGCTCTTCCCGTCCAGTGTTGGGAAGGTCAGGCATCGCAACCGACACAATTGGACTCTCCTTGGGGATTTGTGATTTAGAAGAACGAACAGTTCTTTGCTGTGCTTTTGCCAGCTTAAGTCTTTTCATTTTTCTAGCGAGAGGATGAGTGCTTCCATCCTCATGTGAATCTGAACCACTAGCCATGAACATAGGCCAGGGCCTCAGCCGTTCCTTGCCACTCCGTGTCGTAAATGGCATATTGGCAAGTTTACGCTTCTCATCAGACGCTTTCAATTTAGATTTTTGGGTCATTTTACTGAACTTTTGTTTTTTGGATATTACATGCTCTCTACTATGACATTGGGCATCGGCCTTGGCAGACGACGTTGATGGCATTTCATCGTCTCGGCCATGACTAGTGGCAGCAGCTTCAGCACAAGGTGGAAGTGGATCTTGATCTTTCCCTATTTTAACCTCCACATTTTTGTTCTCCATTTTTTAATGTGTGGAATTATATGCCAGTATCAATAGCAATGGCCTACTACTATATATACTGCGCACAACTGAAATGCACCACAGGTATGGATGGATAGTATACTTGACGACACAGAGGTAGATAGAGCAGTGGCCTTCCGTACCGTACTGCTATATATACTGGTGATCACTGTCAGCAAAACTCTGCACTGTACTCCTCCTATATAATATACTGGTGGTCCCCAGTGCCCACAATAAAGCAGTGTGAGCACAAATATATGCAGCACACTGAGCACAGATATGGAGTGTTTTTCAGGCAGACAACATATACTGGTGGTCACTGGTCAGCAAAACACTGCACTGTACTCCTCCTATATAATATACTGGTGGTCCCCAGTGCCCACAATAAAGCAGTGTGAGCACAGATATATGCAGCACACTGAGCACAGATATGGAGTGTTTTTCAGGCAGACAACGTATACTGGTGGTCACTGGTCAGCAAAACTCTGCACTGTACTCCTCCTATATAATATACTGGTGGTCCCCAGTGCCCACAATAAAGCAGTGTGAGCACAGATATATGCAGCACACTGAGCACAGATATGGAGTGTTTTTCAGGCAGACAACGTATACTGGTGGTCACTGTCAGCAAAACTCTGCACTGTACTCCTCCTATATAATACAGCTGCTCCCCAGTCCCCACAATTAAGCAGTGTGAGCACAGATATATGCAGCACACTGAGCACAGATATGGAGTGTTTTTCAGGCAGACAACGTATACTGGTGGTCACTGGTCAGCAAAACTCTGCACTGTACTCCTCCTATATAATATACTGGTGGTCCCCAGTCCCCACAATTAAGCAGTGTGAGCACAGATATATGCAGCACACTGAACACAGATATGGAGTGTTTTTCAGGCAGACTACGTATACTGGTGGTCACTGGTCAGCAAAACTCTGCACTGTACTCCTCCTACATAATATACTGGTGGTCCCCAGTGCCCACAATAAAGCAGTGTGAGCACAGATATATGCAGCACACTGAGCACAGTAATGGATTGTTTTTCAGGCAGACAACGTAAACTGGTGGTCACTGTCAGCAAAACTCTGCACTGTTCTCCTCCTATATAATACAGCTGCTCCCCAGTCCCCACAATTAAGCAGTGTGAGCACAGATATATGCAGCACACTGAGCACAGATATGGAGTTTTTTTCAGGCAGACAACGTATACTGGTGGTCACTGTCAGCAAAACTCTGCACTGTACTCCTCCTATATAATACAGCTGCTCCCCAGTCCCCACAATTAAGCAATAAGCACAAATATTATTAATAAACGGAGAGGATCCGACAGCGGGAAGATGACGTTCGGGCGCGCTCGGGTTAACCGAGCCATACGGGAGAATCCGAGTATGCCTCGGACCCGTGTAAAATGGGTGAAGTTCGGGGGGGTTCGGTTTCCGAGTAACCGAACCCGCTCATCACTAATGAAAACCCCAATAACATACTGTACGGTATTTTTTCTCTGTTGGAGATAACATAATAAACACACAACTGACATACAGCTTATTATATAAATACATTTAGCAGCACATCTATGGAGTTGTCATACAGATGGGCCCTAGCTCATCGTACCTGCAGCTGCTAATAGTCTCGGATGTTTGCGGTGATTGCAGTGCCTGCAGGCAACCTTTTATCTGAATTTAACTTAATGGCTATCAGCCCGGCACCCATCACTCATGGGTTTTGGGGACAGCCTCGGGCTTCAGCCCTCGCCTTTGGGTGCCATTGAGGGGGAACCCCAGCCAGTGCTGACTAGTTGGGGGGTAAAGCCATGGTCGCAGGGATCTGTATAAATGTGTCCCCCAACTGTGGCATTATCTACTTTACTAGTGGAGACCGGTGCTGGTTTAAAAAATACGGGGACCCCTACGTCTTTTCTCTCTTGGTGCTGGTTCTTAAAATATTGGGGGACCCCTACGCATTTTTCCCTGGTATTTTAAGCACTGGGACCGTCTCAAAGAGCCCGGGGCTGGTTATGCTTAGGAGGAGGGATGCCACACAATTTTTTTTTGCAGATTTTAAACTCTTTCACACACTTTACACATTGAAACCCTACATGAATTTCAATGATCCGGCTCGGCTTCATTGTTTCATAATCTGCAGTGTTTTACAAAACTCCTCTGGATTATGAATGACATCAACATCGGTAAACTGGAACTGAACAAACATGGTAGTTTAGTAAATTACTGAATTTGTTTTAAAAAATGTGCAATTTTAAACTGCCAATGTCAGCCAAGATTGATATTGGCTGGAATCGGCTGAAACGAGGGAGCTTGGTAAATTGACCCCATAATGTCTACAACTCTCGAACAATTATTTTTTATTTATGTGGATGTTAAAAATAAATATCTCATGACAAATTGAAAAGTATCAATAATTGTTTGGACTAGAGATGTGCGGCTGGCACTTTTCGTGTTTTGTGTTTTGGTTCTAATTTCACTTTCGTGTTTTGGTTTTGGCTTGGTTTTGCCAAAACCACCTTTTCGTGTTTTGGTTTTGGATCTGGATGATTTTTGAAAAAAACATAAAAACAGCTAAAATCACAGAATTTGGGGGTAATTTTGCTCCTACGGTATTATTAACCTCAATATCATTCATTTCCACTCATTTCCAGTCTATTCTGAACACCTCCCAATATTGTTTTTAGGCCTAACGGTTGCACCGAGGTCACTGGATGACTAAGCTAAGCAACCCAAGTGGGCGGCACAAACACCTGGCCCATCTAGGAGTGGCACTGCAGTGTAAGACAGGAGGGCAAATATCAAAAAAATGGCCATAACAGCACATGATGCGAAGAAGAAAAAAAGGTGCACCGAGGTTGCTGTAGGCCTAAGCTAAGCGACACAATCACCTGGCCCATCTAGTAGTGTCACGCAGTGGCTGAATGTCGAGAGTGGGCTGCAATTGTTCGGTCCACTGGCAGCATCTCCAGTACGCTCCAGTCACAAAAATCTGCAATTGGTGGACTTATACGGCAGTACCCCAGGACTAATACAGCAGTACCCCTGGACTCATACTGCAGTGTCACACAGGATGGCACTTTTCAAAAACTAGGCCCCAAACAGCACCTCATGCAAAGATGTTGAAGAGGTGCAATGAGGTAGCTGTATGACTAAGCCAAGCAACACAAACAATTCCAACTGTAAGTATACGTCCAAATCACTGGAATTAAATGGCAAAATCTCGCTATCGCCTGCCTAGTGAAGTGGAATCTAGATAGATTTGGTACCGGGGACACAATACCTCCATCAATTGTCTAAATCCCACTGCACTAATGGCGGATACCGGGCACACATCTAACACCAACATAAGTGTCAAGGCCTCAGTTATGATTTGTGATACCATCTTAGAATGCACAGTTCTTTTCTGTGCTTTTTCCAGCTTAACTCTTTTCATTTTTCTAGCGGGAGGATGAGGGCTTCCATCGTCATGTGAAGCTGAACCACTAGTCATGAACATAGGCCAGGGCCTCAGCCGTTCCTTGCCACTCCGTGTCGTAAAAGGCATATTGTCAAGTTTACGTTTCTCCTCAGACCATTTCAATTTCTTTTTTTCGGTCTTTTTACTGAACTTTGGCTTTTTGGATTTTACATGCCCTCTACTATCACATTGGGCATCGGCTTTGGCAGACGACGTTGATGGCATTTCATCGTCTATGTCATGGCTAGTGGCAGCAGCTTCAGCACTAGGAAGAAGTGGTTCTAGATCTTTCCCTATTTTATCCTCCAAATTTTTGTTCTCCATTATTTTTGGGGAGTTATATAAGACAAGGGCCCTTATTCCGAGTTGTTCACTCGCTAGCTGCTTTTAGCAGCATTGCACACGCTAAGCCGCCACCCTCTGGGAGTGTATCTTAGCATAGCAGAATTGCGAACGAAAGATTAGCAGAATTGCGAATAGAAAATGCTTAGCAGTTTCTGAGTAGCTCCAGACTTACTCAGCCATTGCGATCAGTTCAGTCAGTTTCGTTTCTGGTTTGACATCACAAACACACCCAGCGTTCGCCCAGACACTCCCCCGTTTCTTCAGACACTCCCGCGTTTTTCCCAGAAATGCCAGCGTTTTTTCGCACACGCCCAGAAACACCCACTTCCTGTCAATCACAGTACGATCTCCAGAACGATGAAAAATCCTCATTATGCCGTGAGTAAAATACCTAACTTTTGTGTAAAATAACAAAGCACATGCGCTCTGCGAACCTTGCTCATGCGCAGTAAGCGACTAATCGCAATATAGCGAAAATCGGCAACGAGCGAACAACTCGGAATGACCCCCAATATGCGGCACAGGAATGACTGGAATGACTGATGGCCAGGACACTACCACTGGTCTGATGCAGCACAACACAACAACACTGTAAGGGACTTGTTATTATTATTATTATTATTATTATACGGCAGCAGTGGATATATAGCAGCAGCGTATACCACTGTGACTGCCTCGTCACTGGAATGACTGATGGACAGGACGACACTACCACTGGTCTGATGCACAACACAACAACACTGTAAGGGACTTGTGGTTGTCGTTATAATTATTATACGGCAGCAGTGGACATATAGCAGCAGCGTATATCGTCACTGGAATGACTGATGAACAGGACACTACCACTGGTCTGATGCAGCACAACACAACAACACTTTATACAGCTACACTGGGTATATGGCAGCAGAGAACACCAACACTGTGACTGGCTGGACTGATGCAGCACAATACACTGACTGCACTGGACTGGACAGCACAACACAACACAGCACCACTTTATACAGCTACACTGGCAGGAGAGGACACCAATGCTGTGACTGGCTGGACTGATGTAGCACAATACACTGACTACACTGGACTGGACTGAGCAGCACAACACAGCACAAGACTCACCACCCCACTTTCCTGCCCTCACACACACACTGAACACTGAGGACACGTCCTCTCAATACACTCGCCGAGACTGGAGTACAAATGGCCACAACGCGCGGCTCCTTATATGGATTCCAAATCCTGCGAGAATCCGACAGCGGGATGATGACGATTTGCCGCGTTCGGGTTTCCGAGTCAGGCGGGAAAATCTGAGCCTGACTCAGATCCGGGCTCGAGACGTGAAGTTCGGTAGAGTTCGGTTCTCTGAGAACCGAACCCGCTCATCTCTAGTTTGGACATACTTATAGTAAACAATCCTAGAAATGTCTTTAGTAGACATTAAAAAATTATTAATAAGCCAATTACTCCCATGTAGAACTAGTTGATGGGAAGCTGATGTGTCGGTCTAAAAGGCTTTCGCAATTATGATCAGCTCTCCCAAGCTTCTGCAATAAAACTGCTGCATCATATATACATATATGTAGTTATTACTGTTTGTTTTTTTTTCAAACATAACATAGAGGTTTAAATAAATAATATATAAAACATGTAGGTGTATTAAAATTTGGAGAGCGATAAAGTGAAGAGAAATAAAGTACTAAGCAATTCGCTTCTACAGGCTGGGTTTGAAAAATGACAGGGACTGATTGGTCTGTACTTTTTCTTTACACTTAATCTCTTTCTAAGCATAGGCAAATGCATGGGGGCTTTCCGGTTCCCTGGAAACCCCCTTCTTATGGCAATTGCCTCAAATTATGACAGTAATAGCAATGGTATATAATACGGTTACAAGAGCTGCAGCCACATTATCCAGGGACAGAGCAGAGCTGCTGCACATGCCCAATAGTAGCAGCTTCTTCTAACAAGTTTGCTGTGTGTGTTAATCTGAGTCCTCACTCAGTGCACTGGACCAGAGAGTAGGTACTAGGAAGATGAGACAGGGGCCTTACCATGAGGTGGGAGATGTGTGCATGGAAGGTGCAGTACTGGTTCTATTATTATGGTATGTTTATACTTTTCCCGACCACTTATTTATATTTTTTAAATGTTTGATATAGCCTATACTAGAGACCATCTATAGTTAGAGACCATCTATAGTGTTAAATATTAATACCGTATTCCATACAGTATCCAGCAGTGTGTAAACAGACTAGTGAAGTGCACCGGACATTTTTCGGGTTTTGTGTTTTGGTTTTGGATTCGGTTCCGCGGCCGTGTTTTGGATTCGGACGCGTTTTGGCAAAACCTCCCTGAAAATTTTTTGTCGGATTCGGGTGTGTTTTGGATTCGGGTGTTTTTTTACAAAAAACCCTCAAAAACAGCTTAAATCATAGAATTTGGAGGTCATTTTGATCCCATAGTATTATTAACCTCAATAACCATAATTTCCACTCATTTCCAGTCTATTCTGAACACCTCACACCTCACAATTTTATTTTTAGTCCTAAAATTTGCACCAAGGTCGCTGGATGACTAAGCTAAGCGACCCAAGTGGCCGACACAAACACCTGGCCCATCTAGGAGTGGCACTGCAGTGTCAGACAGGATGGCACTTCAAAAAATAGTCCCCAAACAGCACATGATGCAAAGAAAAAAAGAGGTGCGCCAAGGTCGCTGTGTGACTAAGCTAAGCGACCCAAGTGGCCGACACAAACAACTGGCCCATCTAGGAGTGGCATTGCAGTGTCAGACAGGATGGCAGATTTATAAAATAGTCCCCAAACAGCACATGATGCAAAGAAAAAAAGAGGTGCAATGAGGTAGCTGTGTGGCTAAGCTAAGCGACCCAAGTGGCCGACACAAACACCTGGCCCATCTAGGAGTGGCACTGCAGTGTCAGACAGGATGGCAGATTTAAAAAATAGTCCCCAAACAGCACATGATGCAAAGAAAAAAAGAGGTGCACCAAGGTCGCTGGATGGTTAAGCTAAGCGACACAAGTGGCCGACACAAACAACTGGCCCATCTAGGAGTGGCACTACAGTGTCAGACAGGATTGCAGATTTAAAAAATAGTCCCCAAACAGCACATGATGCAAAGATAAATTAAAGAAAAAAAGAGGTGCAAGATGGAATTGTCCTTGGGCCCTCCCACCCACCCTTATGTTGTATAAACAGGACATGCACACTTTAACAAACCCATCATTTCAGCGACAGGGTCTGTCACACGACTGTGACTGAAATGACTGGTTGGTTTGGGCCCCCACCAAAAAAGAAGCAATCAATTTCTCCATGCACAAACTGGCTCTACAGAGGCAAGATGTCTACCTCCTCCTCATCGTCCGATTCCTCACCCCTTTCACTGTGTATATCCCCCTCCTCACAGATTATTAATTCGTCCCCACTGGAATCCACCATCTCAGGTCCCTGTGTACTTTCTGGAGGCAATTGCTGGTGAATGTCTCCACGGAGGAATTGATTATAATTCATTTTGATGAACATCATCTTCTCCACATTTTCTGGAAGTAACCTCGTACACCGATCGCTGACAAGGTGAGCGGCTGCACTAAACACTCTTTCGGAGTACACACTGGAGGGGGGCAACTTAGGTTAAATAAAGCCAGTTTGTGCAAGGGCCTCCAAATTGCCTCTTTTTCCTGCCAGTATACGTACTGCGGGAGGCAATACATCTACCCAGTGGGCTGTCACAGTCATATAGTCCTGAGTCTGCCCTGCTCCACTTGTCCGTGGTTAAGTGGACATTGGGTACAACTGCATTTTTTAGCACACTGGTGACTCTTTTTCTGAGGTCTGTGTACATTCTCGGTATCGCCTGCCTAGAGAAATGGAACCTAGATGGTATTTGGTACCGGGGACACAGTACCTCAAGCAAATCTCTAGTTTCCTGTGAATTAACGGTGGATACCGGAAACACGTTTAACACCGCCCAGGCTGCCAAGGCCTGAGTTATCCGCTTTGCAGCAGGATGACTGCTGTGATATTTCATCTTCCTCGCAAAGGACTGTTGGACAGTCAATTGCTTACTGGACTTCCCCTCTGGGATGACGATTGACTCCCAGCAGCAACAACAGCAGCGCCAGCAGCAGTAGGCGTTACACTCAAGGATGCATCGGAGGAATCCCAGGCAATAGAGGACTCGTCAGACTTGACAGTGACATGGCCTGCAGGACTATTGGCTTTCCTGTCTAAGGAGGAAATTGACACTGAGGGAGTTGGTGGTGTGGTTTGCAGGAGCTTGGTTACAAGAGGAAGGGATTTAGTTGTCAGTGGACTGCTTCCGCTGTCACCCAAAGTTTTTGAACTTGTCAATGACTTCTGATGAATGTGCTCCAGGTGACGTATAAGGGAGGATGTTCCTAGGTGGTTAACATCCTTACCCCTACTTATTACAGCTTGACAAAGGCAATACACGGCTTGACAAATGTTGTCCGCATTTCTGTTGAAATAATTCCACACCGAAGAGGTGATTTTTTTTTTGTAATTTGACCAGGCATGTCAATGGCCATATTCGTCCCACGGACAACATGTGTCTCCCCGGGTGCCTAACTTAAACAAACCACCTCACCATCAGAATCCTTCTTGTCAATTTCCTCCTCAGCGCCAGCAATACCCATATCCTTATCCTGGTGTACTTCAACAGTGACATCTTCAATTTGACTATCAGGAACTGGACTGCGGGTGCTCCTTCCAGCACTTGCAGGGGGCGTGCAAATGGTGGAAGGCGCCACCTCTTCCCGTCCAGTGTTGGGAAGGTCAGGCATCGCAACCAACACAATTGGACTCTCCTTGGGGATTTGTGATTTAGAAGAACGCATAGTTCTTTGCTGTGCTTTTGCCAGCTTAAGTCTTTTCATTTTTCTAGTGGGAGGATGAGTGCTTCCATCCTCATGTGAAGCTGACCCACTAGTCATGAGGAACATAGGACAGGGCCTCAGCCGTTCCTTGCCACTCCATGTCGTAAATGGCATATTGGCAAGTTTACGCTTCTCCTCAGACGCTTTTAATTTAGATTTTTGGGTAATTTTACTGAACTTTTGTTTTTTGGATTTTACATGCTCTCTACTATGACATTGGGCATCGGCCTTGGCAGACGACGTTGATAACATTTCATCGTCTCGGCCATGACTAGTGGCAGCAGCTTCAGCACGAGGTGGAAGTGGATCTTGATCTTTCCCTATTTTAACCTCTACATTTTTGTTCTCCATTTTTGAATGTGTGGAATTATATGCCAGTAATATATCAATACCAATGGCGTACTGTACCGTACTGCTATATATTATATACTGGTGGTCAGCAAAATTATGCACTGTTCTCCTACTACTGCGCACAACAACTAAAATGCACCACAGGTATGGATGGATAGTATACTTGACGACACAGAGGTAGGTAGAGCAGTGGACTACTGTACCGTACTGCTATATATTATATACTGGTGGTCAACAAAATTATGCACTGAAATCCTACTACTGCGCACAACAACTAAAATGCACCACAGGTATGGATGGATAGTATACTTGACGACACAGAGGTAGGTAGAACAGTGGACTACTGTACCGTACTGCTATATATTATATACTGGTGGTCAGCAAAATTATGCACTGTCCTACTACTGCGCACAACAACTAAAATGCACCACAGGTACGGATGGATAGTATACTTGACGTCACAGAGGTAGGTAGAGCAGTGGACTACTGTACTGTACTGATATAATACTGGTGGTCACTGGTCAGCAAAATTCTGCACTGTCCTCATGCTATATACTAAAATGCAGCACAGATATGGAGCATTTTTCAGGCAGAGAATGTATAATACTGGTGGTCACTGGTCAGCAAAACTCTGCACTGTCCTCCTACTATATAGTACTGGTGGTCCCCAGTCCCCACAATAAAGCACACTGAGCACAGATATTTGCAGCACACTGAGCACAGATATGGAGCGTTTTTCAGGCAGAGAGCGTAGATATTTTCAGCACACTGAGCACAGATATTTGCAAGCACACTGAGCACAGATATTTGCAGCACACTGAGCACAGATATTTGCAGCACACTGAACACAACTGAGAGAACGCTGCACACGTCCTCTACCTATCATCTCCAATGCACGAGTGAAAATGGCGGCAACGCGCGGCACCTTATATAGAAAACGAATCTCGCGAGAATCCGACAGCGGGATGATAACGTTCGGCCGCGCTCGGGTTAACCGAGCAAGGCGGGAGGATCCGAGTCTGCCTCGGACCCCTGTAAAATGGGTGAAGTTCGGGGGGGGGGGGCTTCGGATTCCGAAGAACCGAACCCGCTCATCTCTAAAAAAGACCAATGTTTACATTAATGTCCAGGGTTGTTATTAGGTTCTTTGCTGCTCCCCCAGACTCCCGCACTTGCTCTAGTGTTCCGCAGAGTTGGAGATTGTAGACTTCATGTGGAAACCCCCCTCTAGATATCCTGTGTTTGCCACTGCTAAGCTTTGATAAATTTCCCGCTAAGTGCAGATGATTGTACCAGCAGTGCAGCTATCTAGATGGTTATAATTAAAACCACATAATGGGCATTTTTAATCTAGCGGCTAAATTGCTAAAATCTCTCCGCTGCCCACAACTTACAGGCTGTTACACTTAGTCCAAGGTGTCAAGAGTACATGTGTGCCTGTGGATGTACAGTATTCATGGGCGGATTGGGCCACAGTGAAAGTGAGAAAGCTTCCACTAGGCTGGTCCCATACCTCTCTGGCGAGCCGGCTTATTCCACACCAAATCAGCACAGATTTCAGACTTACCATTTCAGATTGTGATGAAATTTGGCATCATAAATGCTGACATGGGTATAAAAAAACAAACCCAAATGGTAGGCTGATATGTACGGTTTTGAAGTTATATGCCTTTGAAGCTGCAATTGTGATATAAATTTTTTTTTACGTGCAGCTCACCTAATTGAGCTAGAGAGTTGAGCAAGGTCTCATTTCAAACCCTTTTTTATGACCTTTCATATGATATACAACAAAGCAGTATGTTTCAATGAAAAGTAAAAATTAAAACATTTTCAAAAACCAAGTGGAGAGATACTCCATGTGGAAAAATACTTCAATTATGTAAAATAAGCCTGCTTTTGACATTTACCTGGACCATTACAAGTGGTCCAGGGACAGGATAAATTTGGGTGGGCTTTAAATAGTGAAGAAAAGGCCATTGGTCACTAAGTTAAGCCTACCCACCCATGACAGATCCCACCACTTCAACAGACCCTCCATTAGGGCTGCTTCCATAAATTTCCTGGGCTGTCTTCCATCCCACTCCACCCCTGACAGTATTTAAAAGAGGTCAAAAAGAACTGGAGAGGAGGTGATTACATCTCCAGAATCAATAAGGAAGAACTGTGCATGATGATTAATTTAGGGACACTGGCCCCCAAAGGGCTCAACATTGACAACGAAATTAGGTCTGTCATATGCAAATGAAGAACATATCCCATTTCAATTCAATTCAACAGCAGCTACATTCACTATTCTATGATATTCTTACATCAAAGTAGTGACAGGCATTGGTTAATGCTGTAGAGGGTTAATCATTATTCTCATGCCTTTGAACATAGCCTCAAAATATCCCAAGGTTCATTATTTTGAGTATTAACACCATTCTGCAAGTTTGATTCATATAACTGCTATATTGTAACTTTATATATATCCTTTTCACTACGGATATATTTTTCCATTATTTTCCTTTTTTCAATACTGGGCACACTCTAAAGCACTGTGATGATGTCACATCCTCCCATAAACTTTGATTGACAAGCTGTGAGCCAATCACAAAGCCAGATAATACTGGGCACACTCTAAAGCACTGTGATGATGTCACATCCTCCCATAAACTTTGATTGACAAGCTGTGAGCCAATCACAAAGCCAGATAATACTGGGCACACTCTAAAGCACTGTGATGATGTCACATCCTCCCATAAACTTCGATTGACAAGCTGTGAGCCAATCACAAAGCCAGATCAGAGGACCAATGGGAATTGATCCCACCCTATCAGGACACCTTAAATTCCTGCAACCTAAACACACAAATGACTCCCAGAGGAAGACCCTAACAGGTCGAAACGCGTTGGAGCTACCCATCTATACTACATTGGACTGAGGACGAATATTCACTACAAAGAAGGACAGTACTGCTAATCCTTTCCGCAAACCATCCGGTCACGTGATCCTGAGTTCCGGAAGCAACCGGTTGCCAGGCGACGGAAGAAGCCCGAGACAGCGGAGAGTGGAAGGCGGAGGGGAAGGGAGAAGGTAAGTCCCTGTAGGAGGAGGAGAGGCGCAGCCAGCCGCTCGGAGAGCTCCGGCCGGGTCCACTTCGCCTCTGTGACAGGCGCACACCCCAGGTCAGCGGCCCCACAGAGCGGGCCTGATTCGGGCGCTCTACTGTGGGACGTGCTGCAGGAGGAATAGCGCCAGTCCAGGGTCCTTATTCTCCACTCTAACCAAAGCATACACTACCGCTGTCAACTGTTCATCACTTCACAAGAGAATCCTTCACTTCAGAGCACAGATTAGCGGGACGCCGCTGTCTGTATAGACTTGTAAACCGTTTGGACTTTAGTACATATTATCATTAATATTTTTTTGTGGCATTTTTTTTTTTTTTCCGACTTTACAAAGATTACAGCATTTGTTCTTTCAATTGAACCTTGCACTTCAGAATTTAAGCTCAAACCAGGAGCGTGCCCCAATCACTGATTGACTTTTAAACCGAATTTATACCTGTTGGGAAAGAAAGTATCTCAGCATCTTAGAATAAACAACCTTAAGTATATTACCTGCTTTTTCATTATTGATTTTAGTTTTACTTTATAACCGTACATTCACCACTACAAATAGGGTTTGAGCGCTGGTTCCCTGTGGATTTATCCACATCTGTATACTTACCATTTAAGGGGGGGTGGGACACCCCTCATTACCAGCAGCACACCCCGCCTCAGATTAACACCTCAGTGCGCAGAGAACCCATTTCTGTATATCTGCAATTCTTGTTCCGAATCTGCTGCAAGAGGTTAACCACATACCCTTATGGGTATTCTAGACAACCAACAGGATAGGGAACTTAGAGCCCATACACTTTTCGCACAATTTAACGACACTCCCACCATTACACATAACACCAGTGCTTTCTTCAAACACTTTACACAGCTGGAGAAACTGATTACAAAAGAGAACAAGTTATGGTGGGATGTTCAAACACTGAACTGGTATCAAGCTAACAAGGTTATACCAAAGGGTCTGAAATTAAAGAAGGCACCAGCATTACACAACCCAGATCCAACTTTCATCAACAGATGGAACACGATTTTGAATGATTGCTCACACCAACTAATACAGCTCCTTATAGACACTCACACTGGAGAACTAACCAGACTAGAAACAAGTATCAAACAATTGAATGTGCAGCTTGAACCATTCGAACAGGATCAGGAATTTCACACACTAACAGAACTCACTCTCAGTAGGGTAAGACAAGGAGAGGAGAAAATAATATTAGTCAAGAAAAATAAGATACTCAGGGACAAATTTGGTATACATCACAAAACACGACCAAAGAACAGAACCAAAGGTACACAAAAACAATGGCATACTAACATTACAAACAAGGTGACAGCGGACAACATTCAGAAACCAGGAAATCCCAGGACACCCATTTACAAAAGATTAATATTAACATATCAACAGTACATGACAAAGTTATACTCAAAAACCCCCAAAGAAACTTGCAAGAATCTACAACATAAGACAATCGATACATCACTGGATTCCACTACCAGTACAGACTGTGACACTTCCTTCTCTGTATACGACATTGAAGAGGAAATACCACACAAACTAGCGAGACACTCTCTAGAACAAGGGTGGCTGGACACTGAGTTAGCAGCACTTAACTCCTTACCTCTACACATAGACCAAACCGAAAAGAACACACTCACCGCTACAATTAACATTGAGTCAGCAGAGGTTGGCACATTACTCCAATGTGCAGATCAGGATTTTTTAGAAACAATGACAGACCGCATCTACCAGGAAGGGTCTGTCATAACACACAACAAATCATCGAAAAGGAAACTGTCAGAACCAGACGAGGATGCAGGGGAGGACAAAAAAGGCAGACACGGGCCGTGACTAACACTGACAAGAAAGGACAAGGGATCTTCAACCTTAGTAACGTCATCTTAGACACTCACCAAGTTAGTGCCCTGGATAAGGGAATCAAATTTGCACCAACTAGATCACTCAATAAATTTGAAACCTACATGGACATCCAAAAATTCACCCGCAAACTGACACTCAAGAAATTTTTTCATAAGACACCGATACCGCAACATAAACCCACCAGCAATGACCCATTTGTACATACCAGTTTAAAACCCAAATCACAGTTCTATCCCAGCTACATGACGGGCAACCACATAGCCACATTTACCAGCATGGTGGAAAAGGACATCATGAAACTAGATAGACAGAATCCCAGGCCCAGACAATTGAACATGACCAATAAGGAAAGGAGAGCCATCTCTGATCTAAGTAAAAATACTGATATAATCATAAAGCCAGCTGATAAGGGAGGGGGGATAGTACTTCTCAATAAAGCGGACTACATGGAGGAGGCGAATAGGATCCTTAATGACACTAACACCTATAAGAAACTTAAAGGAGACCCCACAACCTTGTTCAAACAACAATTACAAACTCTACTCAAAGAGGGACTAGACATAGGCATTCTATCCACACAGGAACACACTTACCTGGATACACAACATCCCATAATACCGGTATTTTATTACTTACCAAAAATTCATAAACATCCTACCAAACCACCAGGTAGACCTATTATTTCCGGCATAGGTTCCATCAGTTCCAATCTATCACAGTACATTGACACTTTCCTGCAGCTGTATGTTAAACAGCAAAAATCGTACCTCAAAGATACCACGGACATCCTACAGAAACTGCAATCTATTTCATGGGAAGACAATTATTGGCTAGCTACAAGCGATGTAACATCCTTGTACTCAGTTATAGATCACACACAGGGACGACGTAGCATACAACATTTCCTAGACAACGACCCAGACATGAAGATAGAACAGCGGGAATTCATTCTAGGAGGAATAGACTACATACTGACTCACAACTATGTCTGGTTCGATAACGATTTCTTTCTGCAAACCACAGGGACCGCCATGGGGACGAGATTTGCGCCAAGTTACGCAAACCTCTTTATGAGTAAATGGGAAGACGACATCATATGGTCAGACCCAGACCTTGGCGCAAATCTCGTCCTCTGGACCAGGTATATAGATGATGTCTTTTTCATCTGGAAAGGGGACGAACAATCACTTAAGAGCTTTCTATCACATCTCAACAGCAATGACCGCAATCTGCAATTCACCTCACATTACAGTCAAGAAAAGGTGGAATTTCTAGATCTCAATATCTTTGTAAAGGAAGGGACGTTGCACACCAACACATTCAATAAAGCAGTTGATGTAAATAGCTTTATACTAGCCTCAAGTGGACATCATCCTACCTGGCTCAACGGTATCCCGATGGGCCAGTTTAAAAGACTTAGACGCAACTGCTCTAGGCTAAATGATTACGACACACAGGGACACACCCTGAGTGAAAGATTCAAAGAGAAAAATTATCACCCTGACTTGGTAAAAAGGGCCTTTGACACAGTTCGAGCAAATGATCGCTCAACACTTTTGGACTACAAGGACAAATCTGCACAAAAAAATATGACTGAAGGACCTATATTCATCACACAATATTCTGACCAGGCACATAAAGTCAAGAAGATCCTCAAAAAACACTGGCCAATATTACTACAAGATGACACCTTGGCAGAGATACTACCACAGAATCCTAAGGTAGTATACAAAAAAGCTCCAGACATTAAACAAAAACTTATACATAGCTGCATACCTCCGACAAACACCACACAGACTACCATTGATGGCTCACATAGCAAAGGAGGGTTTTTCCATTGCGGGACATGTGTAGGTTGTAAGGTAACCAATTCCAGGAGTACTACACCAACATATAGCATAATATCTGAGGCGAATACACATGAGTATAAGATAAGGGATAGGTTGACATGCCACAGCAAGGGCATTATATACATCCTCCAATGCCCATGTGTTAAACAATACGTAGGAAGAACAATACGACCACTGAAAGTCAGAATTGGGGAACACGTACGCAACATTAGGAAAGGCACAGAAGACCACCCATTATCCCAACATTTCAAAGAGTTTCACAACTCAAACCCTGCTCTACTTAAGTTCACTGGTGTAAAAGAGGTCAAAAAGAACTGGAGAGGAGGTGATTACATCTCCAGAATCAATAAGGAAGAACTGTGCATGATGATTAATTTAGGGACACTGTACTCAGGGCTCAACATTGACAACGAAATTAGGTCTGTCATATGCAAATGAAGAACATATCCCATTTCAATTCAATTCAACAGCAGCTACATTCACTATTCTATGATATTCTTACATCAAAGTAGTGACAGGCATTGGTTAATGCTGTAGAGGGTTAATCATTATTCTCATGCCTTTGAACATAGCCTCAAAATATCCCAAGGTTCATTATTTTGAGTATTAACACCATTCTGCAAGTTTGATTCATATAACTGCTATATTGTAACTTTATATATATCCTTTTCACTACGGATATATTTTTCCATTATTTTCCTTTTTTCAATACTGGGCACACTCTAAAGCACTGTGATGATGTCACATCCTCCCATAAACTTTGATTGACAAGCTGTGAGCCAATCACAAAGCCAGATAATACTGGGCACACTCTAAAGCACTGTGATGATGTCACATCCTCCCATAAACTTTGATTGACAAGCTGTGAGCCAATCACAAAGCCAGATAATACTGGGCACACTCTAAAGCACTGTGATGATGTCACATCCTCCCATAAACTTTGATTGACAAGCTGTGAGCCAATCACAAAGCCAGATAATACTGGGCACACTCTAAAGCACTGTGATGATGTCACATCCTCCCATAAACTTCGATTGACAAGCTGTGAGCCAATCACAAAGCCAGATCAGAGGACCAATGGGAATTGATCCCACCCTATCAGGACACCTTAAATTCCTGCAACCTAAACACACAAATGACTCCCAGAGGAAGACCCTAACAGGTCGAAACGCGTTGGAGCTACCCATCTATACTACATTGGACTGAGGACGAATATTCACTACAAAGAAGGACAGTACTGCTAATCCTTTCCGCAAACCATCCGGTCACGTGATCCTGAGTTCCGGAAGCAACCGGTTGCCAGACGACGGAAGAAGCCCGAGACAGCGGAGAGTGGAAGGCGGAGGGGAAGGGAGAAGGTAAGTCCCTGTAGGAGGAGGAGAGGCGCAGCCAGCCGCTCGGAGAGCTCCGGCCGGGTCCACTTCGCCTCTGTGACAGGCGCACACCCCAGGTCAGCGGCCCCACAGAGCGGGCCTGATTCGGGCGCTCTACTGTGGGACGTGCTGCAGGAGGAATAGCGCCAGTCCAGGGTCCTCATTCTCCACTCTAACCAAAGCATACACTACCGCTGTCAACTGTTCATCACTTCACAAGAGAATCCTTCACTTCAGAGCACAGATTAGCGGGACGCCGCTGTCTGTATAGACTTGTAAACCGTTTGGACTTTAGTACATATTATCATTAATATTTTTTTGTGGCATTTTTTTTTTTTTTTCGACTTTACAAAGATTACAGCATTTGTTCTTTCAATTGAACCTTGCACTTCAGAATTTAAGCTCAAACCAGGAGCGTGCCCCAATCACTGATTGACTTTTAAACCGAATTTATACCTGTTGGGAAAGAAAGTATCTCAGCATCTTAGAATAAACAACCTTAAGTATATTACCTGCTTTTTCATTATTGATTTTAGTTTCACTTTATAACCGTACATTCACCACTACAAATAGGGTTTGAGCGCTGGTTCCCTGTGGATTTATCCACATCTGTATACTTACCATTTAAGGGGGGGTGGGACACCCCTCATTACCAGCAGCACACCCCGCCTCAGATTAACACCTCAGTGCGCAGAGAACCCATTTCTGTATATTATGTAAAATAAGCCTGCTTTTGACATTTACCTGGACCATTACAAGTGGTCCAGGGACAGGATAAATTTGGGTGGGCTTTAAATAGTGAAGAAAAGGCCATTGGTCACTAAGTTAAGCCTACCCACCCATGACAGATCCCACCACTTCAACAGACCCTCCATTAGGGCTGCTTCCATAAATTTCCTGGGCTGTCTTCCATCCCACTCCACCCCTGACAGTATTTATCTGACAACTGCATACCTCCCAACATGTCCCCATTCCAGGAGGGTCAAAATGCTCTATTCCTGGACCTATTAATTTATGATTGCCATCACCTGTGTTGAGACAACTTTCCTATCAAATAACTAGTTCAACTCTCTTTTGAAATGGATCATGGTATGCAGCATAGTTCCTAGGTGCACAGGTGGTACTGTTATAATCATATGCTCATATACTCATACTGTATATTCAAATATATATGTATAGTACAATGCTCCCATAGAAAGAAAATAAAAATGAGTGAATTTATTTGAACTTGCGGAAAAGTTTGTTTTTATGTAGAATGATTGTTTATAGACTCATTCTTTTTATGTGCCTGTGAATTATTTTGATACAGGTGAGATAACCGTTTATCTAGTATAATAATTGGATACTGTTACATATCTATTTAGGACTGTAAAAGAAATAATAATGACAACAATTGAGTTGAAGCCGATACAATTTTCCGGCAGTTGGTATGTCACTGCCCTCTCATTGTGCCTAGGATGTTCTCAAATACCATCCTCTGAAGATGGACTTCTCAGCAAGTTCAAAATGCTTTCACAGCGGGAATGAAATTTACAGTGTTCTCAGAAAATGTTTGGAGACTCCAATAACATACAGAGAACAAATACACTTTTTATGGTCCAGTGGATATTAATCTGACTTTTCCATAGAGAGACAAAACTGATGGAATTTAAAAAAACGTTATGCTGCCAGGGCACCATGCCAGCATGTGGAGGTCAGTCTGCATTTCATTAAACTACATTTTTTTTTATCTTTAATACTTTCCAGAATGAAAGTGGATTTGATTTATAAAGCACAGATGAAAAGAAACAAAAAATTAGCAGTGTGCACATAAGTTACCACAAGAGGGTCTGTTTTTGTGGAGGAGCAGCAGTTTGGGAAGGCTGAGGAGAGGTCAACAGTGTATGTCTGTTCCTTGCAAATATGGAGGTAGTGCCCAGACAACTACTGTAGTTTTGTGGAATTACATTTTCAAAGAGCATCTACTGAAATGAGATAATATGCAGTGGATTGGGTGCATCTTGCTGCATGGAGTGGTGTACAGCCAGAGGCATAACCAGCTTTGACATGGGAGTATAAAGTGCAAAATAGGTGCTCCATGCCCATTCAGATTACAATATTAATGTAGGTGCATGCCTCCTAAGTATAATAAATAGGTGGCAGCCATACCAATGACTTATTACAGCACCTCTCCACGTTTCTCTTATATGGCCCATTGCCCTCTTCCCAAATGCATTTCATATGGCATTAACCTCTTCAGCCCAGAATTATTCAACTATAAAAGTGTTTATAGTGCTATATATAAATTATTTTATCATTTGTTTTAGGCTTACTTTTACAGAATTCTTAATTCTCATAACATGCCTTTTATCAGGCTCTAAGGCCTCTTTCCTCTCCTTACAGGTGGCAAGCTATCTTCACTCCACAGCAGATCCCAGGCTGTTCTCCAGTGAATGTGTCACCTCTTTGTGATAGCAGCAGTAGCAGCAGGTCTCCTTGTGAGATATGTGCCTGCTCTGCTGCAGGCTATTATCACAGTCTCACATTCTGAGTAAGACGGTCTGCTGGGACCGGTAGTTTCTGTTTACAGCCTACATGTCACTGAACTCAGGTGCCGGGGAGCCACTTTGGTACCAGCTGCATAGGTGCAATTTTAAAGATTTATTCAGCAGGGGTTTGTCCCCTGTACCCCCTGGGTATACCACTGCATACAGCTATATACACTTTACAAAAGCACTTCTTACAGTCCAAAGCCAAATGTGTGCGCTTGTCACATTTCGTGCCTGGTGGCGAGCTTTGCTCGCCCCACTAATATATTCCCCTTCGGGTGGTGGCGTGAACCACAACCCAAGTGGGAACTAGGGGCTGTGGTCGGGATTACGACTGGAGGCATTTCGACGGCTGTCGGTATTCCGGTGTCGGCCTCCTGAGTGCCGGGATCCCGACAGCTGGTAAATTAACTGCATCCCCCTGGTATTCTCATTAATTAAAATACAGAAGAAGTACCATCACGATATTTGGCATGTCAAAATCAGAGCCACACTTTAGATGATGTACAGACATAAGCAATATGAAGCGCAACATCTGGTTTTGCTATAGTGCAGTTTTCACCCATTGATAAATCTCTATCAAAACTTTAAGGGGAACATGTACTAAGCAGTGATAAAAGTGGAGAAGTGAGCCAGTGGAGAAGCTGCCCATAGCAACCAATCAGCTGCTCTGTATACTTTTATAGTATGCAAATTATAAATGTTACGTCAATGCTGATTGGTTGCCATAGGCAGCTTCTCCACTGGCTCACTTCTCCACTTTTATCACTGCTTAGTAAATCTCCCTCTGTATCATTTGCAGTAGAAGTCAAGTGTGCTTTGTAAATGCAAATGCTTTGTATACAAGTATTGCAGACAATCCGCACTTGGGATGGGCGCCCAGCATCCACTACGGACTACGAGAAATAGAATTACCGGTGAGTAAATTCTTATTTTCTCTGACGTCCTAGTGGATGCTGGGGACTCCGTAAGGACCATGGGGATTATACCAAAGCTCCCAAACGGGCGGGAGAGTGCGGATGACTCTGCAGCACCGAATGAGAGAACTCAAGGTCCTCCTCAGCCAGGGTATCAAATTTGTAGAATTTAGCAAACGTGTTTGCCCCTGACCAAGTTGCAGCTCGGCAAAGTTGTAAAGCCGAGACCCCTCGGGCAGCCGCCCAAGATGAGCCCACCTTCCTCGTGGAATGGGCTTTCACTGATTTAGGATGCGGCAATCCAGCCGCAGAATGCGCCAGCTGAATTGTGCTACAAATCCAGCGAGCAATAGTCTGCTTAGAAGCAGGAGCACCTATTTTGTTGGGTGCATACAGGATAAAAAGCGAGTCAGTTTTCCTGACTCCAGCCGTCCTGGAAACATAAATTTTCAAGGCCCTGACTACGTCCAGTAACTTGGAATCCTCCAAGTCCCTAGTAGCCGCAGGCACTACAATAGGTTGGTTCAAGTGAAAATGAAAAGCTGATACCACCTCAGGGAGAAACTGGGGACGAGTCCTCAATTCCGCCCTATCCATATGGAAAATCAGATAAGGGCTTTTACATGACAAAGCCGTAAATTCTGACACACGCCTGGCCGACGCCAAGGCCAATAACATGACCACTTTCCACGTGAGATATTTCAGATCCACAGTTTTAAGTGGCTAAAAACCAATGTGATTTTAGGAAACTCAACACCACATTGAGATCCCAAGGTGCCACAGTAGGCACAAAAGGGGGCTGAATATGAAGCACTCCCTTTACAAAAGTCTGAACTTCAGGCAGTGAAGCCAGTTCTTTCTGGAAGAAAATCGACAGAGCCGAAATCTGGACCTTAATGGAACCCAATTTTAGGCCCATAGTCACTCCTGACTGTAGGAAGTGCAGAAAACGACCCAGCTGAAATTCCTCTGTAGGGGCCTTCCTGGCCTCACACCACGCAACATATTTTCGCCAAATACGGTGATAATGGTTTGCGGTTACTTCTTTCCTGGCTTTTATCAGCGTAGGAATGACTTCCTCCGGAATGCCCTTTTCCTTTAGGATCCGGAATTCAACCGCCATGCCGTCAAACGCAGCCGCGGTAAGTCTTCAGATGGGGAAAAAACTATTGGTAGTTTTTTCTCCCCAAACATAATACCCTTTTTTGAGGTACCTGGGTTTATATCAGAAATGTGTAATACCTCTTTCATTGCCTCAATCATGCAACGAATGGCCCTAGTGGACATTAAATTTGACTCATCGTCGCCGACACTGGTATCAGTATCCGTGTCGACATCTGTGTCTGCCATCTGAGGTAGTAGGCGTTTCAGAGCCCCTGATGGCCTTTGAATTGTCTGGGCAGGCATGAGCTGAGAAGCCGGCTGTCCCGCATTTGGCATGTCGTCAAATTTTTTATGTAAGGAGTCGACACTTGCACGTAATTCCTTCCATAAGTCCATCCACTCCGGTGTCTGCCCCGCAGGGGGTGACATCACATTTATAGGTATCTGCTCCGCCTCCACATAAGCCTCCTCATCAAACATGTCGACACAGCCGTACCGACACACCGCACACACACAGGGAATGCTCTTAGAGGAGACAGGACCCCACAAAAGCCCTTTGGGGAGACAGAGAGAGAGTATGCCAGCACACACCAGAGCGCTATATAATGCAGGGACTAACTGAATTATGTCCCCTTATAGCTGCTATAAGTTATACTGCGCCTAAATTTAGTGCCCCCCCTCTCTTTTTTACCCTTTCTGTAGTGTAGACTGCAGGGGAGAGTCAGGGAGCTTCCTTCCAGCGGAACTGTGAGGGAGAAATGGCGCCAGTGTGCTGAGGGAGATGGCTCCGCCCCTTTTTTGGCGGACTTTTCTCCCGCTTTTTTCTGGATTCTGGCAGGGGTAATTAGTAATTACCACATATATAGCCTCTGGGGCTATATATTGTGGTTATTTTGCCAGCCAAGGTGTTTTTATTAGAGATGAGCGGGTTCGGTTTCTTTGAATCCGAACCCGCACGAACTTCACTTTTTTTTTTCACGGGTCCGAGCGACTCGGATCTTCCCGCCTTGCTCGGTTAACCCGAGCGCGCCCGAACGTCATCATGACGCTGTCGGATTCTCGCGAGACTCGGATTCTATATAAGGAGCCGCGCGTCGCCGCCATTTTCACACGTGCATTGAGATTGATAGGGAGAGGACGTGGCTGGCGTCCTCTCCATTAGAATAGATTAGAAGAGAGAGAGAGAGAGAGAGATTGTGCAGACAGAGTTTACCACAGTGACCAGTGCAGTTGTTGTTAAGTTAACTTTTATTTAATATATCCGTTCTCTGCTATATCCGTTCTCTGCCTGAAAAAAACGATACACAGCAGTCACACAGTGTGACTCAGTCTGTGTGCACTCAGCTCAGCCCAGTGTGCTGCACATCAATGTATAAAAGCTTATAATAATTGTGGGGGAGACTGGGGAGCACTGCAGGTTGTTATAGCAGGAGCCAGGAGTACATAATATTATATTAATTTAAAATTAAACAGTGCACACTTTTGCTGCAGGAGTGCCACTGCCAGTGTGACTAGTGGTGACCAGTGCCTGACCACCAGTATAGTAGTATATTGTTGTATACTATCTCTTTATCAACCAGTCTATATTAGCAGCAGACACAGTACAGTGCGGTAGTTCACGGCTGTGGCTACCTCTGTGTCGGCAGTCGGCACTCGGCAGGCAGTCCGTCCATCCATAATTGTATAATTATATACCACCTAACCGTGGTATTTTTTTTTCTTTCTTTATACCGTCGTCATAGTCATACTAGTTGTTACGAGTATACTACTATCTCTTTATCAACCAGTGTACAGTGCGGTAGTTCACGGCTGTGGCTACCTCTGTGTCGGCAGTCGGCAGGCAGTCCGTCCATCCATAATTGTATTATTATAATATATACCACCTAACCGTGGTTTTTTTTTCATTCTTTATACCGTCATAGTGTCATACTAGTTGTTACGAGTATACTACTATCTCTTTATCAACCAGTGTACAGTGCGGTAGTTCACGGCTGTGGCTACCTCTGTGTCGGCAGTCGGCAGGCAGTCCGTCCATCCATAATTGTATTATAATATATACCACCTAACCGTGGTTTTTTTTTCATTCTTTATACCGTCATAGTGTCATACTAGTTGTTACGAGTATACTACTATCTCTTTATCAACCAGTGTACAGTGCGGTAGTTCACGGCTGTGGCTACCTCTGTGTCGGCAGTCGGCAGGCAGTCCGTCCATCCATAATTGTATTATAATATATACCACCTAACCGTGGTTTTTTTTTCATTCTTTATACCGTCATAGTCAGTCATACTAGTTGTTACGAGTATACTACTATCTCTTTATCAACCAGTGTACAGTGCGGTAGTTCACGGCTGTGGCTACCTCTGTGTCGGCACTCGGCAGGCAGTCCGTCCATCCATAATTGTATTATAATATATACCACCTAACCGTGGTTTTTTTTTCATTCTTTATACCGTCATAGTGTCATACTAGTTGTTACGAGTATACTACTATCTCTTTATCAACCAGTGTACAGTGCGGTAGTTCACGGCTGTGGCTACCTCTGTGTCGGCAGTCGGCAGGCAGTCCGTCCATCCATAATTGTATTATAATATATACCACCTAACCGTGGTTTTTTTTTCATTCTTTATACCGTCATAGTGTCATACTAGTTGTTACGAGTATACTACTATCTCTTTATCAACCAGTGTACAGTGCGGTAGTTCACGGCTGTGGCTACCTCTGTGTCGGCAGTCGGCAGGCAGTCCGTCCATCCATAATTGTATTATAATATATACCACCTAACCGTGGTTTTTTTTTCATTCTTTATACCGTCATAGTCAGTCATACTAGTTGTTACGAGTATACTACTATCTCTTTATCAACCAGTGTACAGTGCGGTAGTTCACGGCTGTGGCTACCTCTGTGTCGGAACTCGGCAGGCAGTCCGTCCATCCATAATTGTATTACAATATATACCACCTAACCGTGGTTTTTTTTTCATTCTTTATACCGTCATAGTCAGTCATACTAGTTGTTACGAGTATACTACTATCTCTTTATCAACCAGTGTACAGTGCGGTAGTTCACGGCTGTGGCTACCTCTGTGTCGGAACTCGGCAGGCAGTCCGTCCATCCATAATTGTATTACAATATATACCACCTAACCGTGGTTTTTTTTTCATTCTTTATACCGTCATAGTCAGTCATACTAGTTGTTACGAGTATACTACTATCTCTTTATCAACCAGTGTACAGTGCGGTAGTTCACGGCTGTGGCTACCTCTGTGTCGGCACTCGGCAGGCAGTCCGTCCATCCATAATTGTATTACAATATATACCACCTAACCGTGGTTTTTTTATACCACCTAACCGTGGCAGTCCGTCCATAATTGTATACTAGTATCCAATCCATCCATCTCCATTGTTTACCTGAGGTGCCTTTTAGTTCTGCCTATAAAATATGGAGAACAAAAAAGTTGAGGTTCCAAAATTAGGGAAAGATCAAGATCCACTTCCACCTCGTGCTGAAGCTGCTGCCACTAGTCAAGGCCGAGACGATGAAATGCCAGCAACGTCGTCTGCCAAGGCCGATGCCCAATGTCATAGTACAGAGCATGTCAAATCCAAAACACCAAATATCAGAAAAAAAAGGACTCCAAAACCTAAAATAAAATTGTCGGAGGAGAAGCGTAAACTTGCCAATATGCCATTTACCACACGGAGTGGCAAGGAACGGCTGAGGCCCTGGCCTATGTTCATGGCTAGTGGTTCAGCTTCACATGAGGATGGAAGCACTCAGCCTCTCGCTAGAAAACTGAAAAGACTCAAGCTGGCAAAAGCACCGCAAAGAACTGTGCGTTCTTTGAAATCCCAAATCCACAAGGAGAGTCCAATTGTGTCGGTTGCGATGCCTGACCTTCCCAACACTGGACGTGAAGAGCATGCGCCTTCCACTATTTGCATGCCCCCTGCAAGTGCTGGAAGGAGCACCCGCAGTCCAGTTCCTGATAGTCAGATTGAAGATGTCAGTGTTGAAGTACACCAGGATGAGGAGGATATGGGTGTTGCTGGCGCTGGGGAGGAAATTGACCAGAAGGATTCTGATGGTGAGGTGGTTTGTTTAAGTCAGGCACCCGGGGAGACACCTGTTGTCCGTGGGAGGAATATGGCCGTTGACATGCCAGGTGAAAATACCAAAAAAATCAGCTCTTCGGTGTGGAGGTATTTCACCAGAAATGCGGACAACAGGTGTCAAGCCGTGTGTTCCCTTTGTCAAGCTGTAATAAGTAGGGGTAAGGACGTTAACCACCTCGGAACATCCTCCCTTATACGTCACCTGCAGCGCATTCATAATAAGTCAGTGACAAGTTCAAAAACTTTGGGTGACAGCGGAAGCAGTCCACTGACCAGTAAATCCCTTCCTCTTGTAACCAAGCTCACGCAAACCACCCCACCAACTCCCTCAGTGTCAATTTCCTCCTTCCCCAGGAATGCCAATAGTCCTGCAGGCCATGTCACTGGCAAGTCTGACGAGTCCTCTCCTGCCTGGGATTCCTCCGATGCATCCTTGCGTGTAACGCCTACTGCTGCTGGCGCTGCTGTTGTTGCCGCTGGGAGTCGATGGTCATCCCAGAGGGGAAGTCGTAAGCCCACTTGTACTACTTCCAGTAAGCAATTGACTGTTCAACAGTCCTTTGCGAGGAAGATGAAATATCACAGCAGTCATCCTACTGCAAAGCGGATAACTGAGTCCTTGACAACTATGTTGGTGTTAGACGTGCGTCCGGTATCCGCCGTTAGTTCACAGGGAACTAGACAATTTATTGAGGCAGTGTGCCCCCGTTACCAAATACCATCTAGGTTCCACTTCTCTAGGCAGGCGATACCGAGAATGTACACGGACGTCAGAAAAAGACTCACCAGTGTCCTAAAAAATGCAGTTGTACCCAATGTCCACTTAACCACGGACATGTGGACAAGTGGAGCAGGGCAGGGTCAGGACTATATGACTGTGACAGCCCACTGGGTAGATGTATGGACTCCCGCCGCAAGAACAGCAGCGGCGGCACCAGTAGCAGCATCTCGCAAACGCCAACTCTTTCCTAGGCAGGCTACGCTTTGTATCACCGCTTTCCAGAATACGCACACAGCTGAAAACCTCTTACGGCAACTGAGGAAGATCATCGCGGAATGGCTTACCCCAATTGGACTCTCCTGTGGATTTGTGGCATCGGACAACGCCAGCAATATTGTGTGTGCATTAAATATGGGCAAATTCCAGCACGTCCCATGTTTTGCACATACCTTGAATTTGGTGGTGCAGAATTTTTTTAAAAACGACAGGGGCGTGCAAGAGATGCTGTCGGTGGCCAGAAAAATTGCGGGACACTTTCGGCGTACAGGCACCACGTACAGAAGACTGGAGCACCACCAAAAACTACTGAACCTGCCCTGCCATCATCTGAAGCAAGAAGTGGTAACGAGGTGGAATTCAACCCTCTATATGCTTCAGAGGTTGGAGGAGCAGCAAAAGGCCATTCAAGCCTATACAATTGAGCACGATATAGGAGATGGAATGCACCTGTCTCAAGTGCAGTGGAGAATGATTTCAACGTTGTGCAAGGTTCTGATGCCCTTTGAACTTGCCACACGTGAAGTCAGTTCAGACACTGCCAGCCTGAGTCAGGTCATTCCCCTCATCAGGCTTTTGCAGAAGAAGCTGGAGGCATTGAAGAAGGAGCTAACACAGAGCGATTCCGCTAGGCATGTGGGACTTGTGGATGCAGCCCTTAATTCGCTTAACAAGGATTCACGGGTGGTCAATCTGTTGAAATCAGAGCACTACATTTTGGCCACCGTGCTCGATCCTAGATTTAAAGCCTACCTTGGATCTCTCTTTCCGGCAGACACCGGTCTGCTGGGGTTGAAAGACCTGCTGGTGACAAAATTGTCAAGTCAAGCGGAACGCGACCTGTCAACATCTCCTCCTTCACATTCTCCCGCAACTGGGGGTGCGAGGAAAAGGCTCAGAATTCCGAGCCCACCCGCTGGCGGTGATGCAGGGCAGTCTGGAGCGACTGCTGATGCTGACATCTGGTCCGGACTGAAGGACCTGCCAACGATTACGGACATGTCGTCTACTGTCACTGCATATGATTCTCTCAACATTGATAGAATGGTGGAGGATTATATGAGTGACCGCATCCAAGTAGGCACGTCACACAGTCCGTACTTATACTGGCAGGAAAAAGAGGCAATTTGGAGGCCCTTGCACAAACTGGCTTTATTCTACCTAAGTTGCCCTCCCACAAGTGTGTACTCCGAAAGAGTGTTTAGTGCCGCCGCTCACCTTGTCAGCAATCGGCGTACGAGGTTACATCCAGAAAATGTGGAGAAGATGATGTTCATTAAAATGAATTATAATCAATTCCTCCGCGGAGACATTGACCAGCAGCAATTGCCTCCACAAAGTACACAGGGAGCTGAGATGGTGGATTCCAGTGGGGACGAATTGATAATCTGTGAGGAGGGGGATGTACACGGTGATATATCGGAGGGTGAAGATGAGGTGGACATCTTGCCTCTGTAGAGCCAGTTTGTGCAAGGAGAGATTAATTGCTTCTTTTTTGGGGGGGGTCCAAACCAACCCGTCATATCAGTCACAGTCGTGTGGCAGACCCTGTCACTGAAATGATGGGTTGGTTAAAGTGTGCATGTCCTGTTTTGTTTATACAACATAAGGGTGGGTGGGAGGGCCCAAGGATAATTCCATCTTGCACCTCTTTTTTCTTTTCTTTTTCTTTGCATCATGTGCTGATTGGGGAGGGTTTTTTGGAAGGGACATCCTGCGTGACACTGCAGTGCCACTCCTAGATGGGCCCGGTGTTTGTGTCGGCCACTAGGGTCGCTAATCTTACTCACACAGCTACCTCATTGCGCCTCTTTTTTTCTTTGCGTCATGTGCTGTTTGGGGAGGGTTTTTTGGAAGGGACATCCTGCGTGACACTGCAGTGCCACTCCTAGATGGGCCCGGTGTTTGTGTCGGCCACTAGGGTCGCTAATCTTACTCACACAGTCAGCTACCTCATTGCGCCTCTTTTTTTCTTTGCGTCATGTGCTGTTTGGGGAGGGTTTTTTGGAAGGGCCATCCTGCGTGACACTGCAGTGCCACTCCTAGATGGGCCCGGTGTTTGTGTCGGCCACTAGGGTCGCTAATCTTACTCACACAGCTACCTCATTGCGCCTCTTTTTTTCTTTGCGTCATGTGCTGTTTGGGGAGGGTTTTTTGGAAGGGCCATCCTGCGTGACACTGCAGTGCCACTCCTAGATGGGCCCGGTGTTTGTGTCGGCCACTAGGGTCGCTAATCTTACTCACACAGCTACCTCATTGCGCCTCTTTTTTTCTTTGCGTCATGTGCTGTTTGGGGAGGGTTTTTTGGAAGGGACATCCTGCGTGACACTGCAGTGCCACTCCTAGATGGGCCCGGTGTTTGTGTCGGCCACTAGGGTCGCTTATCTTACTCACACAGCGACCTCGGTGCAAATTTTAGGACTAAAAATAATATTGTGAGGTGTGAGGTATTCAGAATAGACTGAAAATGAGTGTAAATTATGGTTTTTGAGGTTAATAATACTTTGGGATCAAAATGACCCCCAAATTCTATGATTTAAGCTGTTTGTTAGTGTTTTTGGAAAAAAACACCATAATCCAAAACACACCCGAATCCGACAAAAATAATTCGGTGAGGTTTTGCCAAAACGCGTTCGAACCCAAAACACGGCCGCGGAACCGAACCCAAAACCAAAACACAAAACCCGAAAAATTTCAGGCGCTCATCTCTAGTTTTTATTGCTGCTCAGGGCGCCCCCCCCAGCGCCCTGCACCCTCAGTGACCGGAGTGTGAAGTGTGTATGAGGAGCAATGGCGCACAGCTGCAGTGCTGTGCGCTACCTTGGTGAGGACTGAAGTCTTCTGCCGCCGATTTTCCGGACCATCTTCATGCTTCTGGCTCTGTAAGGGGGACGGCGGCGCGGCTCCGGGAACGAACACCAAGGACGGGTCCTGCGGTCGATCCCTCTGGAGCTAATGGTGTCCAGTAGCCTAAGAAGCCCAAGCTAGCTGCAAGCAGGTAGGTTCGCTTCTTCTCCCCTTAGTCCCTCGTTGCAGTGAGCCTGTTGCCAGCAGGTCTCACTGTAAAATAAAAAACCTAACATATACTTTCTTTCTAGGAGCTCAGGAGAGCCCCTAGTGTGCATCCAGCTCGGCCGGGCACAGAAATCTAACTGAGGTCTGGAGGAGGGGCATAGAGGGAGGAGCCAGTGCACACCAGATAGTACCAAATCTTTCTTATAGAGTGCCCAGTCTCCTGCGGAGCCCGTCTATCCCCCATGGTCCTTACGGAGTCCCCAGCATCCACTAGGACGTCAGAGAAAGTAGTTAAAACGGAATATGCGTACCCCCCAATCTTATCACCAAGTGGTTTCAACTGGGAGAGGTTGCACATTTAAAGTGCACTGACAATACTCCCAATCGGGTTGGGGCTGTAATGCTGGTGGTCGGGATTCCGGAGGTCAGCATCTCGATCCCAGGATTCCGGCCGCCAAAATGCCGGCGGGGAGGTGAGCACAGCAGTGCCCCTCTGCGGCCTCAGTGCACTGGTCAGGCAGTGGGCTCGGTGGCTCACTAAACTCGACACCCACGAGTGGGAATAGCCCCTGTTTGCTGATATTCTGGCTGCCGGCATTGTAAGCGGTCAGGATTCCGGCGCCAGTATCCTGACCACCGGGATCCCGAACGCCGGTAAAACAACAAATCCCCTCCCAATCAATAGCTCATAGCCTTATATATAACTACATGTAAAAACAAAGTACTTGGAATACTTATAACATCATTGTTTAATTGTTTGATTTTGTAAATTTGTTTTTCTGCCCTTTTTTAACAGATAAGCAAGGCAGCACAATTATCTGTTAGTAGTACTGTACTTTGTTTCTGTGACTCTTGCTTATTTATTCTTTTAGCGAGTCCACAGTTAGTCTTTGTCCTAGATGCAAACATTTTCATGTAATATTCCTGGGAAAGTGTGTTTGGGTGTTAATTATTAGATTGTTAAATATTTTCATTGCATTTTCTAAATCCAGAACAGCATTTCATTAGGAACAGTAATATAGTCCCATAGATGTTCCCGAAGTACATTTCTCTCATAAAGATCAACGTTGCATAAAGCCAAAGAGTGCCCAAACACTGCTATCTGATGTCGGCTCAACGCAGTAATGTATATGATGTCAAACTTGGCACCTCACAAGCTGCTTATTATCATCAATTAATTTGCATGAAAAATATCAGCGTTTCTGCATTGTGCTTAACAATGCAGACTCACAAGCTCCATTAATGTATGCAAATGTTTAGAACTTTGGGAAACGAACAGCCATGTCTTGGGCCAAAACACTGAGCCTTAAAATTAATTTTTAACACATTTTTTTTTTAATTCAAGTAATATTTATAAATTTTTGTGCATATGGATTAAAACTCTGTGTATCAAGAAAATGAAATAACTAAAATACATACAGCACTCTGTGCATACAGGCTGGGTACTAGGACCCAGAGTCTGCAGGGAGATGTGACCTCCAACCTAATGTGCTACTGCACATGTGCAGACTGCATCTTTTTTTTTTTTTTTATTGTGTTCACAGAGTGTCCTGAGGTGAGACACCTATTAGCTGCAATACTCTGCAATTATCCTGTTACTGCTGCTTACCAATAAACCCAGCATCCTGGTTATGGCCTCTCTGTGTGGCCTAGGGTTAACATCCATCCAGTTTTCGGTGGGATTGTCCCAGAATTTAACATATTTTCCTGGATTCCAGGCAAAGGGCATTTTGTCCCACCTTATGACAATTTTGAAAGCTCTAGTCATCAGTGTTGATCCGATCACTGAGAGCCCTCTCCACTTGCTTCAGGAAACTTCTATTCCTGTGATCACAGCTCCACTTGGCATAGGGGCACAGAGGCCCGTGCCTTCTTAGACTCGGCTGGCTGGCATGTTCTCCTCACTGTGAGCAGAGCCAGAGGCTGAATCCTAGGACTACAACCTGCGATGCTGACACCCGCCGCGGTGGCCATCTGATGGAGGGGAGAGATCTGTGGACAGACCAGGGGCTGTCTGAGTGCAGGTGCCGGCTGCAGCCTATTTGTACTTGTGCTTACGAGTGCATGGTGAGTGGATTTTACATCAACAGTAACACATAGGATGCCTGCATCTGCTGGAATCTGCTTTGCTCCCTTCCCTGTCTCCCAGACCCACTACCTTCTGCCCTGCTGTATATTGGCCAGGCACAGTCTCCTATAGTAGGTTATCATCAATACTGTTGTGCA
Source organism: Pseudophryne corroboree (assembly GCF_028390025.1). NCBI lineage: Eukaryota > Metazoa > Chordata > Amphibia > Anura > Myobatrachidae > Pseudophryne > Pseudophryne corroboree. Next base: position 271,445,534 of record NC_086454.1, read on the forward strand.
TCCTTTGGAATTAATTTTGCTGTGGCTTCGTAATTAATTGTGCTGTGCATCAAGTGTTGTTAAACACAATGTTTATTAGTCTATTCGCTGATGTGAATGATGTAGATGATTTAGATTTTTCTTCTTCAAGTTCTTCAGAAAATGCAATCATGTCTACAAAGCAGACTCCTCACACTTTGAGACAGAAAAAGAAAGTTAAAAGGTACACTCCTATTAACATAGATTGGATGAAAGATCTTGCGTCCTATTTCAAGGACAAGATTTATAAGATCAGGAATGAAATGGTATACTCTTCCACAGCCAGTGACCTGCTCAGTTCCCTTCCTGAACCCTCTAACACCTTCTCTTCATTTGATCCCACCAATTAAGATGAAGTATCTGCACTCTTCTCATCTGCCTACTCCCTCTCCTCTTGATTCTATACCCTCACAAATTAGTAAATCTCTGTCTCCTATGCTCATCCCAACCTTAACTAAAATCTGTAATCTCTCTCTGTCTACTGGTATCTTTCCTTCACTGTTCAAGCATACAGTAATTACTCCCATTCTGAAAAAAAATAATTCTGACCCAAACACTCGCTCAAACTACCGTCACCATCTATATTTGGCTGTGTCACTGAATGCCTTTCTGCCATTTCATCTTAGATAACATCACGCCACCTCAAACTTAATATTTCCAAAACAGAATTAATTATATTTCCACCGTCCAATAGTAGTTCCCAACCTGAAATCTCTATCACTGTTGATCATCAATCATCCCTACCCAACAAGCTCACTGCCTAGGTGTCATTCTTGACTCTGAACTGTCCTTTGTTCCCCACATTCAATCTGTCTCAAGATCATGTTACATACATCTAAGACACATATCCAAAATATGACCATATCTTACACAAGACAAAGCAAAAACAGTGATCCATGCTCTCATTATCTCCCACATTGATTATTGTAATTGTGTCCTGACTTGTCTTCTCAAACATAGGCTCTCACCGCTACAATCCATTTTGAATGCAGCTACGAGGCTAATCTTCCTCGCTAGACGTTCATCGTCTGCATATCCGCTCTGTCAGTCCCTCCATTGGTTACAAGTATTCTACCGTATTAAATATAAAATACTTTTACTTACATACAAGGCTATTAACCAAACTGCACCAACATACATCTCCTCACTCATCTCAAGATATCTTCCTAACCGACCTCTTTGCTCTGCACAAGATCTGCGTCTCTCATCCACGCATATTACTTGTTCCCACTCAAAATTACAGGACTTTATCCAGGCTTAACCCACTCTGTGGAATACCCTCCTACGCACAATAATACTAACCTCTAGTCTACAAACCTTTAAACGTTCCGTGAAAACTCACCTCTTCAGACAAGCCTATCAAATTCCAGACCCACCCGCATATATCTTCAGTGCTTCCCTACCTAATTACATCCCCCTGTACAGTGCACATAACCTCACATATTTTGTGTTTATTTACTCTCACACCCTCCTGACCCTTTGCCAAAATTGCTGGGTGATCATATCATACAACCCATTAAGAACCTAGCAATCTGATGGACCATTATGCAATAGGTAGCATCTATCCTTGTGTATCAATGCCTATTTCCTTATAGATTGTAAGCTTGCGAGCAGGGCCTTCCTACCTCTATGTCTGTCTGTTTTTACCCAGTTTTGTTCTGTTACTGTTGTTCTAATTGTAAAGCACAACGGAATATGCTGCACTATATAAGAAACTGTAAATAAATAAATGAAAGACAAATAGGGGGCTATTCAATTATTGGAGAGATTACTTTTAACTACTGGCCATCTATAGGAGGTATTCAAATGTTGCTCTGATCAGATGCCCATTAGCCTCATCAGTCACATTTCAGTTGGCACCTCCAGAGGCTGCGAGCTGAAATGAGTGAAAAGTCAGCTGTTTGGGCAAACAGACAGAACTTTTCCCTGTCGTGCCCATTAGTTAAGATGGGCTTGGCCACTTTATGGTAAACCCTGTCTAACTGGGCCCATCAAGCGTGATTATTAAAGGGCGCCCAGAACAATTGAATAGCATGGGTGCCCTTTAATTATCGATAAAGAACAAACATTTGAATAGCCCCCAAATACTTTGCTAAATGGCTTGTTAAGGAAAACAACTTCACAGCAAAATGTCTCTTTTGACCCCATTACATTTGTCATAAAATTTGAAGGAAAAAAATGCTATAGTTGATCATCAGAAGTCCCAAAAACACATTGGGACATATGTAATAGGGTCCTAGTTTGCCAAAGGTGCAAGCTGATCTCAGACTTCTGCACGGTATTGCTTTGTAAATAATTGCTCCCTTAAATAAATGTCTGAGATCATCCTGTCAGAACTGCAACACATCCAAATTAGACTATGACTACTTTCCTAGTACAAAAACAGACGTCTGAAGAATACGCAATCACAAAAGCTGAAGTTTCATCTGTGTATCACAATGTGAAACATGGTCAAAGTTACAACTCATTGGATTGCCAAATTAAATTTAACCATTCTTTGTTTCCTGACAGCAAGATAGCGGCAAAAATGTCATATGGCAGAACAGCTCTCTGTCTCTCAGAATGTTCTTGGTCTATACAGTCAAGACATTGTCATAGGAGAACTTCACAAAGCGTTCTGTTTTCTGTGTTTTCTGATGCATCAAAATAAGGCAGTATTAAAACTTACCCATCTGCTATGCAATATTTTGATGTAAAACATAGAATATGTCAGACACTACTTGACTTTTATGAAGATCCCAAAGAATCCCACAAAGACATTTTCTGTGTAGTGAAGAACAAAACAGATTCCAATGGCTTTCACCTAAACCAAATAAGTACATTCTGCTCTGACGATGCACCTGTGAATTATGGACATATAGATTGGTAAATGCCATCATGTCTACAAAGCAGACTCCTCACACTTTGAGACAGAAAAAGAAAGTTAAAAGGTACACTCCTATTAACAAAGATTGGATGAAAGATCTTGTGTCCTATTTCAAGGACAAGATTTATAAGACCAGCACGGATTACAGTTGCTTTACCAGTTATATCCGGTTCCAACTTGGAATACAGTTGCATTACCAGTTATATCCGGTACCAGCCCAGATTACAGTTGCATTACCAGTGATAACCGGTACCTAGCCCAGTACACAGTTGCACAACCCGCTGTATCCGGTACCCAGCCCGGTACACTGTGCACTGCTCATATAAACGGTACCAAGCCCAGTTCAGTTACGTGACCAGTCTAATCCAGTACCCAGCCTGGTTCTCATTCTCACCGGTAACCAGCCTGGCATTAGTGCTCTGGTAACCAGTCCGGTTCTCAGCCTTGCCTGTAACCAGCTCGGTCCTAGTTCTCCGGTAACCAGCCCAGTTCAGGCACGTCAGTAATCAGCCCGGTTCTCAGTCTCACCGGTAACCAGCCCTGTCCATAGTGCTCCAGTAACCAGCCCAGTTCCAGTCTCACTGGTAACCAGTTTGGTTCAACGCCTTCAGCTCTCCTCCCAGATTTGCGTAATTCCAGAGTACCCATTTCATAGTTAACTGCATGAGGAAGACTTACATTCGACCACCTAAGTTCCGTCACAACACCAGTACCTCTTCTCAACCAATCCCCGAGTACACAAACACCTAGTTCTGTGACAATATATCCAGTTCATCCTCAGCCGGTCCAGCAGAGCATCACCATCCTGTTATCAACATCAAGTCCCTGGTGTTCCAGTGGTGAGGATTCGGCTCCCTCTGCCGAGGCCTTGGTACAACTCCCGGCCAGGGATTATTCCTTATCTATTCTTCTCACTGATTCCCACAGACCAGCAAAATATACACATAGTCCTCCAGTTAACCGCACGGACTTCACATGTACACCGGGTTCACAAAACTACAGTCATGACAGGTTCATAATATAATCTAGGGCAATACTATGGGGCATAACAACTAGGGCACTACCATGGTTGAGAAAATGAATTTAGGCACTATTATGGGATTAACAATTGCTGAGGAGAGGTGACTCTCTGGAAGCATTGTGACAGGGGCCCCTTCAAAATGTTGCTATGGGGCCCACAAAGTTCTGGCTAGGCCCCTGAGTGGCATCCTCAATTTTGCTTCTTATCCTAAATATCTCTACACACAGTTGGGCTGAGCGCATAGCAGTATAGTGAAATCTACATAAGGCTGGGGTGAATCGGGTCCAATAAACTAGTTATTGCATAATGCTGTCATTTGTAACATTTACTTACAATACCATGGGCACATTTCATGCACATCATACTTAGAACTGATACAGGGTATTTACAACAGGCCAGTGCAATTATCTATATGGGGCAGGCTATGAGTCTTATGTTAAATACTGCTGAGCTTGAGAATTCATTATTTGCAGCAGATACATTATTTTAGTGATATCCTTTATCAGTCTGTGATGAAAACATTACTGTATTTACCAACTTCATAGGCCAAACAGCAAGTCCATAGTGTTAGAATACTGTATGTGTGTAAAACTGACGATGGTATGGCAGAGTGATGGACACACCAATGGATGGAAAACATATCTACAGTACAATAAAGACATGGAGCGATTTATCCAATCTTGGAGATAAAGGGGGTCATTCTGACCGATCGCATGCTGCAGTTTTTCGCAGCGGTGCGATCGGGTCAGAACTGCGCATGCGCCGGTGCCGCAGTGCGCTTGGGCATGCCAGACAGCCGAAGGCCATTGGACTGCTACGATCGCCTCTGCCTGATTGACAGGCAGAGGCGGTCGCTGGGCTGGGGGGCCGGAACGGTGGCATTTGGCTGCCGTTTTGTGGGCGCGGTCCGGCCAACGCAGGCGTGGCTGGACCTAATGGGTGGCGGGCCGCAGTGGCTGCGTGACATCACACACAGCCGCTGCTGGCCGGGGAGTGATAAGTAGCTCCAAGCCAGCACGCTAAAGCTGCACTTGTCGGGAGCTACTCTTGAAGTGCAAAGGCATCGCCGGTGTGTGATGCCTTTGCACTTCTGCGGGGGGGCTGGCACTGACATGCGGGGCGGGATAGCCCTGTGCTGGGCGATCCCCCGCATGTCAGTGTGAATGATCGTAGCTGTGCTAAATTTAGCATAGCTACAATCATCTCAGAATGACCCCCAAAGTGGAGAAGTTGTTTTTAGCAACCAATTAGCTGTTAAATTATTTTTTTCTTACACAGTCTGTCGGCTACAGTATGAAGGGCAGTCCCAGGTCATACATGGGTGGTCTTCAGTTTGCCAGCTGTCGGGATCCTGGCGCTCAGTATACCGGCATATTACCACCTTTTCTTCCTCTTGGGGGTCCACGACCCCCCTGTAATTATAATAGATAGCGTGGTGCGCATAAAGCGCCACCATGCCCGCAGCATGGCAAGTGCAGCAAGCCCGCAAGGGGCTCATTTGCGCTCGCCCAGCTGTCGGTATGCTGACGGTTGGGATTTCAGCACCGGTATGCTGGCTGCCGGGAGTCCGGCCGCCAGCATGCCCTACTACACCCGTCATACATGACTAAAACATGACATGACATACACGTCTAAAATTGGTAGGCTCAGGATGCTTTGAGATAACATCATCTCCAAGCATCCTGTATTAATGCATACCCTCCAACATGACCCATTCTATTAAGTACAAAATGCTCTGTTCCTGGACTTCCTTGCCATTGGCGGCTCCACAGGTGGGGCTGCAGCATAGTCCAAAAATCAGATAGGGGAGCCACACCAACTGCCACCCCAAACTGCCAAACATCACCGGCCAGGACTCACTAACAGTTGCTGTGGCTCCCCTATTTGAATATTGGACTATGCTGCAGCTCCACCTCTGCAACTGCCACTGGCAAGGAAATCCAGGAACAGAGCATTTTGAACCTAATGGAATGGGTCATGTTGGAGGGTATGTTAATGGCGATGACATGGGATGATTCAAGAAGTGTTCAAAGGTTAAGTAATTTGAAGCCATGTTAAGTATCCCATGTCGGACACAGGTCAGAGCTGGGGCTTTGGTGTGAAAGGGGTATTAGAAACTGATTGATTGGTATGGCCAACTTCTCCCCTTTATCTCTCAAAAATATATGATAAATATCCCCAGTTGAGGCATATTTGTAGGGATAGGGGTCACATTTTTTTTAATTATATTTTGAAAGGAAGGAAAAAGTGTGGTAAAAACACACAATATCTCCATCTTGCACAAATAATCCAGGACAAGGTAAAGATGGGGGCCAACTGCCAGCTTCCCACCAACAACTCAAGGCTTAGATGGGGGCCAACTGCCAGCCCATCACTGACAACTCAAGGCTAGATGAAGGCCAACACCAACTCCTCACCTTCAACTTAAGGCTTAGATGGGGGCCAACTACCAGCTCTTCACCAACAACTCAAGGTTTAGATGGGGGCCAAAGATGCAAGAGACATTCCAAACATCAAATCACTATTATAAACCATCAAAGCAGCCCTTAGGTCCTCCACACATTAACTGTAATAGGACTACAGAACTTAAAAAGTGGACAAAGCCTAGTAGTTCAAATTCTGCAGACATATAAAATGCTTCTGTCTTTTTAACATATGCAACCTTAGGTTGATTCAGACCCTGACGCTGATGTGCAAAAATAGATATGAGGTGATTTTTGCACATTTGATCATGTGCAAGGACCCAAACTGTGTTCTCTTCAGAATGCAGTTTAAGACCTGGAGGGGGAGCGGGAACGGGGCGAATAGCCGTCTGCCTTCGCAGCTAGACTGCGTAGGCAGAAGGCTACCCTTAACATGCAAAAGCATCGCCGCCATGAGATGCTCAAGCCTATCTGTGGGGGTAGAGTGGGGCTGGATTCGGCATGCGGGGCGAACTTGCCCTGTGCTGTCCCCCCAGCGCTTGTCATAGTAATTGATTGTAGATTTGCGTTTTTCTTGCACATCTATGATCAGGTCTCTATTAGGCCCCTTGTCTTCATTAACTCATTAACATACAAGTGGACAGCTCCAAAAGATCATGCATATCTCCTGTAATGATCTTTGCTGCAGATGACAGTATGTAGATGTTGTTGACTGCATGTCACTTCTGTCTCCATACTTCAAAACTGGTCACATTTTAAGAGACAAAAATGTTTGACAGCCATACTGTGCTTGGAAAATGCTTCTCAGCACTTTCTGACACCACTATATTCATGGGTGGTCATTCCGGGTTGTTCGCTCATTGGCAATTTTCGCTATGCTGCGATTTGTTGCTAAATGCACATGCGCATGGTACTCAGAGCGCATGCGCTTATTTATTTAACTAAAAACCTAGCAGTTTTGCTGTTGTTCGTGCGGCGCTTTTCAGTCGCACTGCTGATCGGTGAATGAGTGACAGGAAAGGGGCGTTTCTGGGTGGTAACTGAGCGTTTTCCGGGAGTGTGCTAAAAAACGCAGGCGTGTCAGGGAAAAATGTGGGAGTGTCTGGAGAAATGGGGGAGTGGCTGGCCGAACGCAGGGCGTGTTTGTGACGTCAAACCAGGAACTTAATGGACCGAGCTGATCGCAATCTAGGAGTAGGTCTGGAGCTACTCAGAAACTGCAGGGATTTATTTAATAGCAGTTCTGCTACTCTTTCATTTGCTATTCTGCTAAACTAAGATACACTCCCAGAGGGCGGCGGCCTAGCATTTGCAATGCTGCTAAAAGCAGCTAGCGAGCGAACAACTCGGAATGACCACCATGGTGCTAAAAGTTGTGTCACATGGGAACCAAAATGCTACTGTAAGACCAAAAATTAGATAGTAAGGAACATTTGTAATAGTTATGCGACAGTAATACAGATTAGTTTTTGCACTAAATGCTTCTTTCTAGAATGATCGCAACATTCCAAATTATGCATAACCCTATTGTGGCTAGAGATGTGCGGCGGACACTTTTCGTGTTTTTGTTTTGGATCTGGATCCCTGCTCGTGTTTTAGATCTGGATTGGTTTTGACAAAAGCACCCTTTTGGGTTTTGGATCTGGATGATTTTTGTGAAAAAACCCCCAGATAAAATCACAGAATTTGGGGGTAATTTTGATCCTATAATATTATTAACCTCAATAACATTATTTTCCACTCATTCCCAGTCTATTCTGAACACCTCACACCTCACATTGTTGTTTTTAGGCCTAAAGGTTGCACCGAGGTCGCTGGATGACCAAGTTACAGTAAGTGACACAAGTTAGCGGCACAAACATCTGGCCCATCTAGGAGTGGCACTGCAGTGGCAGACAGGATGGCAGTTTTAAAAACTAGGCCCCAAAGAGCACATCATGCAAAGAAAAAAAAGAGTTGCAAAGATGGAATTGTCTTTTGTTGTTTAAACAAGACATACACAGTTTAATAAACCCATAATTTCAACAACAGGTGGTTCCTCTGGAAAAAGCTCACCAAGTTCTCCGAATCATAGCTAGCAACAAACATACCACCTCCATATTTGATAACTGTTCACATTATGAGAAGAGTCAAGAGGAAGAGGACAGTGTCAAGAAGGTGATTACAAATTAGAGAGGCACATGCAATCAGGAACAACACACAGGCTTTCGTCTCCACTCCTATATTGGTGTGGAACAGAAAGGACTTCAACCAAACAAATCTCCTATATAATTACCCAGATCTGTCACTCTGTGACTGTGTGGCTAACGCTGGGCGTGGCTAGGAGCTCTCATTGGGTTAGCAGCAGGTCTATCACACCCAGTCCACAGCTGATTGTGCGGGAAACACCCTCCCACACAGGTTACATCCAATGGGAGGCTCTGTCCTTTGGCTGCTGTGTGTTCCCAGAGCACGATTAACAATGGGGCTGATGGAGCTGCAGCTCCAGGTCCACACACCACAAAACAGGCCCACTGCATCTGCAGCAGCATACCTTCTAACAATTTACACATAAACACTGCTACAAATTCAAAAAGGGGGCGTGACCATGGGTACAGTGTCGTGACCACGCCCCTTTTCCTATACTTTCAATGGAAGTTTGGATAGCCAAAAATCGGTACTGACCATAAAAAAAGGTATTGTACCTGCCAAAAAGGTGCAGCTGGAGGGTATGCCACTGCACCTGCAGCAAATCTGCAGTTTATCGCAGCGCAGCAATCAGGTCAGAACTGCACATGCGCTGGCACCGCAGTGCGCCGGCACATGGCTGGCAGCCGACGGCTGTCATTGCCTAGCGATTACCTCTGCCTGATTGACAGGCAGAGGCGTTCGTTGGGCAGGAGGGGGCGGCACGGCGGCATTTGCCCGCTGTTTTGTGGGCGCGGTCCGGCCAACGCAGGACTGTGAGGTGGGCGGTCCGCAGCGGCTGTGTGACGTCACACGCAGCCGCTGCGACCAGGGCAGCGACGAGTAACTCCCGGCCAGCCGCAGGACCTGCACTGGCTGGTAGTTACTCTTCAAGTACAAAAGCATCGCCGCTGTGTGCTGCTTTTGTACTTGTGCGGGGCTGGGGGGGGTGGCCTGTGCTGGGCGTCCCCCCGCATGTCAGTGTAAGTGATCATAGCTGTGCTAAATTTCAGGTCGGTATGACCCCCTCTGTCTTGCTGCCAGTCTGCCTGCCCCCTCCGGTATCAACAATCCCCACTCCCTAGCCGCGGCGCACGTGGAACAAAAGCTGCTGCGGCCACCAGCATAGATGTGTATGAAAGCGGCACAGTGGAAGGCTTTCATAGCCCTCCCAGCGCCGCATACTCTCTGAGCCCCAGAGCCTCCTCTGTGCATGATTTCACAGAACTGCTTCCCCGCCACAGCCGCGCCCAGATGCCCTGACTCCGCAACACAGCACCCCTATATTTTACAGCATACAGGATCAGTGTGCTTTTAATTTTAACAAATGCACCCCTGAATTTTTACAGCATACAGGGCCAGTGCAATGTTATTTTAACAGCAGCACCCCTATATTTCACAGCATGCAGGACCAGTGTCCTTTTAATTGTTAACAACTGCACCCCTGAATGTTTACAGTATATACAGTAGGGCCAGTGTACTGTTATTTTAACAGCAGCACTCCCATATTTTTACAGCATACAAGACCAGTGTGCTTTTAATTTTTTACAACTGCACCCCTGAATTTTGACAGCATACAGGGCCAGTGTAATGTTATTTTAACAGCAGCACCCCTATATATTACAGCATACAGGAGCAGTGTGCTTTTAATTTTTAATAACTGCACCCCTGAATTTTTACAGCATACATGGCCAGTGTAATGCTATTTTAACAGCTGGCCCCCTATATTTTACAGCATACAGGACCAGTGTGCTTTTCATTTGTAACAACTGTGCCCATGAATTTTAACAGCATACAGGGCCAGTGTAATGTTATTTTAACAGCAGCACCCCCTTATTTTACAGCATACAGGAGCAGTGTGTTTTTCATTTTTAACAACTGCAGCTCTGAATTTTTACAGCATACATGGCCAGTGTAATGTTATTTTAACAGCAGCACCCCTATATTTTACAGCATACAGTAGCAGTGTGTTTTTAATTTTTAACAACTGCACCCCTGAATGTTTACAGCATACAGGAGGACAGCTACACCCATGTACAGCTGCAGCACCCATAACAGCAAGGACATCACCCCTAACACAGCACAGGTACACCACAGTGACTGCAGCAGCACCCCAACAGAGCACACACTAACCCCACCCAATGCCACCACCCACAGAGAGACAGAGGTCTGTCTCCCTCACTCTCCAAGTCCGGAATGAAAATGGCGGCAACGAACTGCTGTTTATATAGAATTCAAAACCCTCAAGAATCCGACAGTGGGATGTTGACGTTTTACCTCTTTCTGCTTTCTGAGTCTTGCAGGAAGTCCCGAGCCGGACTCGGATCCGGGCTCGAAACGGGATGTTCAGGGGAACCAAACCCGCTCATCTCTTATAATGGCCTTTGCCTATTTACCACTTGCTGGACTTAAATAAGACCTTAATTAAGCCTACTTTGCATGTTATCCATCCTACCTAATGCTATACTGTATCTCCCTATGGGTTGGATTAAATTATCAGTAATTTGTGGTTGCATTATATGGCACATACGTTAGCCCAACACTGCAACGTTTTCTTCACACCTCTATATGTTGGTTGGTATCTGCTATTTTGGTGTTTATGAGGTGCTCCAGTACCTTGAAGTCCAAGCCACTAATTGGATCACCCCCCTCCGCAACCCTATGGCTCCATTCTGCACTGTTAAAATAAAACATGGAAATAAGTGCGTTAAAAAATTAAACAAATTTTATATATTAATAATAAATAAAGGATAAATCCAATTACACAAAAAACTATAATTACATATATTTCCTTATACATCTTTGCTGCAGTCACACCAAACAGCCCCTCTTAGCACACCAGGCCGCGTGAGAATCTTCTAGCATCAGGCATCCTTTTTGCTTCTTTTTTGTCATCTTATTCACAACGCAATGTGACTAGGATGCATGAGGCGACTGCGCTGATTAATTTGATGTATGACTGTGTGTGAGGGTCCTTTGCAAATGCAATATTTTGCAATTCAAATGCAGGAGGAGGTGCATACCACCATCTTTTCTGCATGTGTGATGCGATCGCATGTGGGATGAACATCGCAACCATCAGTCCCAAATGTTCATCTGCAACGGCAGGCTGAGTAAGCCTGAGCATACTCAGGCTTACTGTCACAGTGCTGCTTGCAAGATCAAGGAAACTGCGTCTTGGATGGATTCGTGGCCTTGCCATTCCCGGAAAATGGGGGTGACACGCCCTTGTTTCTGGCAACAGCAGAAGACCCAATGCCGCCTCCCAAATATATGGGCAAAATTTTCAGAGCACAAGATGTCAACTTTGAAAGTGGCTGTTCAGCGGTTAAGTTTGAAAAAACTCTGAAGATGACCCAGCTCTCAAGTATTCTTCAGATATAATTTGAAGCGCTGAGTCTTTGTGAAAATCCATCAGTTCATTATCTGTCTTCACTACCATAAATCAATAATTCAGACATACTGTATCTTTTGGTTGTTATACTGTAGCCCACAAATTTTCAACATGCCGGAAAGAAAAATTGGAATTTAGTAGGTTTTATTAACTCTGTGAATTGTTCTGTAATGCCTTCTTATAGTATGCCACAGTACAATGGGGGTAATTCAGATCTGATTGCAGCAGCAAATTTGTTAGCTAATGGGCAAAACCATGGGGTCATTCCGAGTTGATCGCATGCTGCAACTTTTTGCTGCCCATGTGATCAGATAGACGCCGCCTATGGGGGAGGTTTTCTTTGCACAGCAAGGGTACGAGCAAGGGTACGATCGCTTGTGCAGCCGAGCTATGCAAAAACATTTTGTGCAGTTTCTGATAGAGATGAGCGGCTTCGGTTTTACTTGGATTTACCGAATCTCCTTATTAGCTATCGGACGTCACGTGTATTGGTTAGCCAATAAGAAAAATCCAGAAAATAAGAAATGGCGATAATTCTGGCGTAAAGAACCGAGTAAATCCGAACCCGCTCATCTCTAGTTTCTGAGCACCTTCTGACTTACTCACCCACTGTGATCACTTCAGCCTGTCAGGTCCCGGAATTGATGTCAGACACCCACCCTGCAAACACATCGACACGCCTGCGTTCCCCTCACCACTCGCCGAAAATGGTCAGTTGACACCCAGATCCGCCTTCTGCCTGTCAGTCTTCTAGCATTCGCCGCTGCTAACACTTCTGTCATTGCTCTGGTTGCTGCCTGGCGACGGCCATCACCGGGCAATGATGAGCATGCATATTGGGGCACGTGCGCAGCTGTAGTTCAGACTCGTTTGCACGGCTGCGAAAAAAAGCATGCGAACGGGTCAGAATGACCCCCCATGTGCACTGCAGGTGTGGCAGATATAACATTTGTCTGCTTTATTTTTACACTGTAATTTAGATTTCAGTTTGAACACACCCCATCCAAATAACTCTCCCTGCACATGTTATATCTGCCCCACCTGCAGTGCTCATGGATTTGCCCATTAGCTAACAATTTTGCTGTTGCGATCAGATCTGAATTAGGCCCTATGTTTTGACTAAATATGCACATTGCAGATTCAGCTTTATTACCGTGATGAAGAGGTCATGCTCCCACTGGTCTTGAAAACCTTGGTTAACATCTTCAATTTTACATTTTGTGTCACTGGAGAGATTGCCCACCAAAATTACCCTTTAAAATAAAATAAACTCCAGAAGAAATAATAAAAAAAAGTCCTCAGTATTTTTTAAGATACTATTAGAACAGTGAAATGAGGAGAGATAAATTTCAAATCAGCCAATATCCTCCTTGTTTCACTGTTTTAATAGCACTTTAAATTGCAAACAGAAGATTCAGATCTAATTCTGCTTTGGGAAAGGATGTGAATAAGCCCCAATGCACATTTGTATGACTGAGATAATGTTTAATATCAGAAACAGATTATTTAACAACACAGCAATGGTTGGATTTACTTGTTGTTACTTGTTGTAATAGTCAGGATCCCAGCAGTCGGAATACAGATGCCGGAATCCTGACACTATTTGGAATACTGTCCACAGGTTTCCTACATAGATCGCAATGCCGGCGGCGGGATCCCGAACACCAGAATCCCAAATGAAGGTCTACTGGGACTGCTGAGAGGTAAGCTTTGAAGGGAGAGGGTGGGTTTTTTTTGGTTTAGGTTTAGGCTGCTGGGAGAGGGTTTAGGGTTAGGCTTTGAGAGGAAGGATTAGGCTGTGGGGAGGGGGTTAGGTTTAGGCAGCCTCGGAGAGAGTTATTGTTAGGCTGCGACTCTGCTAATGTCCCTCCAAAAATGGCCGCTGCCTTGGAGGAGACAGATGCTAGAGGACATAATTGACCTTTAGCGTCTGACTCCCCTGCCTCTGCACAGTGCTGCAGTGTTACCTGGAAGTGCCAGGAGTGCTCAGCACTGGCGCTGTCACCAGCCACTACCCCGGTGCCAACATGTTACACCTTTGGCAATGAGCATTCACTCCTGGCAATAAGCATGACACCAAGAACATATAGCGTCTGACTCCCCTGTCTCTGCACAGCGCTGCAGTGTTACCTGGAAGTGCCAGGAGTGCTCAGCATTGGCGCTGGCACCAGCCACTACCCCGGTGCCAACATGTTACACCTTTGGCAATGATCATTCACTCCTGGCAATCAGCTTGACACCAAGAACACATGAAACCCCTGGCAACAAGCCTGGAACCCCTGGCAATGAGTATGACACCCAGAGCATGAAACCACTGGCAATGAGCATTACACCCAGAGAATAAAATCCATGGCAACAAGCATCGAACCCAGCACATGAAACTCCTGGCAACGAGCATGACACCAAGAGCATGAAACCCCTGGCAACGAGCATCAAACCCAGTGAATGAAACCCTTGGCAATGAGCATGGAACTCAGAGTGTGTGGCTTAATGTGTCAGGGTCATTATGGTGTGTGGTATAATGTGTTAGGGGCATGATGGTGTGTGGTATAATGTGTAATGAGCATTGAGGTGTGTTACATAATGTGTAAGGGGCACTACTATCAGGAGGAAAAATTACAAATAATGTTAGGGGCATGAATCAGGGTTTTTGTTTTCCTGTGATGGCCAACGTCTGTGCGTGCAGGTTGCAAAACGGGGGTATAAAATAGTCTTTTGTTGCAATACCATGCCGCTTCCAGTGTGGCCACATCCATTTTTTTAAAATAAACTTGCAAATTCCTTACTTTCATTATACCCCACTCTCTCCTAACTTCAGGGACACTCAAATTACCAATAGTATTGCAGAAGAACAGATGCTGCATCTGCGGACACAGCACTTGGAACTGCGATGCTGGCAGGAGGCATCTTTTTCCTTCAGACGCCTCCTGCAGCCATCAGCATATTTTTGCATAGCAAAAAAGATGCAGCTGCTGTGCAAAAGGGTCTATTTCTGAACATGGTCCAGTGTTTGTGGGGTGGACCATACATTACATTATCCACTTCAATGTTATTTTTTTTTATGGTATCTGGATGATAGGTTTACAGTAATAAGGTAGACAGTCAATAGGTCGACCACTATTGGTCAACATGCATTGACATGGCAATGGTCGACACAGGAAAAGGTTGACAAGACTTTTTTACAATTTTTTCATTTTCAACTTTTTCATACTTATCATCCACGTGGACTACGATTGGGAATAGTAACCTGTGCTGAGTGCATGGGTAGCGGAACAAGGGGATGCAGTGCACTAATTGGGGATCCCGGTAATTTTACGGAGTAAATGAGACCTACATTTTTTTTAAAATACGCATGTCGACCTTTTCCGGTGTTGACCATTTTCCCATGTCGACCTTGTGCATATCGTCCTTTTGGGGTCGGCCCAGTAATCCACACCAGTTTTTCAGTCAGCTGCTGACTATAGCCCTCATTCTGACCTGATCGCACGCAGCAACTTTTTGCTGCTTGTGTGATCAGGTAGACGCCGCCTATAGAGGAGTGCTTTTTTTTTCATAGCATGGCTACGTTCGCTTGTATAGCTGTGCTATGCAAAAAAAGTTTTGTGCAAAAGTAGACTAGGGCTAGACATACTTACCCTTTGCGATCACTTCAGCGTGGCAGGTCCAGGAATTGACATCAGACATCCGCCCTCCAAACGCCTCGACATGCCTACGTTCGGATCTCCATGCCCCGAAAATGGTCAGTTGATGCCCGGATCCGCCTTCCTCCTGTCAATCTTCATGCGGTCGCCGCTACAACCACTTTCTTCGTTGGAGGCGTCGCTGCCCGGCGCACGCCTGCGCAATGCGGGTATTGCGGGTATTGCGGGTATATGTGGGAAGTGCATGCGCAGTTCCGACCCGATCGCATGACGATCGGAATGACCCCCTACAGAAGCATTATGGCTCTTGCAGTTGATGCTATTATCTTTATTATTTCCTGCTGATTTGTTTATGCTCTGAAAGTTAATAATGTATCCTTTCCTCTACCATCTGTTATGTTTTCTTCCTGCTAGACATCAAGCCAGGATTATTCCCTCACCTAGCATACAGTATATGTACAGTATTATTTCTATACTACAAAAGTAGAAAGTGAAGAGGTAGAAAATAAAAATGATATTAATACCCATGCAATTAACTAAAAACATACACTAGTATTTTTAAACAGAAATCCGGTTGTTGGTCTCTTTTTCTCACATTCCCCCTCACCTGTCTGTCCATCACAGCTGTGGGAGCCGTTAGCATAGACCAGCTGAGGTACACGACGTTGCCAGGGTTTACATTTTCCAGTTATTAAGTTATCAATGAGTTGGATGTAACAGTCAACATATTAAAAATAATTGGCAGCTTAGTAGTTCTTCTAGCACACCCTTGAGGTGGCTGCCCAGTATCGTTTTTGTTTTTGGGGTATTGCCAGTAGCCCTGATCCCCATATTTTCTTGCTGTTCACCTTTATAATCACTTTTCCATTGTGATATGGGTTTAAAGTTTTTTTTCTGTTTACAATGTTGCTGTTCCAAAGCTTTGTGTATACAACATTTTTTGTTTTCCACCTCTATTTCTGTCAGTTATTTTAGTTAATTAATTTATGGTTATTTTAGTCAGTTATTTCAGGTCATTTAATTATGGTAATTTCTGTAAATAATTACAGTTCATTAAAGCTTTCATTCAAATCCATCCAGTGGAAGGCCCAGTACAGGGTCCTCGGGTTTAAGTTCTCCCCAGGTTACACCAATGGGAGGTCCAACTTGAACCAAAACCCTCTAGTTTGTCTTCTGGGATGCAATGTTTCCACTCTGTGAAGTTTTCTTCCAAATCCATATAGTGGCAGGCCGAGAACAGGCTCCCTGGGTCAACGTCCTGGCCAGCGTACACCAACTGGAGGTCTAAATGGGACCCTAACCCCCTATAACCTGGCCAGGATCCAACTGGACCACATTACATTTGGTTTCATCCCAATTAGTGAAAGGGTGTCTGAATGTATAACCAAACAGACAACCAAACAAACAGACCAATTAATTTTATATATTTCAGATATATGGCCCTGGCCCCAAAAGGGATGGATATTTTTAGTTTAAACACTGGGAAGCGGTTAGCATACTGTCAGTCAGGATCCCAGCAATCACAGTACAGATGCCAGAATCCCAACAAGCGGTGAAATACCAACGACGGAATACTAGCAACACAGGCTATTCTCCCTCCATGCGTGTCCAAGACACCCATAGAGGGAGAATATATCCTGTGGTGAGTGCAGTGATCACCCCGCTGCTGGCATACTGGGGGTGGGGATGCCGCTGTATATCATACTGTATATATATATATATATATATATATATATATATAGATGCAGGCGAACAGCACACCGATAAGTCCATGAAATACTTGCTGGTGCCCTCTGTAGGTATTCACTTGCAGAGTCCGAATACAGTAGTCGGATGCGGCAGCATTCAGTAATATACTCAAAATGCAGTAATGGATATCAATGTTTCGAGTTTATTATAAAACCTGTCATCAGCATAAAATACAAAACACACTCACCCTTTTTATACCTTCACCATCCCACATGCAAACACGGTTACCGGATCTCAGGATCAGATGCCCACAGATAACATCATCACCAGCTGACCAGAACCATGGTAACCTGTAACACCAAGCAGAAGCAAAAATATCAAAACATCTGAAATTCCTATGGAAACATGGAATACAGAGATAATCTAATGGATATAGAGTATCATAATAACCAATATGAATTGTTACATAGTAATAAATGTAGCAACAGGTTCACAGGTTCAGCAAATATTGTAACAACAAAATTCCATAGTAATACACTATGACAGCAAAGGTGGGATAATAGACATAACCATAAAACGCAAATAAAAAAAGCACAATGAGCAAACTAGTAAAAAAGCACAATGAACAGATTTATAGGAAACAATGAAGACCAAGATATTCATTCAGTCCTTTAGGAGACAGTGTTCCCAATCTAAAAATTCCATTGGATTCACATTTAAGTAGCTTGGCTGAGCGATCACCTCCTCTGCGTGTTTCTGGAATGTGATCTATTATTTTATACCTGAAAGAGGCCAGATTATGCTCTGCTTGGAAGAAGTGTCTGGCCATTGGTTGATAGACATCCGATGCCCAGCCATCCATTCATGTAATGTTCTATCGATCTTTGTTATGTAATTAGGGCCACAGGGGCATGTGATCATATATATGATAAACCTTGTAGTGCAGGTTAATCTGTGGCGAATCTCATACTTTTTCCCACTATGAAGATGAAAAAATGTATTGCCCAGGACCAGATAGCTACAAGTCACACAGCCAAGACACTTAAAGCAACCTTTCTTGGCAGAAAGAAAATGCTTCTGTTCTGCATCACCCGGGTCGCTAATATCCATTTGGACCAGCCAGTCCCGGATATTGCAGCCTCGGGTGTAACAAGACATAATACTCCTGTCTTTTAGATTAAGGTCAGGGTTCGAACTTACATTGGGCCATAGGTTGGTGGTAATTTTTTTAATGATACCACTAGCTCTATTGAAGTGATTTACCCAAGATATGCGGTTCATCTTGGGTTTCTTTGGCGCTTTAGTTAATAGCTGGTCGCATGGTATCATAAGAGCCTGTTGTTTTGCCTGTTTGAGATTGGATAGTGTGTACCCCCTATTCAAGAATTTAGACATCATGTTATCAATATGTAATATCGCTTGATCTCTTTCACTACAGATCCTGATTGCACAGATAAATTGAGAGTACGGGAGTCAGCACTTAAGGGATTTGGGATGAAAACTGCCCGCATGAAGGATTGTATTCCTATCTGTTGGTTTGCAAACTTAATCAGTACTAATAATCCCATGATCCAAACTAATATATACATCAATAAAATTAACCTTGTTGGAGTCAATAGTGTATGTTAATTTAATAGGACTATTAGTAACATTATGATCATGGATAAATGTTTCAAAGGCATTTTTAGTGCCTGTCCATATTACAAATATATCATACAGATATCTTGCATAAAAGGCTATTTTTTTGGGCACTCAAGAAGTCTGAAAAAAATATTTCTTGTTTGGGGAAATACATATAGGCATTAGCATACGAGGGGGCTACTGAAGCCCCCATCGCACACCAGGACTTTTTGTAAATAATAGCTTTTATCATATAGGAAATAATTCCTAGTTAGAATCATTTCAAAAGCATTCACCGCAAAATCAATTTCGGGCCCATTATACAGAACGTTATTGGTAATTAAAGAACGGGTAGCAAATAATCCTTCCTTATTAGGGATGATGTAAATAAACTGGATATATCAATGCTACAGATTAAAACATCAGCATGAAATGGTTCTGTATTAGCCAGTTTATTAAAAAATTAAGTGGTGTCTAATATATGGCTGGAATGATCTACTATACATGGTTGTAGTATGTAATCAAGGTACGTAGATAGAGCATAGAATAAAGAGCCCTGGCACTAATAGTAGGGTGGCCCGGTGGAGGTGTAAGGCTCTTATGTATCTTGGGTAGTGTATATAATAACGGTGTCAATTGATGTTTGGGAATTAGAACTAAACCCAGATCTTTAGATATTACACCATTTGTAATTGCCTCTTGCATAAACACTAGAGATGTGCACTTGAAATTTTTCGGGTTTTGTGTTTTGGTTTTGGGTTCGGTTCCGCGGCCGTGTTTTGGGTTCGACAGCGTTTTGGCAAAACCTCACCGAATTTTTTTTGTCGGATTCGGGTGTGTTTTGGATTCGGGTGTTTTTTTTTAAAAACACTAAAAAACAGCTTAAATCATAGAATTTGGGGGTCATTTTGATCCCAAAGTATTATTAACCTCAAAAACCATAATTTCCACTCATTTTCAGTCTATTCTGAATACCTCACACCTCACAATATTATTTTTAGTCCTAAAATTTGCACCTAGGTCGCTGGATGACTAAGCTAAGCGACCCTAGTGGCCGACACAAACACCGTGCCCATCTAGGAGTGGCACTGCAGTGTCACGCAGGATGGCCCTTCGAAAAAACACTCCCCAAACAGCACATGACGCAAAGAAAAAAAGAGGCACAATGAGGTAGCTGTGTGAGTAAGATAAGCGACCCTAGTGGCCGACACAAACACCGGGCCCATCTAGGAGTGGCACTGCAGTGTCACGCAGGATGGCCCTTCCAAAAAACCCTCCCCAAACAGCACATGACGCAAAGAAAAAAAGAGGCGCAATGAGGTAGCTGTGTGAGTAAGATAAGCGACCCTAGTGGCCGACACAAACACCGGGCCCATCTAGGAGTGGCACTGCAGTGTCACGCAGGATGGCCCTTCCAAAAAACCCTCCCCAAACAGCACATGATGCAAAGAAAAAAAGAGGCGCAATGAGGTAGCTGTGTGAGTAAGATAAGCGACCCTAGTGGCCGACACAAACACCGTGCCCATCTAGGAGTGGCACTGCAGTGTCACGCAGGATGGCCCTTCCAAAAAACCCTCCCCAAACAGCACATGACGCAAAGAAAAAAAGAGGCGCAATGAGGTAGCTGTGTGAGTAAGATAAGCGACCCTAGTGGCCGACACAAACACCGGGCCTATCTAGGAGTGGCACTGCAGTGTCACGCAGGATGGCCCTTCCAAAAAACCCTCCCCAAACAGCACATGACGCAAAGAAAAAAAGAGGCGCAATGAGGTAGCTGTGTGAGTAAGATAAGCGACCCTAGTGGCCGACACAAACACCGGGCCCATCTAGGAGTGGCACTGCAGTGTCACGCAGGATGGCCCTTCCAAAAAACCCTCCCCAAACAGCACATGACGCAAAGAAAAAAAGAGGCGCAATGAGGTAGCTGTGTGAGTAAGATAAGCGACCCTAGTGGCCGACACAAACACCGGGCCCATCTAGGAGTGGCACTGCAGTGTCACGCAGGATGGCCCTTCCAAAAAACCCTCCCCAAACAGCACATGACGCAAAGAAAAAAAGAGGCGCAATGAGGTAGCTGTGTGAGTAAGATAAGCGACCCTAGTGGCCGACACAAACACCGTGCCCATCTAGGAGTGGCACTGCAGTGTCACGCAGGATGGCCCTTCCAAAAAACCCTCCCCAAACAGCACATGACGCAAAGAAAAAAAGAGGCGCAATGAGGTAGCTGTGTGAGTAAGATAAGCGACCCTAGTGGCCGACACAAACACCGTGCCCATCTAGGAGTGGCACTGCAGTGTCACGCAGGATGGCCCTTCCAAAAAACCCTCCCCAAACAGCACATGACGCAAAGAAAAAAAGAGGCGCAATGAGGTAGCTGTGTGAGTAAGATAAGCGACCCTAGTGGCCGACACAAACACCGGGCCCATCTAGGAGTGGCACTGCAGTGTCACGCAGGATGGCCCTTCCAAAAAACATTCCACAAACAGCACATGACGCAAAGAAAAATTAAAGAAAAAAGAGGTGCAAGATGGAATTGTCCTTGGGCCCTCCCACCCACCCTTATGTTGTATAAACAGGACATGCACACTTTAACCAACCCATCATTTCAGTGACAGGGTCTGCCACACGACTGTGACTGAAATGACGGGTTGGTTTGGACCCCCACCAAAAAAGAAGCAATTAATCTCTCCTTGCACAAACTGGCTCTACAGAGGCAAGATGTCCACCTCATCATCATCCTCCGATATATCACCGTGTACATCCCCCTCCTCACAGATTATCAATTCGTCCCCACTGGAATCCACCATCTCAGCTCCCTGTGTACTTTGTGGAGGCAATTGCTGCTGGTCAATGTCTCCACGGAGGAATTGATTATAATTCATTTTAATGAACATCATCTTCTCCACATTTTCTGGATGTAACCTCGTACGCCGATTGCTGACAAGGTGAGCGGCGGCACTAAACACTCTTTCGGAGTACACACTTGTGGGAGGGCAACTTAGGTAGAATAAAGCCAGTTTGTGCAAGGGCCTCCAAATTGCCTCTTTTTCCTGCCAGTATAAGTACGGACTGTGTGACGTGCCTACTTGGATGCGGTCACTCATATAATCCTCCACCATTCTTTCAATGGTGAGAGAATCATATGCAGTGACAGTAGACGACATGTCCGTAATCATTGTCAGGTCCTTCAGACCGGACCAGATGTCAGCATCAGCAGTCGCTCCAGACTGCCCTGCATCACCGCCAGCGGGTGGGCTCGGAATTCTGAGCCTTTTCCTCGCACCCCCAGTTGCGGGAGAATGTGAAGGAGGAGATGTTGACAGGTCGCGTTCCGCTTGACTTGACAATTTTGTCACCAGCAGGTCTTTGAACCCCAGCAGACTTGTGTCTGCCGGAAAGAGAGATCCAAGGTAGGCTTTAAATCTAGGATCGAGCACGGTGGCCAAAATGTAGTGCTCTGATTTCAACAGATTGACCACCCATGAATCCTTGTTAAGCGAATTAAGGGCTCCATCCACAAGTCCCACATGCCTAGCGGAATCGCTCCGTGTTAGCTCCTCCTTCAATGTCTCCAGCTTCTTCTGCAAAAGCCTGATGAGGGGAATGACCTGACTCAGGCTGGCAGTGTCTGAACTGACTTCACGTGTGGCAAGTTCAAAGGGCATCAGAACCTTGCACAACGTTGAAATCATTCTCCACTGCGCTTGAGACAGGTGCATTCCACCTCCTATATCGTGCTCAATTGTATAGGCTTGAATGGCCTTTTGCTGCTCCTCCAACCTCTGAAGCATATAGAGGGTTGAATTCCACCTCGTTACCACTTCTTGCTTCAGATGATGGCAGGGCAGGTTCAGTAGTTTTTGGTGGTGCTCCAGTCTTCTGTACGTGGTGCCTGTACGCCGAAAGTGTCCCGCAATTCTTCTGGCCACCGACAGCATCTCTTGCACGCCCCTGTCGTTTTTTAAAAAATTCTGCACCACCAAATTCAAGGTATGTGCAAAACATGGGACGTGCTGGAATTTGCCCATATTTAATGCACACACAATATTGCTGGCGTTGTCCGATGCCACAAATCCACAGGAGAGTCCAATTGGGGTAAGCCATTCCGCGATGATCTTCCTCAGTTGCCGTAAGAGGTTTTCAGCTGTGTGCGTATTCTGGAAACCGGTGATACAAAGCGTAGCCTGCCTAGGAAAGAGTTGGCGTTTGCGAGATGCTGCTACTGGTGCCGCCGCTGCTGTTCTTCCGGCGGGAGTCCATACATCTACCCAGTGGGCTGTCACAGTCATATAGTCCTGACCCTGCCCTGCTCCACTTGTCCACATGTCCGTGGTTAAGTGGACATTGGGTACAACTGCATTTTTTAGGACACTGGTGAGTCTTTTTCTGACGTCCGTGTACATTCTCGGTATCGCCTGCCTAGAGAAGTGGAACCTAGATGGTATTTGGTAACGGGGGCACACTGCCTCAATAAATTGTCTAGTTCCCTGTGAACTAACGGCGGATACCGGACGCACGTCTAACACCAACATAGTTGTCAAGGCCTCAGTTATCCGCTTTGCAGCAGGATGACTGCTGTGATATTTCATCTTCCTCGCAAAGGACTGTTGGACAGTCAATTGCTTACTGGAAGTAGTACAAGTGGGCTTACGACTTCCCCTCTGGGATGACGATCGACTCCCAGCAGCAACAACAGCAGCGCCAGCAGCAGTAGGCATTACACTCAAGGATGCATCGGAGGAATCCCAGGCAGGAGAGGACTCGTCAGAATTGCCAGTGACATGGCCTGCAGGACTGTTGGCATTCCTGGGTAAGGAGGAAATTGACACTGAGGGAGTTGGTGGGGTGGTTTGCGTGAGCTTGGTTACAAGAGGAAGGGATTTACTGGTCAGTGGACTGCTTCCGCTGTCACCCAAAGTTTTTGAACTTGTCACTGACTTATTATGAATGCGCTGCAGGTGACGTATAAGGGAGGATGTTCCGAGGTGGTTAACGTCCTTACCCCTACTTATTACAGCTTGACAAAGGCAACACACGGCTTGACAAATGTTGTCCGCATTTCTGGTGAAATACTTCCACACCGAAGAGCTGATTTTTTTTGTATTTTGACCAGGCATGTCAATGGCCCTATTCCTCCCACGGACAACAGGTGTCTCCCCGGGTGCCTGACTTAAACAAACCACCTCACCATCAGAATCCTCCTGGTCAATTTCCTCCCCAGCGCCAGCAACACCCATATCCTCCTCATCCTGGTGTACTTCAACACTGACATCTTCAATCTGACTATCAGGAACTGGACTGCGGGTGCTCCTTCCAGCACTTGCAGGGGGCGTGCAAATGGTGGAAGGCGCATGCTCTTCACGTCCAGTGTTGGGAAGGTCAGGCATCGCAACCGACACAATTGGACTCTCCTTGTGGATTTGGGATTTCGAAGAACGCACAGTTCTTTGCGGTGCTTTTGCCAGCTTGAGTCTTTTCAGTTTTCTAGCGAGAAGCTGAGTGCTTCCATCCTCATGTGAAGCTGAACCACTAGCCATGAACATAGGCCAGGGCCTCAGCCGTTCCTTGCCACTCCGTGTGGTAAATGGCATATTGGCAAGTTTACGCTTCTCCTCCGACAATTTTATTTTAGGTTTTGGAGTCCTTTTTTTACTGATATTTGGTGTTTTGGATTTGACATGCTCTGTACTATGACATTGGGCATCGGCCTTGGCAGACGACGTTGCTGGCATTTCATCGTCTCGGCCATGACTAGTGGCAGCAGCTTCAGCACGAGGTGGAAGTGGATCTTGATCTTTCCCTAATTTTGGAACCTCAACATTTTTGTTCTCCATATTTTAATAGGCACAACTAAAAGGCACCTCAGGTAAACAATGGAGATGGATGGATACTAGTATACTTATGGATGGACTGCCGAGTGCCGACACAGAGGTAGCTACAGCCGTGGACTACCGTACTGTGTCTGCTGCTAATATAGACTGGATGATAATGAGATGAAATCAATATATATATATATGTATGTATATATAATATCACTAGTACTGCAGCCGGACAGGTAGATAATATATTTATTAGGTAATGATGACTGATGACGTACCTGCTGGACACTGTCAGCTCAGCAGCACCGCAGACTGCTACAGTAAGCTACTATACTATAGTAGTATGTACAAAGAAGAAAGAAAAAAAAAAAAACCACGGGTAGGTGGTATACAATTATGGATGGACTGCCGAGTGCCGACACAGAGGTAGCTACAGCCGTGGACTAACGTACTGTGTCTGCTGCTAATATAGAGTCTAGACTGGATGATAAATTATTGATAATGAGATGAAATCAATATAATATCACTAGTACTGCAGCCGGACAGGTACTATATATATTTATTATGTAATGACTGATGACGGACCTGCTGGACACTGTCAGGTCAGCACAGCACCGCAGACTGCTACAGTAAGCTACTATAGTAGTATGTATAAAGAAGAATGAAAAAAAAAAAACCACGGGTAGGTGGTATACAATATTATATATATATATATATTATATACATATATATATATATATATATATATTAAACTGGTGGTGATTGATTATTAAACTGGTGGTCACTTCAGGTCACGTTGCAACTTGCAACTAGTACTCCGAGGCCTAAGCAGACAATCACAAAATATATTATTATACTGGTGGTCAGTGTGGTCACAACAATGGCAGTGTGGCACTGACTCTGGCAGCAAAAGTGTGCACTGTACGTTATATGTACTCCTGAGTCCTGCTCTCAGACTCTAACTGCTCCCCACTGTCAGTGTCTCCCCCACAAGTCAGATAATACACTTACAGTCACACTATCTATTATCTAATCTAGTATAAATATCACTTCAGCAAGTAGTATAGTAGTATACAGTATAGTAGTACTCCTCCTAATAATGCTCCCCAAAATACTGTCTCTCTCTCTTCTCTAAACGGAGAGGACGCCAGCCACGTCCTCTCCCTATGACTCTCAATGCACGTGTGAAAATGGCGGCGACGCGCGGCTCCTTATATAGAATCCGAGTCTCGCGATAGAATCCGGGCCTCGCGAGAATCCGACAGCGTGATGATGATGTTCGGGCGCGCTCGGGTTAGCCGAGCAAGGCGGGAAGATCCGAGCCTGCTCGGACCCGTGTAAAAAACCTGAAGTTCGGGCGGGTTCGGATTCAGAGGAACCGAACCCGCTCATCTCTAATAAACACCAAAATTCAGTCTGGAACATCTTAGTGGCTTCTCTATCCAACAGTTTATATACAGATGTATTAGATAATTGTCTAGCAATCTCCTCTTTATAGGAAGATAAACCCTGGATCACCTTTATCGGCTGGGCGAATAGTGATCTCAGTATTCGATGCCAGATTTTTTAATGTGAAAAATTCTTCCTTAGACAGATTGCTAGACAAAGCATTATTAGTTGGAACAGTGGTCATAGCGACCTTCATATCAGAATTAACCATACGTGAAAAGGTCTTAATGGCCATATTGTTAGAGACAGGTTCAAATACAGACTTTTGTTGAAATTTACATAAGGGAGGTGGAATTACCATATACCTATTAGTAGAAGCCACGGGGGTTTTAGGCACATTGAAATGTTCATGCAGCCTTAGGTGTCTATTTAGTTTATATTTCTCGATTTCCCATGTAAAGTCATCAAATTCAACAGTGGAACAAATGAAAGGCCACGGTTCAATACCTTGGTTTCAGCGGCAGTAAGTTGGTGTGAAGACAAGTTGAAGATTATTTCCTCCTGTCGGACAGGAGACCACCACTGTCCAATATAAACTGAATAGACACCTAAGGCTGCATGAACATTTCAATGGGCTTAAAAACTAGGGATGTGCACTTGAAATTTTTCGGGTTTTGTGTTTTGGTTTTGGGTTCGGTTCCGCGGCCGTGTTTTGGGTTCGACCGCGTTTTGGCAAAACCTCACCGAATTTTTTTTGTCGGATTCGGGTGTGTTTTGGATTCGGGTGTTTTTTTCAAAAAACCCTAAAAAACAGCTTAAATCATAGATTTTGGGGGTCATTTTGATCCCAAAGTATTATTAACCTCAAAAACCATAATTTCCACTCATTTTCAGTCTATTCTGAATACCTCACACCTCACAATATTATTTTTAGTCCTAAAATTTGCACAGAGGTCGCTGGATGACTAAGCTAAGCGACCCTAGTGGCCGACACAAACACCTGGCCCATCTAGGAGTGGCACTGCAGTGTCACGCAGGATGACCCTTCCAAAAAACACTCCCCAAACAGCACATGACGCAAAGAAGAAAAAAAGAGGCGCAATGAGGTAGCTGTGTGAGTAAGATAAGAGACCCTAGTGGCCGACACAAACACCTGGCCCATCTAGGAGTGGCACTGCAGTGTCACGCAGGATGGCCCTTCCAAAAAACACTCCCCAAACAGCACATGACACAAAGAAGAAAAAAAGAGGCGCAATGAGGTAGCTGTGTGAGTAAGATAAGCGACCCTAGTGGCCGACACAAACACCTGGCCCATCTAGGAGTGGCACTGCAGTGTCACGCAGGATGGCCCTTCCAAAAAACACTCCCCAAACAGCACATGACGCAAAGAAAAATGAAAGAAAAAAGAGGTGCAAGATGGAATTGTCCTTGGGCCCTCCCACCCACCCTTATGTTGTATAAACAGGACATGCACACTTTAACCAACCCATCATTTCAGTGACAGGGTCTGCCACACGACTGTGACTGAAATGACGGGTTGGTTTGGACCCCCACCGAAAAAGAAGCAATTAATCTCTCCTTGCACAAACTGGCTCTACAGAGGCAAGATGTCCACCTCATCATCATCCTCTGATATATCACCGTGTACATCCCGCTCCTCACAGATTATCAATTCGTCCCCACTGGAATCCACCATCTCAGCTCCCTGTGTACTTTGTGGAGGCAATTGCTGCTGGTCAATGTCTCCACGGAGGAATTGATTATAATTAATTTTAATGAACATCATCTTCTCCACATTTTCTGGAAGTAACCTCGTACGCAGATTGCTGACAAGGTGAGCGGCGGCACTAAACACTCTTTCGGAGTACACACTTGTGGGAGGGCAACTTAGGTAGAATAAAGCCAGTTTGTGCAAGGGCCTCCAAATTGCCTCTTTTTCCTGCCAGTATAAGTACGGACTGTCTGACGTGCCTACTTGGATGCGGTCACTCATATAATCCTCCACCATTCTTTCAATGGTGAGAGAATCATATGCAGTGACAGTAGACGACATGTCCGTAATCGTTGTCAGGTCCTTCAGTCCGGACCAGATGTCAGCATCAGCAGTCGCTCCAGACTGCCCTGCATCACCGCCAGCGGGTGGGCTCGGAATTCTGAGCCTTTTCCTCGCACCCCCAGTTGCGGGAGAATGTGAAGGAGGAGATGTTGACAGGTCGCGTTCCGCTTGACTTGACAATTTTGTCACCAGCAGGTCTTTGAACCCCAGCAGACTTGTGTCTGCCGGAAAGAGAGATCCAAGGTAGGTTTTAAATCTAGGATCGAGCACGGTGGCCAAAATGTAGTGCTCTGATTTCAACAGATTGACCACCCGTGAATCCTTGTTAAGCGAATTAAGGGCTCCATCCACAAGTCCCACATGCCTAGCGGAATCGCTCCCTTTTAGCTCCTCCTTCAATGCCTCCAGCTTCTTCTGCAAAAGCCTGATGAGGGGAATGACCTGACTCAGGCTGGCAGTGTCTGAACTGACTTCACGTGTGGCAAGTTCAAAAGGTTGCAGAACCTTGCACAACGTTGAAATCATTCTCCACTGCGCTTGAGACAGGTACATTCCACCTCCTATATCGTGCTCAATCGTATAGGCTTGAATGGCCTTTTGCTGCTCCTCCAACCTCTGAAGCATATAGAGGGTTGAATTCCACCTCGTTACCACTTCTTGCTTCAGATGATGGCAGGGCAGGTTCAGGCGTTTTTGGTGGTGCTCCAGTCTTCTGTACATGGTGCCTGTACGCCGAAAGTGTCCCGCAATTCTTCTGGCCACCGACAGCATCTCTTGCACGCCCCTGTCGTTTTTTTAAAAATTCTGCACCACCAAATTCAAGGTATGTGCAAAACATGGGACGTGCTGGAATTTGCCCATATTTAATGCACACACAATATTGCTGGCGTTGTCCGATGCCACAAATCCACAGGAGAGTCCAATTGGGGTAAGCCATTCCGCGATGATCTTCCTCAGTTGCCGTAAGAGGTTTTCAGCTGTGTGCGTATTCTGGAAACCGGTGATACAAAGCGTAGCCTGCCTAGGAAAGAGTTGGCGTTTGCGAGATGCTGCTACTGGTGCCGCCGCTGCTGTTCTTGCGGCGGGAGTCCATACATCTACCCAGTGGGCTGTCACAGTCATATAGTCCTGACCCTGCCCTGCTCCACTTGTCCACATGTCCGTGGTTAAGTGGACATTGGGTACAACTGCATTTTTTAGGACACTGGTGAGTCTTTTTCTGACGTCCGTGTACATTCTCGGTATCGCCTGCCTAGAGAAGTGGAACCTAGATGGTATTTGGTAACGGGGGCACACTGCCTCAAGAAATTGTCTAGTTCCCTGTGAACTAACGGCGGATACCGGACGCACGTCTAACACCAACATAGTTGTCAAGGCCTCAGTTATCCGCTTTGCAACAGGATGACTGCTGTGATATTTCATCTTCCTCGCAAAGGACTGTTGGACAGTCAATTGCTTGGTGGAAGTAGTAAAAGTGGGCTTACGACTTCCCCTCTGGGATGACCATCGACTCCCAGCAGCAACAACAGCAGCGCCAGCAGCAGAAGGCGTTACACGCAAGGATGCATCGGAGGAATCCCAGGCAGGAGAGGACTCGTCAGAATTGCCAGTGACATGGCATGCAGGACTATTGGCATTCCTGGGGAAGGAGGAAATTGACACTGAGGGAGTTGGTGGGGTGGTTTGCGTGAGCTTGGTTACAAGAGGAAGGGATTTACTGGTCAGTGGACTGCTTCCGCTGTCGCCCAAAGTTTTTGAACTTGTCACTGACTTATTATGAATGCGCTGCAGGTGACGTATAAGGGAGGATGTTCCGAGGTGGTTAACGTCCTTACCCCTACTTATTACAGCTTGACAAAGGCAACACACGGCTTGACAAATGTTGTCCGCATTTCTGGTGAAATACTTCCACACCGAAGAGCTGATTTTTTGGGTATTTTCACCAGGCATGTCAACGGCCCTATTCCTCCCACGGACAACAGGTGTCTCCCCGGGTGCCTGACTTAAACAAACCACCTCACCATCAGAATCCTCCTTGTCAATTTCCTCCCCAGCGCCAGCAACACCCATATCCTCCTCATCCTGGTGTACTTCAACACTGACATCTTCAATCTGACTATCAGGAACTGGACTGCGGGTGCTCCTTCCAGCACTTGCAGGGGGCGTGCAAATGGTGGAAGGCGCATGCTCTTCACGTCCAGTGTTGGGAAGGTCAGGCATCGCAACCGACACAATTGGACTCTCCTTGTGGATTTGGGATTTCGAAGAACGCACAGTTCTTTGCGGTGCTTTTGCCAGCTTGAGTCTTTTCAGTTTTCTAGCGAGAGGCTGAGTGCTTCCATCCTCATGTGAAGCTGAACCACTAGCCATGAACATAGGCCAGGGCCTCAGCCGTTCCTTGCCACTCCGTGTGGTAAATGGCATATTGGCAAGTTTACGCTTCTCCTCCGACAATTTTATTTTAGATTTTGGAGTCCTTTTTTTACTGATATTTGGTGTTTTGGATTTGACATGCTCTGTACTATGACATTGGGCATCGGCCTTGGCAGACGACGTTGCTGGCATTTCATCGTCTCGGCCATGACTAGTGGCAGCAGCTTCAGCACGAGGTGGAAGTGGATCTTGATCTTTCCCTAATTTTGGAACCTCAACATTTTTGTTCTCCATATTTTAATAGGCACAACTAAAAGGCACCTCAGGTAAACAATGGAGATGGATGGATACTAGTATACTTATGGATGGACGAGCGACTGCCGACACAGAGGTAGCTACAGCCGTGGACTACCGTACTGTGTCTGCTGCTAATATAGACTGGATGATAAGGAGATGAAATTAATATATATATATATATATATATATATATATATATATATATAATATCACTAGTACTGCAGCCGGACAGGTATATATATTTATTATGTAATGACTGATGACGGACCTGCTGGACACTGTCAGCTCAGCAGCACCGCAGACTGCTACAGTAAGCTACTATAGTAGTATGTATAAAGAAGAAGAAAAAAAAAACACGGGTAGGTGGTATACAATTATGGATGGACGAGCGACTGCCGACACAGAGGTAGCTACAGCCGTGGACTACCGTACTGTGTCTGCTGCTAATATAGACTGGATGATAATGAGATGAAATCAATATATATTATATCACACTAGTACTGCAGCCGGACAGGTAGATATATTTATTATGTAATGACTGATGACGGACCTGCTGGACACTGTCAGCTCAGCAGCACCGCAGACTGCTACAGTAAGCTACTATAGTAGTATGTATAAAGAAGAAAGAAAAAAAAAAACCACGGGTAGGTGGTATACAATTATGGATGGACGAGCGACTGCCGACATAGAGGTAGCTACAGCCGTGGACTACCGTACTGTGTCTGCTGCTAATATAGACTGGATGATAATGAGATGAAATCAATATATATATATATAATATCACTAGTACTGCAGCCGGACAGGTATATATATTTATTATGTAATGACTGATGACGGACCTGCTGGACACTGTCAGCTCAGCAGCACCGCAGACTGCTACAGTAAGCTACTATAGTAGTATGTATAAAGAAGAAAGAAAAAAAAAACCACGGGTAGGTGGGATACAATTATGGATGGACAAGCGACTGCCGACACAGAGGTAG
This sequence comes from Pseudophryne corroboree, assembly GCF_028390025.1. NCBI lineage: Eukaryota > Metazoa > Chordata > Amphibia > Anura > Myobatrachidae > Pseudophryne > Pseudophryne corroboree. The sequence continues at coordinate 271,477,289 of NC_086454.1, forward strand.
CTACAGCCGTGGACTACCGTACTGTGTCTGCTGCTAATATAGACTGGATGATAATGAGATGAAATCAATATATATATATATATAATATCACTAGTACTGCAGCCGGACAGGTATATATATTTATAATGTAATGACTGATGACGGACCTGCTGGACGCTGTCAGCTCAGCAGCACCGCAGACTGCTACAGTAAGCTACTATAGTAGTATGTATAAAGAAGAAAGAAAAAAAAAAAACCACGGGTAGGAGGTATACAATTATGGATGGACGAGCGACTGCCGACACAGAGGTAGCTACAGCCGTGGACTACCGTACTGTGTCTGCTGCTAAAATACACTGGATGATAATGAGATGAAATCAATATATATATATATAATATCACTAGTACTGCAGCCAGACAGGTATATATATTTATTATGTAATGACTGATGACGGACCTGCTGGACACTGTCAGCTCAGCAGCACCGCAGACTGCTACAGTAAGCTACTATAGTAGTATGTATAAAGAAGAAAGAAAAAAAAAACCACGGGTAGGTGGTATACAATTATGGATGGACGAGCGACTGCCGACACAGAGGTAGCTACAGCCGTGGACTACCGTACTGTGTCTGCTGCTAATATAGACTGGATGATAATGAGATGTAATCAATATATATATATATATATATATATATAATATCACTAGTACTGCAGCTGGACAGGTATATATATTTATTATGTAATGACTGATGACGGACCTGCTGGACACTGTCAGCTCAGCAGCACCGCAGACTGCTACAGTAAGCTACTATAGTAGTATGTATAAAGAAGAAAGAAAAAAAAAACCACGGGTAGGTGGTATACAATTATGGATGGACGAGCGACTGCCGACACAGAGGTAGCTACAGCCGTGGACTACCGTACTGTGTCTGCTGCTAATATAGACTGGATGATAATGAGATGAAATCAATATATATATATATATATAATATCACTAGTACTGCAGCCGGACAGGTATATATATTTATTATGTAATGACTGATGACGGACCTGCTGGACACTGTCAGCTCAGCAGCACCGCAGACTGCTACAGTAAGCTACTATAGTAGTATGTATAAAGAAGAAAGAAAAAAAAAAAACACGGGTAGGTGGTATACAATTATGGATGGACGAGCGACTGCCGACACAGAGGTAGCTACAGCCGTGGACTACCGTACTATGTCTGCTGCTAATATAGCCTGGATGATAATGAGATGAAATCAATATATATTATATCACACTAGTACTGCAGCCGGACAGGTAGATATATTTATTATGTAATGACTGATGACGGACCTGCTGGACACTGTCAGCTCAGCAGCACCGCAGACTGCTACAGTAAGCTACTATAGTAGTATGTATAAAGAAGAAAGAAAAAAAAACCCACGGGTAGGTGGTATACAATTATGGATGGACGAGCGACTGCCGACACAGAGGTAGCTACAGCCGTGGACTACCGTACTGTGTCTGCTGCTAATATAGACTGGATGATAATGAGATGAAATCAATATATATATATATAATATCACTAGTACTGCAGCCGGACAGGTATATATATTTATTATGTAATGACTGATGACGGACCTGCTGGACACAGTCAGCTCAGCAGCACCGCAGACTGCTACAGTAAGCTACTATAGTAGTATGTATAAAGAAGAAAGAAAAAAAAAAAAAACCACGGGTAGGTGGTATACAATATTATATATATATTATATACAATTATATATATATATATATATATATATATATTAAACTGGTGGTGACTTGTGGTCAGGTCACTGGTCACACTATCAGCAACTTGCAAGTAGTACTCCTAAGCAGACAATCACAATATATATTATACTGGTGGTCAGTGTGGTCACAATGGCAGTGTGGCACTCTGGCAGCAAAAGTGTGCACTGTACGTTATATGTACTCCTGAGTCCTGCTCTCAGACTCTAACTGCTCCCCACTGTCAGTGTCTCCCCCACAAGTCAGATAATATACAGTCACACTATCTATCACTTCAGCAAGTAACTAGTACTCCTCCTAATGCTCCCCAAAATTACTACTGTGTCTCTCTCTACTGTCTCACTCTCTTCTCTATAAACGGAGAGGACACCAGCCACGTCCTCTCCCTATGAATCTCAATGCACGTGTGAAAATGGCGGCGACGCGCGGCTCCTTATATAGAATCCGAGTCTCGCGATAGAATCCGAGCCTCGCGAGAATCCGACAGCGGGATGATGACGTTCGGGCGCGCTCGGGTTAACCGAGCAAGGCGGGAAGATCCGAGTCACTCGGCCCCGTGTAAAAAAACATGAAGTTCGGGCGGGTTCGGATTCCAAAGAACCGAACCCGCTCATCCCTATTAAAAACCCTCTGGCTTCTTCTAATAGGGATATGGTAATTCAACCTCCTTTACGTAAATTTCAACAAAAGTTTATTTGAACCTGTCTCTAATACCCCTTTCACACCGCAGCTATAACCCGGTAAATTGCCATTTTTTAAGCCTTCCAAAACGGTTCTAGCTGCGGTGTGAAAGGGCCACTTTGAATTTACTGGTTACAGATTACTGGTATTTTAAAACGGTTAAAAAGCAGGGTCCTACACGGTTCAGACCCATTTCATTGTGCAATGTGAAAGGCTCTGAAACGGTATTTCCAAACCACATAAGGTGATAGGCTGTCTCCATGCGTGATGTCACCAGGCAGAAGCAGGAAATAAACTGGAGGAAACGCATGAGAGTGTAGAAGCATTTTTTTTTATACAGAATACAGGTTTTTTTTAATAGAGTATTTTTCTTCAACAAGAATGAACTTATTACAGACATTTCAGTATATACTGGTAGCTTCATTTGTTGTTATGCAATATATTCATATATGGACCCTTCTCAAACAATATGTGCATATGCATGGTGTAACAAGTGGTCGCAGGTCCACATAGTGCCAACCCACAGATACCAGGTTCTCTGAAGTGTGCAAACAAAATCAAAACACATACTAACATTTTATTTATTTTCTCCCCTAAATACTTTGGTAAACCCCCCCAACTATGGGGCCAAAGAAAACCTACAAGAAGCCCGAAAGAGAAAAAAAAAAGAAGATAGCATAAAGCGAAACAGACCAAAACAATTCCAGCAAGCCTGGATTCCTACAGTTGTGCGAGATGAGGTGCATTATCCCTATAGTGTAGAATACGGGAGAAGAGCCTGGCTCATCCCCCACGGGTCCTAAGTAGCCAGGTCGCCGTAAAAGGCGTACGACAATTCAAGTTAAGTTATAAATCTTTAAATTCTAAGGGCAGGGGAGGAATATGTAGAGTTAATCCAAGAGGACCATATCTTCTCGTGCTTAGAAAGTGCATTATTTTTCCTATAAATGTATCGATCCTTCAATACTGTGTCATTCACAAGGGCTTTAAATGCAGACATCGTAGGGGAGTGTGGAGCCATCCATGTCCGCGCAATGCACACCTTGGCGAGGGCGCATATACTACGAGCATACAAGTCCTCCCATTTAGGCCCAGAGTCAGTTCCTCCAGGTGCCAGAATGATCCGTCAGCGGTCCCACACTTAGGACAGGCGGCAGCGCCACCAGCCCCAAATCTGGCCAGCTTGTTCGGAGTCATATATGATTTATGCAGTATAAAGAGTTGGATTTGTTGGAACCGTAGTGATTTGGAGACCTGGCTCGAGTTCCCCAGCGCCACCTCCCAGTCCTCCGCCTCCATGGGGCCCACGTCACGCTCCCAGCGTTCCCGAAGGTTCGAGAGCAGGTCTGCATGAATTGTTTTTATAAGGTACGAGTAAGTGAAGGATATCACCTTGACCCGACCCAATGAGCATAGAAAGGTCTTTATGGGGAAGGGGAGAAGCACCAGGGGAGAATCCCCGAACTGTGATTGTAAAGTGTGTCTGAGCTGTAGAAATCTATAAAAGTAAGAGTTTGGAAGACCAAACTCCTCCTTTAATTGCTGAAAGGACTTCAGTGTACCTTTGTCGTACAACTGGTATATGGAAGTTACCGAGTACGGGGCCCACGCCGCCGCTCCTCCAGAGACCCCAGTTCATGGAGTGATGCGGAGTGCCAAAGGTGAGTATCCGGGTCCATACTGTCGTACCCTAGCGTATCAAAGCCAACCAGATCTTCATGGCCTGAAAAACAATAGGAGAGGACAGCCGGGAAGCGCCCCCCCCCCCCCCACTAGAATCTGCGTCGGAGATAGGTCCGGGTAGTAAGATTGGAGAAACGCCCAGCACAGGCCGGCCTCCTCTCCTCCCCGCAACCAGATACCGATGTGTGCCAGCTGGGCCGCATAGTAATATAGTTGGAAGTGAGGCAAGGCCAAGCCGCCATCTACTTTTTGTCTAGTGAGAGTATTTAACTTTATTCTAGGCCTTTTATTGGCCCATATCAGAGATGATAGTATACTGTTTAACTTCTTAAAGAAGGCCGGGAATATGTATACAGGGGATTGCGAAAGAACATACAGTAGTTTGGGCAAAACTATCATCTTAATAAGGCTAACCCTACCCCTCGACTTGCGTACAATCAGCTGTACAAGTAGGTCAAGGTTCAAGGGTATAAAATCCGAAGGGTCATTAGTAACCTGGATCCCAAGATATTTAAACTGGCCTGTCAAGCTCAGCGGTAGGGAAATCTTTGGGACCCGGGGAGGAGAGCCCATAATGGGCATTATAAATTATTTGGACCAGTTGATGCGGAGACCAGAGAAGCCACCAAAGGTCTCTATGACCTGCAACACCATAGGCATATCCACACTGTAGTCGTGTAAAAATAGTAATAGGTCGTCTGCATAAAGGGCTATTTTGTCAGTACATGGGCCCGTATCAACTCCCCCAATGTTCGGGTGCGATCTGACCAAACAAGCCAAGGGTTCAATGGCTATGGCAAATAAGGCTGGGGAGAGGGGGCATCCCTGTCTGGTGCCCCGGGTCAGAGTAAAGGAGGAAGAAACATAGCCATTAACCAAGATCCTTGCGCGTGGGCTTTGATATAGCAATTTGATCCATCGTATAAAATTAGGGCCGAAGCCCATACATGTCATGACCCCCCACAAATATGGCCATTTGACACTGTCGAATGCCTTAGCCGCATCCAATGAAACCACAACCGTGTCCGAGGGGAAGTCATGGGGAGCCTGCAAAATAGTGTATAGCCTGCGCAAATTAATGGACGTGGATTTCCCTGGCATGAAGCCAGATTGATCCTGGTGTATTATAGATGTAATGACCAAGTTGAGCCGGACCGCAAGGATCTTTGCCAGGATCTTGGCATCGGTAGGGATAAGGTAGATCGGCCTATAGGACTCTACTAGTTTGGGGTCCTTACCAGGCTTTGGCAGTACTACAATTACGGCCTCGGACATTGAGGGAGGAAGTTTATTAGTGGCAAATATGTCTGTATACATCTCATGCAGCTTGGGACCAAAGAACTGTATGTATTGTTTGTACAGCTCAGTGGGGATGCCATCGCTTCCAGGAAACTTGCCACCGGGAGACAATCCCACCGCTGCAGTCACCTCCTCCAAAGTTATGGGCGCGTCCAAAATATCCCTAGCCTCGGGGGAAAGCTTGGGAAGGGGTATATTGGACAGGTACAGGTCCAAGTCTTCCACGGAGCACGCCGACTGAGAGTCATAGACCTCTTTAAAGTATAAAAGGAACATCTGCGCTGTGTCGGGGGTATTATCTACTGTGGAGCCATCAGGGCCAGACATCTGCACTATCGTGGACCCAGGGCGGTCGTAGTGCACCAAATGGGCCAATAAACTACCTGGCCTGTCCGCCTGCATATATATATTGGTGGCCCTGAACAAAAGGGAGCACGCATTTCTATCCGAGAGGTGAGCTAGCCAGGCCTCCTGTGCCAACAGCCAACTTGCCTTTAGCGCAGAGGTTCCCTGAACCAAATAGCGGGTCTCTAGATCCCTATATTCAGATACAAGCCGTCTCTCCGTCGCTCTGTACTCTATCTTGCGGGCAGCTATTTTGCCTATCAGCGTACCGCGTAAGTAAGCTTTGAATGCATCCCATACAGAGGCGTCACCAGGTGTGGTGACACCCGGTGCGCACCCCTGATGTACTGCCGCGATCGCGGCAAAAGGGGGCGTAGCCTTACAGCTAGGGGGCGTGGCTTCGCGGGGATACTGGTATCGTCACTCTGGGGGCGTGCCCAGCATCTCTGGAGATGCTGGGCTTCCCCCAGAGACGGTCTCAGTGTGCTGTCGGCTCCTCTGCTATGACAGGAGCCGGGTGCTGTAGCGGAATTTCACACTGCAGCACCTGGCTCCTGTCACTACGGAGGAGCTGACATTTGGTGTCACCCCCTCCAGGTGTCACACCCGGGTGCGGGCCGCACCCCCCGCACCCGCCTTGTGACGCCACTGATCCCATATAACCGGTGTCGGGGCCGAGCCCACGTTATCCGCAAAGAAACCTTCCCACCTAGGCGGTAAGTCCGGGCACTTTCCCAGCTGAATCAGCCAGGACGGGTGCAACTTCCAATATGACTGTCCCCTCCGGCACTCCACATCGAGAGACAGCAACAGGGGCGAATGGTCGGACACCCCCCGTGCCTCATAATGAACATCCGTTATGTTAGGTAGGAGCATGGGTGAGACCAGGGCCAGGTCGATTCTGGAAAAAGAGCCGTACAATCTAAAAACATGAAAACTGCCTAAGCGTAGGGTAGCGAGCCCTCCAGACATCCACCCACTGCATGTTATCGATAAAATCAGCAAACTTAGATTGAGATGTAGAATGGCCACCCCCCGCCCCCGAATCACGAGAAGACCTCCATCTATCCAGAGAGGCATCCAACACGTTGTTAAAATCCCCTACACAAATAACAGGAGTATGTGGAGAGGAAGCAACAAAGGAGGCCGCCTTCTGCAGGACATCATACGAGAATGGGGGAGGAACATAAACAGACAAAATAAAGAAATTACGGGAGTTCAGCTTGCATTCCAGAAACACAAACCTACCATTTGGATCCGTGTTTACCGTAATTAATTCAAACTGTACAGTTCTCTTTATCATGAATGACACCCCCCTGGAAGAGGAGGAGTGAGAGGAATGATATGCCCAGCCTACCCAAGGCCTGCGGAGCGACAATAGTCTATTTCCCTCTAGATGAGTTTCACTCAGACAGATAATATCCGGGCCATATTTCTTAATCATTTGAAATACTAAGGATCGCTTTACTTTATTATTAATGCCCCGGACATTCCATGCCAGAATCTTTAAGGCAGACATGCCGTCCTTTGTACCATCTGAGACACAGCGTGCAGAGACTCTACAAGGTGAGAAAGGAGCCCCCCCATCACCATAATCCAAGTATCCATCTGCCCGCACTCGGTACCATCCCTGGAACCATATCGTCTGCAGGCCCCGGGCCCCGAGCCAAACCCCTCTAAGTAGCACAACATCACCTCACAATTTGATAATTGGTTGTAAGGAAAACAAAAAACTGAAAAAAAGAGAAGTAGAAAAACAGAAAAACAAACATCATCCCAACAACATCCCCCCTCTCCATATACCTCCCCGAACTGTGGCATACACATATCCCTAACAGAGCTCTAACCTTGGTGATCCGAAAGCCTACGGCAGTGCTATGCGTAGCATACAGATTCAAACAAACCCCCCCAATACAAAACCCGATGCGTAAAAGTCACTACCCTGCAAAGTCCAGGACAACTAATGCAAAAGGAAGCTCCCCAGACTTATACTTGCATATTGTAGGCCCATGTAGAAAGGACACTGGATGTCAGTCCGGAGCCATCTGGCGGGCACCCGGAGCGTATCTGTCCAGCCAGGCCGCCGCCTCCCTCGGAGAGCTGAAGAACTTGGTTTCCCCGTCCGCCACCACACGCAGCCTGGAGGGAAACAGCATAGAATAGGAAAGATTCAGGTCACGAAGACGCCGCTTGATGGGCAGAAACTGGGCCCGGTCCTTCTGGACATCCGCTGCAAAATCTAGAAATGCCGACACCCAAACACCATTTCGAAGCAGGGGGCCCTTCACGCGGCCCAGGCGCAGGACGGAGTCCCGGTCTTTGTTGTGCAGAAACTTGGCTATAAATGTTCGCGGAGGTGCACCCGGAGGCAGAGGCCGGAATGGCACTTGGTGCGCCCACTCCACCGCAAACTGGGGCGTAAAAGATTCAGCACCATACGCCTCTCTCAGCCAGGACTCCAGGAAATCCTCGGGATGTGCCCCCTCCTCCTTTCCAGGCAGGCCCACGAATCTCACATTGTTTCTGCGAAGGCGTCCCTCCATATCCAGGAGTTTAGTTTGCATAGCCAAAACCTGCTGGGAGACAGCAGACACCGACCGCTGCAAGGGGCCAGCGTGGTCCTCTAGGTTGGAGACCTGCGTCTCGGTTTCGCCCACTCTTTCTCGGATGCGCTGGACATCCTGGCGTAACAGTGATAAATCGCACTGCACCTTCTCCATTTTGTCCGACAGGCGTTGTTCGCTGGCCGCTATGGCCTCCAAGACTTGTTGAATGGAAGGAGCAGACGGCTGCATGTCCACACCCGTATCGGCCCCGGCCGGGGGAATGGGTCGGGTAGATGGGGAGGTTTTAGGAGAGGATTGCGTCGGCTGGGAGGGAGGCTGGTGGGCGAACCTCTCCAGTTTAGCTGCCGCCGCGCTTTGACCACCCCTCACCATAATTTCAATGTTCAAGCAGCACTCAAAGCCCAGGTATTCAGTGTCAGGAAGTTCAGCAATGGGCAGTAGTTGCAGTGTCAGAAATGCACCAGGGCCCCAGGCGTCCTGTAATGAATCAGGGGGGATGGGGGCCAGGGAGGACCCAAGAAGAAGTGGTATAGTATAATATAATATAGGCTGGGCAATGAAAGACAGAGGAGTGTGTCCTTGGATACTCTATCCAGCCCAGCAGCCACTGTAGAGTCCCAGAGCAGTGCAGTGTAGAAGGATTTGTGCAGGGAGGAACTTCCAAAATGGCCACCGGGCCCACTACCTCACCTCCCCCACCCAGGCACACGGATCACGGGCACCAGGGGACAGGAACAGCCAGGTATGGGATCCAGGTGGTGCAAGGGGAGGGCGCCGCTCACCCCACGCCGCTGGCAGTGTCAGTCTTCACCGCGGGTCCGCGTCCGCGCATGCCCACGGCAGCGCGGCTGTGTCCCGCAAATCGAGGCTGGGGATGTACTGGCAGCCTAGGCCTGAGAACCGGGCGGCAGGCGGCGCCGGCCGGAGACACGGGCAGAAGTCTCTCCGCAATGCCCGCCGCCTCCCCAGAGAGATTATGAGGGTTAGGAGCCGGGGAGCAGGTTCAGGGGAGCCCAAGGAGTGGAACAGGATTAATAATCCGGGGAGCTCCTGTATCCTGCTTCCTACCCGCTTGCCGCTGTGGCCACGCCCCCCAGAATACAGTTTAAAATGACAAATTGGAGTGATGAGGAGGTGAGGAAGCTGCTTAGGATGAGAGGGGATGAAGAAATTGCTAGACAAATCACTGGGACAGTGAAGGATGCAGTAATCTACATAAACATGGTAAAGATGCTTGAAGCTGCTGGGTTCCATCGTACGACTGGACAAATTATTAATAATTAATTAATAATTATTAATAATGTGTGGGCCAGAAAAGTCCATTTAAAATGACAACCACTGTTTTCTATGGGAGAAACAGGTTTAGTGTGAAAGGTACCATAACGGTAATGAAACAGTAATATACAAGTTACAACATGCGATGTGAAGGGGGTTTAACTGCTCAGACCCATTTTAAGAACCGTTTCAAAAGCAGGGTTTGCGATGTGAAAGCAGCATAACAATATGGGCATTAAGACCTTTTCATGTATGGTTAATTCTTATATGAAGGACGCATAGAGGGGGCCAGTGGAAAATAACGCGGACAGGGGAGGGTGGGAAGACCACCCCTATTTCAGAAGAAATAGTATTCAATCTCTCTTCTCATATGTTTACCCCTACAGATATGAGTGTGTTGAGTAAGGGACTTTTGTTCGTTCCTACTGTGAGATTTAAACCCATGCAATGGGAAATTGAAAAGTATAAACTGAACCGACAATTAAAGCTGCATGAACACTTTAGAGGTTCTAAAGCTAAAGGAATGAAAGAGATATCCGAGACTTTACCTCCTTAGTAGGCCAAATTGCAGAGGTGCAGTAAATTTGATCCAGTGTTGAATAATGTGGCAATTAAGACCTTTGATAGATTGCTTGATTATAATTTATCTGTTGATGTTATTTCCAATTTAAGTGATAATTGCCACAACAATTTGAGTAAGTCTGAATTTTTGGCTCTTAAAGATCTGGCCAGGTACACTGATATCACAAAATCCCCACTGATAAAGGTGGGGATATTGTGATACAAGATCTTCAGGACTATAAGTAAGAGTTAGATCGGCACCTGAGTGATACGTCTGTATACAAATTACTTGCTGGTTATCCTACAGGGGTGTTTGCAAGGGCACTTAAGGATAGATTGCAATTGGCTTCAGATACTGGTATTATATCTAGCACTCTGATGAATGCTTTAATTATTGAACAGCCGGTGGTACCAGTATTATACTATGCCTAAAATACATAAGCGGCTTAATAATCTGCCGGTTTGCCCTATTATTGCTGCCCGTAACGGATTATTTCAAAATGTGTCCACTTATTTAGATGCATTATTGCAACCATGTATTGTCACTCGGGATCGGTATTTACTTGATACACCCTCATTCATTAATAAGCTACAAGCTCTGGGGAGGATTCCTACTGACACTGTATTGTGCAGTGTAGACATTTCCAGCCTCTACATGGTAATTCCGAATGAACTTGGGTTAATGGCAGTCCGCAAATTACTCCATGGTAACTGTTTATACTCTGGTCCTGACATTGAGTTCTTCTTAAGTCTATTGAAAATGACATTGACACGTAACTATTTCATATTTGATGGCAGGTTTTACCTGCAAATATCAGGCTGTGCGATGGGGTCCCCTGTGGCCCCATTTTATGCGAAAGCCTATATGTTTTCAGCTAAAAATTATATTTTTCTTTGAGGATAGCTTTTTGTCTGAGTCAATTCTTCAATATATGAGATACATAGATGACTTGTTCGTCATTTGGTCTAAATCTGAGCAAGAGTTTGGTGAATTAATTGATAGACACAATGCGACGAGTCATCCTATTAAATTTACATATAATATCAGCAGAGATAGAGTTATCTTTTTGGATGTTCTTTTAAGATGTAGTGATGGATTGTTGCAGACTGAATTATACCATAAACCTACCGATTGCAATACACTTTTGCATGCTGACAGCTTCCACCCAAAACTTCTCAAATTTGGTCTTCCATACTCTCAATTTTTGCATGCAGTATGTATCTGTAGTGACAAGAATATGGCCAGTAATCATATTGATGAAATGATAATTACATTTAGATAAAGGGGGTATCCTCTGGAGAAATTAATTCAGGCCAAGACCAAAGCATTGAGTATGAACAGAGAATCATTGCTGTCTTGCAAAGCTAAAAAAAATCTGTCAGTAAATGTTTACCTTGGGTAAATCACTTTAATACTAGCCGTACAGGGATCTCTAGAACTGCTAAATCACAGTGGCCGATTTTGGGAACAGACAGGGACTTGAATTTAAATGAGATTACAGGGAAGCACATGAATTTGTAGACCAAGATTTTGGTAACAGCAGGGGTGCAATAACTGGGCAGTTAAGTATATAAAGGACCTGGTTCTTGTATACACAAAGGGGCATATTCATAATGAAAAAAATTGTGCAATGAGAATTTTTAGTTTTCAATTCTCATTGTATTCTTTCACAATGTTTTCATTATTCATCATGCTCCCATGAGAAAATTATCACTTCCGAAAAGTGATAATTCTTCCCTCTGGCTGCCATGGTGCCCAGCTATAGAAAAGGGTCACTGCAGCCACAGCACCTCCGCCCAGACTACCCGGCGGCTTCTTATAGCCGCGGCATCCTAAACAGTCCCCCATCATATTGCTGAAATGATGTGTGCAGCCGCACCCCCACCCCTGCCTCCCCTCCCGATGCATCGTATTGGCCGAGCTAGCCAGCTGCTATAATAGTCTGTGCAGCTGTGGCCCCCTGCATGCCCTCCAGCACGCGCAGCATCGTATTGCACCCATTGTAGATAAGACCATATATCCAAACAAAAAAAATATAGATATTGGCATAGGAAAGGGAATTCAAGAGTTATACATAACGTTAAAAAAGTCCCTCCACAGTGTGCCCTTTCTCTGGCTGCAGATCTACTATACTGCTGTGGGAAGCCAGAGATCTGCAAAACCAGTGGGGAATCACAGAGCCACCCGATACATTCTTAGCGGGGAGACTTGCTTAGCACACAGTGACTTTATTCCTTTGGTGGGTTAATGCCTATGATAACTGGAGTATACCGCCACAGAAAGAGACCTGCTCAGACTGTGTTGTACCTCATATGGTATCGGGCCACAATGGAAATACCAGGGGAACAATGCCCACTGATGTGCTGTAGTAAAGGAGGGCATATTATGATTCAGACAACCTCTATAGCAATTTGAGTGCGTCTAACAATTGGTCCCCCTCATATTTTAAGGCAGCATTTACTATTGCTTTCTCAGCAGAGACATTGGCAGGATGACTGGGGGTTACAGCAGTGCCTCAGCAAATTAGTGACTTTATTTCAAGAATAAGACTGTGGAAAACAACACCACAGTGTTCACATGTTATGAATGTTGACATGGGTGTTATGCCGATATAGACATCATGTTAACGTTGACAAAATGTAGAAAGTCGGCATGTTGATGTAGGGTTTTTAGTGTATTTCAAGCCTTACACTACTAACTGCAGCCTAAAGTTGACCCTGTTTTTTTTTTTTTAATAGGACTGCACCTAGCATGCCAAACTGATTAACAATGAAAATCCTTCACTAGTGAAGTCTTCTAGTTTTTCCCATGTCCGCCTTAAACATAAGCCGGTTTTGCACTGTTTACAATTTTTTCCTGTATATTGCATTTCATGTTTATTGTATATATTTGAAAATTTTCAATAAAAAACAATTAGCAAAAAAAAAAAAAACATGTGCCAGTGCTCACCTAAAGTTACAAATACTGTAGTATAATAGCCTCCGTACGCTGGACACATCTCAAATGTTTTTTTTTAATTCACCTTGAAAATAATTTCTTACCATTTCTGGAACTAGGTCTAAAAATTTAAACTGATGCATAAAAAACAATATTGACATTTTTGAAGTTAATGACGTGAGTTTTTAACAAATAAAAATGCAAAATACTCGTAATTTTTTTATACATGATCCCTCGACAACAGCTCTTTATTTTAATTAATTCAGAATATATATTTTTTTAATCTTCTTTACACTGAATTTATAAATGGAATCATATTGGGATAAATTTACTAAGATGGGAGTTCTATTTAAGATGGGATGTTGCACAAAGCAACCAATTAGATTCTATTTCTCATTTATCTGGCACCTTCTAGAAGATAATACCTGGAATCTGATTGGCAACATCCCATCTTAAATAGAACTCCCAGCTTAGCAAATTTACCCCATTGTATCTAAAAAAAACCATAGACATAAACAATATTAGCTGCCATTATTTGAAGACAGACATTTTTTTATATAAAAATACTTAACAAGTCTAATAAACTGTGTAGTTCTACTAACTGGATAAACTATATCATTTGTCTCACCCGGGAAAATGATTATGTCTGGAAGTATATAAGCCTTATGTTTGTTGGTTTTTTTTTTAACTAAATCTTTCATTATTCAGCCCAGCACTTGTGAGTTTTAGTATAGATTTTGTGCTGTTGGTGTCCTTAATTACGTTAGCTCAAAGCATAGGGGAGGGCTGATATGTGGAAGATGTAAGGAAAAATAAAGTTTGTTTTTTTCCTGGATAATGTTATGAAAACGAGTAAATTTGATAACTGGACTCAAATCTAATATCAGATTTTCCTGAGAACAAAAAATGATGTCCCAGTTTGGTAATATTTTCTGTTAGAAATAGATTTATGCAAATTACATTTTACTAGACCATAGCAATAGCTGTAAAAAAGGTACTTAATTTGTATCAATATCGTAGTAATCTGCCACCGTCCTGTTCTAGGTTACACACTAATGTATTTTTTCTAGAGATGTGTGGAGGACAGGTTTCGTGTTTTGATTGTGGTTCTAGTTCCCCGCCCGTATTTTGGTTTTGGGTTGGTTTTGCCAAAACCACCCTTTCGTGATTTGGTTTTGGATCTGGATGATTTTTTAAAAATATATAAAAATAGCTAAAATCACAGAATTTGGGGGTAATTTTGATCCTACGATATTATTAACCTCAATAACATTCATTTCCACTCGTTTCCAGTCTATTCTGAACACCTCACGCCTCAAAATATTGTTTTTAGGCCAAAAGGTTGCACCGAGGTGGCTGTATGACTAAGCAATTGCCCACCTGGCCCATCTAGGAGTGGCACTGCAGTGGCAGACAGGATGGCTCTTAAAAAAACTAGTCCCCAAACAGCACATGATGCAAAGAAGAAAAAGAGGTGCAAGATGGAATTGTCCTAGGGCCCTCCCACCCACCCATATGTTGTATAAACAGGACATGCACACTTTAGCAAACCAATCATTTCAATGACAGGGTCTGCCACATCACTGTGGCTGAAATGACTGGTTTGTTTTGGCCCCCACCAAAAAAGAAGCAATCAATCTCTCCTTGCACAAACTGGCTCTACAGAGACAAGATGTCTACCTCATCCTCAGATTCCTCACCACTTTCAGTGTGTACATCCTCTTCCTCACAGAGTATTAATTCGTCCCCACTGGAATCCACCATCACAGGTCCCTGTGTACTTTCTGGAGGCAATTGCTGGTCATGGTCTTCCCAGGGGAATTTATAATTCATTTTGATGAACATCATCTTCTCCACACTTTGTGGAAGTAAACTCCTATGCCGATCGCTAATAAGGTTACCAGCTGCACTAAACACTCTTTCGGAGTACACACTGGAGGGGGGGCAACTTAGGTAAAATAAAGCCAGTTTGACATGCCTACTTGGATGTTGTCACTTATATAATCGTCCACCATTCTTTCAATGGTGACAGAATCATATGCAGTGACAGTAGACATGTCAGCAATCATTGTCAGGTCCTTCAGTCCAGACCAGATGTCAGCACTCACTCCTGACTGTCGTGCATCACCACCAGTGGGTGGGATAGGAAATCTTATCCTTTTCCTCGCAGCCCTAGTTGCAAGAGAAAACGAAGGAGGAGCTGTTGACGGGTCACGTTCTGCTTGAGTTGACAATTTTCTCACCAGCAGGTGTCTGCTGGAAAGAAAGATACAACGTAGGCTTTTAACCTAGTATCGAGCATGGTGGTGAAAATGTAGCGCTCTGATTTCAAAAGATTGACCACCCTTGAATCCTGGCAAAGCGAATGAAGGGCTCCATCCACAAGTCCCACATACTTTGCGGAATCACTCCATCTTAGTTCCTCCTTCAATTTCTCCAGCTGCTTCTGCAAAAGCCTGATGAGGGGAATGACCTGACTCAAGCTGGCAGTGTCTGAACTGACTTCACGTGTTGCAAGTTCGAAGGGTTGGAGAAGCTTGCGCAAGAAGGAAATCATTCTCCACTGTGCTTGAGTCAGGTGCATTCCCACTGATTTGCCTATATTGTAGGTGGATGTATTGGCTTGAATGGCCTTTTGCTGCTCCTCCATCCTCTGAAGTATATAGAGTGTTAAATTCCACCTCGTTACTACCTCTTGCTTCAGGTGATGGCAGGGCAGGTTCAGGAGTGTTTCATGGTGCTCCAGTCTTCGGCACGCGGTGACTGAATGCCGAAAGTGGCCTGCAATTTTTCGGGCAATCAACAGCATCTTCTGCATGCCCCTGTCATTTAAAAAAAAAATCTGCACCACCAAATTAATTGTATTTGCAAAACATGGGACCTGCTGGAATTTGCCCAGATGTAATGCACAACACAATATTGATGGCGTTGTCCAATATCACAAATCCCCAGGAGAGTCTAATTGGGGTAAGCCATTGTGCAATGATGTCCCTAAGTTTCTGTAAGAGGCTGTCAGCGGTGTACCTCTTACAGAAAGCAGTGATACATAGCGTAGCCTGCCTAGGAACGAGATGGTGTTTGCGAGATGCTGCTACTGGTGCCGCTGCTGGTGTTGCTTCTGGAGGCAATACATCTACCCAGTGGGCTGTCACAGTCATATAGTCCTTAGTCTGCCCTGTTCCACTTGTCCACATGTCCGTGGTTAAGTGGACAGTGGGTACAACTGCATTTTGTAGGACACTGAGGGCACTTTTTCTGACGTCTCTGTACATTCTCAGTATCACCTGCATAGAGAAGTGGAACGTAGATGGGATTTGATACCGGGGACAAAGTACCTCAATCAATTCTCTAAGTCCCACTGAACTAATGGCGGATACCAGACACACTTCTAAGACCAACATAGCTGTCAAGGCCTCAGTTATCTGCTTTGCAAAAGGATGACTGCTGTCATATTTAATCTTCCTCACAAAGGGCTGTTGGACAGTCAATTGCTTAGTTGAAGTAGTACAAGTGGTCTTCCGACTTCCCCCCTGGGATGACGATCGACTCCCAGCAGCAACAACAGCAGCGGCAGCAACAGCAGGCATACCATTCAAGGATCCTGCAGACGAATCCCGGTTAGGAGAGGACTCCTCAGTCTTGCTAGTGACATGGCCTGCAGGATTTCTGACGATCCTGACTGAGGAGAAAGATGCGTTGAGGGAGTTGGTGGTGTGGTTTGCCGGAGATTGGGTACAAGAGGAAGAAGGAATTTAGATGTCAGTGGATTGCTTAAGCTCTTACCCAAAGTTTCACAACTTGACACTGACTTCTGATGAATGCGCAGCAGGTGACGTATAATGGAGGATGTTCCTAGGTGGTAAACATCCTTACCCCTACTTATTACAGATTGACAGAGGCAACACACGGCTTGACACCTGTTGTCCGGATTTGTGGAGAAATAATTCCACACTGAAGAGGTGGCTTTTTTGGTATTTTGCCTAGGCATCACAATGGGCTTCTTCATCCCACGGACAACAGGTGTCTCCCCCTGTGCCCGATTTAAACAAACCATATCACCATCAGAATCCTCATTGTCAACTTTCTCCTCAGCGCCAGCAACACCCATATCCTCATCCCAGTGTACTTCAACAGTGACATCTTCAATTTGAATATCAGAAACTGGATTGTGGGTGCTCCTTCCAGCACTTACTGCGTGCAAATGGTGGAAGGAGCCACCTCTTCCCATCCGGTGTTGGGAAGGTCAGGCATCACAACCGCCGACACACTTGGACTCTCCTTGGGGATTTGTGATACCATCTTAGAATGCACTGTTCTTTTCTGTGCTTCCAGCTTAACTCTTATTATTTTCTAGCGGGAGGATGAGGGCTTCCATCGTCATGTGAAGCTGAATTACTAGTCATGAACATAGGCCAGGGCCTTAGCCGTTCCTTGTCACTCCGTGTCGTAAATGGCATAATGCCAAGTTTACGTTTCTCCACAGACCATTTAAATTTATTTTTTTGGGTCTTTTTACTGTACTTTGGCTTTCTGGATTTTACATGCCCTCTACTATGACATTGGGCATTGGCCTTGGCAGACGACGTTGATGGGATTTCATCATCTATGTCATGACTAGTGGCTGCAACTTCAGCACTAGGAGGAAGTGGTTATTGATCTTTCCCTGTTTTATCCTCCAAATTTTTGTTCTCCATTATTTTTCTGTAGTTATTTAACAACATGCAGTACAGGAGAGCGTACCTCCATACCACACAGGGCAAACCCTGTGAAAATTATTTGGATTAAATATTAATAACCCCTTTATTTGGTGTAAATAATATACAGCACAGGATAGCACCATTGTAATTGTATGGCAGCACCACTGGACTGGATTTATACGTAATTATATGGATTTATATGGAATTATACAGCAGGATCACTGGAATTATATGGCAGGATCACTAGAATTATACGGCAGGATCACTGGATTTATACACCAGTACCACTGGACTTATACGGCAGTACCACTGAACATATACGGCAGTATCACTGGACTGGATTTATACGCAAGTACCACTGGAATTATATGGCAGGATCACTTGATTTATACGCCAGTACCACTGAAATTATACGACAGGATCACTGAAATTATTCGGCAGGATCACTGGAATTATACGTCAGGATCACTGGAATTATACAGCAGGATCACTGGAGTTATACGCCAGTACCACTGGAATTATACGGCAGGATTACTGGAATTATACGGCAGGATCACTGGACTTATACGCCAGTACCACTGGACATAATGGCATTATCACTGGACTGGACTTTTACGCCAGTACCACTGCAATTATAGGGCAGGATCACTTGAATTATATTGCAGGATCAATGGATTTATACGCCAGTACCACTGGAATTATACGGCAGGATCACTGGATTTATACGGCAGTACCGCTGGACAAATACGGTAGTATCAATGGACATATACGGCAGTATCACTGGACACATACAGCAGTATCACTGGACTGGATTTATATGCCAGTACCACTGGAATTATACAGCAGGATCACTGGATTTATACGGCAGTACCACTGGACATATACGGCAGTATCGCTGGACATATATGACAGTACCGCTGGACATATACGGCAGTACCTCAGGACATATACGACAGTATCAATGGACATGTATGGCAGTATCACTGGACATATATGGCAGTATCATTGACCTGGATTTATATGCCAGTACCACTGTAATTATACGGCAGGATCACTGGACTTATACGGCAGGATTGCTGGATTTATCCGGCAGTACCGCTGGACATGAATGGCAGTACCGTTTGACATATACAGTAGAGATGAGCGGGTTCGGTTCCTCGGAATCCGAACCCGCCCGAACCTCATGTTTTTTTTTCACGGGTCCGAGCGACTCGGATCTTCCCGTCTTGCTCGGTTAACCCGAGCGCGCCCGAACGTCATCATGACGCTGTCGGATTCTCGCGAGACTCGGATTCTATATAAGGAGCCGCGCGTCGCCGCCATTTTCACACGTGCATTGAGATTGATAGGGAGAGGACGTGGCTGGCGTCCTCTCCATTTAGATTAGAAGAGAGAGAGTGAGATTGATTTGAGACAGAGACACTTGATTTACTGGAGCTTAGGAGTACTGTAGAGAGTGCAGAGTTTAGTAGTGACTGACCACAGTGACCACCAGACAGTGCAGTTTTATTTAATATAATCCGTTCTCTGCCTGAAAAAAACGATACACAGTGACTCAGTCACATACCATATCTGTGTGCACTGCTCAGCCCAGTGTGCTGCATCATCTATGTATATATCTGACTGTGCTCACACAGCTTATAATTGTGGGGGAGACTGGGGAGCAGTGCCAGTTATAGGTTATAGCAGGAGCCAGGAGTACATATTATTAAAATTAAACAGTGCACACTTTTGCTGCAGGAGTGCCACTGCCAGTGTGACTGACCAGTGACCTGACCACACTGACCACCAGTATAGTTAGTAGTATACTATATTGTGATTGCCTGAAAAAGTTAAACACTCGTCGTGTGACTTGTGTGGTGTTTTTTTTTTTATTCTATAAAAAACTCATTCTGCTGACAGACAGTGTCCAGCAGGTCCGTCATTATATAATATATACCTGTCCGGCTGCAGTAGTGATATATATATATTTTTTATATCATTATTTATCATCCAGTCGCAGCAGACACAGTACGGTAGTTCACGGCTGTAGCTACCTCTGTGTCGGCACTCGGCAGTCCATCCATAATTGTATACCACCTACCCGTGGTTTTTTTTTCTTTCTTCTTTATACATACATACTACATCTCTTTATCAACCAGTCTATATTAGCAGCAGACACAGTACAGTACGGTAGTCCACGGCTGTAGCTACCTCTGTGTCGGCACTCGGCAGTCCGTCCATAATTGTATACCACCTACCCGTGGTTTTTTTTTCTTTCTTCTTTATACATACATACTACATCTCTTTATCAACCAGTCTATATTAGCAGCAGACACAGTACAGTAGTCCACAGCTGTAGCTACCTCTGTGTCGGCACTCGGCAGTCCATCCATAATTGTATACCACCTACCCGTGGTTTTTTTTTCTTTCTTCTTTATACATACATACTACATCTCTTTATCAACCAGTCTATATTAGCAGCAGACACAGTACAGTACGGTAGTCCACGGCTGTAGCTACCTCTGTGTCAGCACTCGGCAGTCCGTCCATAATTGTATACCACCTACCCGTGGTTTTTTTTTCTTTCTTCTTTATACATACATACTACATCTCTTTATCAACCAGTCTATATTAGCAGCAGACACAGTACAGTAGTCCACGGCTGTAGCTACCTCTGTGTCGGCACTCGGCAGTCCATCCATAATTGTATACCACCTACCCGTGGTTTTTTTTTCTTTCTTCTTTATACATACATACTACATCTCTTTATCAACCAGTCTATATTAGCAGCAGACACAGTACAGTACAGTAGTCCACGGCTGTAGCTACCTCTGTGTCGGCACTCGGCAGTCCGTCCATAATTGTATACCACCTACCCGTGGTTTTTTTTTCTTTCTTCTTTATACATACATACTACATCTCTTTATCAACCAGTCTATATTAGCAGCAGACACAGTACAGTAGTCCACGGCTGTAGCTACCTCTGTGTCGGCACTCGGCAGTCCATCCATAATTGTATACCACCTACCCGTGGTTTTTTTTTTCTTTCTTCTTTATACATACTACATCTCATTATCAACCAGTCTATATTAGCAGCAGACACAGTACGGTAGTCCACGGCTGTAGCTACCTCTGTGTCGGCACGCGGCAGTCCGTCCATAATTGTATACCACCTACCCGTGGTTTTTTTTTCTTTCTTCTTTATACATACTACATCTCATTATCAACCAGTCTATATTAGCAGCAGACACAGTACGGTAGTCCACGGCTGTAGCTACCTCTGTGTCGGCACTCGGCAGTCCATCCATAATTGTATACCACCTACCCGTGGTTTTTTTTTCTTTCTTCTTTATACATACTACATCTCATTATCATCCAGTCTATATTAGCAGCAGACACAGTACAGTACGGTAGTCCACGGCTGTAGCTACCTCTGTGTCGGCACTCGGCAGTCCGTCCATAATTGTATACCACCTACCCGTGGTTTTTTTTTTCTTTCTTCTTTATACATACTACATCTCATTATCAACCAGTCTATATTAGCAGCAGACACAGTACGGTAGTCCACGGCTGTAGCTACCTCTGTGTCGGCACTCGGCAGTCCATCCATAATTGTATACCACCTACCCGTGGTTTTTTTTTCTTTCTTCTTTATACATACATACTACATCTCTTTATCAACCAGTCTATATTAGCAGCAGACACAGTACAGTAGTCCACGGCTGTAGCTACCTCTGTGTCGGCACTCGGCAGTCCATCCATAATTGTATACCACCTACCCGTGGTTTTTTTTTCTTTCTTCTTTATACATACATACTACATCTCATTATCATCCAGTCTATATTAGCAGCAGACACAGTACAGTACAATAGTCCACGGCTGTAGCTACCTCTGTGTCGGCACTCGGCAGTCCATCCATAATTGTATACTAGTATCCATCCATCTCCATTGTTTACCTGAGGTGCCTTTTAGTTGTGCCTATTAAAATATGGAGAACAAAAATGTTGAGGTTCCAAAATTAGGGAAAGATCAAGATCCACTTCCACCTCGTGCTGAAGCTGCTGCCACTTGTCATGGCCGAGACGATGAAATGCCAGCAACGTCGTCTGCCAAGGCCGATGCCCAATGTCATAGTACAGAGCATGTCAAATCCAAAACACCAAATATCAGTAAAAAAAGGACTCCAAAACCTAAAATAAAATTGTCGGAGGAGAAGCGTAAACTTGCCAATACGCCATTTACCACACGGAGTGGCAAGGAACGGCTGAGGCCCTGGCCTATGTTCATGGCTAGTGGTTCAGCTTCACATGAGGATGGAAGCACTCAGCCTCTCGCTAGAAAACTGAAAAGACTCAAGCTGGCAAAAGCACCGCAAAGAACTGTGCGTTCTTCGAAATCCCAAATCCACAAGGAGAGTCCAATTGTGTCGGTTGCGATGCCTGACCTTCCCAACACTGGACGTGAAGAGCATGCGCCTTCCACCATTTGCACGCCCCCTGCAAGTGCTGGAAGGAGCACCCGCAGTCCAGTTCCTGATAGTCAGATTGAAGATGTCAGTGTTGAAGTACACCAGGATGAGGAGGATATGGGTGTTGCTGGCGCTGGGGAGGAAATTGACCAGGAGGATTCTGATGGTGAGGTGGTTTGTTTAAGTCAGGCACCCGGGGAGACACCTGTTGTCCGTGGGAGGAATATGGCCGTTGACATGCCTGGTGAAAATACCAAAAAAATCAGCTCTTCGGTGTGGAAGTATTTCACCAGAAATGCGGACAACATTTGTCAAGCCGTGTGTTCCCTTTGTCAAGCTGTAATAAGTAGGGGTAAGGACGTTAACCACCTCGGAACATCCTCCCTTATACGTCACCTGCAGCGCATTCATAATAAGTCAGTGACAAGTTCAAAAACTTTGGGCGACAGCGGAAGCAGTCCACTGACCAGTAAATCCCTTCCTCTTGTAACCAAGCTCACGCAAACCACCCCACCAACTCCCTCAGTGTCAATTTCCTCCTTCCCCAGGAATGCCAATAGTCCTGCAGGCCATGTCACTGGCAATTCTGACGAGTCCTCTCCTGCCTGGGATTCCTCCGATGCATCCTTGTGTGTAACGCCTACTGCTGCTGGCGCTGCTGTTGTTGCTGCTGGGAGTCGATGGTCATCCCAGAGGGGAAGTCGTAAGCCCACTTGTACTACTTCCAGTAAGCAATTGACTGTCCAACAGTCCTTTGCGAGGAAGATGAAATATCACAGCAGTCATCCTGCTGCAAAGCGGATAACTGAGGCCTTGACAACTATGTTGGTGTTAGACGTGCGTCCGGTATCCGCCGTTAGTTCACAGGGAACTAGACAATTTATTGAGGCAGTGTGCCCCCGTTACCAAATACCATCTAGGTTCCACTTCTGTAGGCAGGCGATACCGAGAATGTACACGGACGTCAGAAAAAGACTCACCAGTGTCCTAAAAAATGCAGTTGTACCCAATGTCCACTTAACCACGGACATGTGGAGCAGGGCAGGGTCAGGACTATATGACTGTGACAGCCCACTGGGTAGATGTATGGACTCCCGCCGCAAGAACAGCAGCGGCGGCACCAGTAGCAGCATCTCGCAAACGCCAACTCTTTCCTAGGCAGGCTACGCTTTGTATCACCGCTTTCCAGAATACGCACACAGCTTAAAAACCTCTTACGGCAACTGAGGAAGATCATCGCAGAATGGCTTACCCCAATTGGACTCTCCTGTGGATTTGT
Source organism: Pseudophryne corroboree (assembly GCF_028390025.1). Classification (NCBI taxonomy): domain Eukaryota; kingdom Metazoa; phylum Chordata; class Amphibia; order Anura; family Myobatrachidae; genus Pseudophryne; species Pseudophryne corroboree. Next base: position 271,500,812 of record NC_086454.1, read on the forward strand.
GGCATCGGACAACGCCAGTAATATTGTGTGTGCATTAAATATGGCCAAATTCCAGCACGTCCCATGTTTTGCACATACCTTGAATTTGGTGGTGCAGAATTTTTAAAAAAACGACAGGGGCGTGCAAGAGATGCTGTCAGTGGCCAGAAGAATTGCGGGACACTTTCGGCGTACAGGCACCACGTACAGAAGACTGGAGCACCACCAAAAACTACTGAACCTGCCCTGCCATCATCTGAAGCAAGAAGTGGTAACGAGGTGGAATTCAACCCTCTATATGCTTCAGAGGTTGGAGGAGCAGCAAAAGGCCATTCAAGCCTATACAATTGAGCACGATATAGGAGGTGGAATGCACCTGTCTCAAGTGCAGTGGAGAATGATTTCAACGTTGTGCAAGGTTCTGATGCCCTTTGAACTTGCCACACGTGAAGTCAGTTCAGACACTGCCAGCCTGAGTCAGGTCATTCCCCTCATCAGGCTTTTGCAGAAGAAGCTGGAGACATTGAAGGAGGAGCTAACACGGAGCGATTCCGCTAGGCATGTGGGACTTGTGGATGGAGCCCTTAATTCGCTTAACAAGGATTCACGGGTGGTCAATCTGTTGAAATCAGAGCACTACATTTTGGCCACCGTGCTCGATCCTAGATTTAAAACCTACCTTGGATCTCTCTTTCCGGCAGACACAAGTCTGCTGGGGTTGAAAGACCTGCTAGTGAGAAAATTGTCAAGTCAAGCGGAACGCGACCTGTCAACATCTCCTCCTTCACATTCTCCCGCAACTGGGGGTGCGAGGAAAAGGCTCAGAATTCCGAGCCCACCCGCTGGCGGTGATGCAGGGCAGTCTGGAGCGACTGCTGATGCTGACATCTGGTCCGGACTGAAGGACCTGACAACGATTACGGACATGTCGTCTACTGTCACTGCATATGATTCTCTCAACATTGAAAGAATGGTGGAGGATTATATGAGTGACCGCATCCAAGTAGGCACGTCACACAGTCCGTACTTATACTGGCAGGAAAAAGAGGCAATTTGGAGGCCCTTGCACAAACTGGCTTTATTCTACCTAAGTTGCCCTCCCACAAGTGTGTACTCCGAAAGAGTGTTTAGTGCCGCCGCTCACCTTGTCAGCAATCGGCATACGAGGTTACATCCAGAAAATGTGGAGAAGATGATGTTCATTAAAATGAATTATAATCAATTCCTCCGCGGAGACATTGACCAGCAGCAATTGCCTCCACAAAGTACACAGGGAGCTGAGATGGTGGATTCCAGTGGGGACGAATTGATAATCTGTGAGGAGGGGGATGTACACGGTGATATATCGGAGGATGATGATGAGGTGGACATCTTGCCTCTGTAGAGCCAGTTTGTGCAAGGAGAGATTAATTGCTTCTTTTTTTGGGGGGGTCCAAACCAACCCGTCATATCAGTCACAGTCGTGTGGCAGACCCTGTCACTGAAATGATGGGTTGGTTAAAGTGTGCATGTCCTGTTTATACAACATAAGGGTGGGTGGGAGGGCCCAAAGACAATTCCATCTTGCACCTCTTTTTTCTTTTATTTTTCTTTGCGTCATGTGCTGTTTGGGGAGGGTTTTTTGGAAGGGCCATCCTGCGTGACACTGCAGTGCCACTCCTAGATGGGCCCGGTGTTTGTGTCGGCCACTAGGGTCGCTTATCTTACTCACACAGTCAGCTACCTCATTGCGCCTCTTTTTTTCTTTGCGTCATGTGCTGTTTGGGGAGGGTTTTTTGGAAGGGCCATCCTGCGTGACACTGCAGTGCCACTCCTAGATGGGCCCGGTGTTTGTGTCGGCCACTAGGGTCGCTTATCTTACTCACACAGTCAGCTACCTCATTGCGCCTCTTTTTTTCTTTGCGTCATGTGCTGTTTGGGGAGGGTTTTTTGGAAGGGCCATCCTGCGTGACACTGCAGTGCCACTCCTAGATGGGCCCGGTGTTTGTGTCGGCCACTAGGGTCGCTTATATTACTCACACAGTCAGCTACCTCATTGCGCCTCTTTTTTTCTTTGCGTCATGTGCTGTTTGGGGAGAGTTTTTTGGAAGGGCCATCCTGCGTGACACTGCAGTGCCACTCCTAGATGGGCCCGGTGTTTGTGTCGGCCACTAGGGTCGCTTATCTTACTCACACAGCGACCTCGGTGCAAATTTTAGGACTAAAAATAATATTGTGAGGTGTGAGGTATTCAGAATAGACTGAAAATGAGTGTAAATTATGGTTTTTGAGGTTAATAATACTTTGGGATCAAAATGACCCCCAAATTCTATGATTTAAGCTGTTTTTTAGGGTTTTTTGAAAAAAACACCCGAATCCAAAACACACCCGAATCCGACAAAAAAAATTCGGTGAGGTTTTGCCAAAACGCGGTCGAACCCAAAACACGGCCGCGGAACCGAACCCAAAACCAAAACACAAAACCCGAAAAATTTCCGGCGCTCATCTCTATAGTAGTATCAATGGACATATACGGCAATACCGCTGGACATATATGGCAGTATCACTGGACATATATGGAAGTATCGCTGGACTGGAATTATACACCAGTACCACTGTAATTATATGGCAGGATCACTGTCAGAGGCGTAACTAGGGTTTTTGGAGCCCAGGGAAAGATGATGTAAAATGCCCCCCCCCCCCCCCAAAAAAAAAAAGAAAAAGAAGTATGTGCACGTGCGTCGGGAAAAAATGGGCGTGGCCACACACCAGAAGGGGTGTGACCACGCTCCAGAAGGGGTGTGGCCACTGAAAATGGCCCACAGTGCCAGTTACATTGCCCCACAGTGCCAGATACAATGCCCCACAGTGCCAGTTACATTGCCCCACAGTGCCAGATACAATGCCCCACAGTGCCAGATACAATGCCCCACAGTGCCGGATACATGCCCCACAGTGCCAGTTACATTGCCCCACAGTGCCAGATACAATGCCCCACAGTGCCAGATACATGCCCCACAGTGCCAGATACAATGCCCCACAGTGCCAGATACAATGCCCCACAGTGCCAGATACAATGCCCCACAGTGCCAGATACAATGCCCCACAGTGCCAGATACAATGCCCCACAGTGCCAGTTACATTGCCCCACAGTGCCAGTTACATTGCCCCCCAGTGCCAGATACAATGCCCCACAGTGCCGGATACTGTGCCCCACAGTGCCAGATACATGCCCCACAGTGGCAGTTACATTGCCCCACAGTGCCAGTTACATGCCCCACAGTGCCAGTTACATGCCCCACAGTGCCAGTTACATTGCCCCACAGTGCCAGTTACATGCCCCACAATGCCAGTTACATTGTCCCACAGTGCCAGTTACATGCCCCACAGTGCCAGTTACATGCCCCACAGTGCCAGGCCCCACTCAGTGCCAGTTACATATGCCCCATTTGGTGCCAGATACATGCCCCACTGTGCCGCCAAGCCCGTCGCCACCCCCGCCCCCCCGTCACTCACCGCTTGCTCTATGTGAGGGGAGGAGAGCGCAGCGCAGCGCCTCTCCTTCCCCTCACGCTCCAGGTCTCCGGCGGCTGTCTGGCGCCGGTTCGCTAGCCAATCAGAGCTCGCGGACCGGCAGCCAATCAGGAGCCGGTCCGCAAGCTCTGATTGACCAGCGCCGGAGACCGGACACAGCAGCGCTGCTGGCAGCGCTGCTAGTGCTGGCAGCGGCGGTGAGGGGAGGGAGAGACGCTGCGCTCTCCTCCACTCACATTTAGGGTTGACGGGGGCGAGTGGGGCATGATGCCCTGGTCGCCGGCGGCGCCCCCTCTCCTGGGCCTGCCAAGGCGCCCAGGGCACGTGCCCCACTCGCCCTACCCTAGATACGCTTCTGATCACTGTATTTATACGGCAGGATCACTGTACTTATACGGCAGGATCACTGGACTGGAATTATACACCAGTACCACTGTATTTATACGGCAGGATCACTGTATTTATACGGCAGGATCACTGTACTTATACGGCAGGATCACTGGACTTATACGGCAGCATCACTGGAATTATACTGCAGCATCACTGGATTTTTACGGCAGTACCACTGGACATATACTGCAGTATCAATGGACATATACGGCAGGATCACTGGACTTATACGGCAGGATCACTGGACTTATACACCAGTACCACTGGAATTATACGACAGGCTCACTGGATTTATACGGCAGTACCGCTGGACATATACGGCAGTACCGCTGGACATATACGGCAGTATCAATGGACATATACGGCAGTATCACTGGACATATACGGCAGTATCACTGGACTGGACTTATACGCCAGTACCACTGTAATTATATGACAGGATCACTGTACTTATACGGCAGGATCACTGGAATTATTCGGCAGGATGACTGTAATTATACGGCAGGATCACTGGATTTATACGGCAGTACCACTAGACATATACGACAGGGACACCACCTCTGGACTTATGCAGTATCAATAGATATATAAGGCAGGATCACTGGACATATATGGCAGTACCACTGGACATATACGGCAGGGACACCACCACTGGACTGATGCAGGACAACACAGCACCACTGCAATGGACCGGACTTATACAGCAGCACTGGACATATGGAAGCAGAGGACACCACCACTGTGACTGGACTGATGCTGCACAACACACCACCACTGGACTGATGCAGGACAACACACCACCACTGGACTGTACTTATACAGCAGCACTGGACATGTGGCAGCAGAGGACACCACCACTGTGACTGGACTGATGCAGCACAAGACACCACCACTGGACTGGTGCAGCACAACACAGCACCACTTGTCTGTACTTATACAGCAGCACTGGACATATGGCAGCAGAGGCTACAACCACTGTGACTGAGGACTCGACGGAGACACGTCCTCTCTCTACACTCTCCAATGCCGTAGTGAAAATGGCGGCGACGCGCGGCTTTTTATATGGAATCCAAACCACTTGAGAATCCGACAGTGGGATGATGATGTTTTGCCTCATTCTGGTTTCCGAGTCAGGTGGGAAAACCCGAGTCTGACACGGATCCGGGCTTGTGATGTGAAGTCCGGGGGGGTTTGGTTCGCTGAGAACCGAACCCGCTCATCTCTAATTTTTTCCTGTTTTACAGTGACTGAGTGTAGGCATTTCATACTATGGAGTCTGAAAATCTATTCTGTACTTCTTATGCCGGGCATCAGGGCCATAACTAGGTGTGTGTGGAGGGGCCATTGCACATAGCGCTGCAGGGTTGGCGGGCCCTGTTGGCGGCACTTGTCAATTATCTGTTTTAATTATTTTCACTTGCAGCTTCCCCCCTTTTGGAGACCAGCATCTCCTGAATGCCACTGTCTTCAATCCTGACCCATTCTGTCACTAATACCTATACCTCATTCATGAACTCAACTTGAGAGTTCTTTATTATTCAGTCACACTGTCCTTTATTACATTTCAAGATGCTGACATACCTGGTATACGAACCCATTCCCTGTGGCATTGCAGTCAGACAGTCTTTTAAATGAGCTATCTGCCATAGAAAGACAGATAATTCTAAGCTAGAGAGTTCTAACAATTTGAAGCTTAGATTGTACTTTGTGAAAAAAAGATCAGAATTGCGGCTGAGCAGATCTGCTGTATGTAGTGTGTGGTTGCAAGAGATTGGATGTGTGGCTGCACACTACATAGATCTGCTCAATTGTAATACTGATTATCATTTTTTTCAAAGTACCAGTAGCTTCATATAATGGCCCTCATTCCGAGTTTATCGCTCGCTAGCTGCTTTTAGCAGCATTGCAAATGCTAGGCCGCCGCCCTCTGGGAGTGTATCTTTGCTTAGCAGAATAGCGAATGAAAGATTAGCAGAACTGCTACTAAATAATTGCCTGCAGTTTCTGAGTAGCTCCAGACCTACTCCTAGATTGCGATCACCTCAGTCTGTTTAGTTCCCGGTTTGACGTCACAAACACGCCTGGCGTTCGGCCAGCCACTCCCCCGTTTCTCCAGCCACTCCTGCGTTTTTACCTGGCATGCCTGCGTTTTTTAGCACACTCCCGGAAAACGCTCAGTTACCTCCCAGAAACGCCCCTTTCCTGTCAATCACTCACCGATCTGCAGTGCGACTGTAAAGCGTCGCACGAACACCAGCAAATCTACAAAGTTTTGTGTTAAATAACTTAGCGCATGCGCGCTGTGTACCATGCACATGCGCATTTTCCACCTAATCGCTGCGTTGCGAAAAACGGCAACAAGCGAACAACTCGGAGTGACCACCAATGTTCATAGTTTTTATGCAGGATCAAATAGCTCAATGAGTAGGGTGTTTGATTAGAATTCAACAGGTTATAGGTTTAAATCCTGTGTATGGCTTGATATTGAAATACAGTATGTTACTTAATAAAGGGTATTGTAACTGAATAACAACACGCTCTCTAACTAAGTGCATGAATGTGGTATAAAGAGGATTTGTCTCCAAATCCATTTTCTTGCAGTGGTCTATAAATGTGTGTGCATATATAAAAAATGTGGGAAGGGGCATCATAGAATGGACTTTTTCTGGGATCAATCTTGTCATGCCCCTTCTCCACAAGGCATGTAAATGGGGGGTGGAGGGGACGACGCCAATTCTCTCACTGGCACAGGGCACCAAAAAGTGTAGTTATGGCTCTGCTAGGCACATATACGGCCATATAAATTGCCTGTCAGACTGATATAGTTTATATCAGGCAGCCTTGGACACTGCAGATATCACAGGCATACACTCTGAGCGCTCCGCCCTCGGTGGAGGAGACATTTCACCTTTCCCCGTTCCTTCCCTTGTGAAGTAACAGGAGAAATGTTCATCAGTCTGCCAAGGTAGGGCATATATTGCCTGATGCGGCCGACCGAACACTTTTAGGGCCAGATTTATCAAGACTTGGAGAGTGATAAATTGCGCAGTGATAAAGTACAAGCCAATTAGCTCCTAACTGCCATGTTACCAGCTGTGTTTGAAAAATTACAGTTGGAAGCTGTCTGGTTGGAGCATTATCTCTGTGCAATTTATAATTCTCCATGGCTTGATAAATCTGGGCCATAGAAAATATCACATCAGACAAACGTACTGGATGCTTGACCGATCCATATTTTTGGATCAGTTGACCGCATAAATGCTACAATTATTTGGCGATCCACCGATAGTTTTAGATCTAATGGTATTTTTTTTAAATTACTTTTTGAATCCCACTCACTATTAAAAGTAGTTATTTTTCAGCAATTAAGAAAATATAGAAAGCAACTAAAAAAATAAGGCCGGATTCAGAGGTGGGATGCAATGCCGATTCTTGCGGATCTGAGTGATGTTTCAGTCGCACTGCACATCATCGGTGGTTGGTTAACAACAGTGCATGCAGTAAGGATTTATATTGCTCAGTGTGTGACAGGTATTGAGCATTTGTGGGAGGTAAAGGGGGAGCAGCAAGCCAAATGCAGGCATGTCCTCACCATGCTTGTGGTGGAAGGGGGCGTGTCTGAGCCAAGTGACTGAGGGGGTAATTCAGCCCTGATCGTAGCAGCAAATTTGTTAGCAGTTGGGCAAAACCATGTGCACTGCAGGGGGGGCAGATATAACATGTACAGAGAGAGTTAGATTTGGGTGGGTTATTTTGTTTCTGTGCAGGGTAAATACTGGCTGCTTTATTTTTACACTGCAATTTAGATTTCAGTTTGAACACAGCCCACCCAAATCTAACTCTCTCTGCACATGTTATATCTGTCCCCCCTGCAGTGCACATGGTTTTGCCCAACTGCTAACAAATTTGCTGCTACGATCAGGTCTGCATTACCCCCTGAGTGTTCATTTGCAGTTTTATAGTCTCCAACAGGTTATTTGTGATGGACATGCTGGTCTAGCCATAAGGACATAGGGGGGATTCAGACCTGATCGCTATTGTGCATTTTCGCACAGCGGGTGATCAGGTCATAGCTGCGCATGCGTATGCACCACAATGCGCATGTGTGTCAAACAACAACAAAGGGCATCACCGGTCAGCGGCGGGACGGTGCGAAAAATCCAATTGCACGGACATACGCAAGGGGATTGACAGGAGGAAGCCGTTTGTGGGTGGTACTGGTAACTGAGCGTTTATTGGGAGTGTCCGGAAAAATGCAGGTATTCCCAAGCGTTTTCAGGGAGGGTGTCTGACATCAGCTCTGGCCCCGATCAGCCTCTTCTCATCACACTGTAGGAGTAAGTCCTGGGCTGCGCAGAGACTGCACAAAGTGGATTTTTTCAGGTTGGCGTACACATGGGATCGCACACTTGCACTGTGAATTTACACTCCGCCTGGAGGTGGCGACTATCTGAACGCAGGACAGCAAAGTTTGCAGCCCAGAGATCAGGTCTGAATCACCCCTATTGAGAGGCCCGATGCTGCAATCGATGATGAATCTTTGTTGTGAGCATCTCTGTACAAATCCCCTAAGAGCATCTGTGGCCGGAGAGACTCACCATCCACATGTGTAATGGCGGCCGTGGCACTAAAGGGGTTAACCCTTAAGTGCCCGGCGCCATTTTGAGGACAATAGGTGCTTGGTGCTACTGTTAAATGTACTTACGGTGCCAGACGCGATTTTTAAATGGACGAATTTGCGTTTGGTGCCATGTTCTACAAATGCATGTTTAACAATGTGTTATATGTTATATCACTGTGCAGTGCGCAGTTGGAGAATGATGGACTGCATGGTTATAGAACTTCATGGATAAAGCACTTATGAGAAAAGTACAGTATGAGTTATTCTGTTTCTAACAGGCTTTGACAATTGTTCTTCAGCAATTTGTACATAGCAAGTCATATGTTAATTGTCCTAGCTTCAGCAGGGGATAGGTGTCGATTAGCAGGCCTTTTGGTGTGCAAACATTTTAATTCAGATACAAACAAAGGTTTGAAAAATACTGATTGTGCTTTCAGCATCTCCTGTTGTGTGATAAGCCAAAACTGGTTTTACATGGAGATGTGAGACAAAAGTGGCTGCTAAATCAGATGTTGTTTTACGACTGCAAACTAGTGGGTTTCGTGTAACAACAATTAAGATTTCATAGGCTATGTAGGATGCAGATTTATGTCTAAAATGACAAGAACGTTGACTGTGTGAGAGGGTGAATGCAATTGAAATTCAAGTTATATTTACATTTGTGAAAGAGACAGGAACATGTTAATAGTGATGGGCGGGTTCGGTTTCTCCGAAACCGAACCCCCCCGAACGTCACCTTTTTCACACGGGTCCGAGGCAGGTTAGAACCTTCCAGCCTTGCTCGGCTAACCCGAGCGCGCCCGAACGTCATCCCGCTGTCGGATTCTCGCGAGATTCGGATTCTATATAAGCAGCCGCGCGTCGCCGCCATTTTCACACGTGCATTGAGATTGATAGGGAGAGGACGTAGCTGGCGTCCTCTCCGTTTATATACGAGACAGTTGATCTGATTGCTTTGCTTGTTTATTTTACTATTGTGGGGAGGATTGGGGAGCAGCTGTTAGGAGGAGTACAGTGCAGAGTTTTGCTGATAGTGACCACCAGTTTTTTATCCGTTCTCTTCTCTGCCTGAAAAAAACGCTCCATACCATATCTGTGCTCAGTGACATGATATATCTGTCCTGAGTGCTCACACTGCTTAATTGTGGGGACTGGGGAGCAGCTATAGCAGGAGTACAGTGCAGAGTTTTGCTGACCAGCAGAGGCGTATCTAGCACGGGGCGAGCAGGGCACGTGCCCTGGGCGCTGTGGAAGCCCCAACAGAGGGGGCGCCACCGGCACGGCCCGCTCACCCCATGCAACAGGGATTCCGCCGACGCTACCTGCGGCGCTCTCCCTGTCTTCCCGGCTGCTGTGCCTGTCACACTGGACAGGCAGCGGCAGCCAGGAGCCTCCGCTCATCTCCCCCGGCCCTCCCCCTCTCTCCGTCTCCCTACACATTGTACTGTGCGCGATCGCAACGGTACGCGCGCGCGCCTGCGCGGCTTCAGTGAGCGGGTTTAACAGCCAGGTGAGCGGAATGGACTTTAGTTTTTTTTCTGTCGGGAGAGGGGGTTGCGGGACAGTGTGTGTGTGTGAGTGTGTGTTAATTGTGTGAGTGTGTTAATTGTGTGTGTGTGCGACAGTGTGAGTGTGTTAATTGTGTGAGTGTGTTAATTGTGCGTGTGTGGGACAGTGTGAGTGTGTTAATTGTGTGAGTGTGTTAATTGTGCGTGTGTGGGACAGTGTGTGTGTGTTAATTGTGTGTGTGTGTGGGACAGTGTGCGTGTGTGTGTGTTAATTGTATGTGTGTGTGTGACAGTGTGCGTGTGTGTTAATTGTGTGTGTGACAGTGTGTGTGTGTGACAGTGTGCGTGTGTGTTAATTGTGTGTGTGGGACAGTGTGCGTGTGTGTGAGACAGTGTGCGTGTGTGTGGGACAGTGCGTGTGTGTGTGTGTGTGTGAGACAGTGTGCGTGTTAATTGTGTGTGTGCGTGTGTGGGACAGTGTGCGTGTGTTAATTGTCCCGGCGGTGATTGGTGTCTGCAGTGTGCGCCCCCGTCCTCCTCCGCTGCTGCTGACAGGAGCGGTGTTGTGCGGCTCTCCCCCTGCTCCGCCGGCTCCGTCCTCCCGTCGTGGCCCTGCAGTGTGTGCCGGTCTCCCCAGCAGCAGCAGCAGGTTAGTCTCTCTCTCCTACCCCCCCCCCTCTCTCTCTCTCTCTCTCTCTCTCTCTCTCTCTCTCTCTCTCTCTCTCTCTCTCTCCTCCTGTGGATTGAAGTTTGTAAGTATCATTTTCATTTTTACAGGTGCCCCTATTGGATTCTACTGGACAAGTGGACGTGACCGGCGTGGGATGTAGGTAAGTAATGTGTCTCTCATTTTTACAGGTGCCCCTATTGGATTCTACTGGACAAGTGGACGTGACCGGCGTGGGATGTAGGTAAGTAATCTGTCTCTCATTTTTACAGGTACCCCTATTGGATTCTACTGGACAAGTGGACATGACCGGCGTGGGATGTAGGTAAGTAATCTGTCTCTCATTTTTACAGATTCCCCTATTGGATTCTACTGGACAAGTGGACGTGACCGGCGTGGGATGTAGGTAAGTAATCTGTCTCTCATTTTTACAGGTGCCCCTATTGGATTCTACTGGACAAGTGGACGTGACCGGCGTGGGATGTAGGTAAGTAATGTGTCTCTCATTTTTATAGGTACCCCTATTGGATTCTACTGGACAAGTGGACGTGACCGGCGTGGGATGTAGGTAAGTAATCTGTCTCTCATTTTTACAGGTACCCCTATTGGATTCTACTGGACAAGTGGACGTGACCGGCGTGGGATGTAGGTAAGTAATGTGTCTCTCATTTTTACAGCTACCCCTATTGGATTCTACTGGACAAGTGGACGTGACCGGCGTGGGATATAGGTAAGTATGTGTGAGTGTGTCAGTGTGTTTTAATAAATTTTTACTGTCACGGTGTGTGAGTTGTGTTTTTATTTGGGTATTTTTTCTGTTGTAGAACTACAGGTACCGGCGGGCCCGTTATTTCCCTGCATGTTGGTACTTGAGGTTCTCCAAGTACCAGCAAGCGGGGGAGGCTTTCTGGGCCTTGTAGTTCCACAACAAAAAACAATATTCTTTTTTACTTACATGGCTATCAGCCTCCCATCCACAGCCCACGGATGGGGGGGACAGCCTCGGGCTTCACCCCTGGCCCTTTGGTGCCTGGAGGGGGGGTGACCCCTTGATTTAAGGGGTCCCCACTCCTCCAGGGAACCCCGGCCAGTGGTGACTAGTTGGGGGGGTAATGCCATGGCCGCAGGGACCTACATAAATGTGTCCCCCGGCTGTGGCATTATGTCCCTGGCTAGTGGAGCCCGGTGCTGGTTTTAAAAATACGGGGGGACCCCTACATCTTTTGTCCCCCGTATTTTTGGGACCAGGACCGGACTAAGAGCCCGATGCTGGTTGTCTAAATACGGGGAACCCCTGTCCAATTTTTTCCCAGTATTTAAACAACCAGGACCGGCTCAAAGAGCCCGAGGCTGGTTATACTTAGGAGGGGGGACCTCACGCAGTTTTTTTTGGACATTTTTAACCCATTCAGACCCTTCTACATTAAGTTAATGGAAGCCCTGGACAACAAAATTGCATTCATGTCCTCCTCCCACTCCCTTCCCAGTCCCAAACACTAATTATTATTTTTTTCTATAAAATTGTACAATATATCACAAGTATGATGAGCAGGCATGCAGCGGGCATTGGCGGCTTTGGACTGAGTTGCAAATTAGTGGCGGAGGGCTGGGTCAGTTGATGGTGGGCCAGTTTGTAAGCCATTGGTGGTGGCAGTGGGCATCGGCGCAGTGGCGGGCATTGGCTCGGTGGCGGTAGGGCTCATTGGCAGGATTCGGCAGACATTATGCTGTAGTGCCTCACCGCACGCCACTGACCTCACCGCACGCCACTGGTGTGTGGGACAGTGTGCGTGTGTGTTAATTGTGTGTGTGGGACAGTGTGCGTGTGTGTTAATTGTGTGTGTGGGACAGTGTGTGTGTGGAACAGAGTCAGTGTGTGTAAATTTTTGCAGTCCAGTGTGTGTGTGTGGGGGAGAGGAAAGTATGAGAATGTGTGTGTGTGTGTGTGTGTAGTCTGAGTGGGTGTGTGTAGGATTTGGGGGTGGCCAGTCTGTGTGTGTGTGTAATCAGTGTGTGTGGGATGTACTAATGGCCATTTACCGAAGAGAGATATGTATTAAACCACGGGCACTGAGATGCCCTTCTCACTCACCATCCAGCTGGGTGGGCGAGCCGGGCGGGTGGAAAGCCAGCAGCAGGGGCAGTATGCCGGATATCAGCAGCCGAGGGTGGGGGCTGTAATGCACGTGCGGAGCCCAAAGCCGGAGATCAGCAGCACGTTGACTGGCAATAAGCAGCTTCTGCTTCCGCGTTCAACATGCTGCTGATGTCCGGCTTTGGGCTACGCAGGGTTCGGGGGATGGGTGTCCTCTGCCGGTGTACTGCAGCTCCGGGGGTGCGGGCTCCGGAGGCTTTCAGCACTGTTGAATATCCAGCTACCTCAAGTATGTACAGCCCGCACCCTCTGCTGCTGATATCCGGCATGCTGCTGCTGGTTGTCCCCCCGCCCGGCTCGGCCACACAGCTGTATGGTGAGAAGGGCATCTCAGTTCCTGAGGTTTAACACATATGCCTCAGAAAATGGCCTCTGCGGTAATCGATACTAATGCTTACCGTGACAGTAACAGCGGGGAGGAAGGTGCACATCGGAATCCTGCAGCATGAAACAAGAACCCCTTCAGAGCGCAGCAGACCACACTGAAAAGGGTGCATACCCGGTGCGGTGCTCTGCATCCCGGGTCGTGCCGAAGATGTGGAGTGTCGGAGGTGGCAGAAGCGCCGCAGCTTGGGGTGAGAAACCGCTGCAGCCCTTCCGCTGCTAAACTCTGCAATTAGTCTATTAAGGGGGTGGGCTCCCTCATCATAGTGCCCCACAGGCCATGTTAATTCTGGGGGTAGGATCCCCTAACTCTATAATGGGAATTTTGGCTCATATCATGTGCTGTAACGTGAATTTTGGCTCATACCGTGTGCTATAATGTGAATTTCGGCTCATACTATGTGGGGTAATGTGAATTTTGGCTCATTCCGTGTGCTGTAATGTGAATTACGGCTCATACCGTGTGCTGTAATGTGAATTTCGGCTCATACCATGTGGGGTAATGTGAATTTTGGCTCATACCATGTGGAGTAATGTGAATTTTGGCTCATACCATGTGGGGTAATGTGAATTTCGGCTCATACTGTGTGCCATAATGTGAATTTCAGCTCATGCCGTGTGGGGCAATGTGAATTTCGGCTCATACTGTGTGCTATAATGTGAATTTCGGCTCATACCGTGTGCTATAATGTGAAAGGGGCACCAGTACTAGATAGTACAAGGGGTCCTAATACACTGAAGGACACGCCCCTTTTGAGTGACCGCGCCCCGTTTCCGGAGCGCGCGCGCCTTCGGCGCGCGCATAATTGCTATATAAACTCTTTCATTCCACCTTCAAAATTCTACTTCGACCACTGCACCTACATACACATACATACACACCCTGACATCTTTATATGCAGTGACACCTGTGGCGTCTGCACATACTTTCCTTTTGTATTTGTTTTTTTTATTAGCATTTTATTAATTTATTCTTTTTATTAGAATTTTTTTTTTTTTTTGGGGGGGGGGGGGGGGGGGGCGCCATTATTGATCTTGCCCTGGGCTCCAAAAACCCTAGTTACGCCTCTGCTGACCAGTATACGTTTGTCTGCCTGAAAAACACTCCTGTGGCTTTTTTTTTATACTAGTAGTTTAGCAGTTTGCTGACAGTGTCCACCAGGTCCATTATACTGTATATAGCAGTACAGTAGGCCATTGCTGTACCTACCTCTGTGTCGTCACTCGTCATCCATAAAGTATACTATCCATCCATCTTCATTGTATACCTGTGGTGGCTTTTTTTTTATACTAGTAGTTAAGCAGTCTGCTGTCAGTGTCCACCAGGTCCATTATACTGTATATAGCAGTACGGTAGGCCACTGCTGTACCTACCTCTGTGTCGTCACTCGTCATCCATAAAGTATACTATCCATCCATCTACATTGTATACCTGTGGTGGCTTTTTTTTATACTAGTAGTTTAGCAGTCTGCTGAGTGTCCACCAGGTCCATTATACTGTATATAGCAGTACGGTAGGCCACTGCTGTACCTACCTCTGTGTCGTCACTCGTCATCCATAAAGTATACTATCCATCCATCTACATAGTATACCTGTGGTGGCTTTTTTTTTTTATACTAGTAGTTTAGCAGTCTGCTGACAGTGTCCACCAGGTCCATTATACTGTATATAGCAGTACGGTAGGCCACTGCTGTACCTACCTCTGTGTCGTCACTCGTCATGCATTAAGTATACTATCCATCCATCTACATTGTATACCTGTGGTGGCTTTTTTTTATACTAGTAGTTTAGCAGTCTGCTGACAGTGTCCACCAGGTCCATTATACTGTATATAGCAGTACGGTAGGCCACTGCTGTACCTACCTCTGTGTCGTCACTCGTCATCCATAAAGTATACTATCCATCCATCTACATTGTATACCTGTGGTGGCTTTTTTTTATACTAGTAGTTTAGCAGTCTGCTGACAGTGTCCACCAGGTCCACTATACTGTATATAGCAGTACGGTAGGCCACTGCTGTACCTACCTCTGTGTCATCACTCGTCATCCATAAAGTATACTATCCATCCATCTACATTGTATACCTGTGGTGGCTTTTTTTTATACTAGTAGTTTAGCAGTCTGCTGACAGTGTCCACCAGGTCCATTATACTGTATATAGCAGTACAGTAGGCCATTGCTGTACCTACCTCTGTGTCGTCACTCGTCATCCATAAAGTATACTATCCATCCATCTTCATTGTATACCTGTGGTGGCTTTTTTTTTATACTAGTAGTTTAGCAGTCTGCTGACAGTGTCCACCAGGTCCATTATACTGTATATAGCAGTACGGTAGGCCACTGCTGTACCTACCTCTGTGTCGTCGCTCGTCATCCATAAAGTATACTATCCATCCATCTACATTGTATACCTGTGGTGGCTTTTTTTTATACTAGTAGTTTAGCAGTCTGCTGACAGTGTCCACCAGGTCCATTATACTGTATATAGCAGTACGGTAGGCCACTGCTGTACCTACCTCAGTGTCGTCACTCGTCATCCATAAAGTATACTATCCATCCATCTACATTGTATACCTGTGGTGGCTTTTTTTATACTAGTAGTTTAGCAGTCTGCTGACAGTGTCCACCAGGTCCATTATACTGTATATAGCAGTATGGTAGGCCACTGCTGTACCTACCTCTGTGTCGTCACTCGTCATCCATAAAGTATACTATCCATCCATCTACATTGTATACCTGTGGTGGCTTTTTTTTTATACTAGTAGTTTTGCAGTCTGCTGAGTGTCCACCAGGTCCATTATACTGTATATAGCAGTACGGTAGGCCACTGCTGCACCTACCTCTGTGTCGTCACTCGTCATCCATTAAGTATACTATCCATCCATCTACATTGTATACCTGTGGTGGCTTTTTTTATACTAGTAGTTTAGCAGTCTGCTGACAGTGTCCACCAGGTCCATTATACTGTATATAGCAGTACGGTAGGCCACTGCTGTACCTACCTCTGTGTCGTCACTCGTCATCCATTAAGTATACTATCCATCCATCTACATTGTATACCTGTGGTGGCTTTTTTTTTATACTAGTAGTTTAGCAGTCTGCTGACAGTGTCCACCAGGTCCATTATACTGTATGTAGCAGTACGGTAGGCCACTGCTGTACCTACCTCTGTGTCGTCACTCATCATCCATTAAGTATACTATCCATCCATCTACATTGTATACCTGTGGTTGCTTTTTTTTTATACTAGTAGTTTAGCAGTCTGCTGACAGTGTCCACCAGGTCCATTATACTGTATATAGCAGTACGGTAGGCCACTGCTGTACTTACCTCTGTGTCGTCACTCGTCATCCATAAAGTATACTATCCATCCATCTACATTGTATACCTGTGGTGGCTTTTTTTTATACTAGTAGTTTAGCAGTCTGCTGACAGTGTCCACCAGGTCCATTATACTGTATATAGCAGTACGGTAGGCCACTGCTGTACCTACCTCTGTGTCGTCACTCGTCATCCATTAAGTATACTATCCATCCATCTACATTGTATACCTGTGGTGGCTTTTTTTTTATACTAGTAGTTTAGCAGTCTGCTGACAGTGTCCACCAGGTCCATTATACTGTATATAGCAGTACGGTAGGCCACTGCTGTACCTACCTCTGTGTCGTCACTCGTCATCCATTAAGTATACTATCCATCCATCTACATTGTATACCTGTGGTGGCTTTTTTTTTATACTAGTAGTTTAGCAGTCTGCTGACAGTGTCCACCAGGTCCATTATACTGTATATAGCAGTACGGTAGGCCACTGCTGTACCTACCTCTGTGTCGTCACTCGTCATCCATTAAGTATACTATCCATCCATCTACATTGTATACCTGTGGTGGCTTTTTGTTGTGCGCATTAAAATATGGAGAACAAAAATGTGGAGGTTTTAAAAAATAGGGAAAGATCAAGATCCACTTCCACCTCGTGCTGAAGCTGCTGCCACTAGTCATGGCCGAGACGATGAAATGCCATCAACGTCGTCTGCCAAGGCCGATGCTCAATGTCATAGTACAGAGCATGTAAAATCCAAAACACAAAAGATCAGTAAAATGCCTCAAAAATCAAAATTAAAAGCGTCTGAGGAGAAGCGTAAACTTGCCAATATGCCATTTACGACACAGAGTGGCAAGGAACGGCTGAGGCCCTGGCCTATGTTCAGGGCTAGTGGTTCAGCTTCACATGAGGATGGAAGCACTCATCCTCTCGCTAGAAAAAAGAAAAGACTTAAGCTGGCAAAAGCACAGCAAAGAACTGTGCGTTCTTCAAAATCACAAATCCCCAAGGAGAGTCCAATTGTGTCGGTTGCGATGCCTGACCTTCCCAACACTGGACGGGAAGAGCTTGCGCCTTCCACCATTTGCACGCCCCCTGCAAGTGCTGGAAGGAGCACCCGCTGTCCTGTTCCTGATAGTTAAATTGAAGATGTCAGTGTTGAAGTACACCAGGATGAGGATATGGGTGTTGCTGGCGCTGGGGAGGAAATTGACAAGGCGGATTCTGATGGTGAGGTGGTTTGTTTAAGTCAGGCACCCGGGGAGACACCTGTTGTCCGTGGGAGGAATATGGCCATTGATATGCCTGGTCAAAATACAAAAAAAAATCAGCTCTTCGGTGTGGAATTATTTCAACACAAATGCGGACAACAGGTGTCAAGCCGTGTGTTGCCTTTGTCAAGCTGTAATAATAGGGGTAAGGACGTTAACCACCTCGGAACATCCTCCCTTATACGTCACCTGCAGCGCATTCATCATGTCAGTGACAAGTTCAAAAACTTTGGGCGACAGCGGAAGCAGTCCACTGACCAGTAAATCCCTTCCTCTTGTAACCAAGCTCCTGCAAACCACACCACCAACTCCCTCAGTGTCAATTTCCTCCTTACCCAGGAAAGCCAATAGTCCTGCAGGCCATGTCACTGGCAAGTCTGACGAGTCCTCTCCTGCCTGGGATTCCTCCGATGCATCCTTGAGTGTAACGCCTACTGCTGCTGGCGCTGCTGTTGTTGCTGCTGGGAGTCGATCGTCATCCCAGAGGGGAAGTCGGAAGACCACTTTGATAAAGCTAAATATTTACCTTTTAACATAAGCTATTTACTAGTACCGTAAAGCCGTAATGGCCGCTAAACCTCGTGCACGTGCTACGCACTTTGTACGCTATTTGCGTACAAAGACCTCACACGTGGTACGCTAGTTGCGTACACACGCTGCGCTGGGTGTATGGAATACACACAGCGAGCATACACACAGACAGTAACCTTTATAAACTTTAAACACAGAATATGCTTACACTGTAAACCTTAATACCTTGGTACTATAATGGTGTAACACTGAACCTTTGTGAGTATGCAAACTGTTTGAGCAATTGAGATGCTCTGTAATCCTCTGTACTAACTAGTGAAACACACACTCCTTGCTAAGGTTCCAATACCTTTACTGACGATATTTAGTACGTAAAAAGGGGAAAACAGATACAGTTCATACACTACAGACCTGACAATAATACCTAAACACAATAACTAAGCAGAAATACAAACAATAGCAAACGGTTGCAAATACAAATAAACAGAAAGAGGATAAATGGCAAATACTTATAGGTTAGCTACAAAAGAGCAATTGCATACATACAGAGTAACGAAATGGCCACAGAGAAAACCTTACACACTTGGGAATGAATCGCCTGCGCTATCTGGAAACCAGCTCTCAGTCATCACGGGGAAAACCTTTTGGAGAGAAGTGAGACTGGTCTGGCTATGGGGGTCTTTATATACACAACATACTGTACAATACAATGGGCCCTACAATCTCATTGTTCATTGGACACAGGAATGTCTCTCTGCACTATGACAAAAGGTCATAGGTGGATTTGAACAGGTGGGCTGTGACTATTTCAAACTGCTCAGATGGGAGGTATCCTCAAGATTCCCGCCGCATGGATAATGAACTGCAAATACAGTAAATGTCCATAAACTACTCATAGACATAACTATACGCAGGAGCGATTAATCTCTTCCTAACCAACACCGGAATGTTTCTAATAAAATACTCTTCAGTTAGGTACTAGACACCACTGTCCAACCTTTGTCAGACCCTTCGTATCATGCAAAGAGGAATTCCCATGTCCACGAACCATTTACATTAAACATACTTGCAGACATTATTAAAGGGAATATTATCTACAAAACGCACTATTTTTGTTAACTATGTTATAAACGAGTCGCCCGCTACAAGCTCATAAACTCTACCGTAAATATGCATATACCGCGCGTACTCGCCGGAGTGAGTGTACGCAATTTGCGGACATGTGCACTTACGGCAGACTGAATGCACGAGCAGCGGGCATGTGCATGGGGTTAGTATATGGCAACGTGAAGCACGATATATTTTGACTTTGACAGTCCACCCTTTGGCAGTCACCAATAACTGCCACTTTCTAAACAATTCAAACAGAAAAATATATGTCATCATGTAAATACCTTTTTATGATTGGGAAAAGGGAGGAGAGGAGAAGGTGGGAAAGATATGACCTAATGAGATAGTAAGGCATGTCTGTATGAATACATGTCTGGGGGGTCATGTATCATCGTGCCGTACGTGTTTTAAAGCAAGCTTCGAGGTATTGCGAAGTATACATTTGAATCCTTCTTATCCCATATTAAGGGTCTGTGGATGGGCTATCAAACTTTACCGAGCTCTTTTCGGCTTTTGGTTGCAACAAATGGGGTACACATTAGTTGATTATACATGAAGGGGGAGAGTATGTGGATGCTAATATGTGAAAATCACCTGTCGACTATGTGGGATACTACCTGGAGGTTGTAGAGATGAAGATAAGAAACAAGCGTTATAAATGCAGTCATATAACTATGTGAGGTTTAGTATACAGTCGCCGATTGGGGTCTTGTTGAGGTCTTGTCTGATGTACGTGTTGTCTGATGTCTCGCGGTGCTTTTGCTGTAAGTGGTGAGCAAAAGCTTTTCCAGTGTCCATAAAATTACAGTCTCTAAAGTATTGGGTTTCCAGTGGATAGTTAAAGTCACTAAAAGTATTGGGTGTCTGTGACACAGTTCATCAATGGTCTGTATAAAAGAGGTTGTCAAATTCTTCTTCCAAGTGGATGTCCTTATACCTTGGAGGAAAACAAAGGAGAAACGGGTGAAAGAAACGGACCGTGGAATCACATTTTCATCACAACATTGTCTCTATTGACGGATCATAAATTAAATTAGTTTTTGTTATTACAGTGTCCTCGCTCCTCAGACTCATCACTCTGGTACTACGTTTACACTTCGTTAAAGTCCGAACGCATCTAAATATCAGACCAATCAATATGACGACTCCCAGAATACACAAGAGAAATTTCCCTACATTCATGATAATGCCTTGGGCACATTCTCCTAAACCAGAGAACCAATTTCGTGGGTTCAACCATGACACCCAGCCAGTCAGTTCATTACCCACAGCAGCGAGAGTAAGATTATGTCTCCTTCGAAACTCCCACTTTAATTGTAAAATGTCATCCATCTTTTGGTCTATGACCTCGGCCGGGTCCTCAGTGCTGTTTGTAATATACGTGCAGCACTTTACCCCATACTGAGTTGCTAGGGTAACACAATACCCGCCTGTCACTGCTGTGAGGAAATTGAGAATAATCCTATGCTGAACCAGCTCTGTTTTGTAGGCTTGTAGCTCTCTCCCAGTATACCTGAACGTGTCGTCATACATTTCGGTGATATTGTCTATCAGGTTCGCAAGTGCGTTTATATACCTAAAGTTTATCACTCCTCTGGCGGTATGAGTGATATCTAACGCGAGTAGGAATTGAATCCCGGTGGATTCATGGATCATATCAGAGGCCGGATGCTCTGTCCTCTCTATCAGGTGCCTTTTAACAACGTGCTCGTAATGAGTGTGAGTATAAGGAGCTTGGGCACCGCGGTGAATGTCTTTAATTTTGTTATGGGATACAGTCATTACTTCAGGCAGTACCTTTCCAATGTAACACAATCCCTCTGAGTTTGGGGCAAGCCACTTATACGCCTTCCTCCCACATATGTAATATGCATCATCGGGGAGAACATATGGGATGGAGTATGACATAACCATGTTACAAACTTTCCATGTGAATTCTCCTAACCCTAATTCTCCCATCTGTCTAGTACATGTATCCGGTTGTACGATATGTGCACAGTATCCTGGTGATACTTCTCCAACTCGCATGATCCTACTTCCTAGAGTATACCTATACCGGAAATATTTTCCACTGTCGGCTATTTGGCGTATAAGTTCTGAGTCTAGGGGCATTTTGTCGGCTCTGTGTGAGAATATCATGGTTTGGTTGTTCCATGACACTTCCCAATTTCCCGGCTTTCGGGGATTGGAAATGTTAAAACATATTAGGGACCTATCTACATGGTATTGGTGGAGCTTTAAACTAGGAGGACTAGAAATATGAAATCTCTTGTCCACCGGTCTCCCGCCCTTTAACTCAAGTACCTCATCTACCGTTAAAGGATATGGCACTAGTCCTGACTTTCTATGGCCTTGAGGTACTTGTGAGCATACCCAACAGTCTGTCTGATTTAACACTTTACCCACCAATGAGTGATAGTCACTCAATGGATGCCGGTCCATGTTGATATTAAAACTGGACTGACATTCCTTGATGCAATCGTCCTCAACTATATTTTTACAATTTCTACAGATGCAGTTCTCTTCAGCTAACAATCCTTCACAATGTCTACTAATGTCATGGCTACCAGATCGTTTTCTGATACTCGCCTTTGCTCGGTGATTGTGTTGCTCTGGAATTTCTACGCCTCCATCCTGATCATCAGATCCCATTCCAGATCCCTCTTTGGCCTCTCTGGTACTCTCACCGAAACAGACTGCTCTGGTCAACAACACGGTCAACAGGAAAATCCGGAACACAGTCTCTTGGGGCGAGTCCATCTTACAGGAGGAGAAAGAGAAAGTTGTAATGGGGGTACAGAAAAATAATTGAAGGGGGAAAAAATACTTGTTATGATGATTTGTCCTCTGGTCTTGTTGTTCTTCTTGCTCAGATGTCATCTCAATGGTGCTGTCTCTCAGTCTTCCAAACGAACATTCCGGTGATGCAATATTCTTTCCGACTCAGCGATCTTTCTGTAAGGAGAATAAATCTTGCATTACCATTTGTCTAATTTTTGTGTGACATACCATCCGTAAAACATGAAAGAACAAAAAGAGAGAGAGAACAATTTGGAAAGGGAAAAAAAACATTATCAGATTTTCATCAACAGGCTGTCACATCAACATGTCCACCAGTATCTCTGCATAATCTCCCCCCCCACCAGTATTTCCCCTCTCCACCCTTTGCGTCTGGCCAAACACAACGATGCCGGTAAGACATACTGGGGTTAGGTAGACTTCTGAAAAGACCAAGTAGCCATGTGATGTTTGAGTTCTGCCGATTAAAGTTACAGATGAGAAGAAAACATTCAAAGATAAATTACAAAGTTTACCCGGCCGTTCCTGTGTCTACTAGGAACTGACCTCCCAATTTCATTAACTGTAACCTCAGGCTTACTGTCACGACTAATAATCAACTTTACTGACTGCACATTACAGGTGCGGCCCAAACTTCTTCCTAGGTGATTCCTGATTACAATTTCGTGTATCCTGACTTTGCTTGTGTTTTTGTCTAGGGGGTTTATCTACCTTGTGTATATCTTTAAAACCTACAATTTCGTGCAAAATGACCTTCCCTCTGGCAATTATAACATCTTATCACCTTTGACTTACCCACAGGGATCTGAGGCTTCTTACCTCCCTGTGCCTCCCTGTGCTTGCTGATGTTTTGATCATGCCCAACAGCGGACTTTCTTAATGCAGCCACCAAGATATTTCTCCAGTTTGGGTTGGTGGTCTGTACCCTTGTTCTCAATACTACCTTTAAACCATCCATTAATACATAAACTACTACTTTATGAGGTGCATTTGTCTGTGTATGATATATAACACCGTACTTACCTGTGGACACGACCTCACCTGACCCTCCGTTAGGGGGTTTGACTACTGCCTTTACCGATTGGGTCGCGTCCACCTGGATGTCTTGTATGATGGCTGCTGGAAAAGGTGCCGATATCGTGCTGGGCTCACTTTCTTGCTTGTAATCCTGAGGGAAGTTTAACATGGAGTGCAACTTGCACGGGTTAGAATTTGTACATTTATCAGTTTTCCTTCTATCATTATTACATTTGTTACAATTATTCTTATCATTAATAATACAGTTGCTAAGTGCACAATTATCATATACCAGTGTGTCATTCTCTGCAGCCATTTGTTCTCTATTTGCCATGTTTTTCTTACCAACGTGAGAGTCAGCTGTGTAAGCTAATCCTCCTTGTATCTCACCTTCCCGCTGCCATAAATGTAAATAATCATTATGTCTAATCCTCTGTTTTGCAGATTTTATTAGACCTATCCTTTTTCTTAGATTTTGCAATACCTCAGGATTCAAACTGCCCACCCTGGGAAACTGTCCCCCATCATCCTCAGTCATTCATTCCCATTCTTTGCATAATATCTGTGTGTGTGATTCGTATTTCTCACACATTATACCGTGCTGACCCTTTGGGCCAACAACTACCAACGTGAACCCTTGTTGGACGTCCCTTTCTTGAGCAACTGGCCCCCATTGTTTGCAGATATTGCTGTCTCAGCGAATTCTTACAAAACAAACCAAGTTCCCAGAGATAAGGCGACGGTGAAAGTTCAACGAGTGCCTTCACTCACTCACGCCCCTATTGGCCAATACGAATTCCAGCAATGTGCCCACCACTGGTCGTACCCAATCTCGGGATCTTTTTGTAACCTCTATTTACTGGGGCGTGTGGGAGTATGCTACCCTTCCCAGTAAATATTAGTTGTTGGAGATTTCCTGAGTGAACAGCGAAACTCCCTTAAAATAACAAAAACCTACACAAATCACGTTAAAATGTACAAATAGCGTCTATGATCCCACAACAAATTTTTTAGTGGGTATCAAGGTGACCTAACTAATGTACACAGTAGCACTTCGTATAAATAACTATTATTTATTTGCCGTGCGACCAATGGAATCGTTTGATTAGGCTGTGAAACCTTCAGCCGGAGCGTTTTCTCAACTTGTGCCTATATGGGTGCTACACCAACCCCCTGGGCTGCGCTTTAAACTTCGCAGTTCTTTTTGTCTGCGAATACTACTTGCTCCTTTTTACCTTATATAATCTTAACGCGGGCAAGCCAGTCCCACGCCACCAAGTGTCCACTCACCTGATGTGGTCTCCGACGGGATCCCGATTTCTGGGTTCACAAAAAGAATACCTTTATTTGAACATACACTCCTATTCACTCATATGCACACTGATTTTTCTGTACAGAAATTTCTTTCATTCAGGCAGTAGTTCAATCCCCGGGTTTTGCAATAGAAAAAGGTTCTCTTTAAACTAAAACTTTTGGAAACTGAACAAACTTGTGCTATTATCACGTGGCTACTATACCTGCCCACACTAAACAATGCTATCGTGTGATTTGAATTTAGTGGGCGTATCCGTACGCCTGCTGCGTAATATACGCCACGTGTGTACGCCCTTGCGTCATGTACGTAATCTCGCACGTTGCCCGGGATACGTATGCACAAAGTCCAGATACGCTCACAGGAACGCAAATAACATGCTTCTATAAATGTAAACGATATTTAACTATAATCGCTTACTGCACATCACACAGTATTCCACTGTAGCAACCTTTAATTAGGCCAGGCTATGTGTGTGCCTTACAATTACTCCCTTTAAGTATTTAATTTCATTTTTAACTACCAATAGCAACAAATCTTTCTCAGCACGTTATCAATGATAAATGGCAAACAGGAAAGTGAGATATGTGAAAATACACAGATACAATACGATTCTTAATTAATCTAATAATCAATGCTTCCAATAGTATGATAGCCATCTTGCAGAGCATACATTGCTGTAAGCACACATATATAGTATTACATCTATGTACTAATCACTATTACATCTATGAGACCCATTCACTTCACTAATTTGCATATGAATGTGCCCTTGACTGTGTGTGAGGTTGAGTCTCTTCACTGCTGGGGGAAAAAAAACAGTTACACAGGTTAATTTACATTTCAATGGCCCAAGCAGCTCAACAGAATCTTAGAGATAAGGAGAGGGGGAAAAAAACAAAAAAACAAAACTTTGTTTCTCTGTGTATCTTTCCTAAATCAAATATTCATTTTACTATTTACTTACATTAAACTCCATCTGAACTATTTATAATTGATTATGATATGGATTAAATAAATGCATTGGAAACTCATAAATGGTTATTTCTTTTTGACAAGGGACGGCTGATTATTCCTGAGTCAACTGAAAATAAGCCATTCAGAAAAAAACAAAAATTTTGACCTTCCCAAAATGGCCGCTGCTCCTCCCCCTTCCACATCCATGAGGGTTACACAAAATGGAGGGCAGACCATGCGGCTTCTATTGTCACACAAAAAATCACCATCCAAGCCCCTGAAGTTATTTTAGGCCTGAGTTAAAAATAAAACTATCAAGCTATGCAGAGCGATTAAAATACTTTCAAACCTACTAAACAGAAATTAAAAACCGTTTAAGAAGACAATAGCGTTACGTTCTTACCTTCCTCGGATTCCACCAGCATCCCTACAACCCAAGAGAATCAGATGCAGACGCTCATCTGATCAGCACTACAAGATACCACCTTTCCGCCCTTTGCTGATCGATAAACTATGCGCGTTTTCGCCTGACTGCGGATATGAGGTGGACCGGACTTGCCCCCAATTGATAAAGCTAAATATTTACCTTTTAACATAAGCTATTTACTAGTACCGTAAAGCCGCAATGGCCGCTAAACCTCGTGCACGTGCTACGCACTTTGTACGCTATTTGCGTACAAAGACCTCACACGTGGTACGCTAGTTACGTACACACGCTGCGCTGGGTGTACGGAATACACACAGCGAGCGTACACACAGACAGTAACCTTTATAAACTTTAAACACAGAATATGCTTAAAACCAGCTCTCAGTCATCACGGGGAAAACCTTTTGGAGAGAAGTGAGACTGGTCTGGCTATGGGGGTCTTTATATACACAACATACTGTACAATACAATGGGCCCTACAATCTCATTGTTCATTGGACACAGGAATGTCTCTCTGCACTATGACAAAAGGTCATAGGTGGATTTGAACAGGTGGGCTGTGACTATTTCAAACTGCTCAGATGGGAGGTATCCTCAAGATTCCCGCCGCATGGATAATGAACTGCAAATACAGTAAATGTCCATAAACTACTCATAGACATAACTATACGCAGGAGCGATTAATCTCTTCCTAACCAACACCGGAATGTTTCTAATAAAATACTCTTCAGTTAGGTACTAGACACCACTGTCCAACCTTTGTCAGACCCTTCGTATCATGCAAAGAGGAATTCCCATGTCCACGAACCATTTACATTAAACATACTTGCAGACATTATTAAAGGGAATATTATCTACAAAACGCACTATTTTTGTTAACTATGTTATAAACGAGTCGCCCGCTACAAGCTCATAAACTCTACCGTAAATACGCATATACCGCGCGTACTCGCCGGAGCGAGTGTACGCAATTTGCGGACATGTGCACTTACGGCAGACTGAATGCACGAGCAGCGGGCATGTGCATGGGGTTAGTATATGGCAACGTGAAGCACAATATTTTTCGACTTTGACAACTTGTACTACTTCCAGTAAGCAATTGACTGTACAACAGTCCTTTGCGAGGAAGATGAAATATCACAGCAGTCATCCCTCTACAAAGCAGATAACTCAGGCATTGGCAGCCTGGGCGGTGAGAA
This sequence comes from Pseudophryne corroboree, assembly GCF_028390025.1. NCBI lineage: Eukaryota > Metazoa > Chordata > Amphibia > Anura > Myobatrachidae > Pseudophryne > Pseudophryne corroboree. The sequence goes on from NC_086454.1 coordinate 271,527,975, forward strand.
ACGTGGTTCCGGTATCCATCGTTAATTCAGAGGCAACTATAGACTTGATTGAGGTACTGTGTCCCCAGTACCAAATACCATCTAGGTTCCATTTCTCTAGGCAGGCGATACCGAAAATGTACACAGACCTCAGAAAAAGACTCACCAGTGTCCTAAAAAATGCAGTTGTACCCAATGTCCACTTAACCACGGACATGTGGACAAGTGGAGCAGGGCAGACTCAGGACTATATGACTGTGACAGCCCACTGGGTAGATGTATTGCCTCCCGCTGCAAGAACAGCAGCGGCGGCACCAGTAGCAGCATCTCACAAACGCCAACTCGTTCCTAGGCAGGCTATGCTTTGTATCACCGCTTTCCAGAATACGCACACAGCTGAAAACCTCTTACGGCAACTGAGGAAGATCATCGCAGAATGGCTTACCCCAATTGGACTCTCCTGGGGATTTGTGACATCGGACAACGCCAGCAATATTGTGCGTGCATTACATCTGGGCAAATTCCAGCACGTCCCATGTTTTGCACATACCTTGAATTTGGTGGTGCAGAATTATTTAAAAAACGACAGGGGCGTGCAAGAGATGCTGTCGGTGGCCCGAAGAATTGCGGGCCACTTTCGGCGTTCAGGCACCGCGTACAGAAGACTGGAGCACCACCAAAAATACCTGAACCTGCCCTGCCATCATCTGAAGCAAGAGGTGGTAACGAGGTGGAATTCAACCCTCTATATGCTTCAGAGGATGGAGGAGCAGCAAAAGGCCATTCAAGCCTATACATCTGGCCACGATATAGGCAAAGGAGGTGGAATGCACCTGTCTCAAGCGCAGTGGAGAATGATTTCAACGTTGTGCAAGGTTCTGCAACCCTTTGAACTTGCCACACGTGAAGTCAGTTCAGACACTGCCAGCCTGAGTCAGGTCATTCCCCTCATCAGGCTTTTGCAGAAGAAGCTGGAGACATTCAAGGAGGAGCTAAAACAGAGCGATTCTGCTAGGCATGTGGGACTTGTGGATGGAGCCCTTCATTTGCTTAACCAGGATTCACGGGTGGTCAATCTGTTGAAATCAGAGCACTACATTTTGGCCACCGTGCTCGATCCTAGATTTAAAACCTACGTTGTATCTCTCTTTCCGGCAGACACAAGTCTGCAGGGGTTCAAAGACCTGCTGGTGAGAAAATTGTCAAGTCAAGCGGAACGTGACCCGTCAACAGCTCCTCCTTCACATTCTTCTGCAACTGGGGCAGCGAAGAAAAGGCTAAGAATTCCGAGCCCACCCGCTGGCGGTGATGCAGGGCAGTCTGGAGCGAGTGCTGACATCTGGTCCGGACTGAAGGACCTGCCAACGATTACTGACATCTCGTCTACTGTCACTGCATATGATTCTGTCACCATTGAAAGAATGGTGGAGGATTATATGAGTGACCGCATCCAAGTAGGCATGTCAGACAGTCCGTACGTATACTGGCAGGAAAAAGAGGCAATTTGGAGGCCCTTGCACAAACTGGCTTTTTTTTACCTAAGTTGCCCCCCCTCCAGTGTGTTCTCCGAAAGAGTGTTTAGTGCAGCCGCTCACCTTGTCAGCAATCGGCGTAAGAGGTTACTTCCAGAAAATGTGGAGAAGATGATGTTCATTAAAATTAATTATAATCAATTCCTCCGTGGAGACATTCACCAGCAGCAATTGCCTCCACAAAGTACACGGGGACCTGAGATGGTGGATTCCAGTGGGGACGAATTAATAATCTGTGAGGAGGGGGATGTACACAGTGAAAGGGGTGATGAATCGGACGATGATGATGAGGTGGAAATCTTGCCTCTGTATAGCCAGTTTGTGCAAGGAGAGATTGATTGCTACTTTTTTGGTTGGGGCCCAAACCAACCAGTCATTTCAGTCACAGTCGTGTGGCAGACCCTGTCGCTGAAATGATGGGTTCGTTAAAGTGTGCATGTCCTGTTTATACAACATAAGGGTTGGTGGAGGGCCCAAGGACAATTCCATCTTGCACCTCTTTTTTCTTTCATTTTTCTTTGCATCATGTGCTGTTTGGGGAGTATTTTTTTGAAGGGCCATCCTGCCTGACACTGCAGTGTCACTCCTAGATGGGCCAGGTGTTTGTGTCGGCCACTTGTGTCGCTTAGCTTAGTCACACAGCGACCTTGGTGCGCCTCTTTTTTTCTCTGCATCATGTGCTGTTTGGGGACTATTTTTTTCAAGTGCCATCCTGTCTGACACTGCAGTGCCACTCCTAGATGGGCCAGGTGTTTGTGTCGGCCACTTGGGTCGCTGAGCTTAGTCACACAGCTACCTCATTGCCCCTCTTTTTTTCTTTGCATCATGTGCTGTTTGGGGACTATTTTTTTCAAGTGCCATCCTGTCTGACACTGCAGTGCCACTCCTAGATGGGCCAGGTGTTTGTGTCGGCCACTAGGGTCGCTTAGCTTAGTCACACAGCTACCTCATTGCGCCTCTTTTTTTCTTTGCATCATGTGCTGTTTGGGGACTATTCTTTTCAAGTGCCATCCTGTCTGACACTGCAGTGCCACTCTTAGATGGGCCAGGTGTTTGTGTCGGCCACTAGGGTCGCTTAGCTTAGTCACACAGCTACCTCATTGCGCCTCTTTTTTTCTTTGCATCATGTGCTGTTTGGGGACTATTTTTTTCAAGTGCCATCCTGTCTGACACTGCAGTGCCACTCCTAGATGGGCCAGGTGTTTGTGTCGGCCACTTGGGTCGCTGAGCTTAGTCACACAGCTACCTCATAGCGCCTCTTTTTTTCTTTTTGCATCATGTGCTGTTTGGGGACTATTTTTTTCAAGTGCCATCCTGTCTGACACTGCAGTGCCACTCCTAGATGGGCCAGGTGTTTGTGTCGGCCACTAGGGTCGCTGAGCTTAGTCACACAGCTACCTCATTGCGCCTCTTTTTTTCTTTGCATCATGTGTGTTTGGGGACTATTTTTTTCAAGTGCCATCCTGTCTGACACTGCAGTGCCACTCCTAGATGGGCCAGGTGTTTGTGTCGGCCACTTGGGTCGCTGAGCTTAGTCACACAGCTACCTCATTGCGCCTCTTTTTTCTTTGCATCATGTGCTATTTGGGGACTATTTTTTTCAAGTGCCATCCTGTCTGACACTGCAGTGCCACTCCTAGATGGGCCAGGTGTTTGTGTCGGCCACTAGGGTCGCTTAGCTTAGTCACACAGCTGCCTCATTGCGCCTCTTTTTTTCTTTGCATCATGTGCTGTTTGGGGACTATTTTTTTCAAGTGCCATCCTGTCTGAAACTGCGGTGCCACTCCTAGATGGGCCAGGTGTTTGTGTCGGCCACTTGGGTCGCTGAGCTTAGTCACACAGCTACCTCATTGCACCTCTTTTTTTCTTTGCATCATGTGCTGTTTAGGGACTATTTTTTTGAAGTGCCATCCTGTCTGACACTGCAGTGCCACTCCTAGATGGTCCAGGTGTTTGTGTCGGCCACTGGGGTCGCTTAGCTTAGTCACACAGCTGCCTCATTGCGCCTCTTTTTTTCTTTGCATCATGTGCTGTTTGGGGACTATTTTTTTCAAGTGCCATCCTGTCTGACACTGCAGTGCCACTCCTAGATGGGCCAGGTGTTTGTGTCGGCCACTTGTGTCGCTTAGCTTAGCCATCCAGCGACCTCGTGCAAATTTTAGGACTAAAAATAATATTGTGAGGTTTGAGGTGTTCAGAATAGACTGAAAATGAGTGGAAATTATGGTTATTGAGGTTAATAATACTATGGGATCAAAATGACCCCCAAATTCAATGATTTAAGCTGTTTTTTAGTGTTTTTTGAAAAAAACACCCGAATCCAAAACACACCCGAATCCGACAAAAAATTTCCGGTGAGGTTTTGCCAAAACGCGTCCGAACCCAAAACACGGCCGCGGAACCGAACCCAAAACCAAAACACAAAACCCGAAAACCCCGTGCACTTTCTGGAGGCAGTTGCTGCTGGTGAATGACTCCATGGAGGAATTGATTATAATTCATTTTAATGAACATCATCTTCTCCACATTTTCTGGAAGTAACCTCGTACGCCGATTGCTGACAAGGTGAGCGGCGGCACTAAACACTCTTTCGGAGTACACACTGGAGGGAGGGCAACTTAGGTAGAATAAAGCCAGTTTCTGCAAGGGCCTCCAAATTGCCTCTTTTTCCTGCCAGTATACGTACGGACTGTCTGACGTGCCTACTTGGATGTGGTCACTCATATAATCCTCCACCATTCTTTCAATGGTGAGAGAATCATATGCAGTGACAGTAGACGACATGTCAGTAATCGTTGGCAGGTCCTTCAGTCCGGACCAGATGTCAGCACTCGCTCCAGACTGCCCTGCATCACCGCCAGCGGGTGGGCTCGGAATTCTTAGCCTTTTCCTCGCACCCCCAGTTGCGGGAGAATGTGAAGGAGGAGCTGTTGACGGTCTTTGAACCCCTGCAGAAAAGAGAGATACAACGTAGGTTTTAAATCTAGGATCGAGCACGGTGGCCAAAATGTAGTGCTCTGATTTCAACCGATTGACCACCCGTGAATCCTGGTTAAGCGAATGAAGGGCTCCATCCACAAGTCCCACATGCCTAGCGGAATCGCTCTGTTTTAGCTCCTCCTTCAATATTTCCAGCTTCTTCTGCAAAAGCCTGATGAGGGGAATGACCTGACTCAGGCTGGCAGTGTCTGAACTGACTTCACGTGTGGCAAGTTCAAAGGGTTGCAGAACCTTGCACAACGTTGAAATCATTCTCACTGCGCTTGAGACAGGTGCATTCCACCTCCTTTGCCTATATCGTGGCCAGATGTATAGGCTTGAATGGCCTTTTGCTGCTCCTCCATCCTCTGAAGCATATAGAGGGTTGAATTCCACCTCGTTACCACCTCCTGCTTCAGATGATGGCAGGGCAGTTTCAAGTGTGTTTGGTGGTGCTCCAGTCTTCTGTACGCGGTGCCTGAACGCCGAAAGTGGCCCGCAATTCTTCGGGCCACCGACAGCATCTCTTGCACGCCCCTGTCGTTTTTTAAATAATTCTGCACCACCAAATTCAAGGTATGTGCAAAACATGGGACGTGCTGGAATTTGCCCAGATGTAATGCACGCACAATATTGCTAGCGTTGTCCGATGTCACAAATCCCCAGGAGAGTCCAATTGGGGTAAGCCATTCTGCGATGATCTTCCTCAGTTGCCGTAAGAGGTTTTCAGCTGTGTGCGTATTCTGGAAAGCGGTGATACAAAGCGTAGCCTGCCTAGGAACGAGTTGGCGTTTGCGAGATGCTGCTACTGGTGCCGCCACTACTGTTCTTGCAGTGGGAGGCAATACATCTACCCAGTGGGCTGTCACAGTCATATAGTCCTGAGTCTGCCCTGCTCCACTTGTGCACATGTCCGTGGTTAAGTGGACATTGGGTACAACTGCATTTTTTAGGACACTGGTGACTCTTTTTCTGAGGTCTGTGTACATTTTCGGTATCGCCTGCCTAGAGAAATGGAACCTAAATGGTATTTGGTACCGGGGACACAGTACCTCAATCAAGTCTATAGTTGGCTCTGAAGTAACGATGGATACCGGAACCACGTTTCTCACCGCCCAGGCTGCCAAGGCCTCAGTTATCCGCTTTGCAGCAGGATGACTGCTGTGATATTTCATCTTCCTCGCAAAGGACTGTTGGACAGTCAATTGCTTACTGGAAGTAGTACAAGTGGTCTTCCGACTTCCCTTCTGGGATGCCGATCGACTCCCAGCAGCAGCAACAACAGCAGCGCCAGCAGCAGTAGGCGTTACACTCAAGGATGCATCGGAGGAATCCCAGGCAGGAGAGGACTCGTCAGTGGCATGGCCTGCAGGACTATTGGCTTTCCTGGGTAAGGAGGAAATTGACACTGAGGGAGTTGGTGGTGTGGTTTGCGGGAGCTTGGTTACAAGAGGAAGGGATTTAGTGGTCAGTGGACTGCTTCCGCTGTCGCCCAAAGTTTTTGAACTTGTCACTGACTTATGATGAATGCGCTGCAGGTGACGTATAAGTGAGGATGTTCCGAGGTGGTTAACGTCCTTACCCCTGCTTATTACAGCTTGACAAAGGCAACACACGGCTTGACACCTCTTGTCCGCATTTGTGTTGAAATAATTCCACACCGAAGAGCTGATTTTTTTTGTATTTTGACCAGGCATGTCAATGGCCATATGCGTCCCACGGACAACAGGTGTCTCCCCGGGTGCCTGACTTAAACAAACCACCTCACCATCAGAATCCTCCTTGTCAATTTCCTCCCCAGCGCCAGCAACACCCATATCCTCATCCTGGTGTACTTCAACACTGACATCTTCAATTTGACTATCAGGAACTGGACTGCGGGGGCTCCTTCCAGCACTTGCAGGGGGCGTGCAAATGGTGGAAGGCGCCAGCTTTTCCCGTCCAGTGTTGGGAAGGTCAGGCATCGCAACCGACACAATTGGACTCTCCTTGGGGATTTGTGATTTCGAAGAACGCACAGTTCTTTGCTGTGCTTTTGCCAGCTTAAGTCTTTTCTTTTTTCTAGCGAGAGGCTGAGTGCTTCCATCCTCATGTGAAGCTGAACCACTAGCCATGAACATAGGCCAGGGCCTCAGCCGTTCCTTGCCACTCCGTGTCGTAAATGGCATATTGGCAAGTTTACGCTTCTCCTCAGACGCTTTTAATTTAGATTTTTGGGTCATTTTACTGATCTTTTGTGTTTTGGATTTTACATGCTCTGTACTATGACATTGGGCATCGGCCTTGGCAGACGACGTTGATGGCATTTCATCGTCTCGGCCATGACTAGTGGCAGCCGCTTCAGCACGAGGTGGAAGTGGATCTTGATCTTTCCCTATTTTTTTAACCTCCATTTTTGTTCTCCATATTTTAATGCGCACAACTAAAAGGCACCACAGGTATACAATGTAGATGGATGGATAGTATACTTTATGGATGACGAGTGACGACACAGAGGTAGGTACAGCAGTGGCCTACCGTACTGCTATATACAGTATAATGGACCTGGTGGACACTGTCAGCAGACTGCGTTTATAGTATAAAAAAAAAGCCACCACAGGTATACAATGTAGATGGATGGATAGTATACTTATGGACGACGAGTGACGACACAGAGGTAGGTACAGCAGTGGCCTACCGTACTGCTATATACAGTATAATGGACCTGGTGGACACTGTCAGCAGACTGCGTTTATAGTATAAAAAAAAAGACACCACAGGTATACAATGTAGATGGATGGATAGTATACTTATAGACGATGAGTTACGACACAGAGGTAGGTACAGCAGTGGCCTACCGTACTGCTATATACAGTATAATGGACCTGGTGGACACTGTCAGCAGACTGCGTTTATAGTATAAAGAAAAAAAGACACCACAGGTATACAATGTAGATGGATGGATAGTATACTTATGGACAACGAGTGACGACACAGAGGTAGGTACAGCAGTGGCCTACCGTACTGCTATATACAGTATAATGGACCTGGTGGACACTGTCAGCAGACTGCGTTTATAGTATTAAAAAAAGACACCACAGGTATACAATGTAGATGGATGGATAGTATACTTATGGACGACGAGTGACGACACAGAGGTAGGTACAGCAGTGGCCTACCGTACTGCTATATACAGTATAATGGACCTGGTGGACACTGTCAGCAGACTGCGTTTATAGTATAAAGAAAAAAAGACACCACAGGTATACAATGTAGATGGATGGATAGTATACTTATGGACGACGAGTGACGACACAGAGGTAGGTAAAGCAGTGGCCTACCGTACTGCTATATACAGTATAATGGACCTGGTGGACACTGTCAGCAGACTGCGTTTATAGTATAAAGAAAAAAAGACACCACAGGTATACAATGTAGATGGATGGATAGTATACGTATGGACGACGAGTGACGACACAGAGGTAGGTACAGCAGTGGCCTACCGTACTGCTATATACAGTATAATGGACCTGGTGGACACTGTCAGCAGACTGCGTTTATAGTATAAAAAAAAAGACACCACAGGTATACAATGTAGAGGATGGATAGTATACTTATGGACGACGAGTGACGACACAGAGGTAGGTAGAGCAGTGGCCTACCGTACTGCTATATTGTTATGCACACCAGTGCCTGCAGGAATGTACTGGTGTCTGAACGGAGAGGGATGCAAAACAAATGAACTCACAGACAGACTGGGGAATATGACATTACGTACACAGAAGGTGATAGGGTAACAAAATAAACACAAAGTGAACAGAGAAGCCCAGAGGTTAAGAAACTGGGTGTCTCCCTAGTATTAGGAGTGCTCAGATGGAAAGAAGCAAGATGTTGTGTTTTAATACGTAGAGAACCCGAAATGCTGTTGCTAAGGGCAACAGCAAAACCCTAAAGGGTTACCAACGGGTGTGGCAGTAAACTCCTTGGTCAGAGATGGAATAATAGACACAAGGAGAGTCTCCACAATCCTAGTCCTCACTTGCAGTGCACTGGTTTAGCTTACTGCCACTAAACTGACACCAGAACACCTTGCACAGTGAGAAAGGATTTTGGCAGGCAAGTCTGAGAATACAGCCGCAAACTTGCTAAGTTCACAGAGTAGCAAAAGAACCCCAGCAAGTTAAACGACTGACTCCAGTCTTACTGCTAGGTCTGGATTGGCAGAGTGTAGTACCAAATCCCAAGGCCTATTTGCAGTAAGCAACAAACAAATACAAAGCTACACAGTACTGGCTAACTTTCAGGAACTGACTAACCAACAAAGATTCAGCAGCATCTGCTTAACCTGAGAAGAGGCCTTATATAGCAGGTGCTGTCCACGCCCCACTCAGACCTCACAGACTGTGAGCACAAAAACCAGCACCGTATCCCCTGCCGTGCACAAAGCCTGTAACCACTGCACAGCAAAAGACCCGAACCGGAGTATCAGCTGCGCTCAGGCCACTCCGCTAGCACTTGTCTCCCAGTTGCCATGACGACGTGGCAGCACAGGGCAGGAGACCCTAACATATATACAGTATAATGGACCTGGTGCACTGTACTCCTGCTATAGCTGCTCTCCAGTCCCCACAATTAAGCTGTGTGAGCACTCAGCACAGATATATCATGCAGCACACTGAGCACAGATATGGTATGGAGCGTTTTTTTCAGGCAGAGAACGGATAAAAAACTGGTGGTCACTATTAGCAAAACTCTGCACTGTACTCCTCCTAACAGCTGCTCCCCAATCCTCCCCACAATAAGCTAAGCAATCAGATCAACTGTGTAGTATATAACTATATAAACGGAGAGGACACCAGCCAGGTCCTCTCCCTATCAATCTCAATGCACGTGTGAAAATGGCGGCGACGCGCGGCTGCTTTTATAGATACCGAATCTCGCGAGAATCCGACAGCGGGATGATGACGTTCGGGCGCGCTCGGATTAACCGAGCCATACGGGAGAATCCGAGTATGGCTCGGACCCGTCTAAAAAGGGTGAAGTTCGGGGGGGTTCGGTTTCTCGGAAACCGAACCCGCTCATCACTACAACATAGGGGTGGTAAGACAGTGTGTCGACGCATACAGAGCCGAACCGTGGTTCCAGACGCCATGGCTACGAGCAGTCTGATGGTGGCAGCTTAGTACCCACCCACTGCACAGTGGGTGGAGTCAGTAACAGGCGGTTACTGACGGTAAGCGGGAATCCCCTATGTGACCAGGTCCGGTGTGATCTAAAACTGTATTCTGTGACTGGGGACAGGACGCAAAGTGGTGAGGGCTCTCGTATGGGACCATCTGGTCACAGCATCATTAGCATATTTTCGCAGATCCGCCGCTTCTGAATACACAGTTGTGAATGCAGCTGTATGTAAAACAGTAAGTTCAATTTACAGATAGAATATGAGACAAGTTTCAAAATTCAGGCTCAATTTACTTAAAATTTACAATGATTTTTAAAACAATTCTAGAAATACACGCTTTCATTTTACATATTCATCTAGCAGATTGCTCACAGCCACACTGCAATGCCCCTGAGACATTATACCACATACCGCATACCACAATATCCGTGATACATTAAGCCACACACCACAATGTCCATGATACCTTATGCCACACACCACAATGTCCGTGATACATTATACCACTTGCCACAATGTTCGTGATACATTATGCCACACACCATAATGCCCATTATACATTATGCCACACATCGCAATGCACGTTATACATTATGCCACACACCACAATTCCCATTACACATTAAGCCCTATAGTAAGGCTTTTAAATACTTTTAAATTACCTAATCGTTGCCAAGGGTTTCATGATCTTGGTTCCATGCTCGTTGCCAGGGGTTTCATACACTGGGTGTCAACGAGAAAAAGAAAATCCTATATAATAAAAGGCTAAGCTGCTCTTCACCTCTGTTATGTGCACTGTTGGCCACTAGAGGCCACCACACAGACCAAATGAAAGTGAAAGTGCTCATGCAGGGAGATGTTACAGCCTGCTGCTAATGAAATCAAAATATTGATATGCTTCACACTTGCTGAATATGAAGAGAGGGTGCTGGAGGTAGCGGCAGGTTTTTGGTGTGGCAGTTACTATTTATAATGACCATTCATATTCAAAATTGACTGAATTGTATATACTTTTGTTTGATTTCCACTTACGGTTAAAGCTGCTCCTCACCTCTGGAGCCACTGGAGGGTGTCTGATAGAGTGCTCTTTGGTACAAGGACACACACACACACACACACACACACACACACACACACACACACACACAATGTCCACTGCACCCCCCACCATATACTCTCCCTATATACAGGGCCCCCCTCCTCCATATACTGCTCCCACCAAATACCACATACTCTGCACCCCCTCCTCCATATACTATGCTGAAACCCCAGGTCACTTGCCATCCCGGGACTCACCTAAAAAGCACTGTAGCAGCAGTAACTGGGAAACGGATGCAGGAACCACCAGACGGTGCCATAGTGCTCAGACTGGAGGCAATGGAGACACATGAGGCCACTTACTGCCAGAGGCAGAAGGTGAATCAGTCCGGCAGGAAGAGGTGAGACTGTGTGGGGAGAACAGTGCGGTGACTGGGAGGAGGAGGGGGCTGCAGATGATGTGGGTGAGGAGGAGGCAGATAATTGGCTCAACTGCTTTACATATTCTTCATGCCAGCGGAAGGACGAACCCTTGTGCTCGCCCCTTCCACACCCCACGCAGGCCGTGCCCAGACCCCTCTGGCCAGCTGCTGATGGGTACTGGTGTCCTCTACCCCCAGACTAGCAGTAGCTGTGTGGGGACTGGTGAGATTACATGTCCCAGTAGTGTTGCATATAGTGAAACATTATTATATCCTGCCCATTACAGATATACAGCCAGGGCTGTTTCTAGCCAATTTGGCTCCCAGTGCAAGATTTCAAAAAATCTATATATGCGCCCCTCCCAAAGATAGAAAAAGAAAAAGCAAGCAAGCGTCGCAGGCGCGCGCGCTCCCGGAAAGGGTGTGTGGCCTCATTAAAATGGGCGTGGCCTCATCTGATATCATCACGCCCACCACAGGATAAAAAAAAGTCTCCATTTTACACACTGTGGCAGGCATGTGTCCCCATTTTACACAGTATGGCAGGCAAGAGTCCCCATTTTACACAGTACGGCAGGCACGAGTCCCCATTTTACACAGTACGGCAGGCACGAGTCCCCATTTTACACAGTACGGCAGGCACGTGTCCCCGTTTTACACAGTACGGCAGGCAAGTGTCCCCATTTTACACAGTACGGCAGGCAAGAGTCCCCATTTTACACAGTATACAGGCACGAGTCCCCATTTTACACATTGCGGCAGGCACGTGTCCCCATTTTACACAGTACAGCAGGCAAGAGTCCCCATTTTACACAGTACAGCAGGCAATAGTCCCCATTTTACACAGTATTGCAGGCAAGAGTCCCCATTTTACACAGTATTGCAGGCAAGAGTCCCCATTTTACACAGTATTGCAGGCAATAGTCCCCATTTTACACAGCATTGCAGGCAAGAGTCCCCATTTTACACAGCATTGCAGGCAAGTGTCAAGTGGGGGGAGAGTAAGGGAGAGGGAGGGGGGGAGAGAGAGAATACTTACATACAGTATGAAGAGGCTCTTCCCGCTCTTCGGCCTGCGCCGACTGCCTCCTCCTTCCAGCTGGCTCCCCCTCCTCTTGTCATCTGTACTCCTGTTCAGGGGGCGGAGTTTCGCAGGAATGACGCGATTGCGTCGTGACGTCACGACGCAACCGCATCATTCCGCGAAACTCCGCGCCCCGAACAGGATTACTCGGGAAGGGGGAGGAGGGGGAAAAGGACCTGCAAAGTGCCGCGGTGGGCGCCCCGTGCGGTTGCACTGCTCGCCCGCCGCTAGATCTATATATATAACTGAATGTGTTAATGGTTAGTCACTAAAATACTAATGTTTCCCCTTAGCCTTGGATTTAAGTAAACCTAATTAGATTTGAAGAACTTATGGTTATTGATTGTTATGTTATTGATGATCCAATTGCTCCATTAAATTTCAATTATCTACTAATTCTCTAAACAAATGGACATCATACAGCTTATTTCACATTTGAGCAACTAATTATGATTAAATTACTACCTTTATCTTGTAACTTCTCCAAATGTTGTCAATCTTGGTTCCCTCAGAGATTTATGAAGCTTGCAGTCCCAGGTCTCCATGTTTGTCTGGAATCTGGATCTGCGTTGTTATGCTTCAAACAAAACTATAGAAAAAGGTGTTCAATATCTCCTGAGTTCCTCAGCATACTTTTCTGGTGTACAGTAATGACAGGGAAGAACCCTTCTTATTGTGCTACTCACAGAAGATCACAGAAAAAAACTCAAAGTTATTAATGAAAAAATAAGCTGTAATGGCTAGATGTATCTTGTGGGTCACACGGCCTTCCCGAAAACCTGGACCCACACTCATTTTTCCCAACACACCCTCGCAATGCCGTGTTGCCACCCCCGACCGCCCCGCAGACGCCTCTGTCTGTCAATCAGGCAGAGGTGTTCTCATTACTGGGATGTGACAGCATTTCCCTGCGTGCTCACTGGGATGAATTTCAGGGGTATGAATAAGGCCCCATACTCACTATCATTGTTTGAATGGGTATGGAGTGAAATGGAGCAGGCAGGAGGGTCAGAGGGAATATTGCATCATTCCTCATGCTCCTTCGTGCTACAGCTAGTGTGTGGAGACTATCTTTTGTAAGCTTCAATGGCTCACGAACAGAAGTGTATGACTCTGATTAGCAGAAAATAAAATATATGGATCCACTGCGCCGCCAATAGCAGTTGGTAAAGGGGTTTCAATCCCTTAAGGTAAGTAATAATACAAAAGCAGATAATGAACCAGCGCTGTTTAATTTATCTAAAAAAATATTCAATAAATGCAATTTATGCTTCTGAGGAAACTGTGTGTCTATCTGCCCAGAGAAACGCGTCAAGCCGTTGCCAGCACCACCTCCAGTCACCACCCACTGGATTTAACTTTTGGACACCACCTTATCAGTACTTTGGACTGAGCTACAGTATATCTCCAGTTACACCAGCCTGCTTTTACATACTAGATTTAAAGTCGAACCCTTATCATCCAACAGATTTGCGTATATCTGCCAAGGGATCGCCATGACCTACCCACATGTGGGTAATATCCTATTTAATGAACTAGTTGAAATAATTACTGTGAAATCTTGAAAGTCCTGTTAATATTGTGCTGTAACATCAGTGGTGATGATAATAATAGAGAGTCACTTTTGCTCGATACATTGTCTATATGTTTTAATAAATCTATGTAAGAATTTTTAATCCTTTCCATCTTTTTTAATTGCATTTATTGAATATTTTTTAGATAAACTAAGCAACAGTGCTGGTTCATTATCTGACTCTGTTTAGCACTCTGTAATATGAAGGTGCTGTATGTTTATGAATACCAGTGTGTCTTTAGGATGTGATATCAAATAAACAGGGTTGGAGCATGGCCGTATGCTGCTCTGTGATGTCATAACATCTGGAGTAAGGGGCAGACCTGCAGGCACTAGGAAGTAGAGCAATGCACAGAGCATCCATGGGTCACTCCAGACAGCTTACTGGCTGTAGTGTGAATGATGGAGCATCTCATTAATGCTTTGGGTGGCTCTGCAGTAGCAATATTGGCTTCATTGTGCTTAGATACTGCAGGGTGCGTGACAGAGCATTCCTTGGATGGTGTGGGTGGCCAGTAGTACCGGGAGGGGGGGGGGGAAGGGTACAAATTACTCAGGCACAGTTCTGATGGAGGGGCCCAGTGAGGGTCCAGTAGGGGCCCAGGCCCCCTCCCCCTTACCTGGCAGCAACAGCTGCAGCTCTTCTCCTCAGCCCAGCATACGCTGCTGTGTACTGGGCTGCAGGGTGGCCATGGAGGTGCTTAAAATACTATTTTTTTCAGTATTATTTTCTACGGGTACATGACCACACCTCCTGTGAATAGTCCACGCCACTTGAAAAGTACCTGGGCCCATCCCGGCTCTCGACTGCCCTGTGGGTGGCTCTGCAGTAGCAATACTGGCTGCATTGTACTTACTGCAGGGTTCATGATGGAGCATTCCTTGGATGGTGTGGGCGGCTCTGCAGCAGCACTACTGGCTGCACTGTGCATGACGGAGCATTCCTTGGATAGTGTGGGCAGCTCTGCAGCTGCGCTCCTAGTTGCATTCTGCTTACTACTGCAGGGTGCATGACTGAGCATTCCTTGGATGGTGTGGACGGCTCTGCAGCATACTTACCTACTTTTAATGTCTCCTCTCCGGGAGAAGCCTGGAGAGGAGATGCTGCAGGAGACTTCAGGTGGCAGGGCCAGGCTGTGGCATCATCAAGTCCCGCCCCACATCCGGAAAACGCTGCAATTCGAGGGTCCGTGGGAAGGGGACGTGGCTAAAATGACGCAGTTCGCGTCATTTTAACCCCTTCCCCACTCTACGGACCCGTGAACTCAGGAGAGTATCTCTCCATCCTGCCCGCATCACTGGTATGCGAGCAGGATGCAGGAGACTTGCCTACTCTTTTGGGGGTGTGGGAGGCTACCCCAAAAAATGGGAGCCTCCCACAGCTTCCGGGAGAGTAGGCAAGTATGCTCAGCAGTAGCACTACTGGCTGCAGTGTGCATGACGGAGCATTCCTTCCAATAGCGTGAGCAGCTCTGCAGCTGCACTCCTGGTTGCATTGTGCTTACATACTGAAGGGTGCATGATTAAGCATTCCTTGGATGGTGTGGGTGGCTCTGCAGCAGCACTACTGGCTGCACTGTACTGTTTTAGCCTCCCTGCAAGCCACATGTAAGTGTCATGGGGCAGCAGTGCTGCAACCCCCCCCCCCCCCCCCCCCCCGTGCACCCCTCGCACATCCATAGTTATGATTCTGCATTTCTGTTACTTCATGTATATTATTCAGATCAGTAGTACATCTGCATTGCTACAGTATATGAATATACATTTGTAGGATTTACTTTCTTCTTACAGTGAAATATTACCTTAAAATCACATCTTCTTTCTATTTGCAAGTACTCAAAACCCAAAGCATGTTTTTAAGGTGAAAACACTGACCTTCGGTAATAACAGAATCAAATTTGGCTGTAAGGAAAGGGTTTATAATTTTGTCTAAGCAGCTTCTCTTTTCTATAATGGCAGGCTGTAAGCAGAGAGCCATCAAAAGGAAATTACAAAGATTTATATATTCATAGTGTGATGATTATTGCAATTCTATGGAATCCTGCAGCATAAAGTACAGTACCTTGCACTGAGATATCAAATAAAAAAAAACTTAGCTTCAGGCACTTACTGTGTTCTGATTATTTCTCAGTTTTGTGCTGTGATTCAAATTTATAGTATCTATCTTTATCACTGTTCAGGAAGCCACCTCCCACAATGAATATTCTGTGGCTTAGGCTAGCCTGGAAAGATCAAAACTGGTTCTCAGCACCAGAGCCGTAACTAGGTGTGTGCCTTTGGTGCACTGCCCACAGCGCAAATGCACTGAGGCGCACCATCGGGCAACACACCCACAGGGCCGCAATCTCCAGACTCCAGCCTGCACACAGTCACTACCGCTGGCGGCGCCGCCTGTGTCCAGTGTGCGGCGCAGCCTGTGTCCCGACTCTCGCTGATGGTGCCCCCTGTGTGCCGCTGGCGGCGCCGCCAGTGTCCAGCGTGCGGCGCCGCCTGTGTCCCAACTCCCGCTGGTGGTGCCCCCTGTGTGCCGCTGGCGGCGCCGCCTGTGTCCAGCGTGCGGCGCCGCTTGTGTCCCGTCCCCCACCGCCGGTGCTGCGTTTACACTTAAGGGTCTGGCTGCCGCAGCACTAACCCGGCTGTGATGCTGCTGCTGTAGTCATGTACTGACAGCCCCCTTCCTCCGGAGAGATGGTAAGTATCAATAATTCTATCTATCCTGCTGTAATGTGTAAAAAGGGGGACGCTGGCTGCCGTAATGAGTAAAAAGGGGGACGCTGTCTGCTGTAATGTGTAAACAGGGGGATGCTGTCTGCCGTAATGTGTAATAAGGGGGGCGCTGTCTGCCGTAATGTGTAAAAAGGGGGACGCTGTCTGCCATAATGTGTAATAAGGGGAACGCTGTCTGCCGCAATGTGTAAAAAAGGGAACGCTGTCTGCCGTAATGTGTAAAAAAGGGGACGCTGTCTGCCGTAATGTGTAAAAAGGGGACGCTGTCTGCCATATTGTGTAAAAAGGAGGACGCTGTCTGCAGTAATGTGTAAAAAGGGGGGCGCTGTCTGCCATAATGTGTAAAAAGGGGGATGCTGTCTGCCGTAATGTGTAAAAAGGGGACGCTGTCTGCTGTAATGTGTAAAAAGGGGACGCTGTCTGCCATAATGTGTAAAAAGGGGGATGCTGTCTGCTGTAATGTGTTAAAAGGGGGACGGTGTCTGCCGTAATGTGTAAAAAGGGGGACGCTGTCTGTCGTAATGTGTAAAAAGGGGACGCTGTCTGCCATAATGTGTAAAAAGGGACCCTGTCTGCCGTAATGTGTAAAAAAGGGGGCGCTGTCTGCCGTAATGTGTAAAAAGGGGACGCTGTCTGCCATAATGTGTAAAAAGGGCCTCTACCTGGTGTAGTGGCGCTACTGTGCAGCGTAATTTGAATAATGGAGACTACTATGCACCGTAGTATGATTTGGTATTATTTTGTGGCCACGCCCCTTCCCCATGAAGCCACGCACTTATATATATTTTTGCACGCCCACGGCGCGCAATGGCCCTATCTTGCATAGGGAGGGGGGGCTCCAATACCGTTTCTTGCACACTGCTAAAATACCTAGTTACGGCACTGGCTGTCACTGTCATTGCTGCATTCCATGCTCCCAGTGTGTACCCCACAAAGTTCCCCCCATCACCTGTGCTGAAACACCTTTCATACTTACACATTAACCTGTTCAAAACAGGTGCTGGCAATCATAAATTAAGAGAAAAATCCATAAGCAGTGCATTTTCTCCCTTCTGGAGAGGGTCATATTGGGAGGTGTGCATCCAGCAATCCTGAATAGCTGGTCATGCTCCAGCAATCCTGTATAGTCAGCACTGCTCCGCAACCTGGTATCCAGCAACCCTGAGTAGCTGCTCGTGCTCCAGCAATCCTATATAGCCGGTACTGCTCCATAATTCGGCATCCAGCAATCCTGAGTTGCTGGTCGTGCTTCAGCAATCCTGTGTAGCCATTACAACCCGGCACCCAGCAATCCTGTATAGTCAGTACTTCTCAACAACCAGGCACCTAAGTCTAAGTAGCTGTTCCGCACTCCAGCACCCAAGCCTAAGAACCTGGTTGCAACCCAGTAATCCTAAATAGCTGGCACTGCTCCTTTATCCCAGCATCTAAGTATTTGTGTTCCAATAATCTTTCAGAGCTTATTTGTTCTACGCTTCATAGTAAGCACTATAACACTTTATCTCTCTATAGTCTCCTATCCTACAGGAAGAAGAGTTATATTAATCCCCCTATAATCCAACCCAGCCTTCCATGCTCCACTCCCGTGGCAATCCCTTGTCCGGACCCACAAACAAATCCAAGCCTGACAGATTTATCCTGATGCATACCTCCCGACTTTCTAAAGTTGGGAGGAGGGACACAGAGAAAATTAGGGGCGGCGTGGCATACAGGAAGTGCTGCAATCGCGGGCCACTCCCCCATTTTCACAGTTGTGGAGGGGCAAGCCGAGCACTCTGGGGCAGATTTATTAAGCCTGGTGAAGTGATAAATTGCACGGTGATAAAGTAGAAAAAGGGGGGAACCTGGATTGCACATCCTATTACTAAAGATATCAAGAGGTGCTATCATGCTGAGGCTTCTAATACTATGCTGGGGGAAGAGAGATGCAGATGCACACTCTTAGCACTAAGAACACTGATAATAAAAATAATTAAAATAAACCCTCACAATTAACATGGAGTATAATTGAAGTTCTTAGCACACATTTGCGCAAATATGCGGGCCCATGTACCGCGGCAAGGTGACTTCATCACATGGGTCCCTAACATCCCTAATACTATCACATTCTATAAATTTATACAGGACTTACCTCTAAATAGGGCCTTATCAATGTGTGATCTGAAATGCAGGAACCCAGCTAATTAAAACACCTGAGGGTGAATGGGAGGAGTGCCAATCCAGAGGAAGGAAGCCTTGCCTTCCAGTGTACAATATATACACAAATATAGTGGAAAAAGGGGGGAACCTGGATTGCACATCCTATTACTAAAGATATCAAGAGGTGCTATCATGCTGAGGCTTCTAATACTATGCTGGGGGAAGAGAGATGCAGATGCACACTCTTAGCACTAAGAACACTGATAATAAAAATAATTAAAATAAACCCTCACAATTAACATGGAGTATAATTGAAGTTCTTAGCACACATTTGCGCAAATATGCGGGCCCATGTACCGCGGCCAGGTGACTTCATCACATGGGTCCCTAACATCCCTAATACTATCACATTCTATAAATTTCTGACAGATTTATCCTGATGCATACCTCCCGACTTTCTAAAGTTGGGAGGAGGGACACAGATAAAATTAGGGGCGGCGTGGCCATACAGGAAGTGCTGCAATCGCGGGCCACTCCCCCATTTTCACAGTTGTGGAGGGGCAAGCCGAGCACTCTGGGGCAGATTTATTAAGCCTGGTGAAGTGATAAATTGCACGGTGATAAAGTACCAGCCAATCAGCTCCTAACTACCATGTCATAGGCTGGGTTTGAAAAATGACAGTTAGGAGCTGACTGGCTGGTGCTTTATCACCCTCCACTTTATCACTTCACCAGGTTTAATAAATCTGCCCCTCTGTTAGCTGCTGTTAGAAAACTTCAGCTTAATTGTGTAGGTCCCCTAGAGTCTACAAGAAGGTCTTCTGTCTATAACAGCCACCCGTTGTTCCCTTAGTGCCTGATATGCACACCGGTACTTAAGTAGCCACCAGTACTTAAACCTCTAGCAGTAGGAGCTTACAAAATTGCCTGGAGACCACAGGAGTATTTGCAGGAGTAGTAACTGCAGGCAGACAGTTAACTGGAGACTTGACTGTGGAATACCAAATATGTTCAGGAATCTGGGGCTAGATATAACAGTAATCTAAGCATAGATATGCAAACAGTAGATGTGGACTTAAACATAAGAGATTAATGAAAGGTCTGGAGTGCAACACAATACTATAGCACAGGTGGGAAGCAGCTGATGGATGAACACCCAGATCAGAACCAGGACTTGGAAGCTGTACAAGCATATAGCACAATAATTACTGTTATTGGCAATGAACGTCCACATAAATGAGATGTACTCAGTGCTTTATTCAGGCAGCAGAGTGGTAAAGTACATCACAGGAACTTACGGTAGAAATTCAAAGCAATGTAAATGGAGAGTTTACGCAGTAGTCCAACAAGAGGTTTGCAGTGGATAAATAGCCAGGAATGAAAGGAGGCACAGGTGAGATCCACTGTCAAAGTATATGCATGTACAGAGCTAATACTAAGTAGCAAGGACCAAGTAATTCACAGAGTCACCTTGCTGAAAGTCCTTAAGGTACTTGGTAAGATAAGGCAAGGTAGGGTAGTGTTCTGAGACCGGCTCTCAAGGCTTCCAGAATAGATGCAAAGCATAGGAATCAGGTACAGGAAAGAGGAGTTCAGGAACACAGAAACTTAGGGCCTAAATGAGGGTTGATTGCAAAAGCAAAATCTTTCTCTAACGGGCAAAACCATGTTTACTGCAGGTGGGGCAGATATAACATGTGCAGAGTGAGTTAGATTTGGGTGGGTTATATTGTTTCTGTGCAGGGTAAATACTGGCTGCTTTATTTTTACACTGCAATTTAGATTTCAGTTTCAACACACCCCACCCAAATGTAACTCTCTTTGCACATGTTATATCTGCCCCACCTGGAGTGCACATGGTTTTGCCCAGTGCCGTAACTAGACATTTTATTGCTGTGTGCAAGAAACAGCATCGGCACCCCCTCCATATACAAAAAGGGCGTGGCTTCACGGGGAAGGGGCATGGCCATAGAGTCCCCTTTTTACACATTACACCAGCAGAGTCCCCTTTTTACACATTAGGCAGGCAGAGTCCCCCTTTTTACACAATAGGCAGCAGAGTCCCCCTTTTTACACATTAGGCAGGCAGAGTCCCCTTTTTATACATTACGGCAGCAGAGTCCCCCTTTTTCCCACAAATGTATGCATTGTATGGCAGCCTGCACGCACCAGTAGGGGATACTATGGTGCTGAGGAGGCTCTGTGGGAAAGGTTGTGCCTATGTTCCCCTGTGGGAAGCTTCCAGAGCCTGCTTACACAGAGTATGAGGGAACCACACAACAGAGGTGGTAAAAAAGGAGTACCTCGCAGCCACGCTCAGAGGAATACAGTATGTAAGCACCCCCAGCCATGATAGAGACCAGACTGCACTTTCACATCCTTCTAGTTGCCTGCGCTGCTAGCAAGAGAGCTGTGACTGGGGGGATAGTGAATACAGAGCAGGGCATCTGGAGTGCAGCACTCCTTCAGGGAGAGGCTGGCGGCGCTGGTACCTGTTATAGCGCCGGGAAGCTGGTCCCCTGGGTGGCTGTCACGGCGGCATCTACAAGAGACCACAGTAGAAACCGCTCAGATAGCTGATGACCGAGCTCAGTAGAAACGGCTCAGATAGCTGATGACCGAGCAAGAACAGAGAGCACACAGCACAGCACCCGAAAGTGAAAGCAGCATTGAGAGACCAGCCAATCCTGGGCCAGCTCTCAGTGGCCAATTGAAGTTATGACAGTCTGAAGCAGGGAATAAGCAGCAGTGAGGAGATTATGAGTTTGTAAGTCTGACTGTGATCTACGGTGGGCGGACAATGCTAGTGAGGCGCGGGTGGCCCTGCGGGTGTTGCCGGCGGTTCTGCACCTACAGTGCATATGCGCTGTGTGCCAGGCACCGCCAGCACACACCTAGTTACGGCCCTGGTGACAGCATCACAGTACTGCACATAGGAGAGCTTGCATAACCTTTGCACACAAGCAGTTACCAGCTAGTCTGCAATCACTGCTGCAATCTGGAGCATACTTGCCTAATCTCCCGGAAAATCGGGTGACCCTCCTGGCCCCCCAGAAAAGCAGGCAAGCCTCTTGCTTTCTGTGCACCCCCCTGCCCGGCCGCCCACTTAGTGAGTAAAGTGGGCGGTCCGGGCAGCAGATGACGAGATTCTTGTTGAATCGCGTCATCATAACCACGCCTCCTGCAGTATAATACCGGTAATAGCTGCATTATACAGCAGGGGGGGCTTAAATGACGCGATACATCAGCCACACCCCCACCTCGGCCTCCGCCCCAACCCCCATCCTGCCACTGCTCCGCCCTCTCTTCTTGTCACTACCCTTTCCCGTCCCCTGCTGATTCGACCTGGCTGCTCTCTCCCAGAGAGAGCAGACAAAAAGTCGGTAAGTATGATCTGGAGTCTACACAGGTGTGCAATCAGCCTGGGGAAAGTGCTACAGCATTAACACAGTCTTAGGGTGTGTACACACGGTGAGATCCTTGTTATGCCCGATTTTTACTTGCGATTTCCCTTGAACTCCCCGGCAGTGGCGTCACAAGGGAGGTGCGAGGGGTGCGGCCCGCTCCCGGGTGTCACCCGCCGAAGGGGGGATACCAAAATGCCGGCTCCAGCAGAGTGACAGAAGCCGAGTGCTGCACTGTTATATTATGTGCAGCACTCGGCTCCTGTCACTTTGTAGGAGCCAGCACTGCAGGGACAGCACCTCCCGAGAGTCAGCCCTCACCTCCCACACCCCCCAGTGAAAAAAAAAAACGGGTGTCGGGACGCGAAGCCCCGCCCCTCTGCAAAGCCCCGCCCCTTTGCGTGCCTTTAATGGCTTAAAAACGGGTTCCGCCCGTGAAGTCCCGCCCCTCTATTTAAGCCCCACCCATTCCGCGGAGCCCCGCCCCTTTTATCATCACTGCCGCACCGGGTGTCACAGAGGTGAGTGACGCCTCTGCTCCCCGGAGCCCAGAAAGCACAGATTTTGAGTAACTTGTCTTGAGATTTGCACTATGTGTGCTTACGATTTTGGCTTACTGTATGTGAGATTTTGGCTTATGTGAGATGTCATTGACATGTGAGATGAACTAGATAGTACACCGATCTAGCAAGGATTGACTTGCCTGCACAGTCTATCTTTTCTTGTGATGCCGACCTGGCGGGACCGCGCATCGGGATCGAATCGGGATCGCAAGGTGACTTTCACCTTGCGATCTGCACTAACTTTTCTTGCGATTTTGACTATGTAGTCAAAATTGAAATAAAATATCTCACCGTGTGTACACACCCTAACACTGAAGGTATAGCAGCTTGGAAGCTGAAGTCTGCATGGAGCTTAAAGCAAGGTTGAGGAAACTTTGAAAACACTGCAGAACAAGAGGTAAAATACAAAGAAATCACTTAGTACACAAATAAATTAAGTCAGCATAGTGACAAAATCCCCCCCCCCCCAGACAATATTTTATTACCTTAAAAATACTCCTCCCCTTCCCAGACTGATAGGCAAACAACACTTTAAAAGGGAGCTCCTCACAGCTGCTCTGTTTGTTTAGACACAATGGGGGTCATTCCGAGTTGATCGCTAGCTGCATTTGTTCGCAGCGCAGCAATCAGGCTACAAAACGGCAGTTCTGCACATGCGTATGCGGCGCAATGCGCACGCGCGATGTACAGGCACAACAAACGATGTAGTTTTAAACAGGGTCTAGCGATGCATTTCAGTCGCACTGCTTGCCGCAGAGTGATTGACACGAAGTGGGCGTTTCTGGGTGGCAACTGACCGTTTTCAAGGAGTGTGTGGAAAAACGCAGGCGTGCCAGGAAAATCGCAGGCGTGGCTGGGCGAACGCTGGGCGGGTTTGTGATGTCAAATCTGGAACTGAATAGTCTGAAGTGATCACAAGCGCTGAGTAGGTTTTGAGCTACTCTGAAACTACACTAAATTTTTTTGTAGCTGCTCTGCGATACAACCGTTCGCACTTCTGCTAAGCTAAAATACACTCCCAGTGAGAGGCGGCATAGCGTTTGCACGGCTGCTAAAAACTGCTTGCGAGCGATCAACTCGGAATGACCCCAATAAGGCATAGGAGAAATATACTGAAGTTAATCAAGCAGGTACTGTAAGACACAAATTTCCTATACTCCAAAAGCATGGCCTCCCTGGGCTTAATTTATAAACACCCCTGGTTCCTTTGTAGCACACTACCCCTATTGGCCCACTCCCAACTTGTCACACTTTTCAGAGACTGTCCCGCTGTTCCACCTGTGGGCCATAGTATCCTGCTGGGTTGGAAAGTGTGTGTGTGTGTGTGTGTGTGTGTGTGTATGTGTGTGTGTGTGTGTGTGTGTGTGTGTGTGTGTGTGTGTGTGTGTGTGTGTGTGTGTGCACGAAGGGGGGCCACTGTCACCACTGAATAGATGCCGTGCACAAGGTATCTATTTACAGTGAAGGGAGAGACTGGGGGCAGCCCAGCATCTCAGAGAATTCTAGGAAAACCCCCACAGTGATGCAAATGGGCTTTTGTAATGATGCTCCACCTCTTTTTCAGGCGGATGCGTTGAATGCGCACCCAGAGTCCCATTTTCCGCAAAAGCAGTGAAGGGAGGTATGACATGGGGAGGAGTATATCATCTGTAAAATGTACAGAATGTAGCGGGTGCGGGGGGGACTGCGGATGGTGTCTGTAGATGCTGCAGGTGTAGGGGGGGCAGAAGTGGGGGTGGGGCCCGGATGGGGAAGAGTTGGGAGGTGCTGCGGGTGGGGGAGGGGCAGAGGAGTGGGGGATGCAGATTGGGGAGGGGTCCGGAGGCACTGCAGGTGGGGGAGGGGCAGGGGTGCCATGGGTGGGAGAGGGGCAGGTGTGGGGATGTTGTGGATGGGTGAAGGGTTCCGGAGGTGCTGTGGGATGGGAAGGGGCGGGAGTGCCGGGGGTGGGGTAGGGGTCCGCAGGCACCATGGGTAGGAGAGGGGCAGGTACGGGTGGTGCGGCGCATAGGGAAGGAGGTCCGGAGGTGCTGCTGGTGGTGGAGGGGCAGGTGCGGTGGTGCCATTGGTGGGGGAGGGGTTGGTGAGGGGGGGACCACGGATGGAGGAGGGTGTCTGCAGATGCTGCGGGTGGAGGGGGGTAGGTGTGGGGGGAGACATATAAAGGGGGTGGATGGTGGAGGGGGCCTGGAGGTGCTGTGGGTGGTGAAGGGGCGGAGGAGTGGGAGCCGCGGGTGGTGTAGGGGGTCTGGAGGCACAGCGTGTGGGGGAGGGGTGGAGGGGAAGGTGCGGAGGTGTGGTGCATTGGGGAGAGGTCTGGAGGCGCTGCGGGTACTGTACCTGCCAAAAAGGTAGTTGGAGGGTATGCAGTAACAGGGCCAGGACAGGGGTGACAGGGTCAGAACAGGGTTGACGGGGCCAGGACAGGGGTGATAGGGTCAGAAAAGGGGTGACGGGGCCAGGACAGGGGCGACGGGGCCAGGACAGAAATTACAGGGACAGGATAGGGGTGACAGGCCAGGGTAGGGGTGGCAGGAACAGGACAGGGGTGACAGGGCCAGTGTAGGGTTGACAGGGCAAGCACAGGGGTAACAGGGCCAGGATAGGGGTAACAGGGCCAGCATAAGGGTAACAGGGCCAGCATAAGGGTGACAGGGCCAGCATAAGGGTGAAAGGGCCAGGATAAGGGTGAAAGGGCCAGGATAAGGGTGAAAGGGCCAGGATAAGGGTGACAGGGCCAGGATAAGGGTGACAGGGCCAGGATAAGGGTGAAAGGGCCAGGATAAGGGTGGCAGGGCAAGGCCAGGGGTGACAAGGACATGACAGAACACAGGGCACGGGAGAGATTGGTATTAGGGACAAAACAGTGGTGACAGACAGATGTGTCTTACCGGAGTCACTGCTGCTGGCTGCTGCTGTTCCACTCCAACCTGTTGGGATCTGCTGCTGGTGGAGACTTGGCATGGCTGACTCTCTTAGGCTGGAGTCCTGCTTCCTCTGCCCGTCCGCATCCCTCCCCCCCTCCTCAGTCACACACCGCAGACCTCGCGCAGCTGCCGGGCACTGTGGTAAGGGGAGACTGGGAGTGACTGGTTAGCCCCCAGGAGATGCTGTGGCTGGAGGGAGGAGGGGATCGGAGCATGCAAGCAGCTCGGACTTCTGCAGCATTACCCGCCGGCTAAAGTGTGTGAAGGAGCTGGGCGCACCTCACTGTGGGTGGCAGCACTGCAGCTAGCGGTGGGATTGCCGGGGCTGGAGATAACAGAGGCAGTACGGAACCTGTACAGCGGCAGGTGCCCCACAAAACTGCAGCTAAGAAGCGTGGAGTGTGCCAGAAAGTGACGCTCCTCCGCGCCAGAGAGGGGGGGGGGGGGTCAAGCACACAGTGAGCCGGTGCCCTTCTGTCTGTACGGCATACCCCCTCACACACCCCCATACCTCCCAAATGTCCCGATTTTCGCGGGACAGTCCCATTTTTTTGAGTCTGTCCCACTGTCCCACCCGCGGGTCGCAGTGTCCCGCAGTAATGGGGGGGTCAGTTGGAAAGCTCCTGTACTCGCTGTTCTGCTTAGCAGAGCAGCGGTGAATAGTGGAGACAGAGGGAGAGGGGGCATCAGGGGGTATGGATTAAGGGGGGGTTCGAGCAGCAGAGCCGGATTAAGGGGGGGGCAGGGGGTACGTACCGTTGGCCCCACAGTTTTAGGAGGCCCCCCGGCTCGAGTAGCTCTGTCCCAGCTCAGAAGCCCCCCCCCCCCGTCCTGCCAGCAACAACGGCAGCATAGTGCTACTGTCAGCACACGCTGCTGCGTGTTGGCAGGTCTGTGGTGTTGCAGGGAGGCAGCAGTCTCCCTGCTTTCTTCTGCCTGTGCGGGTGTGTAGGTGGGAGCGACCACCTCCTCTGGATTTACCCCTAGCTGAGGGGCCAAAATTCCATTTAAAAAAACAAACAAACGTAATTTGCATAAGGGGGCGTGGCCTCGCGTCCCGCGATTAGGCCACGCCCCAACCCACAGCAGGCACAGCAATGAGATAGGGCTCCCCTGTCTCAAGTGCCCTGGCCCCCCCGGACTCATAATCAGCCCCTGGGGGCATGCCAGCAGCTCACAGAGCACT
Source organism: Pseudophryne corroboree (assembly GCF_028390025.1). Lineage (NCBI taxonomy): Eukaryota > Metazoa > Chordata > Amphibia > Anura > Myobatrachidae > Pseudophryne > Pseudophryne corroboree. Next base: position 271,554,689 of record NC_086454.1, read on the forward strand.
GGGCATGCCCCCTCATTGACGAAAACGGGGCCCTCCCGTGAAGCCACGCCCCCTTTTCGCAGAGTGTGTGTCCCTCCTTCTGTCTGAAGAAAGCTCCTGCAGAAAGCTGGGAGGTATGCACCCCTGCCTGTGCCATGCCCATACTATCTGCTTCTGCTCCTAGTCTCCTGTAGATTTGGCCAGATCTGTGACTCATTTGACTAACTCCGCCCACTGTTGTGACTCCGCCCAGCGTTAGCAAATGAATCACAAAGTCACAGATCTGGGCTATTATATAGGAGATATCTACTATATAAAAGCAAAACTTTGTCCTTCTGTCTTTCTGTACAAATCAACAGTTTACAAGCCATGATCGTGAAATTTAACATACGAGCGTATTAAAACATGGCCGAGGCAACTAAAACAATTAGAGATCCCTAGCACCCCTAGGGAGGAGACAGCAGCACAGAGTATATCAGCAGACAGCATAACTCTGGAATTGCTGGAGAAATGTACTCAAAAATTGGTACAAATATGTAGTATGTTTTTGTTTGTTACAGCATTTGTTACAATCTGGGAACAAACACCGTGGGGGGGGGGGGGGAAGACAACCCTAGCACCCCTAAAGGTGAGGCAGCACTGAGTATTTCAGCAGACAGCATAACTCTGGATTGCCTGCAGCAATTTACAACAAACTTGGTACACATATGACTTACACTCTGGGAACAAACACTGTGTGTGGTCAGACACCCCTAGCACCCCCAGGGGTGGCACAGCAGCACAGAGTTTGTCAGCAGACAGTATAACTGTGGAAGGCCTGGAGCCATTTACACTAAACTTGGTACACATCTGACTTACAATCTGGGAACAAACTCTGTGGGGGTTAGGCACCCCTAGCACCCCTAGTGGTGGGACAGCAGCACAGAGAATATCACAAGACAGCATAACTCCCGCATGCCTGGACCAATTTACAACAAAATTGCTACACATATGACTTACAAGCTGGGAACAAACACTGTGCAGTTAAGACACCTATAGCACCCCTAGGGGTGAGGCAGCAACACAGAGTTTTTCAGCAGACAGCATAACTCTGGAAAGTCTGCAGCAACTTACACCAAACTTGCTACACATCTGAATTACACTCTGGGAAAAAACACTGTGGGGGAAATTTACTAAGCTCCCGATTTTGACCGAGATGCCGTTTTTTCATCAAAGTGTCAACTCGGTAATTTACTAAACACTAATCACGGCAGAGATGAGGGCATTCGTAATTTTTTGCAAGTCCAAGTAAAAAATCACGAATGAATACACCATCGGTCAAAACGCGGCTGTTTAAGTATGAATCTCGGTCATTTACTAAGAAGTGCACAGCAAAAAACAAACAAACACTGCCGTGAAAAATTACAACTCGTAAAAAAGTGCTAAAAAAAAACAGACCTACTTTTTTTTTCCGTGATTGGATAGGCATGCAGGGATCCATGAGATCCGTGCATGTATATCAGTGGGAAGGGGTGGGAAAGTGCTTATTTTTTCAAAAAAATCTGACTGATGTCTAAGTGGGTTTCTTCAGCCAATCAGGGAGTGCCACGTTGTAGCACTCTCCTGATCGGCTGTGTGCTCCTGTACTGAGTGACAGGCGGCACACGGCAGTGTTACAATGTAGCGCCTATGCGCTCCATTGTAACCAATGCTGGGAACTTTCTGCTCAGCGGTGACGTCACTTTAGGTCAACCGCAGGGCAGAAAGTTCCCAGCATTGGTTACAATGGAGCGCATAGGCGCTACATTGTAACACTGCCGTGTGCCGCCTGTCACTCAGTACAGGAGCACACAGCCGATCAGGAGAGTGCTACAACGTGGCACTCCCTGATTGGCTGAAGAAACCCACTTAGACATCAGTCAGAGTGGGTTTCTGGCATTCGTGGAAAGGAGTCCCATGTGAAAACATGGGGCCCCTTTCAGTTCGTGGCTCGGCTTTCCGTTTTCTTATTTTATGCAAGTACGTGGATTACCCCTGGATTTCCCACTCCCCCAGGGTACCCCGGCCAGGAGTGACTAGTTGGATTTTTGATGCCACGGCCGCAGGGCACTATATAAAAGTGACCCCCGGCTGTGGCATTATCTGTCCAGCTAGTGGAGCCCGGTGCTGGTTTTAAAAATACGGGGGACCCCTACTCTTTTTGTCCCCCGTATTTTTGGGACCAGGACCAGGCGCAGAGCCCGATGCTGGTTGCTTAAATATGGGGGAACCCCTGTCATTTTTTTCCCCATATTTCTGCAACCAGGATCGGCTCAAAGAGCCCGAGGCTGGTTATGCTTAGGAGGGGGGACCCCACGCATTTTTTTTTATTATTTTACAGTGTTTAATTAAAAAAAAAAAAAAAAATAAACCCCAGCACGGATCACACAGATCCGGCCGAGATTGATTGTAAAAAAAGTCGGCAGTGTTTTGCTAATCACTGCCGTAAAAATAGAAAAAAAACCACGAATGACATCGACATCGGAACAAAAGAAAAACCCGAATACGACAGCTTAGTAAATTAGTCGTAATCAATTCAAAAAGTTGCAGTTTTACACTTTCGATGTCATTCGTGATTGAACTTTGACCTGAAACGGGAAAATACGAATCTTAGTAAATTTACCCCTGTGTGCGTAACACACCACTAGCACTAGAGACAATGCCATATCTAGGCATTTTAGTGCTGTGTGCAAGAAACGGCGTTGGCGCCCCCCCCCCCCTATGCAAGACAGAGGCAGTGCGTGAAAAATATATAGGGGCGTGGCTTCATGGGGAAGTGGCGTGGCCACAAAATAATACCAATTCATACTACGATGCACAGTAGTCTCCATTATTCAAATTACGCTGCACAGTAGCGCCACTACACCAGGTAGAGCCCCTTTTACACATTACGGCATACATTGTCCCAGGGGCGTTTTAAGAGAGGAGGAGGCCCGTGTGCAGCCTTCTGCTTCAGGGGCCCCCTCCTCTCTGACTGATGAACAGGTATTTTAATACTTACCTCTCCTGGGTCTCCCGGCGGTGCCATCCCTCTCCGCAGTGCAATAGAGTCAGAGAACAGACTCTATTGCGCATGCGCAAACCTCCGGGAACACGGTGCGGCGGCTATTTTCCCGAAGATTTTGCTAATGCGCATGCGCGAAACTCCGGAAAAATGGCCGCCGTGCCATCTTTCCGGAGTTTTCAGCAAGCGCAATAGAGTGTGTTCCCCCTAGTGTTCAAACTCTATTACGCTGCTGAGAAGGGATGGCTCCGACGGGGGACTCCAGAGAGGTAAGTATTAAACAAATGGGTGCAGTGTGTGCGGGGTGGGTCCCCCAGGACCCTGGGGGCCCGTGTGCCTTGCACACACTGCACCCATTATAGATACGCCAATGCATTGTCCCCTTTTTACGCATTACGGCAGACAGCGTCCCCTTTTTACACATTACGGCAGCCAGTACCCCTTTTTACACATTATGGCAGACAGCGTCCCCCTTTTTACACATTACGGCAGACAGCCAGTGCCGTAACGACGTGTGTGCCGAGTGGGCGCCGCCCACAGCGCATGGGCACTGCAGGCGCAACCGGCACACTGGCTCTCCGCTCTCCCCACTTCTCCGCCGCCACCTCCCGCAGTAAGTAGTTTGCGGCCGCTGCCCACCCGCCCTCTCACCCGCAGGTGATGTGCAGAGATCCGATCTCCGGAGCTCTGCCTTGAACTCGGCGGCGGGAGCCGGAAGAAGCATAGGAGCGGACCGAGCCAGAGGCAGTGTGTGGGGTGAGTAACAGAGACGGAGACGGAGGCGGAGGGGGGAGGTTACAAGTGGCAGCCGCAGCATTAACGCACACTTAGCTCGGCACTGGCAGCTCCACTGACACGCACTGTTCCCTACACCCCAGTCTCTCTGCTCCCCTCAGTGTCACCCACTTGCTCTGTTCCCCTTACTCACTGCTCCCTACACCCACTCTCTGCTCCCTACACACACTTGCTCTGCTCCCCTCACTCACTGATCCCTACACTCACCCTCACTGCTTCCTACACCCACTATCTGCTCCCTACACCCACTCTCTGCTCCCTACACCCACTCTCTGCTCCCTATACCCGCTCTCTGCTCCCTACACCCACTTGCTCTGCTCCTCACACTCACTGATCCCTACACTCACCCTCACTGCTCCCTACACCCACTCTCTGCTCCCTACACCCACTCTCTGCTCCCTATACCCGCTCTCTGCTCCCTACACCCACTTGCTCTGCTCCTCACACTCACTGCTTCCTACACGCACTCTCTGCTCCCCTCATTCTCTGCTCCCTATACCCACTCTCTGCTCCCTATACCTACTCTCTGCTCCCTACACACACTTGCTCTGCTCCCCTCACTCACTGTTCCCTACACTCACCCTCACTGCTCCCTACACCCACTATCTGCTCCCTACACCCACTCTCTGCTCCCTACACCCACTCTCTGCTCCCTATACCCGCTCTCTGCTCCCTATACCCACTTGCTCTGCTCCTCACACTCACTGATCCCTACACTCACCCTCACTGCTCCCTACACCCACTCTCTGCTCCCTACACCCACTCTCTGCTCCCTATACCCGCTCTCTGCTCCCTACACCCACTTGCTCTGCTCCTCACACTCACTGCTTCCTACACGCACTCTCTGCTCCCCTCATTCTCTGCTCCCTACACCCACCCTCTCTGCTCCCTACACCCACCCTCTCTGCTCCTCACACTCCCTGCTTCCTACACCCACTCTCCCTGCTCCCTACACCCACTCTCCCTGCTCCCTACACCCACCCTCTCTGCTCCTTACACCCACCCTCTCTGCTCCTCACACTCCCTGCTTCCTACACCCACTCTCTCTGCTCCCTACACCAACTCTCTGCTCCCCTCATTCACTGATCCCTACACCCACTCTCTCTGCTCCCTACACCCACTCTCTCTGCTACCCTTTCTGCTCCCTAACTGCATCACGCCGGGGGGGCGGCCGCGGGGGAGAGAGGATGGAGGAGCAGCAGCCGGATCGCCACCCCCTGCAACTCGGGAGAGACTGCACTGCGAGGAGTTGAGAGCTGGAGGAGGAGGAGGAGGCCAGGAAGGAGAAGAAGAGAGGCCTGCCACTCTGCCAGCTGGTCACAGTTAAGTATAATACTTAAACACACAAACACTGTCACTCTCACACACACACACACACACACACACACACACACACACACACACACACACACACCTCTATCTCATTTAAAAGGGGGACTCTGTTTCCTAATGTGTAAAAAGAGGAATCTGCCTAATGTGTAAACAGGGGACCCTGCATGCTTAATGTGTAAAAAGGAGGACTCTACTGCCCTAATGTGTAAAAAAGGGGACTCTCTGCTGCCCTAATGTGTAAAAAAGGGGACTCTCTGCTGCCGTAATGTGTAAAAAAGGGGACTCTCTGCTGCCGTAATGTGTAAAATAGGGGACTCTCTGCTGCCGTAATGTGTAAAAAAGGGGACTCTCTGCTGCCGTAATGTGTAAAAAAAAGGGGGGCTTTGCTGCCATAATGTGTGAAAGGGAGCTCTGTGGTCTTGCTCCTATAGTTTTGGCACGCGCCTGATGTGCGCAATTGCCCTGTTTTGTATATATGGGGGGGGGGCGCCGATGCTGTTTCTTGCACACAGCGCTAAAATGTCTAGTTACGGCACTGCAGACAGCGTCCCCCTTTTTACGCATTACGGCAGCCAGTCCCCCTTTTTACACATTATGGCTGACAGTGCCCCCCTTTTTACACATTACAGAAGTCAGTCCCCCTTTTTACACATTACGTCAGACAGTGTCACCCCTTTTTACACATTACGGCAGACAGCATCCCCTTTTTACACATTTTGGCAGACAGCGTCCCCCTTTTTACACATTATTGCAGCCAGTTCCCCTTTTTACACATTACGGCGGACAGCGTCCCCCTTTTTACACATTCCGGCAGCCAGTCCCCCTATTTACACATTGCGGCAGACAGAATAGATAGAGAGATAGAGAGAGAGACAGAGAGAGAGAGAGAGAGAGAGAGAGAGAGATACTTACCATCTTTCCCCGCTGGAAGTCAGGCTCCTCGTGCTGGCAGATCCCGGGCAGCCGCAGGGTAGAACGAGGAGGGAGGGATGGGGACTGGAGTTGCAGCAGCGCTATGTAATTGGTAGAGGCGCCACTGCAGCAGTCCCCTCTCCTTCCGCATTGGCTGGCCGCCGCTGTTAATGCTGGGATGAGGGAAGCACATCCCTGCAATCACAGCAGCGTTGGGCATCCAATGCGGAAGGAGAGGGGACTGCTGCAGTGGCGCCTCTACCAATTACATAGCGCTGCTGCAGCTCCAGTCCCCCTCCCTCCTCCTCTTCCCCTTCCTCCGGTGCTGCTGCTCTCCTCCCCTGCCTCCGGCTTCAATGCGGCGCTCACTGCAGAGGCGGCTTGTAATGAGTCAATTTGACTCATTACAAGCCGCTGGCCGTTGCGCCCCCAGGGCAACTGCGCTGTGTGCCAGGCACACCTGGCACACACGTCGTTACGGCGCTGACTAGAGATGAGCAAGTTAGATCCCTGAGAACTGAACCCTACCAGACTTCACTACCCAAGCGTGGATCCGAGCCTGGCTTGGGTTTTGCCGCCTCACTCGGAAACAAGAATGAGGCAAAACATCATCATCCCGCTGTCGGATTCTCGCGGGTTTTGGATTCCATATAAGGAGCCGCACATAGCCGCCGTTTTCACTCCAGTCCCGGAGAGAGTGTAATGAGAGGACGTGTCTCCGTCCTCAGTGTCTGTGCGGGAGGGAAAGTGGGGTGGCGATTCCAGTGCTGTCTTGTGCTGCTCAGTCCATTGTAGTGTCTTATGCTGCATCAGTCCAGTCACAGTGGTGGTGTCCTCTGCTGCCATATGTCCAGTGCTGCTGTATAAGTCCAGTCTAGTGGTGCTGTGTTGTCCTGCATCTGTCCAGTGGTGGTGTCCCTGTGCTGCTGTATAAGTCCAATAGTACTGCCTTATATGTCCAGTGATACTGCCGTATATATCCATTGATACTGCCGTATATTTCCAGTGGTACTGCCATATAATTCCAGTGATACTGCCGTATATGTCCAGTAGTACTGCTGTATAATCCAGTGGTACTGGCATATAAATCCAGTCCAGTGATACTGCTGTATATGTCCAGTGATACTGACATATATGTCCAGTGGTACTGCCAAATAATTCCAGTGATACTGCCGTATAAGTCCAGTGATACTGCTGTATATGTTCAGTGATACTGCCGTATATTTCCAGTGGTACTGCCATATAATTCCAGTGCTACTGCCGTATATGTCCAGTGCTACTGCCGTATAAATCCAGTGGTACTGGCGTATAAATCCAGTCCAGTAATACTGCCGTATATGTCCAGTGATACTGCCGTATATATGTCCAGTGGTACTGCCATATATTTCTAGTGATACTGCCATATATGTCCAGTGGTACTGCCATATAATTCCAGTGATACTGCCGTATATGTCCAGTGGTACTGCCGTATAAATCCAGTGGTACTGCCGTATAAATCCAGTCCAGTGATAATGATGTATATGTCCAGTGATACTGCCGTATAATTCCAGTCCAGTGGTACAACCGTATAAGTCCAGTGGTACTGCCATATATGACCAGTGATACTGCCGTATAAATGCAGTCCAGTGGTACTGCCATATAATTCCAGTGATACTGCCGTATTAATCCAGTCCAGTGATACTGCCATATAAATCCAGTATTACTGCCATATAATTTTAGTGATACTGCCATATAAATCCAGTGGTACTGCCGTATATGTCCAGTGGTACTGCCGTATAAATCCAGTGGTACTAGCATATAAATCCAGTCCAGTGATACTGCCGTATAAGTCCAGTGATACTGACGTATATGTCCAGTGGTACTGCCGTATAAATCCAGTGGTACTGCCGTATATGTCAAATGGTACTGCCGTATAAATCCAGTGGTACTAGCATATAAATCCAGTCCAGTGATACTGCCGTATAAGTCCAGTGATACTGACGTATATGTCCAGTGGTACTGCCGTATAAATCCAGTGATACTGCCATATTTGTCTAGTGGTACTGCTGTATAAGTCCAGTCCAATGATACTGCCATATATGTCCAGTGGTACTGCCATATAATTCCAATTATACTGCCGTATATGTCCAGTGATACTGCTGTATAAGTCCAGTGGTACTGCCGTATAAATCCAGTGGTACTGGCGTATAAATCCAGTCCAGTGATACTGCCGTATAAGTCCAGTAATACTGCCGTATAAGTCCAGTGATACTGCCGTATAAGTCCAGTGGTACTGCCGTATATCTCCAGTGTTACTGCTGTATAAATCCAGTGGTACTGCCGTATAAATACAGTGGTACTGGCGTATAAATCTAGTCCAGTGGTATTGCCGTATAAGTCCAGTGATACTGCCATTTATTTCCAGTTGTACTGCCGTATAAGTACAGTCCAGTGGTGCTGCCTAATAAGTTCAGTGGTGCTGTCCTGTGCTGTATATTATTTACTCCAAAAAAAATGGGTTATTAATATTTAATCCAAATAATTTTTACAGGGTTTGCCCTGTGTGGTGTAGAGGTATGGTATCCTTTGCTGCATTTTGTTATATAACTCCAGAAAAATAATGAAGAACAAAAATTTGGAGTATAAAATAGGGAAAGATCAATAACCACTTCCTCTGACTGCTGCTGCTGCCGCTGCTGGAAGTCTATCTTCATCCCAGAGGGGAAGTCAGAAACCCATTTGTACTACTTCAACTAAGCAAATGACCGTCCAACAGTCCTTTGTGAGGAAGATGAAATATGACAGCAGTCATCCTGTTGCAAAGTGTCACAATCCTGACTGTAGGTTTTATATTTGGTGACTTACCCCTGCCATCTGTCCTGGATCCTGTGTCTTTTCACTCACGGAGTTAAACAGCTTGTCAGTTTTCCTGAGTTCTCTGCCTGAGAGGTAATAGTTAATTAGCTCCACCTGTGGTGATCTCCTGTGTGAGGCTGAATTCAGTAATCTGCAGTTCAGGCTTCAGTGTTCTTTCGGCCTGCTAGGCCTCGCTGCACTTCACAGCCTCCTCTAGAGTAGTCACATGACAGTGACTTCACCTGACCCAGAGTTGTCCAATCCTCTGCCAGCCTGAGACTCTCTACATCACCTAATCCTGCCCACCAATCATCAGGGACCAGGAAGTATAAATCAGGAGGCTGAGTTGGAATCTGGGCCAGTTCCTCATGTCACATACAGCCTTGTGTGAGTCTTATGCTGAGCTCCCTTAAGGTAACCTTTGTACCTAAGTTCCTGTGGGAACTCTGTGCCCTTGTTACCGTTTGGTTTACTTGTGTGTTGCCATTTGATTTCATCATTTTCCCTGAGTCTCAATGTAAAGGCACAGCTGCAATGTTTCGTCTTAAAGGCACAGTACTGAATTCCGTGTTCTCCACTGAAAACCACAGAAGTCGGGTTTCAGTTTTAATACTGTTGTAGTTGGGATCTCCAGAGCTCAGTACCTCGTGCCTCAGCATCTCCGTGCTTCCAGCACCTCCGTGACTCAGTACCTCAGTGCCTCATCATCTCCGTGCCTCAGTACCTCCGTGCCTCAGTACCTCGTGCCTCAGCATCTCCGTGCTTCCAGCACCTCGTGCCTCAGTACCTCCGTGCTTCCAGCACCTCCGTGACTCAGTACCTCTGTGCCTCATCATTTCCGTGCCTCAGTACCTCCGTGCCTCAGTACCTCGTGCCTCAGCATCTCCGTGCTTCCAGCACCTCGTGCCTCAGTACCTCCGTGCTTCCAGCACCTCCGTGACTCAGTACCTCAGTGCCTCATCATCTCCGTGCCTCAGTACCTCCGTGCCTCAGTACCTCCATGCTTCCAGCACCTCCGTGCCTCAGCATCTCCGTGCCTCAGTACCTCAGTTCTTCCAGCACCTCCGTGCCTCAGTACCTCCGTGCTTCCAGCACCTCCGTGCCTCAGTACCTCCGTGCTTCCAGCACCTCCGTGCCTCAGTACCTCCGTGCTTCCAGCACCTCCGTGCCTCAGTACCTCCGTGCCTCAGTACCTCCGTGCCTTAGTACCTCCGTGCCTCCACGCATCCCAGTGCCTCTACGCACCTCAGTGTCCCCAAGCACCTCAGTGTCCTCAAGCACCTCAGTGTCCCCAAGCACCTCAGTGTCCCCAAGCACCTCAGTGTCCCCAAGCACCTCAGTGTCCTCAAGCACCTCAGTGTCCTCAAGCACCTCAGTGTCCTCAAGCACCTCAGTGTCTCCAAGCACCTCAGTGTCTCCAAGCATCCCGTGCCCTTTAGCACAGTTGAACCTGGTATTCTTCACTGATTCATCAGCGCCTTTCCAGTTCTGTCTTTCAGGAGACCTTCAGCGCCCCCACGTGCTTCCTGTCTGCCGACCTAATCCTGTATGAGGAGAGCCTAGATTCGGCCATCTCTGCCGCGGTTCCTCTTCCCAGTCATCGGAAGAATACTCGAGTCCACAACATTTCCAAACCAGGTCAGTGGTAGTATTCACATAATCCTCCAGTCGCCCGCACAGACTTCACTACACCGGGTTCACAAAAACCTCAGTCATGACAGTAGGAACTGGCCACATGGACCCGGCCGAAAGTGTTTGTCTGACGCATGACCTCCTAAGCAATATTGCAGGACGCTTGGGAGGTCTGGAGTCGACTCAGCATCGATTGGCACAGTGTCTGCAGCGGAATTCGTCCTCCAGAGATTCTATGACCTTCTGCTCTAAGACTCCTGACCAACTGCAGATTTTCTACCAGATGTTACTACAGTTACAAGAACTTTTGCCTAGTATTCTCTCTGTGATGCCTGATCTCCTCAGGAATACTACCAACGTTGTTGATCCTGTTTTGTCCCATTCAGTTAATAGAGTCTCTTCCTCTGCGCAAGGGAAAGTTTTTCATCAGAGCTATCCACGGCCCAAGCTCTCTGAAGCTGAACGTCAGCGGCGTAAGGAGCTACATCTCTGTCTTTACTGTGGAAATTCTGGTCATTTTGTTAAAGACTGTATTCTTCGCAAGCCAGGTAATAGTGACAAATCTCAGTATCATAGTGCTCATGTCTACAAGTCATCCACAGTATCCGATCCATCTGCTGCTGACGGGGGTATCAAGAAGGCTACTCTTCTGAGAGAGACTCAAATTTATGACTGGGGTCCGGTGGTTAAAAGACCTTATCCCAAGTTGGGTGTCCAGAGAAGAATGTTCAAGCCATTTACAGTCACAGAGTAGTCCGTGTCCACAGCCCCAGGAGGGGCGTCTTCAGAGCGTCCAGCCCCAGGAGGGGCGTCTTCAGAGCGTCCAGCCCCAGGAGGGGCGTCTTCAGAGCGTCCAGCCCCAGGAGGGGCGTCTTCAGAGCGTCCAGCCCCAGGAGGGGCGTCTTCAGAGCGTCCAGCCCCAGGAGGGGCGTCTTCAGAGCATCCAGCCCCAGTGAGGGGTTCAGAGCGCCCAGCCCCAGAGAGTCTACAGGGTGCTGCCCAGCCAGAGATTCTACAGAGTGCTGCCCAGCCAGAGATTCTACAGAGTGCTGCCCAGCCAGAGATTCTACAGAGTGCTGCCCAGCCAGAGATTCTACAGAGTGCTGCCCAGCCAGAGATTCTACAGAGTGCTGCCCAGCCAGAGAGTCTACAGAGTGCTGCCCAGCCAGAGAGTCTACAGAGTGCTGCCCAGCCAGAGAGTCTACAGAGTGCTGCCCAGCCAGAGAGTCTACAGAGTGCTGCCCAGCCAGAGAGTCTACAGAGTGCTGCCCAGCCAGAGAGTCTACAGAGTGCTGCCCAGCCAGAGAGTCTACAGAGTGCTGCCCAGCCCCGTGAAGAGGGGGCTCTTGCCTCAGCCCAGCCCCGTGAAGAGGGGGCTCTTGCCTCAGCCCAGCCCCGTGAAGAGGGGGCTCTTGCCTCAGCCCAGCCCCGTGAAGAGGGGGCTCTTGCCTCAGCCCAGCCCCGTGAAGTGGGGGCTCTTGCCTCAGCCCAGCCCTGTGAAGAAAGGGCTCAGCCCGTCCCGGTTCCAGCCAGTCCAGCAATACTCCAGGCCCTGCCTGGTCAGTCCGTCCCGGTTCCAGCCGGTCCAGCAATACTCCAGGCCCAGCCTGGTCAGTCCGTCCCGGTTCCAGCCGGTCAAGCAATACTCCAGGCCCAGCCTGGTCAGTCCGTCCCGGTTCCAGCCGGTCCAGCAATACTCCAGGCTCCGCCTGGTCAGTCCGTCCCGGTTCCAGCCGGTCCATCAATACTCCAGGCTCCGCCTGGTCAGTCCGTCCCGGTTCCAGCCGGTCCAGCAATACTCCAGGACCAGCCTGGTCCGTCTCCTTTGGCTCCAGCCAATTCAAGTATCCTCGGATCCAATCCAGTCCTACTCATCCAGCCAAAGCTTTCTTCAGTTTCATCCTCTAAGCTTTCGTCTGATGGTTTTCCACCTATTTACTTTGATGGAGATTTATTGCAATATGCCGCTCTGGTTGAACAATTTCTCTCTCGGATGGAGTCTGATCCTTCAGGTGCAGTAACTCTTTCCAACGTTACTCGATATCTGTTCCTGGCATTCAGAGGAAGAGCTTTGGAGTGGGCCAACATGCTCTTTGAGAGTAATGATCCTGTGTTCCATGACTTACAGACTTTCAGTAACGCTGTAGTTAAAGAATTTAGTCCTAAACCTTTGGAATCTGCATCAACGAAGGTCCTAAATTCTTCTGTATGAATTTCTCAAGTTCCTCTAAGATTCAAGATAGGTGTCCGGAGTCCACCCTTGAAGAGGGGGATACTGTCACAATCCTGACTGTAGGTTTTATATTTGGTGACTTACCCCTGCCATCTGTCCTGGATCCTGTGTCTTTTCACTCACGGAGTTAAACAGCTTGTCAGTTTTCCTGAGTTCTCTGCCTGAGAGGTAATAGTTAATTAGCTCCACCTGTGGTGATCTCCTGTGTGAGGCTGAATTCAGTAATCTGAAGTTCAGGCTTCAGTGTTCTCTCGGCCTGCTAGGCCTCGCTGCACTTCACAGCCTCCTCTAGAGTAGTCACATGACAGTGACTTCACCTGACCCAGAGTTGTCCAATCCTCTGCCAGCCTGAGACTCTCTACATCACCTAATCCTGCCCACCAATCATCAGGGACCAGGAAGTATAAATCAGGAGGCTGAGTTGGAATCTGGGCCAGTTCCTCATGTCACATACAGCCTTGTGTGAGTCTTATGCTGAGCTCCCTTAAGGTAACCTTTGTACCTAAGTTCCTGTGGGAACTCTGTTCCCTTGTTACCGTTTGGTTTACTTGTGTGTTGCCATTTGATTTCATCATTTTCCCTGAGTCTCAATGTAAAGGCACAGCTGCAATGTTTCGTCTTAAAGGCACAGTACTGAATTCCGTGTTCTCCACTGAAAACCACAGAAGTCGGGTTTCAGTTTTACTACTGTTGTAGTTGGGATCTCCAGAGCTCAGTACCTCGTGCCTCAGCATCTCTGTGCTTCCAGCACCTCCGTGACTCAGTACCTCAGTGCCTCATCATCTCCGTGCCTCAGTACCTCGTGCCTCAGCATCTCCGTGCTTCCAGCACCTCGTGCCTCAGTACCTCCGTGCTTCCAGCACCTCCGTGACTCAGTACCTCAGTGCCTCATCATCTCCGTGCCTCAGTACCTCCGTGCCTCAGTACCTCGTGCCTCAGCATCTCCATGCTTCCAGCACCTCGTGCCTCAGTACCTCCGTGCTTCCAGCACCTCCGTGACTCAGTACCTCAGTGCCTCATCATCTCCGTGCCTCAGTACCTCCGTGCCTCAGTACCTCCGTGCCTCAGTACCTCCATGCTTCCAGCACCTCCGTGCCTCAGCATCTCCGTGCCTCAGTACCTCAGTTCTTCCAGCACCTCCGTGCCTCAGTACCTCCGTGCTTCCAGCACCTCCGTGCCTCAGTACCTCCGTGCTTCCAGCACCTCCGTGCCTCAGTACCTCCGTGCTTCCAGCACCTCCGTGCCTCAGTACCTCCGTGCCTCAGTACCTCCGTGCCTCAGCACCTCCGTGCCTTAGTACCTCCGTGCCTCCACGCATCCCAGTGCCTCTACGCACCTCAGTGTCCCCAAGCACCTCAGTGTCCCCAAGCACCTCAGTGTCCCCAAGCACCTCAGTGTCCTCAAGCACCTCAGTGTCCTCAAGCACCTCAGTGTCTCCAAGCACCTCAGTGTCTCCAAGCATCC